>NC_042616.1:480967349-481661960 GCF_901001135.1 Rhinatrema bivittatum
TCAAGGGTCCCACTATCACAGAATAGTTTTGGATAAATCACCTGTAGTAGCCACAGAATCCTAAAAATGATCTCAAAGTCTTCAAATCGGTGGGACTCTACTAGTTTGCCACTGCAGTCTTCTTGTCTAGGTTATTCGCAACGTCCTTTTCTGACACTATATGCCCCACATACTTCACTTGGGGCAGACAGAATTGGCACTTGTCTAGGAACAGGTTGAGCCCCTGAGCTTCCAACCAGTCCAACGTCTTCAACAGCCTAGTATCATGTTCCTCAAGGGTCCTCCCAAATACTATAAGGTCATCTAGGTATACCAGCACTACTACGAAGTTCATTTTCCCCACAATCTTTTCCATAAAGTGCTAGAACATACTTGGAGCTCCAGTAACTCCTTGAGGCTTCTGCTCGAACTGAGAGAACTCCAGGGGACATATGAAAGTCATTTTTCCTTGTCACTGTCCTTCATGGGAATCTGGTAGTACCTAATTCTCAGGTCCAACACAGAGAACCATTTGCTTCCATTCAAACAGCCTAATACCTCTATTCTGGGCACAATGTACTGGTCTGGAATAGTTCTCTTGTTCAAGGTTCTGTAGTTGATACACATCCTAAATGCCCCATTCTTCTTTCTAGTCACATTATGGGGGAGATATAGGTGCTTCTTGACTCCTTGATAATTCCTGCAGCTAATAGTTCTTGTAGGTGCTTTCTGACATCTTCAATATCTCCAGGAGCAAATCACTCACAAAAAGGGTATGAATCATGAAGGGGTATAGGGTGCTCTAACCTTCTGGCCAGCCCCACATCCAACTCCTGGGTTGAGAACATCTTTCCACGCTGGGAGAGGAGTTGTATCAGCCTGTCTTTCCACCCTTGAGGGATAATAGAGTCCCCAGAGTTGAACAATGAAGAGTCAATGGGCATAGAAGGAGCACCCTGGGGGAAGTGCCCAGTGGTAACAGTGTCTACTGAATACATTGAACTATCTCTGAGCCTCTGGCCAAAGTAATCTTCTTGGATTTGTTTCACACCCAAACATGCAACTTGTTACTATTCAGAGATTGGGCAGGAGAATGTTTTGTTATACTAGCAACCCCCTAGACCAGAGTTTCCAAAGTGTGTGTCGCAACACTTTAGTGTGTCGCCTGCAGTGTGCCGCGCAAGCCCGGTGCACGTGACGGGGCGAAGCAAGTGGTATACTGAGGAGAGGGCAGGGGGAGCCAATGCGGCTGCCAGTGAACCTCACCCCACTGGCGACTGAGTAGTGAAGTATCGCTGTGCTGTGCCGGAGACACACAGCAGGAAGATCAGCAGGGCCATGGTGAAGCTCACGTCACCATGGCTCGAAGACAAAGGGGTGTCTAAATGGTTGAATCCCAGGCATTATTGTGGGTCTAGGATTAAAGTTTGGGGTTTCTTCAATCAATATCTGAAAGCAGCAGGCTAATGGGTCCTTCCCATTTACTGCTATATCCATCCCAAACTTTTTAGTGTGTAGTTCCCCTCTTTTTGTTTTGGCCCTGGTGACTGTCAAATAAATTTGATTACATTTCTTGTCAAAACATTGTGGAGCGATTGTGCCTTTAACTATGGAAATTAACTGTCTCAATTCTCTATCTCTGTATTCAGCTGACGATACCCATCCCTCTGCCTCTGTCGTCCAACCCACTTGCTCCCAGGTGGGACAATATGTATTATAGCACATATACTTGTCACTCCCTGCATATGACCGCTGATACTGAACATTTCCACAGTCTATTAATTGGCACACATCAAAAACAGCTGTTTGGGGCTGGTCTTTTCCCTTCATACTTATTGTAAACTTTATAGGGCCCCCATACTCATCTGTCCAATACTGAGAGTCTCCTTGGCCAAGGACCCTGGCGTAAGCACTCCTAACCCCAGATTCTATCCTTGGCCATCCGACTACTATCATCATCCCTGTTATAATATTTTTAAGGGGATACCCTATTCTTTCCATTTTCCATGTCGACCTTGTTCCTTCTTGTGTTAAGGCATACATAACTGTCCCCTCTATATACCTCCCTGTTTTTCTCTCTCTTTTCCCCCACACAATCTCTATAAACCCAGCAAAGGAAAATTAAATCAATTACAAGCAATGGTGTTAATATCCCAATTCCTAATTCCTTTGTCTACATAGGGACTGGAGGTTTAAGCAGATTTCTTAAGGAAAATACCAACTTAAGGCCCCTATAGTGGGAGTCAAAGGTTCGTCTACGAAAATTAATTCAAAGTATTTGAGGGCTCTATTTCCTCTCTTCCTTAAGAAATACCATGGGTGCCTTCTACCTCCCAAGTCCTTATAGGTAGTGTACGAGAATGTTACCAATTCCCCAGTGTTAGGTCTAATTAGTGACACATCCCCTTGTTCAATTTTTATTCCCCTTAATCCATAAAAATCCCCCTCCCACACTACGAATGTTCCTGGTCCTAGCATGTATCTAGCAATGGTTCACATAATATGTTAAATCGTGGTCACAGGTCACAGGATCCCAAAAAGGATTATCATCAGGACCGGGATCCCAGCCCAAAAGAGTGTTCAAAATACAACTGTTCATGCAAAATTTCTAGTCTTTTCTAGTAATTTTTATCTTAAGTGGATGGTCTGTGCTTGTCACCACTGTGCACTGGGAAGGATCTGCAGGCAGCTCCACAGGTCCCTTGACTTGAGAATGGTGAGTCCACCCTTTCTCAGCTGTCCGCACTGCCGTTTCTATAGTCAGAAGGATTTGGAACGGTCCTTCCCACTTTGGCTGTAACTTGGACTCCCTTCCACACCTTTATCAGCACCCAGTCTCCAGGCCTGAACCGGTGTACCGCAGAGTCCAGTGAAGAAGTCTGGGCCAATAGCCCCTTTACCCTTAAATGAGATAAAAAGAAGAAAGTACCAGTATACAATTCTTTTAAAAATAGGTCCTTTGTTTCGAACACTGGTATTTCTCCAGCCCCTCCCAGATAGAGCAATCCAAACATCATCTCAAGGGGGATACTCCCCTATTCTTCCTGGGGTGGGTCCTAACCCATAGCAATGCCAGGGGTAAGCACTTAGTCCAGGACATTTTGGTTTCTAACAATTTTAGAAATTTTCTTTTTCAGAGTCTAATTCATCCTTTCCACTTTATCAGAAAATTGTGGAGTATGAAAGAACCAATTGAGCTCAATCCCTCCATTACTCCCTGTAGGACTTTGGAGGTGAAATGACTCCCCTTATCTGAGTCAATGTGTTCAACCAGCCCATATCGTGGGATGATTTGTTCCAAGAGCACTTTAATAAACCCCTGTGCTGTAGCTGAGGCCATAGAAAAAGCCTCAGCCTATCCAGTGAAATGATCTACAACTACTAGTAAGAATTTGAATCACTGGGACAGGGGCAGCTCAGTAAAATCTATTTGTATACTTTGAAAAGGCCTTAGGTCTGGATCCCTTCCCCCTGGCACTGTTTTTCTCAAAATTCTCCTAGTGATTTTCTGACATCTGGGACACCTTTCACATATCTGTTTAGCCACTGTGCAAATACCTATACAACCACATTTTCTAAGGACTGCATTGCAGAGAGCTTGAGCTCCCCCATGGCTCCCCCTGGTGGAGGATTGCTATAATTTCCTGTACTAGTGGCTTGTTTAGCATCTGGTGCCCGTCGGGGAGGAGCCAGGCTCCTGCTTCGTTCTGAACTGTCTCTGTTTCAGTGAGCTCAGCTTTTTCTTGTAAGTTAAACTCTGGCATAGCCCTGATTGGGGCTAAAGTTGGTACCAATGTATACAGACTTATGCCTTCCTTTCTCAGCGCTGCCTCCTTAGCAGCCTTATCTACCATCTGATTCCCCCTTGCCTCTGGGGTGATGGCTTTTTGATGCCTAGGTATATGTACGACTGCTACCTCCCTTGGTAGCATCAAATTTTGCAATAGTTGGGTAACCAGTTCCTCATGTACTAGTTCCTTACCCCTGCTATTTATTAAGTCTCTTTCCTTCCAAATTTTTCCAAAGGCATATCGTGAGTCTGTATACACTGTTCCTTCCTTTCCTTTAATCAGCTGCAGTGCTCTATCCAGGGCATATAATTCATAGGTCTGAGCTGACCAAGTATTGGGCAGCCTCCCTGACTCTATCACCTCCAGGGTCTCCCCATCCACTACAGCATTTCCACTATGCCATTTCCCTTGAAATCACTTGGTTAATCCATCCACAAATAACCTTTTTCCCTTGGTGCCGGGGTTTATCAGCCAGGTCCATTCTCACTTTAGTCTGGTATTCAATGATATCCAGGCAGTTATGTGTAACATGTATCCCATCCCCCTCCCCCTTTGAGAGGAAAACTGCCGGATTTGTGCAAGGATCTGTAGCTAGAACTAAATCATTCTGCTCTAGCAATTTAGCTTCATACTTCAACATTCTGGAGTCTGTGAGCCACCTATGAGCTCGCTGCGTCAGAATGGTACTGACTGAGTGTGGGGTGCTCACCACTAATGCTCCCCCAAATGTCAATTTTCTACTTTCTTTCACCAATAAAGCCGATGCTGCAACAGCCTGAATGCAACTCGGCCATCCCCTGGATACTGGGTCTAGTAATTCGGTTGTCTTTTCCCTCCCCATGTTTGTGTAAGCACTCCCAGTGCTGTCCCATCATCTATAGCTACAAACAGATGAAAAGGTTTTTCCAAAGAGGGTAAAGCCAGGACAGGGGCAGAGATTAAATCCTTTTTCAGACCCTCTATCACCTTTTCCTCCTCTTTTGACCACCTTCCCCAGGCAGTTTAGCATAGAGAGTTTTAGTTTACTGTGCATGTGAATCTATCCAGATTCTACAGTACCCTGTTAATCCCAGGAATTTCCTTAATTCCTTCTTAGTCTTTGGTATGTACACTTCTATTATTCATTTAATTCATTCAGGGTTTATTCTCCTTTTTCCTTTACTAATCAAATGTCCTAAGTATTTTATTTCTTCTTCTAGATATTGTAATTATGATTTAGACACTCTCAGTGCTTGCTTCCCTAGGAAATTCAATAGTTGATTTGTGGCTTCTCTCACATTCTCCTGTTTCTTTCCTGAAATCAGTAATCATCCACATATTGTAAGAGGTGTATTCCCTAGGGCAACAAGAATTCTCCTAGAACCTGCTCCAGACCCTTTCCAAGCAGGTTCGGGGACTCCATGAAACCCTGGCGAAGAACCTTCCATCGGAATCACTGTTTTCTCCCTGAATCCGGGTTTTCCCATTCAAAGTCAAATAAATCTTGACTCCTCAGCTAAGGGAAGTAATGCCTCTAGGAGGCACTTCTTACTGCAGAATTAACTGGAAAGCTGATCAACATATTTTATTTTACACTGCAATCAGTTTATTGACAAAACACTTTCCTGATTAATATGTAAATGTATGGCATGGAGCTAGAGCTAGCAGCAGCTCCTGTATCTACTAAAAAAACCCGTCTCCTCTTTTTCTGGTCCTACCTTTAAATTTACCAAGGGCTATCGGCAGGACTTTAGCGCTAGTAGCCCCTGACTCTCCTATTTCCACAAACTCAGCCAGGGAGAAAATGTTCTCCTCTTTGTATATCCTGGGCATTCCTTTAAAGTGCCCTACTTGTCCGCACTCAAAACAACCTGAGGGTTCCATCCTCCTCTGAACCCAGGGCTTGTACTGAAGACCCTGCATCTGGTATATAAAGGAGGTTTCCCCTGACCTCCTTACCCTGGCTTCCTATATTTGTTTCTTCTAACACTGTGACAGAAAATTGTTCCCTTTTACTCCTGAAACCATCAACTTTTGAGACGTTATACTGACCCCGACTGGTAGGTTTACCACTGAAAATCTGGCTGCTCCGGTATCCACTAAAATGGCTATTTCCTCTTTCTCCGGTAGGACCTAAAAGTAAGTAGCCCCATGACCCTCCCTAATCGCTGTCATTTTCCACAGCTGAGAAAATTCTTTCTTCTCTCAGCATTTGGGGATACTCTCTCTTAAAGTGCCCTACCTGCCTGCAATGAAAACACTCTGCCCGATTAGGATCTCATCCTTCTCGGGCTTCCTGGGGTGAGGGGATCCCATCCCTCTCAACCCCCTTATGCCAGGGGTAGCGAGCCCCTGGTCTTTATTGAAGTTTCCTTGCCGGAAGTAGCGACCTCCTGGACTGAAACTTCTTTCTCCCTGGACTCGGGATCCCATCCCTGTTGGCCCTGTTCCTCTAGTATTCCTTTCTCCCAAGGGAGCCTCTTTTTTTTTTCTATTTGTTTTCTTGCGGGCAAGTAGGGAGCTTTTTCATTGTGCTATCCCTGTTTCTCTTCCTCTTTCCTTACACTTTCTGTGCTTCTTTCAATAACTCCTCTATGGATACTAGAGATGTGAATCGTGTGCCAGATCGTCTTAACGATCAGATTCGGCTGCGGGGGGGCTCAAATCTGATCATTACGATATGTGAATTGGAATCGTTTCTGATTCCAATTCACATTTTTTTAGGAGGCCCGCACCGCAAAAAAAAAACCAAAACACATCCGACCCTTTAAATTGACCTCCCGACCTGACCCATCGCTAATTATTTTTTTACGGAGGCCCGCGCCGCAAAAAACTAAACAAAACACATCCGACGCTTTAAATCGACCCCCCCCTCCCGACCCGACCCGACCCATCGCTAATTATTTTTTTACGGAGGCCCGCGCCGCAAAAAAAACAAAAAAACCCATCCGACCATTTAAATCAACCCCCCCCCCCCCCCGACCCGACCCAACCCATCGCTATTTTTTTTTTACGGAGGCCCACGCCGCAAAAAAAAAAAAAAACCCCATCCGACCCTTTAAATCGACCCCCCCCTCCCGACCCCCCCAAAACCTTTTAAAGTTACCTGGTGGTCCAGGGGGGCCTCGGGGGACCTCGGGGAGAGATCCAGGGGGGCCTCGGGGAAAGATTTCCCAGGCATCACCTGTTCTAAAAAAAAAAAAAAATGGCGCCGATGCCCCTTTGCCCTTACCATGTGACAGGGTATCTGTGCCATTGGCCGGCCCCTGTCACATGGTAGGAGCACTGGATGGCCGGCGCCATCTTTAAAGATGGCGCCGGCCATCTTTACTCATCAGCCCATAGTATAATATGGGCTGATGAGTAAAGATGGCGCCGGACATCCAGTGCTCCTACCATGTGACAGGGGCCGGCCAATGGCACGGATACCCTGTCACATGGTAAGGGCAAAGGGGCAACAGCGCCATTTTTTTTTTTTTTTTTAGAACAGCTGATGCCTGGGAAATCTTTCCCCGAGGCCCCCCTGGATCTCTCCTCTCCCCGAGGCCCCCCTGGCTCTCTCCCCGAGGCCCCCCGAGGACCCCCTGGACCACCAGGTAACTTTAAAAGGTTTTGGGGGGGTCGGGAGGGGGGGAGTCGATTTAAAGGGTCGGATGGGGGTTTTTTTTTCTTGTGGCCCCGTAAAAAATAAATAGCGATGGGTCGGGTCGGGAGGGGGGGGGTCGATTTAAATGGTCGGATGGGTTTTTTTGTTTTTTTTGTGGCGCGGGCCTCCATAAAAAAATAATTAGCGATGGGTCAGGTCAGGAGGGGGGGGTCGATTTAAGGGGTCAGATGGGTTTTTTTGTTTTTTTTGCTGCGCGGGCCTCCGTAAAAAAATAATTAGCGATGGGTCGGTTCGGGAGGAGGGGGGGTCGATTTAAAGGGTCAGATGGGGTTGTTGTTTTTTTTTTGCGGCGTGGGCCTCTGTAAAAAAAAAATAGCGATGTGTCGGGTCGGGTCGATTTAAAGGGTCAGGGTGGGCTTAGGGGCTTTTTTGGTGTGCCCTATTTAACGATACAATACAAATGCCCCTGACGATAAATCGTGGGCATTTGTATTGTATCGTGCACTCTAACGATTTTGGACGATTTTAAAATTATCTGACGATAATTTTAATCGTTCAAAAACAATTCACATCCCTAATGGATACCTCCCTCAGGGGATATAGGGGTCTGAGTCCTCTGGTCATTCTGATCTTTCATCTTTTCTCCTAGCCCCAGATTCCAGAGCATCTGTGAATGGATACTGCTCTGTATCCTTTATTAATTGCTTTAATTCTTTATCTAGCCCCGAGGTACCGTGCCGGTGCCTTTGTTCTTACCTTTGTCCCTCCCTTTCATGTCCATCTCTCTGTTCTCTAGCTGTCACTTCTACTGCGTCCCAGTTTACTGTGGGATCATCTTCAGACTGCTCACAAACACTCTTAACTTTTGGGTGTGTGTCTGATTCCCCGACACCTTCATTTTCATATGCTGGGGGAGGGGAAGGGGTACTAGGGAGTGCATGCACCGGATCAAACTGCGGCAAGTGATCCAGGGGTTCCCATTTCTTTCCCTCTATTTCTCCAGGGAAGGTCATTTTTAGTAACTGTCTTAGGCTCTGATATTTTAATGGGCAACATTGTTTCCCTGCTTCCTGCCCAGTAGGCGGCATATTCTGCCTCCTCCTGAGAAAACAGTGTTTTCCTATTTACATACATATTTAATGTCTGACATTCTCATCTGCCCCATATGTTGGCCAAAACAGTGCCGGCTGTTTTAGACTCTGTCTGAGCCATTTAAAACAACAATATTTTATCATTTTCTCTTTCTTTTTATTTCTTGTACAAGACCTGTTCTCCCAGGACCCTGACATCCTCCCCATAGAACTATCTAGAGGAATGTCTGAGGTGTCTTCCCAAGTCCACCCCCCTTTCTTCTCATCTCTGGCCATTCTATTCCCCATTGTGGATTTTCTGGAATTTTCTTTCTTTCCTCTTTCCTTTTGCTTCGTCCTTCTCTGGCCGTCTCCCTCGTGGGAAAAACGGAACCACAAATTGGGCCTTCCCACTCACCTCGTGTCAGGAACTCATCTCATTCACCATTCATTCATTCCAGTTCCACAATTCCCAGTCACCAAGATAATACTTAATAGTCAATTTTCTTACCTTGGTTCATGCACAAAGTTTTCCTGGCTGTAGTGCCCACTTATTGTCGTTTAAAATTGTTTCACCAAGTTCACAGCCACGGGTCCATCTGCCAGTCCAGACATCGACCCCGGTGCCGACTCGAGGATTGTTGAAAACTGCAACAGGGTGCACCTTTCTTTCCTCGGCACCCGACCCTCGGTGCCTGAGATGGCTCAAATCCCGGACGAGCCCCCAAGCTGTAAAGGGCAGTACTGCACCTTCTTAAAAAATTATATAGTGAACATAAAGAGTTGGTGAAACAATTTCTGTTCTTTATTTTATGAACTTGCAAGTATGGGTGTCATAAGCAGGCATGCCCACAAAGCAAAAACAACTTACTATTGTACATTCGCTTATCCTTTTACTCCTCCCCTTCTCAGGATACTCAGCCTATCCAATGCCTTCATTTCAGTGTTATCTCTTCTTCAGGCATTTTCTCATGCATCTCAAACTTTCCATTTTCCTTATTTTGCTTAACCAACATATTCTAATGCCAGGTTTCAACTTTCAATTTTAACCTATTGTTTCTGTGTCTTTTTCATATCTGCCTACATGTTGTTCTTAAATGGCTATTTTTCGTGTTAGTTTTAATGCTATGAGAAAGTCTTATTTCTCTTGTTGGTTTCGTTCAGCTATGAGAATCTTTTTGTTAAATTGGTTACAAGGAGGAATGTGGGAGGAGATTCATCCTTACACATTCCTTTCCTTGTTTGTAACTATATGTGCCAGCCTTAGCACAATGTATTATGCTGTGTAGGTAGTGTTTCTCAGCAAGAAGGGGAGGGGGAGAGAAGGGGAGCTGGTTAGGTTTTAGCAACTCAGCCTGCTACAGCTAGAGATTGCTAAACATTTTAATATAATAAAGGAATACAATTCTACTTCTATATTGTATTTACCATCTGTAATAGCAACATTAATGAGCCCTAGCTCACACACACACCACTACCCCATAATAATTTACAAGATAAGTAATGGGGAACAGCTGAGAGGCTGGAAGAGAAACTGTTGCCTGGATGAAGCATGTCAATTTATTGCCCATTAATGCATACATAGATAATGTTTAGGCAGTTGACTGGCAGGATCTAAAATTTGTACAAATGAGGGATACATCTCTCTTCTCCCCAACCCAGGACCTCAAGTATCCAGTCCTGGTCTGTGGAAATGTTGGCAACCTTAGAGGGTAGCAGGAGGAGTTGGAGCCTATTTTTAGCTCAGTTCCAGTCACCTTGCTGGGAAATTCTTTCCTGTTCCTCTCACAGGGTTTATTTCTGCCAGCAAAAGTTTCTATCATCTGTGTGAAGTGTTCACAACACCAGATCTTTGACCTTATTGCCATTCCTCCAATACTGTGACTTCTCTCTGTGTCTTTTTCCCCAGCAAAAGCCTATGTCTGTCCTTACCTCCCTCCCCATTGGTCAGAAATCTCATTGCTACTTGGGCAGTTCTGAGGCTCCTCATTGGTCCAACTCACTTCCTGCAGCTTCAATGCTTGGCTGTCCTCAGGAGGGGAGGGGGAGGTTTTAGAGAGCATTAAACATGTACTCCATATTCATTGTCAGTTCTCTGCAGGTCTCCTTGCTTTTAATCCTAGTTATCTCAGTAAAAGGCTGTCAGAGTTGATGGATATTTTCCTTGAATGAGACTTAAAAGCAACTTATCAATATTGTCACTCAAAAGTCCTTGTCCTGCTCATACCAGAGACATACATGCTCATGGGGACAGGTAACCTTGCCACATTTATATTAAAGGTTTGTAGTGATTAAAAAGTTTCCATTCAGGGGACAGATATTAATGTTTTTTGGACTGTGAAATGACATCCTTTACTTCTACAAATTTTTTTCTTTATCATCGCAAAATGCAAAAATAAACCTCAAAATGTTTCATGCCAGTTGTCCTCTGCGAAGTAGCTTTCAGAGCATTTCCGGGACAGATAGTCACCAAAAGTAGTAATGTAGGCAGCCAGGTCTATCTCCTCCCTCCACATTCACCCTTCACAAAGAACCGCATAATGAACACAGGACAACAAAGTGGAATGAAAAGGCCACAGCTTAATTAAACATTACCCAGAGTGCCCGAGCCAACATAGACACCCCCCCCTCCCCTTTTCTGGAACTTTTCAGCGACCATTCACCACCTGCCAGCAGGATGATCGCCACTAGGTAACCAGAACTAAATGTTCTGGCAATAGCATCGTTCAGACGACCACCGCCCAGACGACCCCCGCCTCCATCCAGCAAAGATTCAATCTATCGAACCCCGCCTCCACCCAGCAAAGAACCGCACAGGGTCAACTACACCCAGTTGTTCCCCTGAGGTATTCAAACCTGACGCCCGCCAGATCAGTAGACCAATCAGCAACTGCGACAAACCCAAATACTCCAAGAATACAAATGAAACATTAAGGCAGGTGGGAGGGATGCAACTACATGGAGGCAACAGCGTGAGGGAGCTCCGTAGCGCCTCCGATACACACCCCCCCCCCCTCTAAACCCATCCACTCCCCGATGGTTGCGCCTGGAGTGCAAATCAACTTCTCCGGGCCAAAATTAAAAAATAAACAGCCGGCAGTCACCGGAAGTCCTCACTAAGCCCCGCCTCTTCACCCCCCTCCCCCATCATGCTACTCATGAGCGCAGGAGAGAGAACATTACAGCGCTCACGCTGGCACAAGGCCTGCCCTTCCATTCAGTGTGGTTCTCAGCATAAAAAAGCCTCCTGCACATAAAATCGCTGGTACACATCCTACTGCCAGTATGAGTCCTGGAGTAGACATAGATTATGGCAAATGTAGCTTCTGTAGTGCAAACTTATTTAGTGCTCACTTCTGTTACAAGCCGTAACCCTCACCAGGGACTACTACAGTTCACAGGTCAGTGCAACTTCAGTCACCGAGGTTCAAGCGACTAACACAGATCCCAGACAGACAATATCTTCTGTAACAGCATCGGCCACTGACACTGAAAGAGACTCCCCTAAACATCAAAGGGGCTGATACACTGGCAGCTGATTCAGCCCTGCCTCCCCATGGCAGCAATCTACATCTTGTTACAGCTGCCATAGATCAGAGAGTAGCAAAGTTGCAGAAATCTGTATTCAGGAGAAGCAGACTGCTAACAGGATAAAATGTAGATGATGCAAAAAGAAGGCAAATCAATTTTCACAAGAAGCTCTATCCAGAACCAAAGGTGCCTGGTTTCCAGGACGTGTGCATCTGTGGATTTGGAAAAAAATACAACCTTGTCAAAGTCCTCATGTCCCTCATGTTTTCTGAAAATATGATATTGATGAGACACCCGACAAAAATGTCATGGGCAGAACAAACACGGACAGACATAGCCAGGGGTGGATTGGCGGCTTCGGGCATGCCCCGGTGGGCCGGTCCACCCAATCACGTGGTTGGTGGGGTTGGTTGCAGCAGCCTCATACCTATGGAGCCGCTGCGACCAACACCAGGCCCCCAGTGCTTCTCACATAATTAGGAGCCTCCTGCTATCTATATTTATATTTGGCCCGTTCCGCTGCATTCCCCGTGGGCACCATGGCCTCCCATACCTGATGAGAAACTGACAGCCAGAAACGCGATTATAGTGGCACCTAGTCTCCTTCCGCTGTCTGCACATTTTTCATGAGTTCCCTATCCTCTCGCGGCTCGCCTAGATCCTCTCCCCCACCTTCAGCCACCTCTCCTCCCTGGCTCAAACTTTCGATGGCAGGCAGTCAGGAGGCAGAGCCAGGGAGGAGAGGCGGCTGAAGGTGGGGGAGAGGATCCAAGCGAGGCACAAGAGGATAGGAAACTGCGCCTCAAGTCTCCTCTGCCGACTCAACCTCTGCTGCGGGCCCTGGCAAAACAAACAACCAAAAAAAACCTAAACTGAATAGTGTACTGAGGTTTGCAGTCTGTGATTCCCACACCAAGAGACACAATTTCCCATAGCTTCAGGCAGCCCACAGAGACACTGTTATCCCAGGGCTTTGCCTGGACCCCCCTAACCACCAATAAGTGATTATAAAGTTTTATTGATTATTCTCAGCAGTTGCTGCAGCTTTTAAACCGTGGAGGAGAGCTAACAGAGAGATCGTGAATGACTGGGCATTTGTGTCAGCGGTTAGATTCTGTGTAAGTGTGTATGTGTGACTGATCATTTGAGTGTGTGTCAGTGAGCATGTGAGAGAGTATGTGTAACTGATCATGTGTGTCAGCATGTAGGTGTGATAGTATGTGTATCAGTATGTGAGAATGTATGACTGTTTATGTGTGTGTTCGCATCTGAGGGTATATGTGTGATCATGTGTGTAGCATGTGGGTATCTATATGTGATTTATCATGTGTGTCAACATGTGAAAGTATGTGTGACTGACTGTATGTGTATGTGTGAACTTGTGTGTGATCTCAAGGTGTTTGGAATCAAAAGTTCCTAGGGGAGAGCAGGGGATTTTTTATCCTTATTGTTTTTAATTATTGGGTTTCTGACGTATCTGTTTTGAAATTTTTTATTCTGGTTTGGAAAATATTTTAAAAAAATGTTTGTTTTTAATTATTGGATATTTTATGTACTTGTACTGAAATATGTACTATTTTTATTAATATGATTTTACGATTATGATTAATTTATATTTCTTGATTTTATTGTTTGATGTTGTATGAGGAATGGTGGCTATTCTGATTTTCCACTGTTGCACTGCATACAGAGTATGGCTTTTTGTGATTTCCAGTTCAGTTTAGGTCTGTACATGTTGCGCACCCCGTCTGCGCTCGGCCCGTGCACGGGCCTGCTCACGGGCCTGCTCACCTCTCCAACTCCTCTGCAGGTCCCGGGTCGGCCTTTCCAGCAGCAGCCGCAAACTCCTCCAGCCCTCGGCGTCCCGCGGCGGCGGTCGCCAGGCCTTCCTCAGCGCACCAGGCCTCACGACGGGGCTCGGTGTCCTCCGTGGCATCGGCCCTGACCCTAGGCACGCGCGGACCGCTCGGTCCCTTATAGGCCCAGGGGTGGGTCTTATCTCCGCAGCGCACCCTGATTGAATGCAGTACTAAAGGAAGTGCCTGCCTGCACTTCCTTGCCTTGGTAATCAGGTCAACACCGTGTGTGTGCTAGTTTGCCTCCGTGTCTCATCGCCTGTTCCAGTCTTGTTCCAGTCTCATTCCAGTGTCTTTTCATTCCAGTGTCCTACTGTTCCAGCATCCTTCCATTCCAGCATCCGTTTGTTCCTACGTTCCCCCAGGTAGTAGCTATTGGACTGACTCTCTGGTACTGACCTCTGCCTGTTCTTGACTACGCTTATCACTGCCCGGATACTGACCTCTGCCTGTCTCCTCGACCATGTCTGACTTCTGGAATCTGACCTCTGCTTTAGCTGACCACTCTTGGACTGACCTTTGGAACTTGACTTCTGCTATTACTGACCCTGCTTCCTTGATTCTGGCCCTGCTCCTAGCCTTGTCATCTCAGATACTGTTCTGGTCTTCTTTGGTCCTCCAGACCTCCTGTCTTGACATGGACCATGCACCCTTAATCCTGGTGGGCACACCATTGAGTTTCCTTTATAGGAGACCCTGCGAGGCCCACCTAAGTCCAAGTGGCCCGGGTCCCCAAGGGCTCCACCGGGGGGTACTGTGGGCTTCCAGTGGTGAAGCTCCAGCTAACCTCTGTCTCCTCCTGTGCTCCGCCTCCTGGTAACAGGTGCTCCCTGGATCCAAAAAGAGAGCCTATCAGCACTGCTCCAGAACAAGGGTCCACCTACAGGGGCCAACAGGTTGCCAAGGCCATGGACTTGGTGGAGTCTCCCGCCTCCCCGGCCCTACCGCAACTGTCCAAGAGCATCGACGAGCCTTGGAATCACTGGCCTCTTTGGTTGAAGAGCTTCGTTTCCAGTTGCGAGATACAGCTCTGGCCAATCTGTGGGCCTATCGGCTTCCCTGCTACACAGAGCATCACTGGCTCTTCCAGCACCTCCTTGATTCAATGGGGATCCACGCTTCTGTCGCAGCTTCCTCAACCAGTGCTTCATGCAATTTGCACTGCAACCCTCCTTGTTCTTAAAGGAGACCATGAAAGTGACTTTCATCCTTTCTCACTTAGAGGAAAAGGCTCTGGCATGGACTTCTCCGTTGTGGGAACGCTCCAACTCCATGCTTTCCCAGCTGTCTGAGTTCATCATTGTATTCAAACGAACCTTCAGAAACCCGGGCCATCAAGCAGTAACCAGCTATAACCTCCTCCACCTCCATCAAGGGTCGAAAACCCTCTCCGAGTACACGGTGGAATTCAGGACCCTGGCTACTGAGCTCGGGTGGCAAGAGGATTGCCTGCAAGCCATCTTCCTAGATGGTCTCTCCAGTGCTCTCAAAGATGAACTTGCCATCCGTGAGACACCCACGTCTCTAGAGGGCCTGATCTCCCTCACCGGGAATATCGACCACCGACTCCGGCAACGGCGCCTAGAAATAAAGGCCTCTCGATCTACTCCATGCCCAATGCGTGCCGAAAGCCCTCCATATAAGGCTTTACCAGCACCACCGCCTCCTGCTGAAGAACCTATGCAGGTCAACCGTGGGCGACTATCTCCGATTGAACGCCTTCGGTGGAGAAAGGAAGGTCTTTGCCTTTACTGTGGTGCCTCCGGACATCTTCGGCAGTCCTGCCCAGTTCGTCCAGGAAACTGTAATGCCTGAGCCCGGCGGGGGTCCCGAGCTTGGGCGCTACTGTCACCAGCCCCCAACTTCTACTTCCAGTCTCCCTTGGCATTGAGTCTCACTCCTTCACCACCACTGCCCTTGTTGAAATTGGGACAAGTGGAAGCTTCATCGTGGATGACATTGTCAAACTCCTGAACATCCCTCTACAGCCCCTAAAGAAAGATGTCTCTCCGCATCGCATCCATCCAAGGGGAACATCTCCCAGGACTCATTACCCACCGAACGGCGGCCGTCTGCCTCACCGTGGGAACTCTCCACGAGGAGAAGATGTCCTTCTACGTGCTGAAATGTTTAACACATCCAGTCATCCTGGGACTGCCCTGACTCCAGGCACATGGACCTCAATTCGATTGGCAGTCCCTGCAGTTGGTGCAATGGGGTCCCAAGTGCCAGAAGACTTGTTTAAGGCAAGTGTCTCCAGTGGTAACCGTCCTCAAGTCCACCACCCTCACTGGGTTGCCTACCCAGTACACTGAGTTCAAGGACGTCATCTCGAAGCAAAAGGCAGACATGCTACCTCCTCTTTGCAAACTGAATTGCCCTATAGAGCTTCTGCCTGGCATGATGCCTCCCAAGGGCAGAACCTATCCATTGTCTCATCCAGAAGTCCTAGCCATGTCCGAGTATATTAAAGAAATCCTAGAAAAAGGGTTCAGTAGACCCTCTCACTCTCCCGCAGGAGCAGGGTTCTTCTTCGTAAGAAAAAGGATGGAGGGTTGTACCCTTGCATTGATTATAGAGGGCTTAACGCCATAACTCGAAAGGATCGGTACCCATTGCCCCTCACCAGAGAGCTGTTTGACCGCCTCCAAGGGGCTCGCATCTTCACAAAGTTGGATCTAAGGGGTGCGTACAATTTTGTGCGCAACCAATTGGAAGATATTTGGAAGATCGCATTCAATAACTAGGGATGGTCACTTGTACATCATGATGCCCTTCGGTCTCTGTAACGCCCCAGCCATCTTTCAATGTCTTATGAACAAAATTCTCTGAGATCTCCTATATTCCTTTGTGGTCGTATACCTGGACAACATCCTGATTTTCTCTAAGGGTCTAGAGTCACATCGTGATCATGTCATTACCGTACTTCAATGCCTGATAGAGAAACATCTCTATGCCAAATTGCAAAAATGCATCTTTGAGAAAAACCGTCTGCCCTTCCTAGGGGATATCATCTCCAACCGAGGGTTTTCTATGGATCCAGAAAAGCTTCAAGGCATTCGAGACTGGCCCCAGACAATTGGCCTCCATGCATTGCAACGCTTCCTCGGTTTCACGAACTATTATAGAAGCTTTATTGCTAATTATTCTACCCTAGCCGCTCCTCTCACCACCATGACAAAGAAAGGGGCTAAGATACGTGTTTGGACTCCCAAGGCGCAAGACACCTTGCACTCACTAAAAGAGGCCTTCTGTTCCGGCCCTTGCTTGCAACATCCAGACCCAAGATGTCCCTTCGTCGTGGAAGTCCACACGTCCGCTATTGGGGCCGGAGCAGTACTAAGTCAATTTTTTCCCAAGGGTACATTGATCCCATGCTCATTTTTCTCACACAGATTCTCGCCTACAGAACAGCGCTATACAGTTGGAGATCAGGAACTCCTGGCCATCAAGTTGGCCCTCCAAGAGTGGCGCCCCTGGTTGGAAGTGACTGCCTGCACTTCCTTGCCTTGGCAATCGGGTCGACAACCTGTGTGTACTAGTTTGCCTCCGTGTCTCATCGCCTGTTCCAGTGTTATTCCAGTCTCATTCCAGTCTTGTTCCAGTCCTGTTCCAGTATCCTTCTGTTCCAGTGTCCTTCCGTTCCAGTGTCCTCCTGTTCCAGTGTCCTCCTGTTCCTATGTTCCCCCAGGTAGTATCTATTGGACTGATTCTCTGGTACTGACCTCTGCCTGTTCTTGACTACGCTTATCACTGCCCGGATACTGACCTCTGCCTGTTTGTGACTATGCTGCCCACTGCCTGGATACTGACCTCTGCCTGTCTCCTCGACCACGTCTGATTTCTGGAACCTGACCTCTACTTTGGCTGACTACTCTCGGACTGACCTTTGGAACTTATTTATTTAATTTATTTATTTATTTATTTACAACTTTTATATACCGACATTCATATACATATCACATTGGTTTACAATTAACAAGGAGAGTAAAACCTTTAAATGAGAAAGGGAAAAATAAAGTTACATTTATCAGGGATATCAAAGGAACAAGGAGAGAGTGAGAAAATAGAGGGTCAGGGTGACAAGTACAGGAGTTAAGGATAGAGAAAAAAACAAAAATTAAATTACAAAAACTTAATTACAAAAACTTCTAGGTCTATCGGGAGGGGAGGGAGTGGGAATAGGTGAGCTATGAGTTCATGGGGGGAGACGGATTTATGAATAGGCTTGTTTGAACAGCCAAGTTTTTGATTTTTTTTTTTTAAGTTGCTGTACAGTGTTCTTGGCGTAGATCGGGTGGCATAGAGTTCCAAATAATTGGTCCTGCTATGGAAAGCGCCCGTTCTTTGGTGGAGATAAGTTGGATGAATTTGTGAGAAGGAGTAGACAGGGAACCTTTGTACGCTGATCTAGTGGGTCTTCTGGCGGTCTGCTTTGGTTGACCACTCTCGAACTGATCTTTGGAACTTGACTTCTGCTATTACTGACCCTGCCTCCTTGATTCTGGCCCTGCTCCTAGCCTTGTCATCTCAGACACTGTTCTGGCCTTCTTTGGTCCTCCAGACCTCCTGCCTTGACGTCAACCATGCACCCTTGATCCTGGTGGGCACACCATTGAACTTCCTTTCTAGGAGACCCTACGAGGCCCACCTAAGTCCAAGCAGCCCGGGTCCCCAAGGGCTCCACCCGGGGGGACCGCGGGCTTTTAGTGGTGAAGCTCCAGCTAGCCTCTGTCTCCTCCTGTGCTCCACCTCCTGGTGGCAGGTGCTCCCTGGGTCCGACCAGGGAGCCTATCAGCACTGCTCCAGAACAAGGGTCCACCTCCAGGCGCAACAGTACATTTCTATTTATAATTTAAGGCCTCTTAATTTTATGTTTGGTGAGAGTCTTTCTGTGTTCTCCACATGTGACCAATATGAGGTATTCTGCTAACATGTAGTTTCTGTGTTGATTGCTATAGATCCCTATTTTCTGTTTTCCTAATAGGAGGTGTATTGGTGTTTTAGGGTCTGGTGTAATATTTGCAGAGTTGCCTTTTCATAGGTAGGGTTGTTTCTGTTTTGAATGCTGGCAGTTAATGCTATTTTGGTATGGAAGGTTTGCTATATCATAATTGCAATTCAGTTTCCTCAAGGCTTTCTGAGGGCCAAGCCGACACCCAACATGCATAACAATAGGCCTAATACCATATGGGGTCCAAGAGTCTTTTTTTTGCAGAGTTTTCTGGTTGGCGGTACTGCAGTGCATGTAAATATAATATACGTGGTACTGTAAATGATATTTTTACCTCGGAAGACTCTACTTTGAATATCTTTTTAATGTAGAATCTTCTAAATATAATCTATAATTGTGTGTGGGGAGGGTGCAAGGCTGTAAGGTTCATTTAGGGTGTCTTATACTCATGCACTGGCCCTGGCTGCACTGGCTTCATGTGGGAAAGCAGGATTCTATCTCAAACTGTGCTGCTAAGGGTCAATGAATATCCCCAGTCTTAGTTGCAGCAGGGGATTTTAGCCACATTTTTTCTTAACCCCAGAAGAAGCCAGCAGAATGGATTACTTCTGGTCCTCCTGCCCCCTAAAGTAGGTATCAACATATAACAAAAATAGAGAGACATTTAACATCAATATAATATTTTATTAATATAGAAAAAAACCCCTTTCTATAACCCTACATAGACAAATTAAAACTAAGCTAGCACATTCATCCACATACAACACAATAAAAACATTGCATGAAGTTTGAAAAATTAATGCATAAATGTTTCTTTCATATTGGTATAATTATACATTCAATTCTATAAGTACAAATATGCAGAAATCACACATATGATAATTCAACAATTTTCATAAATTTAGAATCCATCTGTAATAGGTCCGACAAAAGATATCTTCGTTTCGCCTCTGTTATCTTGAGGCTTCCTCAGGGACTATTTTAATAGCGTTATACTTGCAGTCATGCACTGCAAAAAATAACAAAGCCATTATAAATCTTAATGGGTAATATATCATAATGTATTAACTCACACCTGAATGTTCCAATCTCGTATCAACATAATGTTTCCCACCAATGTTTAAAAATCCTTTTTTAATTAACGTTTTATAGTGAAATTTTTAATGAATGTAATAAATCAACTCATACACTGAACTGGCCCTATGGAGCTCCTACCATCTACCTGGACAAACCCTATCACCATGCACAACTCTCTTAACAACTTCACATCCTGCATTCAAGCCACAGGCTACAATTGCAGCAACCTCATATCCACAAGTTCAAACAAAACTTCAAAAGCTAAAACGCTCCCATTGTTAAATTGTATCCGTTGGAACCCAACTCACATTGCCATGTTCTATTCACTGCAGCCAAATTCGGACACCCGAATGTTGCAACATATCTATAAGAAGGTATTATCAAAGGCTGGATAATTCAAAATGCCGTTCCTGTGGTGTACATTCTTCAATTTATAATACAATTGCACTTTCTCTTGACGACAAAGCAAAGTTTTTGCCACATCAGCCGGCCCACATGTTCAAACTATCATGACGCTGTAATGATATAAAACCAACCTCAACAAACTATTGCTTTCAAAACTTACTAGAACACAGAAATGGAAGGGGTGAACCAGGAGGGAAATGCCTTGCATTGTTAGTGAGAATTCTGTTTGAGGGGGCTGGCTAGCTCTGAGCTTGCTGTGGAATCAGTGAGTCTCCTGGAGAGACAGGGTACAGAAACATGGTGGGAAAGGGAAAAGGAAGGGGTGCTGCAGGCTGGGGAAAGGCTGGTAATAAGCAAAATTAATGACTCGCGGGAGACATTCACTAAAAGGGCGAACTTTAAAACTGCACCACGTGTAAAATCTAGGGATTACACGTGCGGCCGGGCCTTGTGCGCACCACACGCATTTTAGAAGGGGCCTGGCTGTGTGCGTAACCCCATTTGCTGCTGTGCCAGGGGATTGCGCCGGCAGGCAGCCGGCGCGCACAACTTACACCAACTCAGGAGCTGGCATAAGTTCTTAAAGAAAGAAAAAAAAAGATAGGATTTTGTAAGGAACTGGGGAGGACAGGGGAAGAGGGATGGAGTATGGGTAGGGGTTAGGGGGTAGGGATGTTCTCTCCCAGTCCACTCCTTAATTGGAGCGGACTGGGAGAGAACTGGGAGGGAACTGGGGAAGGCCATGATGCGTCACAGTGTGAATTTTTCAAAACTGTCCCGCACACATGCACACACCACCCACTAATTTTATAACATACATGCACTGGCACGCACATGTTCTAAAATCAGTGCGTCCTTGTGTGCGCACCGGGTAGCACATGCACCTTTTAAAATCTACTCCTAAGTGAGCACATAAGCAGCAGCACAACAGCAGAATTTGTATATATGTCTGAGAGAGAGAGCGTGGGTGCATGCGTGCATGTGTATCTGACCTACTGGTTGGCAGTGTAATTGCCTCATTGCTTGGCAACTGGTTCAAGATTAGGTTGGTTGGCAACATCAGGCTACAAATCCAGGATATATATATATATAAAATGTAAATGTTCGTTTGTTCAAAATCGTAAATCTCTGAAAGTTCTTCATCGATTGCTTTGAAATTTTGACCCAACGTTGCATTCGAATACGCACGTGTTTTTATATACCTATATTATATAGATGTCACACCTGTGACAGGTAAAAACATGCTTTTTGGGAAAAACAGCACCATCTGTTGGACGTAAAAGCAACACACGCTATCTACAATATAAATGGGCTCTGACCGATGGACCACAAATGTGCAGTAGAGAGCAGCTCTACCGCGCATGTGCGGACCATAGAGCTCTGCACTACGTGCTGGGTGTCACAGAGGGGAGGAGGAAAGGGCAGACAAGTCGCCGCTCCGAGAAACAGCTCAGCCTGTTCCTCCGCCGCTGGGGAAGGGGGGAGGAAGTTGGGACTGCCGGACAGTTACACACGGGAGGAGGAAAGGGTAAAAAAGTCGCTGAGCCAGTCCGTCCACCGCCGGCGAAGGGGGGGAGGGAGTTGGGACGGCTGGAGGAGAGCTAATGCGCATTATGAAATTAAACCAGACTGAGCCAAGGCAACGCGTGGCCAGGTACAGCTAGTATATATATATATATAAACATGAAAGATTTAACCAAACAGGTATGGAGCCAACCAATTGAATGGATGGAAAGGGGACTGAAGTTCAGTTTGCTCATCCCTGGTCTAGGGTGTGCTCTACATCTTAATTATTTAGGAAAAAATGTGAAATTTTATGATAGAGATATTTTGGTTCCAGGTCACATAATGGACCTCTCAAGGGTTGGCTTGGCATGCTTTTGGGAGTTGTTGAAGCATGTGCTGCACAGAAAACTCACAAGGGTGTCAAACAAATAATCCGTCAGTCTGTTTTGAAAAAAATCCCCAGGCTAATATTTTCCTGTAATCCACCCTTGGACATAGCAATCTCATCCTTCTAGAAAGCTGGCTAAAGAAATCATAGATCACATTTATCAAAACTGTTGACCATCACTGGGGTTAAAAGCAAGAAAAATATTTCAAAACCTGTGCAGAAAAAGTAAGCTACCATCGGAGAATACATATACAGACTGTTTTGGCCTGAAAAACAAAGGCCTAAGCTAAGGTCTCTTGGATTAGCGCTGTCGGCACCTCAGTCATAGTCCGTGTGCTCTGTGCTGACACATTCACATGTTATGAGATGCCTGGAGAAATCCTCAAAGATCTTCCTGTCCAGCTCCTGCATGAAAATTGCTGATGCCAAAGCTTGAGTGGAATCCGTAGGAAAGAACACGTCCTCCCGAGTACTGATGGCTCTGGCATTGACCTCAGTAGATTGTCCTGGAATCTACTTAGACATATTACTCTGCTGAGAAGAAACGATCAATAGTTAATTGGCATAAGATGTTTTAAATTGTATAATGTGCCGATTATATTTTTTGTGCAGACAGAGGCTGCTCTGAATCTTTAGTTTGATTTTGTGGTCTGGCATGCTCCTACAAAGGGGCCGATGCAATAAAATTTGCGGAAAGCGAGCGCTGACTTTTCAGCGCCCGCTTTCTTAGCGCACGCATGGCACCCACAAAGGGAGCGCCATGCAATAAAGAAATTAGGGGGTCATGCTAGCAAAGAGGCGCTAAGGTCACGACCCCATGGTTACCAGCAGTCTGCCAGTTATGAACACCGATGCCGATAAACTTGGCGTCAGTTTTCATAACTGCAGTCAGCTGGTTATGAAAAGCGATGCCGAGCATATCAGTGTCGGTCTTCAAAGCGGCCGGCAGAGGTATTTTTTTCTTTTTTTTTCAGTGCGCTCAGCTATTAACGCCTGCTCCAGGCAGGCGTTAATATCTGAGTGATAAATGTGTGTCTGAGACGCACATTTATTTTTTTGACTGTGGAGTGAATGAGTAATAGCCTCATTGACATGCATTTGCATGTGATGAGCGCTAACTCATTCACTCCACGTCGGATGCGCGTTAAATAGGTGCTAATCCCCCTATTGCATTAGGGGGTGGATTAGTGCCTATTTAACCCGCGTCCAACAGCGGATTAAACAGTGCACTCGGCTGAGCACACTGTATTGCATCTACCCCAAAGAGTCTTTTAATTATGGGTGTTGAGATCAAAGTAAATCCTTCCGGACTGGAATCTGTGGTGGACAGAGTTTCATTTTTCATGTCATGTTTTCCTGTGTTGGCCAATGTCGCTGAGCATGTCCACGAGACAATTAATACTGCTCAATTATTCCAATAATAGGTATCTCATTTTGGTAACAAAAAGGAGTTTAAGTTAAGTTGGGAATGGAATAGCTGAAAGTCTCTGTTCTGGAATGGAGCAGCAGTAGCAGAGTCAATTCTTGAATGCCGCATGTTAACCTGGAACAGAGATAACAGACCAATATGATTCTCGGAGCCCCGCAAATGTGGAGAGATGCTTAAGCCATGGTGGCAGGGTGGTTGGCAGCATGTCCCACTAGACGGCTAAGAGAGCATATGCAGCCCAGGGTATCTTCACTGTGGGACTGAACTGTCCATTATAGAGTATCGATCTCCCTTAACTCAGAATAACTATTCCAAAGCGACAGATATGGACTAATGCTTTCCTTTCCTTGTAACACAATCTGCATCTCTTTATTTATTTATTTATGTATTTATTTATTTATTTATTTAAAAGAATTTATAATCCACGCTCTCCAGTAGTTCAGGGAAGGGAACAGAAATACATACACAATAAAAAAAAAATCAATAGTGAATCAGCATCAAAGACTCATGAGGGGTAAATGCATTAACTTTCAGCCTGCGGATGGAAGGAAATGCTGGTGCAATTAAGTGAAAGGGGAAAGGGGGGGCTTTAACTTTAAAAATGCTTTCTTAAAGAGGAATGTTTTGAGATAGCATGGAGGGAGTTCCAAAAAGTGGTGCCTGAGGTTCAGCCTGCCCTTTCCCGGGTTTCGGACAAGTGAGCTAACCGTGGTGACGGGACATCCAGGCGGTTTTTACTGGAGGATCGGAGCATATGGACCAGAGTGTTTATCTTTCAGGTTGCAGTGATTCATGGATTATTAACATTGTAACATAGGTTATGGATTGTGACAGACAGCTTATAAAGGATGTGTATTTGGATTTGCAACCAGTGCATTGACTGAGGAATAGGTGAAATGTGATCGTATATTTTTGCATCTGAAAGGATATGAGTGGCCGCATTCTGAATCATTTGTAGGGGGGTCGTACAGTGGTCTAGAGAAGTCCAATGTACAAAGCATTGCTGTAATCTAACCCAGTAAATATAAGGGACTGTAAAACGATATGGAAATCATCCGGATTGAGTAAAGGGTGAAGATGATGTAACATGGAGTTTAGCAAACAATGCTTGTACTACTGTTTTTATATGAGGCTTCACTGAGAGGATGGGGGTCAATGAGTCCTAAATTTCAAACTTTGGTGAGAATGGGTATGGGGTATTCCTGAAAAGTAAGCAGGTGGGAGAATTGTCACAAGGAAAATGTGAAAGGATGATAATCTCTGTTTTGGATAAGGTCATTGATAACTTGTTATGGTGAAGCCATCTGTGACTGATCTCATGCAACGTTTGGAGCTGTGGGGTGGGGACTGGTGAGGGAGGGAGGTGATTCAGTGAGAAACTTTGCATGAAGCTGGTGGAAAGTGATGGGCTGTGGTCAGTAGGAAGCTAAGATGTTTCTAGAACACACTCCTAAAGACAGAAGAATAATGGAGAAATGTGGTATTTGTCTATTTTTTTCTTTGAACAGGCACTTCACTTTTCCAAAGCCAGAGAGATCCATATGGTGTTCCATTCACTTCTGGCAGAGATCTACCATCCTGAGACAAACTATCTGCTCATAACCGCCAACAGGCTCTTTGGAGAAGAGAGCTTTGAATTTATTGAAGTAAGCTGACCGAATTTAAGTGTTCTGCACTACTGAAGACTAAAAATAGAGCCAGAAGTTGAGACTGAATTTTAAATGTGGATGGGAGCATCATATGTTCAGTGCTGTTTACCTCTAAATAGTGTTCAAATCATGCACTGTTTACATGTGTTGGCAAACTTTCTTTTTAATGGTGCATCAAGCACCCAATTTTAATTAAATATGTGGTTAAATCAAAGCATCGATTCATAGTTTCATTGTCTCCATCAAAGCTTCAGTTAACCTCAGATTTAAGCATTTTTTATGTCATTAATTTTTTTAAATGTTGAAATGCAAAGAGTATATGCATTAGATATCCAAAATGTAAATGTATAATTTCCCCTGCTGATGCCTGTTTTTGAAGGCTTAGACAGGGACGTAAGACTGTAAACTGAATGGAGAATTGTTGGCAGCAACTGTTACACTCAGCAGTTCGCGGTCTATTTCCATTGACAGATTGCCGAGGCAATAGAACCGGCAGATTTAGTTGTGTTGAAAGCCATTCCCGGTTTAGCCCAAAAACTGCAGTCCCTCCAGTCGGCCCTAGAAATCATTCCACAGATATGAACAACTTCGCTGCATGCCTGGACTCCTTGACCCTATCCATTGCCCCACCGCCGCCCACTGCAATTTCAGCACTGATTCCAGACACCTGTCAGTCAACAATTCCATTGCCTGCTCTACTCCGTTATGTAGGAGATCCTAAGCGGTGCCAGGGATTTATTAATTAATGCCATATGCATTTTTCCCCCCAGTCGGCACTCTTCTCTCCTTGATGTTACGGCTCTGGCTTGGGCGCACGCTGATCCCCTTCTCATGATCCTCCAAACATTTGTCTCGCCTTCAAGCAGGTCTTTGATGAGTCTGGCCAGCTGCCCATGATGGGCTCAGACCTCCTGCACCTGCACCAAGGAAATCGATCATTAATGGATTACGACATCGAGTTTCGAACCTGGCCACAGATCTAAACTGGCAGGGAGACAGTCTACACGCAATATTCTTGGAAGGTTTAGCTCGCGGCATGAAACTTCCCACCTCTCTCAAAGGTCTCATCAATCTCACAGGAAAAACTGATAGACAGCTCCAAGAGCAAGCTCGAGAGACCTGCTCAGCTCAGAAAAGTCTCTCCAGGGAATCACTTCCTTCTACAGTTGACACCATCATGCCATGGGGGGGTTTACCAGAGGAGCCCATGCAACTGGGTCATTCCCATCTCATGAATGAAGAGAGGACTTGACATCATCAACTAGGCCTCTGCCTTTATTGTGGAACTTCTGGTCACATATTGGCTCAGCCCCCGGAAAGAAGGGGAACCGTCTTAAGCCATGAGGCACTGGAGAAAGTGATCCTCGGCCTGGCTACTCCATCTACCCATTTCCTGTGCCTGTCTCCCTGATACAACCCTCCATATGCTTCACCACTCAGGCCTTCTTGGACTCTGGTGCCCGAGAGGAATTTTGTGCAACAACTGGTAAAGAATTCCCACGATTCCCTTGATACCACCTTTGGGACTTTCCTCCATCCATCAAGATACCCTTCCCAGTTTGGTGACTCGTACCACTCTACTGCTCACACTAAGAGTAGGATCCGTGCACACAGAACTCACCTCATCAGCAGAGGCCCACTCTTAAGTCCTGCAGGCCCCAGAACTTGAGGGCTTAACCTAAGGGGAACATGGGCTGGTATAGGTGAAGATCCAGTTGGGCCTCTGCCAGAGCCAACTCCACCAGCCAATGATGGGGACATGCAAGGCTCCACCCTGCAGGTTGCACCAACTTCACCTCAGTCCAAGGGTCCAAGCCCACAACATTGTGTTTATATAATTTTCAAAGTGGATTTATGCACACAAGTCTGCTTTGAAAACTGTGGTATATTTTATGAGGGCTATTTGATAATTACCCTCTTAAAATTTTCATAGCATTTTTGCACACATTCATGCTATCTTTGAATTATCTCCCTTTTCCTTTACAGTACTGAGGAAGTGACCTTCATGGTGGTATTTTCCAATTAATGTGTTTGGCATCTCCTTACAGGAATTTTTGGAAACTACTAAGGAGTGCTACCAGGCGGACCTGGAGAAAGTCAGCTTTATTGCAGAGTTCGAAGAATCCAGAAAACTCATAAATGCCTGGGTGGAAGAAAAAACAGAAAGTGAGTAATAACTATAGCCTCCCCATACCCAAGTAGCAGAGGATAAAATATTCAGTCCTGGAAGGTAAAAAACAGAACTGGGTTTTAAGAGTAACCAAAATAAGTAGCATGACTGTGTAGCTTCAGCAAGGAATAGCTTGGTAACAGCTAGAGGAAACAAGAAGTAGACGCTTGCTGTGGCTCAAGTGCACTTTTATTTACAGTGAAAATGACTACAAAACAAAATGGCAGCAGACCTTCACTTCAGGTATTGTAAAACAGACAGTACCATCAAAATTCAAACACTTCAGGCAGTTCACCTTAATGTCAGGCAACGCACAGGCTTTAAGCATGAGAAGTCCTTTAAAACATAAGAAGTATTACCCAACCTTAATTGTAGCAGGTCTTTGTGTATGCTGGGACTCAGTCAGTTCCCCCGTGCCCATCTAACCCTTCTAGGCCCTGAGGTCTTATAATCTGGTGAAGGGCTCCTCCCTTAACACAATATTCCCTGTGGGTCTCAAGCTTAAGGAGTACCAGGTGAGACTGCTGTGCCCAGTCCTTTAAGGTAGTCTGAGGAAGTTTTCTATACATTCTTTCACATATCCTCCCCCTTATCTCATCCTTGCCAGGATGAGCATATGCCTCCTCAAGGGACACCTCTCTTGATAGAAATCTGCATTGGCATTCTCCTTTCCTGTCCTGTGTCAGATCTTATAGTTGAAAGGTTGCAGGGCCAGGAACCATCTCATCACTCTTGCATTAGACTCCTTGTTCCTATTGATCCATAGGATCAATGAGCATGAATTGCCACCCCAGTAGTTAGTAGCATAAGGCCTTTATGGCCCACTTGACTGCCAAGGACTCTTTCTCAACAGTTGAGTAACGTCTGTCACATGGCATCAGCTGCCAGCTGATATAGGCAACAGGATGTTCTTGTCCATTCTTCTTCTGACTAAGACAACTCCCAAACTGACCTCTGAGGCATCAGTTTGCACCGTGAAGGGCTCAGTGAAGTCTGGACTTATCAGGACCGGTTCAGAGCATATTGCTTCATCAGGGCTCTGAAGACTTTCTCTGCTTCCTCCGACCACTGGACCTTTTCTAGTGCTTTATTTACCAACACCCTTGTGAGAGGCTCTGCCTTTTCTGAATAGTTGGGAATGAATTTTCTACAATATCTTGTAAGGCCCAAGAAAGCTCTCACTTTCACCTTTGTTTGCAGAACCGGCACCCAAGTGATTGTCTTGATCTTCCTGGTCTGTGGATGGACCTTGCCTTTCCCCGGGGTGTAGCCAAGATACTGGACCTCTTGCCTACCCAGCAAACACTTCTTAGGATTAACTATCGGCCCTGCTTTCTTCAGACAAGTTAGCACGGCCTGGAGTTGGCTAAGATGTATCTTCAAGTCATGGCTGTAGATCACAATGTCATCCAGACGGGCAGTTGTGTACCCTTAAGTAGGCAGTCGACCAATTTCTGAAATATTGCTGGTGTGCCATGAAAGCCAAACAGGTGTATGGTGAACTGAAACAGTCCAGCGAGCATTGAGTATGCTGTCATCTCTTTCGACGAGGGCATGAGAAGCACCTGCCAATACCTATTGGTAAAGCCAAGAGTACAGATGAACTGGGCCAATCCTAGACGCTCAATCATCCACTTATGGCATTGGATAGTCATTGAGTTTTGAGACTTCATTCTCCTTTCTAAAGTCAATATAGAACCTGATGCTCCCATCTGGCTTTGGCATCAATATTATGGGTTAGGACGTGTCACTGGTAGACTCCTCTATTACCCCAAGTTGGAGCATCTCCTTCACTTCTGTCTCAATGACATGGTGTCTGGCTCTGGGAATCTGATAAGGTTGCTGGCTTACCACAACTCCTGGAGATGTAATGATGTCATGTTGCATCATGGGTGGGTACAACCAAGCAGGTTTTAGAAGATCTCCTTGTTTTTCTCCACCAGCTGCATCAAGTCCACTGTAGAGTAGACAGCTATTCTCCAAAGGGAACTTGGGCTTGGTCCACTCTCAGCCTGACCTCTGGGCCAAATTCTCCTTCCTAAACCATGCCACACTTCCTGCAACACCCATTTCTTCAGGAGGTTGATGTTGTAGATTTGGGTCTTCTTTCCTTTATATGGCTGAGCTATCTTGTAATCCATGGGTCCTGTTTTCTCTACAACTTCATAGGATCCTTGCCAACAGGCTAGTAGTTTGCTTTCTGACAATGGAAGAAAGGTAAGATCCCGGTCCCCCAGCTGGAATACTCGCTGGACCGCAGGACGTTTGTAAGCTCGAGCTTGAGAATTTTGAGCCTTTTACAGATACAGGTGAGCTGCTTCACCAGCCTTTTTTAGGTGATCTTGTATGCTGAACATCCACAGTCCACAAGGTTCTGCCCAGGGTTCACTGCCTCTTCCCAGGTCTGACGAGTTATATCCAGGATTCCTCTTGGTCTCCTTCCATATAGTAACTGAAACAGGGAAACCCCATTGAGCTTTGTAGTACTTCGCAGATTTTGAACAGCACATAGGCTAGTAGTGTATTCCAGTTCTTATCATCTTCTTTAACATCTTTGAGCGTCTGATTGAATGAAGCACTCGACGAGACCGTCCATCTGCGGGTGATACACTGACATCCGCAAAGTTTTTACTTGAGCAGTGTGCACTGTTATTTCATGACTTTGGAGATGAAAGGGGTACCATGATCCCTCAGGATCTCCTTAGGTAGCCCAAGTCACAAGAAAATCTCCATTAGGGCAGTAGCTACCATTGGGGTCTTCGTATTCTGTAGGGGAACTGCCTCCGGATACCTGGTGGTGTAGTCCAGTATGATGAGAATGTATTTATTTCCTAGGGTTGCTTTCTAGTGGCCCCAGAAGATCCATGCCCATTCTTTCAAAGGGGGTCTTGATTATGGGTATTGGTATGAGAGGTGTTGCCTGTATCCCAGCAGGCTTTGTGAGCTGGCAGATAGGGCAGAACTGGCAATACCACTGGACCTGTTTATGAAGGCCCAGCCAATAGAATTGTGCCATCATCTTTTCTGGTTCATTTCCTCTCCCAGGAGACCCCCCCCCCCCCCCCCCCCCCCAGAAGATAACTGAGAGCTAACTGCATGACCTGTTGATGATAGGGTTTGGGAACCAGGAGTTGTTTTTAATCACTTCCCCTTCCATACTTCCCTTTGTGACTTTGTACAACAAATTCCCTTTCATCACAAAATAGGGAGGGACGGGGGTCTACCACCCTTTGTATATGCTCATGGGCCCACTTAAAGGATTCATCCTCCCTCTGAGCTTGCCTAAAGTTCTCTGGATCACCCCATTCCTACTCCAAGGGACCAGGTATGACATTTTGGGTGGGTGGTTATTCTTTCCCTGACTCCGACCCCTTCTCCCTGGCTGTCTCTAATTTAGCAGCATGGGTGTTTTTGTCCTGTCGGTGTTGCCTCTGAAACTTAGCAGTCTTAGATTTTTAATGGAACAGATCAGGGTCCTCCAATGGAAAGAGCTCTGGAGTCTCCAACTCTTCAGGGTCTTGACTGGATGAACTTGTCATAGGCTGATTTCAAAGAGACTTGAAATTTGGACAGACCCATCCAATGATCACGGGGTACGGTAGCCAAGGGAGTACTCACACCTCCATCATATCTTGAATGACTGGGGTCTTCAGACATACCCAGCTGGTTGCATACTGTCGATGGCCCCCATGAATACATAAAATTAAATTCAAAAAGGAAATGTCACATCAGAAAGACTTTATATGAATCACCGATTCCCAAAATATATCAAAATTGGTGATTCATATAAAGTCTTTCTGATGTGACATTTCCTTTTTGAATTTAATTTGGTGTTGTGGAAATTGTCCTTGTTCTTTTTGATACGCCCCATGAATACATGCCAGGATCACTACCTTATCATAATCAATTTGCATTTGTTTCAGCGAGTCCCTCTGAATGAGCATTTCACACTCCCGGAGTCAACTAGTGCTTGTGTAGGAACCCCATCAAGCTCAATAGGGATCACAAACTTGGACATACCCTGGATGGAGACATCTACAAAGTTACAATAGTGTGGAGTTACTGCATTAATGTCCATTGCTTTCTCTTCCCAGCGGGGACAGTCTCTTGCAAAGTGGCCTCTTTTTCCACAACTGAAACATGGTGGTTCGACTGAGGGTTGCAGCTGGGGTGAACAGTCTGGTCAAACCTTCTTTGCTGACAGTCGAGACCTCTGAGTGGGTTAAGGAGTTTCTTTTGGAAACATAGCAGTTAGGACATGGTTTCGGCCTTATAATAGGCCTCCGCTACTTCTAGGGCCTTTTCAACCATAAGTCCTGGATGCCGGCAAACCCACTACCTCATGGATGGATCAAGGCTGTCCTGAAACTGTTCCAGCAGAACCGCATTGGCTATCTCCTCTCCGGTTTTCCATTCCTAGTGCAGCCATTTCCAGGCAGCATCTTTAAGACTGTAGAATAAGTTCCTAGGGTTCTGTCCAGCCTGTAAAATTCCACGTCAAAATCGGTGTCGGTATGCTTCTGGGAGTGAACTCCACTCTCCCTAGAATAGCTGCCTTGCCCGTCCTATCCGGATTAGCTGTTTGTTAGGCATCTTGACTTGGTCTGGTAAGTTCCCCAGGTATGTAGCCAACCTGTCCTCTGGCCACCCTACTAGTCTTGCAGTCAACTCAATGTTCTTCAAAAAGTTGTCTGGGTCTTCTCCAGGATTCATCTTGAGGAGTGTCGATGCCACTGAAGGCAGACGGGTCACTGCCATTTGCACTGCTTGGGCTATTTGTATTGAGACTGTATGCTGTTCCATTCCTTGCTCTTGCAATGCCTGCTGCTGGTTTATTTGTGTTTGCATGATGCCCTGTAACTGCTTTTGGCCGGTAGCAAGGATTTGGTCACCTGCTCCATGTTCTTTGCTTACTGAATTGCCTCCAATTTACGTACCTCTCCGGGAATAGGAGAGTAGGAAAAAAATTTTAAAAACCTGCTGGCCTATCTGGTCCTTACTTACTTCTTGACCCATGACTATTCTGGCAGGGATAGCCCCCTTGGCCTATTGCACAAGATGGGAGAGTATCTGAGAAGCCCCAGGAAAAGAAAAAAAAACTGCAAGGGTTTTTTTTTTTCTTGCTGTAGCTGTGGGTTCTTTCCTGTGCTTCCTGCTTAGACAAGAGAGCTACCATATGTGGTAGCTTGAGCACGGAATGACTTGGTATCAGCCAGAAGAAACAATAAGTAGACTCTGACTGTGGCTTAAGTGCACTTTTATTTACGGTGGAAATGACTGCAAAACAATATGGCAGCACACCTTCACTTCAGGTATTGCAGAACAGACAGTATAAACAAAAATCAAACACTTCAAGCAGTTCACGTTAACGTCAGTCAACACAGTCTTTAAGCATGAGAAGTCCTTTAAAACATAAGAATCTTACCCAACCTTAAATATAGCAAGTCTTTGCATATGCTGGGACTTTGTCAGCTCCCCGGGGCCTGTCTAACCCTTCTAGGCCCTCAGGTCTTATACTTTGGTGAGGGCTCCTCACTTTACCCAGGATTCCCTGTGGGTCTCAAGCTTAAAGAGGACCAGATGAGACAACTGTGGTCATTTAAGGTAGTCTGAGGGAGTTTTCTGTACACTCCCTCACAATGACAATAAATCAGAGACGCATACATGCAAATAAGCAAGTTTGCCTACCGTAAATGGTGTTTTCTGTAGATAGCATTATAAATTAGCCATTACATGTGGAGTGACATTCTTCAGTGGCACCGAACAGACTTGCCTGTTCTAGCTCGTAGAGCTTTGAGCTCTACTGAACATGTACATGAATTCTTGTGTGGGCATTGCCTCATGAGCTAATTCTAACTACGTAATCGACTCCAGGGAGGAAGGCGGGTATTCAATGGCTAATTCAACTTGCTGTCTACAGAAAACACCAAATATGGTAAGCAAGCTTTCTTTTTCTGTTGATAAGTAGACTGAATTAGCCATTCTACATAGGGAGTCCCAAACTGAGGGTTGCAATGGATCATTTACCGAGTAAGCAACCCGGACTCCACGTGGAGAGTAGACTACTGTAAGAACAAGTTACGCAAAATTGCTTGTCCGAATTTGCTGTTATTCCTTGAGACAGTAATGGGGCATAACGATGTGAACTGATACCCATATCATAGCTATGTAGATGTCCTCTAGAGGCACTTCTTGAAGATGAGCAACAGAAGAAGCCATAGCTTTCACTTGATGAGCTTTGACAATCCACAACATGTAATCCTACTAAAGAATAACAGTGCTCAGTGCATTCTGCTATCCAGTTAGACAAAATACATGTGGCAACTGGCACACCAAGTCTGTTAGGGAACACAAATAATTGCGAAGCCTGTTGATGTGGCTGCATTCTTTTCTTATACTAAGCCAAAGCTCTTTACAATCAAGGTCTGAAGGGCTTTCTTTCCTTCATGCACATGTGGTCTTGCAAAGAAGGTAAGTAATACAATGGATTAACATGGAAATCCAAGACAACCTTTGGAAGAAACTTCAGGTGAGTGTGGAGGACCACCCTATTATGGAAGAATTGCACATATGGCGGATAGTAAACGAGAGCTTGGAGTTCACTGACTCTCCTAGCTGAGGTGACTATGACGATGAATATTACTTTTCATATCAAGAAGAGAAGCCATCTCTAGAGGCTCAAAAGGTGGCTTCATTAATTGAAAAAAGGACAATATTCAAGTCCCATTGAATTAGAGGTTTTGTACCAGAGCCTTAATGTACCATAATCATTTCATAAATCTCAATATCTGTGGATACATAAAGATGGGTTTAGTGTCCACCAAAGCATGGTAAGCCACTATGCTGTTGAGATGTTCTCTTACAGAAAATGTGGTGAGGCCTAATTCAGAAAGGAGGAGCAAGTATGGAGGAGCTCAGTAATCGAGGGTCTCTTTTGCCTAGAGCAATTGAAGACACATTGGCTTTCTAGCTAAAATCATTGACTAGGAAAAACAATGCCTTCAAATGGAACAGATATTCCAAGTGGTGTCAACAGAATGCTTTGGACCCATTCTCTTATTTGCTCAATATACTAACATACTTTTTACTTAGTAAATGCTTGGGCTCACAAGAGAATCCAAGGCATTCTATTGGCATCACTTGGAATATGTGTTCCATCTGAAGGCATAGTTTTTCCTAGTCCATTGTTTCAGCTAAAAAGCCAATGTGTCTTCAATTGCTCTAGACAAAGAGAGACCCTCGATTATTGAGCATTCAATGTCCAAACTGTTAGCCTAAGGGATGGAAGGTTTGGATGATAGAGCATTCCTTCATCCTGAGTTAACAATGTAGGGTCTGTTCCCAGCTGAATGGGAGGACTGCTGGAAAGTTGTGTTAGATGTGAAAACCACATTTATCTTTGCCACACTGGAGCTATGAAGATCAATTGAGCATGATCTTGTAGCAGATCTTGCACTGTTCTGGTGATCAGTGGTAATGGTGGAAAAGCATACATGAGACTTGTTCCCCAATTGAGGAGGAATGCATCCTGAACTATCCTGTGATCACTGGATAGAAATCAGCAAAACTGGTCTAGACCCCATAAATCAAATAATTTGTCAGTTGCTGATTGTCACAGAAACCACTCGTGTGGACAGACTACTCTGCTGAAGTGATCTGTGATCATGTTGGAGATTCCTGGAAGATAGGTGGCTTGTAGGACTGCCTGATTCCTGGTTGCCCAGTTCCAAAGTTTCAACACTTCCTGGAAGAGAGGCCATGATCCTGTGCCTTCTTGTCTGACATAAAACATGGCAACTTAATTGTTGGTTTGCATCAAAATAATCTTTCCCCAAAAAAGATGTGTGAAGGATGCCACCGAGCAAGATGGCCGCTTGAGTACAAAGCTCCTGCCCGAATCCCTGTTAATCCTCCCTAAATAGCAATCTCTGGTGATCTCGCTCGACACTATCAGGCTGATTTTGCAATATTCCAGCCCAGGATGGCATCCGCGAAGAAAAAAACCTGATTTGAAGCAGTTCTCTTTCATCTCTGCTGCGGCGGCCAGTGCCCTCGGATATAAAGAAGAAATGGCGGTGCAGCCAGAAGCCTCAGAACCGCGCTGTGATTAGGGAGTAATCCCTATCCCGGATGCACCTTCTCAATCGGAATTCCAGACCTCTCCTCTCAGTGGTGATCCTCTCCTCTCAGTGGGAATTGAGAGGAGAGGATCACCTTGCTGTTGGCTGAAAGGAATCAGTAAGTTTTTGCTTGGGACATTGTCTTTTTTAAAAGTATTGGGGCAAAATTAACTATTTGGGAATATTATTTAGTGTGTTTGTGTGTTTGTGCTTTTAATAGTCAGTAAGGCAGTGAATAAACAAGTTAGACTGTATTTTTAAATAGTCAGTCAATAAGGCAGCTAGTAAGCAGTGGTAGTGTGTTTATTTTTAAAAGTCTGTAAGGCAGCTAGTAAGCAGAACTGAGTGTTTGTATTTAAAAAAAACAAAACAAAAACACAAAAAAACCAAACAAACCCAAAAAGTAGCCAGAAGCTAGAAATAAGCTAGGAGCAGTGTATACCTAAGTAAAAAGGTTGAAAAGTTCAGTTCAGTTACTCACCTTGGAAAGGTGTTGAGGTAGTGTGATTTGGTTTGAATAGGTACCAACATTTGTTAATCAAGAGAGCAGTGACTCACTCTGGCTGACTAACTGAAGTTAGACTGTTTGTATTTTCCCAACCCTCCCACTCCTAGCTCATCCTTTAATTTATAGGCAGGTGCCACTTTCACAAAAAAAAAAAACCCAACAACAACAAAAACTTTATTGAGAGTTCGATCAGACCCCTGTAGGCCACTACCAGTGAATTACACAGACATATAGTGAATTAACTAATACATTTAAAGGACGTTAATTAGACACATTCCTACTTCCATAGCAACCTAAAACTTAACTAGGAACTGATCAAAATTGAGATGAAGGCAGCAGTCCAGCAGCAAGAGGGGGGCTTCCCAGTCTTTTACAACGAGTGTCACATGTATGATTTTTTACCCACCGGTGAGAAGTTGTGCATGTGTATGCGATGCAAAGAGCGCCTGGCTCTCAGAGAACGAGTCCGATTTCTGGAGGATAGAGTGGCAGACCTGGAGGAGCTGAGGCAGACAGAAAGGTATATAGATTAGACTTTCAGGGACATAGTAGCCAAGTCCCAACTTCAGACTGGCAGCCCTGGTGCTGCCTTGGAGGAAAAAGGTCTCATGATTGGAGAGCATCAACCTGGTGTAGCAAGAAAGGATCCTATAGCAAGGACCTGCTCTCCAGGTGATGTGCTGTCATTTTTTACCGAGGATATCTCCCCAAGGCCTACTGACCAGGAGGGAAGGGTTAGGTCGGCCGTCATAGTTGGTGATTCAATTATTAGGAATGTAGATAGCTGGATGGCTGGTGGGCGTGAGGATCGCCTGGTAACATGCCTACCTGGTGCGAAGGCTGTGGACCTTACGCGTCACCTAGATAGGATTTTAGACAGTGCTGGAGAGGAGCCGGCTGTCGTTGTACATGTGGGCACCAACAACATGGGAGGGAGGTTCTGGAAGCCAAATTTAGGCTCTTAGGTAGAAAACTTAAATCCAGAACCTCCAGGGTAGCATTCTCTGAAATGCTCCCTGTTCCTCATGCAGGTCACCAGAGGTAGGCAGAGCTCCGGAGTCTCAATGCGTGGATGAGACGATGGTGCAAGGCAGAGGGATTCAGTTTTGTTAGGAACTAGGGAACCTTTTGGGGAAGGGGGAGTCTCTTCCGAAGGGATGGGCTCCACCTTAACCAGACTGCTGGCGCTAACCTTTAAAAAGGAGATAGAGCAGCTTTTAAACTAAAACAAAGGGGAGAGCCGACAGTCGCTCAGCAGCACATGGTTCGGAGAGAGGTATCTTCAAAGGATACTAATGATGCATTAGAATTAGGACATCCCAACAGTGAGGTTCCAATAATAAGAAAAGTAGTCCAAGTGCCTGTAACTAAAAACTCACCTGAGCTTAAAAATTTTAACTTATCCCTATCAATCAAAAAGCAGAATGAAAATACAAACAAAAAACAAACTTTGAAATGCTTGTATGCTAATGCCAGAAGTCTAAGAAGTAGGATGGGAGAATTAGAATGTATAGTAGTGAATGATGACATAGACATAATTGTCATCTCAGAGATATGGTGGAAGGAGGACAACCAATGGGACAGTGCTATACCGGGGTACAAATTGTATCGCAATGACAGAGAGGAGCACCCGGGAGGCGGTGTGGCACTTTATGTCCAGGATGGCATAGAGTCCAACAGGACTCTATGCCATCCTGCACGAAACTAAATGCACAATTGAATCTTTATGGGTAGAAATCCCTTGTTTGTCGGGGAAGACTATAGTGATAGGGGTATACTACCGTCCACCTGGTCAAGATAGTGAGACTGATAGTGAAATGCTAAGAGAAATTAGGGAAGCTAACCAAATTGGTAGTACGGTAATAATGGGAGACTTCAATTACCCCAATATCGACTGGGTAAATGTATCATCAGGACATGCTAGAGAGATAAAGTTCCTGGATGGAATAAATGATAGCTTTATGGAGCAATTGGTTCAGGAACCGACGAGAGAGTGAGCAATTTTAGATCTAATTCTCAGTGGAGAACAAGATTTGGTGAGAGAGGTAATGGTGGAGGGGCCACTTGGCAATAGTGATCATAACATGATCAAATTTGATTTAATGACTGGAAGGGGGACAGTAAGCAAATCCACGGCTCTCGTGCTAAACTCTCAAAAGGGAAACTTTGATAAAATGAGAAAAATTGTTAGGAAAAAACTGAAAGGAGCAGCTACAAAAGTAAAAAGTGTGCAAGAGGCGTGGTCATTGTTAAAAAATGCCATCCTAGAAGCACAATCCAGATGTATTCCACACATTAAGAAAGGTGGAAAGAAGGCAAAACGATTACCGGCATGGTTAAAAGGGGAGGTGAAAGAAGCTATTTTAGCCAAAAGATCTTCATTCAAAAATTGGAAGAAGGATCCAACAGAAGAAAATAGGATAATGCATAAACGTTGGCAAGCTAAATGTAAGACATTGATAAGACAGGCTAAGAGAGAATTTGAAAAGAAGTTGGCCGTAGAGGCAGAAAACTCACAGTAAAAACTTTTAAAAATATATCCGAAGCAGAAAGCCTGTGAGGGAGTCAGTTGGACCGTTAGATGATCGAGGGGTTAAAGGGGTACTTAGAGAAGATAAGGCCATCGCAGAAAGATTAAATGATTTCTTTTCTTCGGTGTTTACTGAAAAGGATGTTGGAGAGGTACCCATACTGGAGAAGGTTTTCATGGGTAATGATTCAGATGGACTGAACCAAATCACGGTGAACCTAGAAGATGTGGTAGACCTGATTGACAAACTTAAGAGTAGTAAATCACCTGGACCGGATGGTATATACCCCAGAGTTCTGAAGGAACTAAAAAATGAAATTTCAGACCTATTAGTAAACATTTCTATCCTATCATTAAAATCATCCATTGTACCTAAAGACTGGAGGATAGCTAGTATAACCTCCATATTTAAAAAGGGCTCTAGGGGCGATCCGGGAAACTACAGACCGGTTAGCCTGACTTCAGTGCCAGGAAAAATAGTGGAAAGTGTTCTAAACATCAAAATCACAGAACATATAGAAAGACATGGTTTAATGGAACAAAGTCAGCATGGCTTTACCCAAGGCAAGTCTTGCCTCTCAAATCTGCTTCACTTTTTTGAAGGAGTTAATAAACAATCGGATAAAGGTGAACCGGTAGATGTAGTATACTTGGATTTTCAGAAGGTGTTTGACAAAGTTCCTCATGAGAGGCTTCTAGGAAAAGTAAAAAGTCATGGGATAGGTGGTGATGTCCTTTTGTGGATTGCAAACTGGCTAAAAGACAGGAAACAGAGAGTAGGATTAAATGGGCAATTTTCTCAGTGGAAGGGAGTGGACAGTGGAGTGCCTCAGGGATCTGTATTGGGACCCTTACTTTTCAATATATTTATAAATGATCTGGAAAGAAATACGATGAGTGAGATAATCAAATTTGCAGATGATACAAAATTGTTAAATCACAAGCAGATTGTGATAAATTGCAGGAAGACCTTGTGAGACTGGAAAATTGGGCATCGAAATGGCAGATGAAATTTAATGTGGATAAGTGCAAGGTGATGCATATAGGGAAAAATAACCCATGCCATAGTTACACAATGTTAGGTTCCATATTAAGTGCTACTAACCAAGAAAGAGATCTATGCGTGATAGTGGATAACACATTGAAATTGTCGATTCAGTGAGCTGCACCAGTGAAAAAAGCAAACAGAATGTTGAGAATTATTAGAAAGGGAATGGTGAATAAAACGGAAAATGTCATAATGCTTCTGTATTGCTCCATGGTGAAACCGCACCTTGAATACTGTGTATAATTCTGGTCGCTGCATCTCAAAAAAAGATATAATTGCAATGGAGAAGGTACAGAGAAGGGCTACCAAAATGATAAGGGGAATGGAACAGCTCCCCTATGAGGAAAGACTAATGAGGTTAGGACTTTTCAACTTGGAGAAAAGACGGCTGAGAGGAGATATGATAGAGGTGTTTAAAATCATGAGAGGTCTAGAACGGGTAGATGTGCATTGGTAATTTACTCTTTCAGATAATAGAAAGACTAGGGGGCACTCCATGAAGTTAGCATGGGGCACATTTAAAACTAACCGGAGAAAGTTCTTTTTTACTCAACGCACAATTAAACTCTGGAATTTGTTGCCAGAGGATGTGGTTAGTGCAGTTAGTGTAGCTGTGTTTAAAAAAGGATTGGATAAGTTCTTGGAGGAGAAGTCCATTACCTGCTATTAAGTTCACTTAGAGAATAGCCACTGCCATTAGCAACGGTAACATGGAATAGACTTAGTTTTTGGGTACATGCCAGGTTCTTATGGCCTGGATTGGCCACTGTTGGAAACAGGATGCTGGGCTTGAAGGACCCTTGGTCTGACCCAGTATGGCATGTTCTTATGTTCTTATGTTCTTAGTTACAAAATGATGTGGCCGAGTTCTGCAAAGAGATGGGTGATTTCTTAACTGAAATGTGTAGTGATCTCGTGGACTTGGGCCGCCAGGTAGAGGAGGCCGAGAATTGTTTGAACAACCAAGCCTCCGCCCTAGGCAAATGACGGGCAGAGCAGAAAAACCTCCAAGAATTGAATGAAGAACTAGCCATCCACCTGGATGATATAGAGATTAGGACTTGTTGGGTGAATCTGCGATTTTGTGGAATACCCAAGGAGGCAGAGTTAGGGAACTGCTTTCAAGTTGTGCAAAGTATATGCATAGCCCTTATGGAGAAGGAACAAGCCCTACCATTAAGTTGGATAGAGCGCACAGAGCCCTGGGCGCCATGCACAATAATCAGGCGAGAGACATAATAGCCTGCTTCCATGATTTTTCATTAAAGGAGAAGATTGTGCAATTAGTTCGAAAGCATGGGCCTGTGACCTGGCATGGCATAAAAATTGAAATATTTTAAGATCTATAACTATACGGAAGAGGCGTGAATTCTGGGATATTGTAAGCCTCCTGCGAAATAAGAACCTCAGATACCACTGACGTTTCCCCTTCGAACTGAGCTTTAGGATTAACGGCATGACATCACGAGTTTCGGAAGCTGAAGATATTCTACGAGCATCGGGCATGTTGGCTCCATGACCGAAAACGCCCAGAAAGGCACCTGATGGCGAAGGATCTCATGAAGATCAGCCGAGATGGTAGCGTATGGAGAAAGGAGATGGAAGGTTGAGGTGCCAATCCGGCGGATCATCTTCATCTAAAGACTTGGACTGAACTTGCGGAACTTGGGGAATCTATAGTTTTGCTTTTTTCCTTTCATGATTTACCAAATCGGGTTTTCTTTTGAACTGAGGATGGTGAGGATAACACCAGGTATTCAAGTTGTGTCAACTGTTGGGAGAAGATTTTTGTCATTAGCGGAGATGTTATGGGGTTTGGGCGGGATGGGAAAGGTGGTTGTCTCGTACAGTGGCAACACCCCCCTGTATGGAGGGACTCCATGAGAGTGGAAGGTGGATCATTTTTGGGGAGGGGAGCGTGGTAGGGAGGGCCTTTATGGTAAAGCAGTGGAGACATATCTCTGTGCTTCATTTATATTACAGTTTGCTAGGAGATGGGGGGTTCCAAGCAGGGAGTTTTGATTCTGGAATATCCTGGGGACAGAGTCTGATCAGCATTTCTCATATAAAATATCCTCAGATGCTTACTTGTAGGAAGAGGGGGACGTAGCCTTATAATGGGGAGCTTAAAAATAGTCTCTATATACACCAAGGGAATAAGTTCAGCAATGAAGCGAAGGGTATTTTTTCAGGACATGACCTCACTTAAGGCAGATATTATTTTTTGCCAGGAGACCCACCTCTCTAAATGGCAGGAGATGCTGCTATATTCTGCGAAATACACTCAATACTTTCATGCTGCAGCCTCTGCAAAGAAAAAGTATTATGGAGTGGGCATATTATTCTCTACCTCAGTTGTGGCAGACATTAAAGCAGTTCTGAGAGATGTAGAGAGCAGATATGTTTTAGTTAAGGTACAGCTACAGGATCATGTAAACATCTTGCTTAATTTATATGCCCCAAACATGGACCAGGACTGTTTTATAGATAAAATCTCCATGATAGTGAGAGAATGGGCGAAAGGCCATAAATTATGGGTGGGGATTTTATCATTACTAGATATCCCTACTTGGACAGCACGAGCCCTGGAACCGGAGGAAGGAGTAAAAGTAGATGGGCTTTGAAGAACTTAATGGGGGACAGAAATTTGATAGATATCTGGTGATGACAGAATCCCACTACCTGTAACTATACATATTTCTCCCACTCTCATCGATCTTACTCCCGGCTGGATCTTTTCCTGATTGACAAATCATTAGTGAGCTCCGTCAAAGCAGTAGATATTGACAACATTACATGGTCAGACCATGCTCCGGTATCGATGACCTTATATATTGCTGGTGGAGGTGGGTACTCGCTTCTGGCGACTAAATGATTCGCTATTGGAGGATAAATCGTTTGTCAATTCCTTAACAACAGATATTCGGGATTTCTTAGCTATTAACGGTAATGGGGAAGTGACACCTGGTACTCTCTGGGAGAGTTTAAAGGCAGTCGTAAGGGGTAAATTAATATCTCAAGCCACATTCCCAAAAAGGGAAAGGGAAAGGTCACACTTATGCCTAATGGAGAAAATTGTGAAATTAGAGCTAAGTCATAAAAGAATGCCGAAGCCCGATACTCTGCACCACTTAAAGGAAGCAAGGAGAGCTTTAAATGAACTGGACATCACCAAAGTAACATTTCAGTTAGATCTCTTAAAACAAAAATACTTTATTTATTTATTTATTTAGGATTCTTATATAGCGATATTCTTGTAACAAGTTACAAATCAGGTCGGTTTACATTATAACAAAAAACCTGTGCATTACATTAAAACAAGTGCATTACATTAAAACCTGTGCATTACATTAAAACAAGGATGATCAACTTGGAACAAGTAACATGGTTTAAACATGGGGGATTAACATGGGGATAACTGGAAGAGATTCACTGCATCAGTAAGCTAGAGATGTTGCTCTAGTGGCGAGCAGCATAACAGACTCTGAGGTATAAAAAGACTTTACTGTTCGTTTGAGCAAGAGAAGGCTTGGGTGAACAGCCAGGTTTTGAGTCTTTTTTTTTTAAATGTAATTGTGCATCTTTCGAGCCGGAGATCTGGTGGGAGAGAGTTCCATTGAGTTGGTCCAGATGTGGAGAGTGCTCTCTTTCTTCATGATGTTTTGATGAGGGGGGCATGGAGGGTGTCTCTATAAGCTGATCTCACCGGTCTAGCGGGTATACGTGGCCAAAGTGGGATCTTGAGTTCCAGTGGTGTGATGTTCTGAATGGCTTTGTGTATGATTGTTAGAGTTTTGTATAAAATTCTGAATTTGATTGGGAGCCAGTGGAGATTCTGCAGGATGGGAGTAATATGGTCTCTTCTGTTGGTTTTGGTCAGAATTCTTGCCGTTGCATTCTGCAGCATCTGTAGGGGTTTGATGGTGTTGGTGGGGAGGCCGAGGAGGAGTGAATTGCAGTAATCGATTTTTGAAAAAATTATTGCCTGGAGAACTGTGCGGAAGTCCTGGAAGTAGAGGAGGAGTCTCATTCGTTTTAAGACTTGAAGTTTAAAAAAGCAATCCTTTGTGGTGTTATTGATGAAACTTTTGAGGTTCAGGTTGTTATCCATTATGACTCCTAGGTTTCTGACTTGTGGGGAGAAAACTGGTTGAATTGAGGGGTGTGTGTTGGTCTCTGGATCATTTCCTTCTTGGGTGACGAGGAGAAGCTCTGTCTTGTTAGAATTGAGTATCAAATTGAGGCTTGAAAGAAGGTTGTTTATGGATTGAAGGCAGGTGTTCCAGAAATCCAGTGCTTTATCTAGCGAGTCGGTAATCGGTATGAGAATTTGGACATCATCTGCGTATAAGTAATGAGTTAGATTTAGATTGGAAAGGAGCTGGCAAAGCGGGAGCAAGTATATGTTGAACAGAGTGGGTGATTAATGAGGATCCTTGTGGTACTCCCATAGTAGAGCTGATAGGGTATGACTCTTTATTGTTGATTTTAACCTTATAGAATCTGTTTTGCAGGAACGATCTGAACCAGCTGAGGGCGGTACCTTTGATGCCAATGTCCGATAGTCGATCTAAGAGTATTGCATGGTTCACTGTGTCAAATGCCGCTGTTAGGTCGAGGAGAATTAGAAGACATGGTTGGTTTTTTTTTTAGATTTAGAAGGATGGAGTCTGTTAGGGATATTAGGAGGGATTCTGTATTACGGGATTTGCGGAAGCCAAACTGTGACGGATAGAGGATTTTGTTGTAGTCCAAGAATTCTGAAAGTTGTTTATTTACTATTCTTTCCAAGATTTTGGAGATGAACAGAAGGTTTGCTATAGGGCGGAAGTTAGCTGGGTTGTCTGGAGATAGATTTGTTTTTTTCAGAAGAGGTTTTAGAATGGCAAGTTTAAAGGGGTCAGGGACATGGCCTTGTGATAGGGAGCAGTTAATAATCTCTGCAATAGGTTTTGCGATAGCTTCAGGGATGGAGATGAGAAGGTTGGAGGGGATCGCGTCCCATTGGTGTGAGGCTGGTTTGATCTTCCTCAGAACGTTTTCAACCTCTAAGGAGGAGGTAGGCTCGAAGGTTTCCATGTTTGAAGTCAGGTTTATAGAGGTTGTGATGAGGGGTGTAGGAGTAAGGTCTTTCTTATCCTTAAGCGGCGCAATAAGGTTTGAGATTTTTTCCTTGAAGAATGTAGCTAGTTCCGCGGCTTTGTTTGCCGCTTGCTCATCCAGAATGGTTGTAGGGGAAGGTTTGGTGAGAGATGAGACAAGAGAAAATAGAGCTCTCGGGTCGAAAATGAAGTGGTGTATTTTCTGAGAAAAGAAATCCTTCTTTGTGCGGAGGATGGAGGTCCTGTATTGGTGCATAAGAGATTTGAATGCTGTCAGGTTTGTTGGTGACGGGTTTTTTCGCCATACGAGTTCTCTGCGTCTGAGTTCTCGCTTAATGTTTTTTAGCTCAGGAGTGTACCATGGTTTTCTGTTGTCTTTGTTTGCTTGGTGGACTCTAGTGGTTAAAGGGCAGGTTAGATCTGCTATTTTTTTAGTGATTTTGGACCAAGAGGATGCGGCAGAGTCTGCATCCGAGAGGTCGAGCTGGTCTAACTTTGATGCTAGGTGAGCGCTAATGATGTCCGGGTTACACAGTTTTCTGAATTGGACCGTGGTTTTTTGTGTCGATGGGCGGATGGGTTGGTGGTTCTTCAACGTAGTGGAGATAAGCTTATGATCCAACCAAGGGATTGTAGAACATGTTGTGTGTGAAGAAGGGGAGAGGCTGTCATTGATAAAGATTAGATCCAGCATGTGTCCTGCTTTGTGTGTTGGTTCATTGATGATTTGCTTGAACCCCATGAAGTTAAGCGAGTTGAGAAAAGTGTCACAGTTGGCGGAATGTGGCGTCACATCCACATGGAGGTTGAAATCCCCCAATAAAATGGCCGGCGTGTCTGTATTGATGTGTTTGGCTATGCGTTCTATTCACGGGGATGGGTCAGATTCAAGGCATCCTGGGGGGGCATATGCAAGGCCAATTTGAAGGTGAGAGGATTTAAAGACTGCAAATTCTAGCGCTGGGGATGCGTATGAGAACTGAAGCGACAAATTTAGACTTTTATTCGCGGCTAAAAGTAGGCCACCTCCTCTTTTTCTCGGTCTGGGGATGGAGAAGATATCATATTAGTGTAGAGGGAGTTGGTTGATTAGTACTGTGTCTTCAGGCTTTAACCATGTTTCAGTGATGGCTCATAGATCTGGTTGGGAATCCGTAAGGAAGTCATAGAGGAGGTGAGTTTTTTTCGAGAGGGATTGTGCGTTGAGAAGTGTTAAAGAGAATAAAGTAAGGCCCAACAGTTGGTTCAGGGGAGAGATCATGATTGGGATGAGTCTTTTCTGTTGGATGGTGGGTAAAGTAGGCTTTTTTACAAAGTTTCTCCTATTATTATGGATGATCGGAATGGCAAAAGTGCACATACTTGGTCTTAAAGGGGGCTGAGAGTAAGGGGCGGAGACGGCTTGGTTGGAGCAAGATTGGCTGGCTTCTGAATTAGTTGGCTTCTAATTGGTTGGAGGCCGAGGGTAAGATGGCCGGCTGCTGGTCCCCACGTGGGGACCAGCAGCTTTGAATTCAGCAGGATTCAGCAGGGACCAGGACTTTGAATTCAGCAATAAGGCAGGTCCCCAAATAGTGAGGAGATTGAAAGAGATACACTCACAAACCCATATTACTAAAATAAGGAATTCTTTTTTTTTTTTTTTCATTTTTTATTTATTGAACTTTAATACATTTACAATAAAACTCTTGATTGAAATCAGTAATGCTTATATGATATTTCTAATCCACAAGTTAAATAAAGCAGGGGAAAAAAACGAACAAGTCCAATAAGCATTGCACACTTAAGTCCTCAATATGGAGGAGAACCAAAACACAATTCTAGGTAATTTCCACATATATTCAAAAGAAATGGCAAATATAGCTGTTAGGATGCAGAAGCAATTTAAACACTAAGGAACCTTTTGTTTTCAAGTTTCCACAGCTGGGGGAATTTCACCAGAGTTAGACACAGGAGTTTTCCCCACAAGGAACTGGGACAACTGAGGTGGGTCAAAAAAAATATAGGAAACATTTTGGTATTTTACCAAACATTTACATGGAAATTTTAAAATAAAGAGACCCCCAATCTGTTGTACCCTAGTTCTCATTAATAGGAATTGTTTTCATCTTTTTTGCGTCTGACACGATACATCTGGAAACATATTTACTCTAAATTTCATAAACATTTCTAATCTATGCCTGAAAAACAATTTCAATAGCCAGTCTCTATCAGGCTCTAAGACTAGTGAGACAATCAATGTAGCGGGAACTGCAATATCCGAATCTGAAGTCTCAATAATTGCTGTTAAATCCATTTCTGGTGTTTCAGTAGGCTGCAGAATATCCATTCCTTCTCTCTGATTACCCGTCGCCCTTCTATAAGGTGGCAAATAAAATACTTTAGAAGTTGGAGGTATAGCATTCTCAGGTATCTTTAATATTTCTATTAAGTATCTTTTGAACATATCCTTTGGAGGGACTAACGGAACTTTAGGGAAGTTAATAATCCTCAAGTTCTTATTTCTGGTAACATTCTCCAGGGTTTCCACTTTTAAAGCTAAGTTAGCATTATCTTTAACCAGCAAATGTTGGGACTGCTGCATGGAGTTCATTTGAACCCGAGGATTTGAAATTTGTTGAGTCATATCTGCTGAATAATTTTCCATAGTGGAGATTTTCTGACCCATCTCGTTATACTTCTTTACAATAGGTGATAACTGCTGTGTTATAGAGCTCCGCAACTCAGCAATTGCCTCCCATATAGATATCAAAGAAATCTCACCCGGTCTTTGCACTGGAGGCAGCTCTGGAATTGGTAAATCAGACCACGATGGCTCCTGCTTTGCTCTCTCTGTATTTCCCCCATCTCTGTCTTGAATATTCCTCCTATCCATGCCTCTCGAGATGGCCACCAGGCTTGCAGCATCCTCCTCAGCCCTGCTGCTCCCCACTGAACTCACCGACTCACCCTCCTGGGTCCTCGGCGTCTCCACAGCTTCTGGGGAGGTTCTTTCAGCTGCCGGATTACTAGGAGGCATTCCTTTTACTGGGCTCAGTGGTGACATGGAGCCAAGGATAGAAGGGAGCTCACATTCTCCTCCCCCTCCATCCAGCGGCTGTCTCCCGGTGTCGGGCTGCTGCGGGTGACATGGGCGTCCATAGGACCGGAGAAAGTCTGCCCTGAGGGAGTCACGGGGAAAGGCGCCCTAGGTTTCCTTTTCCTCCCCATACGCAGGAAACTTCAGGTAAATGCATCCAGTATCAGAATACTGATCTGGAGCAAACGCAAGAGAGGACGACCAACGCCAACCTCCCAACAGTCAGCCATCTTGGATCTCCTCACGAGAATCCACTAAAATAAGGAATTCTAGGGGGAAATTAGTCAATACACATGCTGAAATTAGTAACCGAGATCTATATGGGTCTGATAAGTTGGCTACTCTACAAGAGATTGTTAGGGTCCCCGCCCATAGAGGACCCCGGCTGGGTCCCTTCACCACTGGGAGACCCGCACTAACCTCTATTGCCTCTCTCCGACTGAGGCTGCAGCTGCAGCCTGCTCTCACAGCGATCCCACGCCACCAAAGCGCCGCTCTGGGCCTGACTCCCTAGGCGCATGCGCGTACCACACTGCCAGACTTAAAGGCCCAGTGGCGGGATAAGTCCCCGCGGCACGCGGTGATGACATCAAACACCCTGGGTACTTAAACCCGGCCTTGCCTCATCTACCTCACCTCAGCAATGGGTCCTGCTCCTTGAGAGTGTGTTCCAGTGTGATTCCTGTTCCAGCATCCTTGCCTGCTCCTTGCCTTCCGTGCCTGCCCCCCTGCTCCTAGCCCTACCGGACTGACCTCCATCTGCCTGACTTCCCCCTGGTATTCTGACTCTGAGTGACCTCCGCCTGCCTGACCTCATCCTGGTATTCTCACTCTGAGTGTCCTCCGCCTGCCCAGACCTCCAGCCTGTTTCCTCATCTTTGCCCTTCCTGCTGCCTGCCCTGAACACCGGCCTGCTCCTGAATCCGCCTGTTCTCCGTCCGCTTTGGTTCCAGCTAGTCCAACGCCCCTCTGCCTCCTCTTCAGGACTCACTCTGTGAGAGGTCCCTGCCTAGGCCCTGCCAGCCCCGGTACCCAAGGACTCAACCTGCGGGGAACGAGGGCTAGTATAGGTGAAGCTCCTGTGGGGCCATCCGCGCATGTTCACCTCCCGCTGACAAGAGCCACCAGGGGCCCTCTCCTGGCGGAAGTTCCAATCTTGTCGCAGCTCAAGGGTCCACTTTCTCAACAGTTTGCTGAGGCCATGGACCTGGCGGCTCTGTCCGGCCTGCAAGCCATTTCTGGGCTGGCTCAGAGACTGCGGCAGCAAGAGCAATGTCTGGATATACTGGCCTCTACAGTGGAGCAGCTGGTGAACCGACTGGACGCCGTCCCACACCCAACATTCAGCTTCCTGTTCCAGCAGTGCCTCCGATGCCCCCGACCACTCTCCACTTGCCTGCTCCCCTGCGCTACACTGGGGACTCACGGCAGTGTCAAGGATTTCTAAATCACTGGTTTATGCATTTTTTCCTGCAGCCTTCCCAGTTTTCTAGTGACGGTATCAAGACTACCTTCATCCTATCCCTCCTGGATGGGAAGGCCCTGGCCTGGGCCTCCACTCTGTGGGCACGCGGAGACCCATTCCTCCAAGACCTTCCATGCTTTGTACAGACCTTCCATGCTTTTTACAGACCTTCAGACCTTCGATGAGCCCGGCGACAAAGCACGGCAGCCTTCGACCTTCTCCACCTTCGCCAGGGACTACGGCTGTTGGCAGAGTATGCGGTAGAATTCCGCACCCTAGCCTCAGAACTGGGGTGGTGAGAAGACAGCCTAAGGAGCATCTTCTTGGAGGGACTGGCTCCCAAGATAAAGGACAAACTCGAGACCTCCCCAACGACTTAGAAGCCCTCATTGATCTCTCTGGGCGTATAGACCGCCGGATTCAACAATGCCTCCATGAGATTTGGCCTCCCCGGAGGATGGTGCCCCTAGCACCAACCTTTTCCCAGCCCCAGATGCCACCGCCAGCCACTGACCCTGGTCAGAACTGCAGAGAGGAGCCAATACAGCTCACGCCCGAAGAAAAACTGGGAAGGTGCTCTCTTGGACTGTGTCTGTTCTTTACCGGCAAGGGGCACATTCTGCTACAAGGCCCCGAGAGACCGGGAAACTCCCAAGCCTAGGCATCAGTGGGAAGTTGATCCTGGGCTACACCACTCCTACTCCCCAGTGCTCTGTACCCATGATCATCCTTCACGATAAGGGGGCTTTCCTGACCTAGGCTTTGATAGATTCCAGAGCCGGGGGAAATTTCATTCTCATGGAACTGGTCCATCAATTGGGTCTTCCCACATTACCTCAGATGCCTCCACTGGTGATCTCCTCCATCTGGGGGGATCCGCTACGGGAAGGATCACCCACGTGACCGTTCCTCTGAAGCTGCGCACAGACGTCCTCCACGAGGAACAGATCTCCTTCTTTCTGCTGGAGAAAGCCATTCACCCAGTGGTGTTGGGCCTGTCCTGGCTCCAGACCCATTCCCCTCAGATCAACTGCGACAACTTGCAGATCACCTCCTGGGAATCCCAATGCCACACCACCTGTATCCAGAAGATCTCGCAGCCCACAGTCTCCCTGGGCAACACTCCACTCGCCTTGCCTCCGCAGTATGCAGAGTTCGCAGAGCAGACGTCTTTTCCAAAGAGATGGCAGAGGCACTACCTGAACATCGCCCATTCGACTGCGCCATTGATCATCTTCCTGGCACCACTCTGCCTCATGGTCGGGTGTACCTGCTCTCACTGCCTGAAATTCAGGTCATGTCGAAATACATCCAGGAAAACCTCAACCGGGGCTTCATCTGCCCAACTACCTCTCCGGCTGGCGCTGGCTTCTTCTTTGTGGCTAAAATGGATGGGTCCTTGCAACCCTGAATAGACTATGTGGACTCAACCCCATTACCCGAAGAGACCACTACCCATTACCCCTCATCCCAGAACTATTGGATCGTCTTCAGGGAGCCCGGGTATTCACAAAACTGGACCTCCGTGGGGCTTACAATCTCTTATGAATAAAACCGGGAGCGAATGGAAGACCGCTTTTAACACTCGGGATGGTCACTATGAATACCTGGTGATGCCATTCGGGATATGCAACGCCCCTGCAGTCTTCCACACCTTATGAACAAGGTTTTCTGGGACATGCTCCACTCCAACTTCATCATATACCTGGACGACGTATTAATTTACTCTCCATATCTGCCATCTAATCGCCGAGCATTAAGATGCATGCTCAAGCGGTTACAGGATCATAAGCTATATGCCAAGTTGGAAAAATGCCTCTTTGAACAACAATCCTTGCCCTTCTTGGGCTTCATCGTTTCTACCACCGGCTTCCATATGGACCCCGAGAAGACTACCATCATTCAGAACTAGCCACAACCTTCCAGACTACAGGCGTTGCAGCGGTTCTTGGGATTTGCCAACTTCTATCAAAGCTTTATTCCCCAGTACTCCAAACTAGTGTCACGCCTTACTGCACTCACCAAGACGGGAGCGGACTCTAAACATTGGGCACATGAGGCAGTCAAGGCCTTCAGGGCTTTGAAGGAGGCCGTCCTGCAAGACACATGTCTTCAACATCCGGACCCTTCTCGCCCCTTTGTGGTGGAAGATGATGCCTCCGATACCACCATGGGGAGCGGTGTTAAGTCAGTACTCTGATAAAGGAACCCTACTGCCATGCTCGTACTTTTCACGATAGTTCTCCCCAGCCGAAAGGAACTATAGTATTGGGGACAAAGAGCTCCTTGCCATCAAGATGGCACTAGAAGAATGGCACCAATGGCTTGAGGGAGCCCAACATACCACTACGGTCTTAATGGACCACAAGAATTTGGAATACCTCGGCCAAGCTCAACATTTGAACTCCCGTCAAGCCCGGTGGTCACTATGCCTTAGTCGATTCTACTTCACTCTGCGTTACCAACCAGCTTCAAAGAACGTATGGGGAGATGCCCTCTCTAGAGCCTTCGAGACCAAGGACATTCCTGTAGTGCCACAATACATTTTGGACCCAGCAAAGGTTTGCCTGGCTGCAACTCAGACGATCCCTCCCTGGAAGACCGTTGTTCCTCTCTGTCTCAGGCGAAGGGTGTTGGCCTGGACCCATGACTCCCTCACCGCCGGGCACCCAGGAAGGGCATGCACTCTGGACCTATTGCAGTGGTACTATTGGTAGCCATGGATGGAACAAGATGTCTGGAGTTATGTTGACTCCTGCCCGACATGTGCCCAGCAAAAACCCTTGACTGGGTGCCCCTGGGGTCTTCTACAACCTCTACCTGTGCCTAAGGAACCATGGACCCATCTCTTGACTGACTTCATAGTGGACCTACTCTCATCAGCGGGTAACCATGTCATCTGGGTTGTCGTAGACAGGTTCTCGAAGATTACCCACTTCACACCTCTTCTGAAGCTTCCCACAGCCCCCGAACTAGCCCAACTATTCACCCAGCACGTCTTTCGCCTCCTTGGACTCCCGCTACACATCGCGTCAGATCACGGGGTCCAATTCACATAACTTCTGGAGGTCATTATGTAAAAAATTTGATATACAGCTCAACTTCACCACTGCATACCACCAGCAGGTATAACAGTCCTAGTTAAAGAGGAAAGAGATCACATACTCTGTGGCTCATATCAGCCCATCTCCTTGATAAATATCGATTTGAAAATATTAGCTAAGATACTGGCAGTGTGACTGGGGAGGGTGGCTCTGTTGCTTGTGGCACCAGATCAATCGGAGATTATCCCAGACTTATTAGCATCTGACAATGTTATGTGAGTTACTGAGTTGATTTGCGTTTCACAACAACATCATATACCAGCGGCCTTATTAGCAGTGGATGCAGAAAAGACCTTTGACTGCGTCCACTGGCCCTTTCTATTTCAGGTACTAGCAAAGATGGGTCTCGGTGAGGATTTTATACAGTGGATTCACAGGCTCTATGAAACTCCAAGGGCGCACATTAAATCAGTGGTACTTATTCTGACCCCTTTGAAGTCAAAAGAGGAACTAGGCAGGGCTGTCCCCTTTCCCCATTATTGTTCACTTTATTCTTTGAACCTTTAGCAGAAAAGATTTGTTGCAACCTTCAGATCCAGGGCATACCACTGGGGAAGGGTAATTATAAAATTACCCTTTTTGCAGATGATCTTTTATTTACTATCTCAAACACAGTCAACATGGATTTACCCAAGGGAAGTCTTGCCTCACAAATCTGCTTCATTTTTTTGAAGGAGTTAATAAATATGTGGATAAAGGTGAACCTGTAGATGTAGTGCATTTGGATTTTCAGAAGGTGTTTGACAAAGTCCCTCATGAAAGGCTCCTAAGAAAACTAAAAAGTCATGGGATTGGAGGCGATATCTTTTCGTGGATTACAAACTGGTTAAAAGACAGGAAACAGAGTGTTGTGTTCCGCAGCCGTGGCAGACCACGACCTTGGCCCCCTACCTTGCCCATGGTGCTTCCCCGCTGCGGGAGCCCCAGGGGAGGGCACTGACTCCGGCCTCGCTCCGGCGCGGCCTTCGGTGTGGCTCGCTGCAGGGGGAGCCGTTCCTGGTCCCCCCTCGCGGCGTCCTGCTGCATCTCTCCTCCACGGGGCAAATCCAAGATGGCCGCTGCCATCCCTAGGCACGAGGCTGTGCTCCCTCTACAGATTTAAAGGGACCTGATCCCTTTAACAAGCTTCACCTGTTCTTGATCAGCCAGAGCAGGGGAAGTATAAAGGGAGGCTTCCTCTGCTCATCCAGTGACTTGGCAACGTCCTCCAATGGTGTCTAGTCTGCGTGCTTCGGTGACTTCCTTGAGCTTTGGATCTTGTTCCTGTTTCGTCTTGGTATCCCGGTTCCTGACTTCGGATTGGCTTACGGTGATTCTCTAGTGACGACTTCGGACTGGCAAGTGGTGATCCCTCGGTGTGTGACCTAGGACTGGTGAGCGACGACCCTCTGGCACTCGACCTAGGACTCCTTCTAAACTACCATCTTCAAGGGCCCGCCTAAGTCCCAGCGGTCTGGGTCCCTATGGGCTCCTCCCGGGGGGACCACGGGCTTCCAGGGTGAAGCTCCAGTCAGCCCTTGCACTGATACCTTGACCTCTCAAAAGTCCACCTAAGCCCCAGCGGTCTGGGTCCCTATGGGCTCCTCCTGGGGGGGCCACAGACTTCCAGTGCTGAAGACACAGCTCCTCTTCTCATCTCTTCATCCGCCTCCGCAGTCGCCTCAGTCTCCAGTGATGAGGGTCAGCTGGTCCCGTCTTCGGCTCTGCCTCACCACCCGACGAGAGAACCTATGAACCTTCCGAAAGGTATACCATCCTCCCGTCGGCCAAGGGTTCACAAGCCCGAGCGCAACAGATTGCCAAGTCCATGGACCCGGCGGAGGTATCTGCTTGCCAGGCCATATCCGGAATGGCCCAGCGCCTGAAGGATCAGCAACAGACCCTCGATGCCTTGGTCTCTGCTGTACAGGGGCTGCCCCAACCCCTGTACAAGACAGCCCCAACAGGGGCTGTCTTGAGGCATTTGGGCCTATGAATCCTACGCTGCTGTCTCCGTCTGGGGCTCAAGGAGCCTGCACTACTCAGCCACACACCACCCAGGCCTCCAGGGGTGACCTGGGGCACGTAACTCCAACTCAACTCCCGGCGCCCTCTCGATATGCCGGAGATGTGAAGTTGTGTCGAGGATTCCTCAGCCAGTGCCATGTCCGTTTTTCCTTGCTGCCGGCACAGTTTCCCAGCGACCTGGTCAAAACCAGCTACATTATGTCCTTGCTTGACGGAAAGCCTCTGATTTGGGCCTCTCATCTGTGGAAGAGAAGGGATCCTATCTTCGAGGACTTGAGTCAGTTTCTGTCTGCCTTCCGGCAGATGTTTGATGAGCCCATCCGCAAACCCACTGCAGTCTCAGAATTGCTCCGACTGCGACAGGGTACTCGGACAGTGGATGAGTACACAACGGAATTCCGCACCCTGGCTGCAGAGCTGAATTGGAGGGAAGATTGCCTGCACGGAATCTTCCTGGAAGGGCTAGCCTTGCGCCTTCAGAATGAGCTAGCAGCGAGAGAACTCCCGGACGATCTCAATGCTGTTATAGAATTGGCAAATCGAATGGATCGCCGGATGAGGTTTCGCCTTCCGGTAGTTAAGGTGGCGAGAAGGCCCTCACCTCCGCCCAAAAGCGCATCTGAAGCCCTTCGGGCACCTGCCGAAGAGCCCATGGATTTGGGTCGTAGAAGAGTGTCTCCTCAAGAACATCAGCGGCGCACAAAGAAAGGGCTTTGCTTTTATTGCAGTGTGGCAGGCCATCAGATAGCCGCCTGCCCAGCACGACCGGAAAACTCTCGGGCCTAGGACCTGAAGGAGGTCTCTTCCTGGGCCGGACTGCACCTGCACCTCCACTAACGTTGCTAGTGGCGTTAACCTCGACAGATGGGGAGTTCCATATGCTAGTCCTTGTGGACTCCGGCGCCGGCGGCAATTTTATAATGAAAGGCCTGGTGGGACACATAAAGATCCCACAAGTTCGTCTCCCTGTTCCCATGGTCATCTCCTCGATCCAAGGGAAGCCCCTTCCAGACCAGGTGACACACGCCACGGTTCCTGTTCAGCTGAAGGCTGGGGCCCTGCATCAAGAACGGATGCCATTCTATGTCCTGGAGCACGCCATTCATCTGATCGTCCTAGGTCTCCCTTGGCTCCAGGAGCACGAGCCCCAGTTCGATTGGAAGACTTTGCAGCTGGCTTGTTGGGGGCCGAATTGCCATGGCAATTGCCTCCACTCTGTGGTCCCAGTATCCTGTTCCATAGCTTCCACCAGCCTTCCAGGCCTGCCAGCCCCGTATGCTGCCTACGCGGATGTTTTTTCAAAACAAAAGACCGAAGTTCTGCCTCCGCATCAATCCTTTGACTGCGCCATCAACCTCCTTCCTGGCACCGAGCCTCCTCGAGGTCGCACCTATGCCCTTTCGTCCGCGGAGACACAGGCCATGAATGAGTATATCAGAGAAAATCTGGAGAGGGGCTTCATTCGGAAGTCTAAGTCCCCTGCAGGGGCTGGGTTCTTCTTCATCGGAAAGAAGGACGGGACACTTCGCCCCTGCATTGACTATCGGGGCTTGAATGCTATAACAGTCAGGGACCATTATCCCTTGCCTCTCATCTCTGAACTCTTTGACTGGCTACAAGGTGCGAGGATCTTTTCTAAGTTGGACCTCCGAGGGGCCTACAACCTCATTCGAATTAAGGAAGGCGATGAATGGAAGACGGCCTTCATCACTCGAGACGGCCACTACGAGTATTTGGTGATGCCGATCGGGCTCTGTAATGCCCCCGCAGTATTCCAGAATACCATGAATGAGATACTCCGCAACCTCTTGTACCAGTGCATGGTTGTATATTTAGACGACATCTTGATTTTCTCCGACACTCTGGCCGCCCACCGCCGGCACATCGTCTAAGTTTTACAACGCCTCCGGGAACATAAGTTGTATGCGAAGCTCAAAAAGTGCCAGTTTGAGCAGGAGTCTCATCCCTTCCTGGGATATATAGTCTTCAGTCAGGGATTCAGCATGGATCCGCAAAAGTTAAGAGCCATTCGAGAATGGCCACAGCAGTCTGGGCTCAAGGCACTCCAAAGGTTCCTGGGCTTCGCAAACTATTACCGGTCTTTTATCCCTCACTATGCGTCCATTGTTGCCCCGATGACAGTCCTGACCCGGAAAGGCGCGGATCCCAAAAAGTGGTCTCCGGGAGCAGAGACCGCCTTTCGTCGCCTCAAGGAGGCATTCATGCAACAACCGTGCCTTCGGCATCCGGATCCGCAGCGGCCATTCTTTATCGAGGTGGACGCATCCTCGGAAGGAGTAGGGGCCGTCCTGAGCCAGGCCTCCGAGGGCCATAAGCTACGTCCGTGTGCCTTCCTCTCCCGCCAGTTCTCGCCTGAGGAGCAGAACTACGCCATTGGCGACAAGGAGCTCTTGGCCATAAAAGTGGCCTTAGAAGAGTGGCGCCCATGGCTGGAGGGGGCACAACACCAGTTTACGGTCTTCACAGACCATAAAAATTTAGAATACCTGCACCGAGCCCAACGACTCAACCCACGACAAGCCCGGTGGGCCCTGTTCTTCACCCGTTTCAATTTTATTCTCCGATACAGACCGGCTGGGAAGAATGTTAAGGCTGACACCCTATCACGGGTATTCGATTCAACGGAAGGTTCTTAGGAACCACGGTACATCATTGAGCCATCCCGTATCCTCCTGTCTGCTACCATGACCATCCCGCCCGGGAAAACTTTGGTCCTGCCGCACTTGCGGAAACAAGTGCTGGCATGGGCTCAAGATTCCCGCTGTTCTGGCCATCCAGGGCAATCCCGCACGTTGCAGACTCTACGCCGGTATTACTGGTGGCCAAAGGTGAATAAGGATGTCCGGGCATATGTGGAGTCCTGTCAGACTTGTGCCCACCAAAAGAGGATCTCCGGTTTGACCCCAGGGTTACTTCAGTCATTACCTGCGCATTCTGAACTGTGGACCCATGTGGCAACTGACTTTGTGGTGGACCTGCCACTATCCAGTGGCAACACGGTATTATGGGTGGTTGTCGACCGCTTTAGCAAGATGGCGCACTTCGTGCCTTTGCCAGGATTGCCATCCGCACCACAGCTGGCACAGCTGTTCATCCAGCACATCTTCAGGCTTCATGGCCTACCTAAAGGCATCCTGTCAGAGCGAGGGCCTCAATTTACCACCAGGTTCTGGAGGGCTCTCTGCCAGAAGTTCGACGTCACCCTGGATTACATGTCCGCTTACCATCCTCAGACCAATGGTCTCGCAGAGAGAACAAACCAGACCTTGAAACAATTCCTTCATCTGTATGACAATGAGAAACAAATGACTGGGCTACTCTGCTACCTGGGCCGAATTTGCGCTAAATTCTCATGTCTCTGCGGCTAAGGGATCCTCCCCGTTTCAGATAGTGTATGGGAAACAGCCACGCCCGCCACTGCCTGTGCCTATCACGGTTGCGTCTCCGATAGCTCAACTCTCCGCTGATGAGTTGCACCGCCTGTGGATATCCTTGATCAAGGCCAGCCAGACCGCTAAAAGATATGCTGACCAGCGCAGAAAACCGTACCCGCCTCTCAAGCCGGGCCAAAAGGTTTGGCTGAGCATACAGTTCATTCGCTTGAAGCTGCCATCATCACGACTGGCTCCACGATTCATCGGGCCGTTTCCCATCATCCGGCAGGTGGGTGCTGTCTTGTATCAACTTTGGCTTCCCCCGTCTCTCAAGATTCACAACACGTTTCACGCCTCCCTCTTGAAACATCTGGAATTGTCGTGGCCTTCCAGCACGCCTCCGACCCCGCAACCGGTTGCCTCCGAAGATGACCTCACATATCAGGTCCAGGAGGTCTTAGATGTGAGGAAATACCGGAAGAAGTGGGAGTACCTGATAGCGTGGGAGGGCTTCGGTCCCGAGGAGAACTCCTGGGAGCCATTGGCTAACATCCTGGACCGGAATTTGTTGGAGAAATTCCACAAAGACCACCCGGCTAAACCCAGGCCTCCGGGGAGACGCACTAAAGTAGGGGGTACTGTTGTGTTCCGCGACCATGGCGGACCACGACCGCAGCCGCCTATCTTGCCCGTGGCGCTTCCCCGCCGTGGGAGCCCCAGGGGAGGGCACTGACTCCGGCCTCGCTCCGGCGCGGCCTTCAGTGCGGCTCGCTGCAGGGGGAGCCGTTCCTGCTCCCCCCTCGTGGCGTCCTGTTGCGTCTCTCTTCCGTGGGGCAAATCCAAGATGGCCCCCACCATCCCTAGGCACGAGGCCGTGCCCCTCTCTACAGATTTAAAGGGACCTGATCCCTTTAACAAGCTTCACCTGTTCTTGATCAGCCAGAGCAGGGGAAGTATAAAGGGAGGCTTCCTCTGCTCATCCAGTGACTTGGCAAAGTCCTCTAATGCTGTCTAGTCTGCTTGCTTCGGTGAGTTCCTTGAGCTTTGGATCTTGTTCCCGTTTCATCTTGGTATCCCGGTTCCTGACTTCAGATTGGCTTACGGTGATTCTCTGGTGACGACTTCGGATTGGCTTACGGTGATTCTCTGGTGTATGACCTTGGACTGCTGAGCGACGACCCTCTGGCACTCGACCTTCTAGACTACCATCTCCAAGGGCCCGCCTAGGTCCCAGTGGTCGGGGTCCCGGGGGGACCGCGGGCTTCCAGGGCGAAGCTCCAGTCAGCCTTGCACCGATACCTTGACCTCTCAAAAGTCCACCTAAGCTCCAGCGGTCTGGGTCCCTACGGGCTCCTCCTGGGGGGGGCCACAGACTTCCAGTGGTGAAGACACAGCTCCTCTTCTCGACTCTTCATCCGCCTCCGCAGTCGCCTCAGTCTCCAGTGCTGAGGGTCAGCTGGTCCCGTCTTCGGCTCTGCCTCGCCACCCGACGAGAGAACCTACGGATCTTCCGAAAGGTATACCATCCTCCCGTCGGCCAAGGGTTCACAAGCCCGAGCGCAACACAGAGAGTAAGAGTACATGGTTAATTTTCTCAGTGGAAAAGGGTAAACAGTGGAGTGCCTCAGGGATCTGTACTTGGACTAGTGCTTTTCAATATATTTATAAATGATCTGGAAAGGAATATGATGAGTGAGATCATCAAATTTGCAGGTGATACAAAATTATTCAGAGTAGTTAAATCACAAGTGGATTGTGATACATTGCAGGAGGATCTTGCAAGACTGGAGGATTGGGCATCCAAATAGCAGATGAAATTGAATGTGGACAAGTGCAAGGTGTTGCATATAGGGAAAAATAACCCTTATTGTAGTTACACGATGTTAGGTTCCATATTAGGAGCTACCACCCAGGAAAAGGATCTAAGCATCATAGTGGATAATACTTTGAAATCATCACCCTAGTGCAGTGGTTCTCAACCTTTTTTCTGTGGGGACACACCTCACAGATGGTTCTCACATGCATGACACACTGACCCATGATCGTCATGGGGCTAGATATAAAAGTACAGTTTGCATCCACGGGAACCCCCCCTAACCCACAATAATGGATGTAAAGCAGAATTACGACATTCCCCATACAACTCACCCTACAAAAAATATATTCTGGTTCTGGTGTCATCTCAGTAAAGCTACTCAAACTCCTTCTACTTCCAGGCTCAATAGCCCTACTTATGAAAAGACAGCAGTTTATCACCAATGCATGTCCTCTTGAGAAAACACAACAAATAAGACCGATACAAACGCTTACATGCTAGTAAAATATCTCATCTCGGTAACAGACACAGAACCGACCTAACATTCTCCCAGGATCTGTAGTAATGCACATAAACTAATCCGCACACAGTTACACCTGTATTATGGAATACACTCAAACAGGAGCAACCCTATCTATGAAAAGCCAACACTACAAATATTAAATCAGGCCCTAAAAATCAACACACCTCTTATTAGGAAAACAGAACTAGCAAGCAGCTATAGATCCCCACACAGAAATAATTGTAAAACTATACTAATAAGCAGAATAAATGTTTCAAAACAGCTATGAACAGAATAACATCCAACAATTAAAAACTCATAAAAACTATTAAACATTCTCCAAACACCAATAAAATATTTCAAAAAAGCAGACATCACATAATATTAAATAATTAAAATGGCAGTCAATCAAGAAAAATAAACTTAAAAAGCCACCTTTACTTACTCCCTCCAGCAGCTCTCCTACTCCCCTTCCATGCAGGCCGTGGCACACACCAGAAGCAGCAGTAGAAGCTAAGCTCTATACTCATGGTCCTCTTCCTTAGTGCCCATGTCTCTCACACACACACCATGCCAGTCATGCCCCCATGACCAGTTTCTGTCTCTCACACACCAATCATCTCCCAAAAGTCTTTGACACACACCAGTCACCTTCCTGAACAGTTTCTCCTGAACAGTTTCTCTCATGCCATACACACCCACTCCCGTGTTCTATTTACATATATGGGCTTGTCACTCTCAAAATCACTTTCTCTGTCTCACACACACACACACACACACTCACCAGTCTCTCACTCCTATGCTTGTTCTCTCCACATGCACAGGCTTCTCATTCCCATAATCACTTTCTTTCTCTTTCACACACACACCAGTCACCTGACCTCTCTCATGCATACACACAGGCTTCCCACTCCCATGTTCTCTTTCATATATACAGGCTTCTCACTCCCATGCTGTGTCTCACATACACCCAGGTTTCTCACTCCCATGCTCACTCTTCACATGCACAGGCTTCTCATTCCCATAATCACTTTCTTTCTCTATCTCACACACACACACCAGTCACCTGACCTCTCTCATGCATACACACACACACACACACAGGCTTCCCACTCCCATGTTCTCTTTCAGATATACAGGCTTCTCACTCCCATGCTCACTCTTCACATGCACAGGCTTCTCATTCCCATAATCACTTTCTTTCTCTATCTCACACACACACACCAGTCACCTGACCTCTCTCATGCATACACACACACACACACACACAGGCTTCCCACTCCCATGTTCTCTTTCAGATATACAGGCTTCTCACTCCCATGCTCACTCTTCACATGCACAGGCTTCTCATTCCCATAATCACTTTCTCTCTGTTATACACACACCAGTCTCTCTCTCATTTCCATGCTCGCTCTCCACGTGCACAGGCTTCTCATTCCCTGAATCACATTCTTTCTCTCACATTCACACACACCAGTCTCTTTCTCTCACACACACTGTCACCTTACCAACCAGTCTCTCTCTCTAATGCATGCACACACACACACACACACACACAGCCTTCCCACTCCCATGCTCTCTCTCACATAATCAGGCTTCCCACTCCCATGCTTTCTTTCACCCCCCCCCCCCCCCACACACACAACACCAGGCTTCTTACGCCCATGCTTTCTCACATACCCAGATTTCTCTTTCATGCTTTTTCTCTCTCACACACATCAGTCACCTCCCTGACTAATGTCTCACACTCTCACATACACATCAGTCATCTCCCTGAGCAGTCACTTTCATTGTCTCTCACATATACACACACATCAGCTCTCTGACCAGTTTCTCTCAATCACACACATGCTCTCAATCACACACAGGCTGGCTGGCTGGCTGCTTCTCTGTCTTTCTCTCATTCACTTCCTCTTCCCCCCCCCCCCCTCCCGAGCACAAATGGTAGCTGCAGCAGCCTCCTCCAGCCCCCACAGGCCAAGAAAGAAGAATCCCATCAGCCGCGGGAGGCTCATGCTGCTGTCTCCTTTCCCGATTACCAGCAGCTTCGATTGCTCGGGGGCAGAGGCTGCTGCCGCCACTGCTATTTTTCCATGCGGCACGGCTCTTTCTCCTTCCCGCGCACCGCGTATCACTTCCTGTTCCGGGTCATGGGGGGGGGGGGGCACGGGAAGAAGAAAAGGCCAGCCGCAGGTGCCACTGCTTTTTCTACCACTGCTGCCATTCCCACTGGGCTTGAACATACTGATAGCCCAGTGGCAACGGCTGCAGGGAAGGAAGAGCAGCGGGAGAGACCGGGAGCATGCGACACACCTGCCGGTGCTTGGCGACACACTGGTTGAGAAGCGCTGCCCTAGTGTACTACAGCAGTCAAAAAAGCAAACAGAATGGGGTAGATTTTTAAAAAGTGCGCCTTCGCGTACTTTTGTTGGCGCATCAGGCGCAAACAAAAGTACGCTGGATTTTAGTAGATACACGCGTAGCCGTGCGTATCCGCTAAAATCCTGGATCGGCGCACGCAAGGCTGCCGATTTCGTGTAGCCGGCGCGCGCCAAGCCGCGCAGCCTACCTCCGTTCCCTCCGAGGCCGCTCCGAAATCGGAACGGCCTCGGAGGGAATTCTCTTTTGCCCTCCCCTCACCTTCCCCTCCCTTCCTCTACCTAACCCACCCGCCCCGGCCCTGTCTAAAACCCCCCCTACCTTTGTCGGGGGATTTACGCCTCCCGGAGGGAGAAGTAAATCCCCGCGCGCCAGCGGGCCGCTAGTGCGCCGAGATGCAACCTGGGGGCGGTTACGGAGGGCGCGGCCACGCCCCCGGACCGCCCCGGGCTGAAACCATGCCCCCAGGCCCGCCCCCGAAACACCACGTCCCGCCCCCAAAATGCCGCGCCGATCGGCCCCACCCCCGACACGCCCCCGACACGCCTCCCTCGAAAAACCCCGGGACTTACGCGAGTCCCGGGGCTCTGTGCGCACCGGCAGGCCTATGGAACATAGGCGCACCGGCGCGCAAGGCCCTGCTCGCGTAAATCTGGGCGGATTTACGCGAGCAGAGCTTTTAAAATCCGCCCCAATGTTAGAAATTATTAAGAAGGAAATGGTTAACAAAACAGAAAATGTCATAATACATACCTAAGTATCACTCCATGGTGAGACCGCATCTTGAAAACTGTGTACAATTCTGGTCGCCACATCTCAAAAAAGATATAGTTGCGATGGAGAAGGTACAGAGAAGGGCGACCAGAATGATAAAGGGAATGGAACAGCTCCCCTATGAGGAAAGGCTGAGGAGGATAGGGCTGTTCAGCTTGGAGAAGAGACGGCTGAGGGGAGGGGGGGGATATGATAGAGGTCTTTAAAATCATGAGAGGTCTTGAACGAGTAGATGTGAATTGGTTATTTACACTTTCAGATAATTGAAGGACTAGGGGCACTCCATGAAGTTAGCAAGTAGCACATTTAAGACTAATTGAAGAAAATTATTTTTCCCTCAATGCACAATTAAGCTCTGGAATTTCTTGCCAGAGGATTTGTTTAGTGCAGTTAATGTAGCTGGGTTTAAAAAAGGTTTAGATAAGTTCTTGGAGGAGAAGTCCATTGACTGCTATTAATCAAGTTGACATAGGGAATGGCCTCTGCTATTACTGGCATCAGTAGCATGGGATCTTCTTAGTGTTTGGGTATTTGCCAGGTTCTTGTGGCCTCATTAGGCCTCTGTTGGAAACAGGATGCTGGGCTTGATGGATCCTTGGTCTGACCCAGCATGGCAATTTCTTATGTTCTTATGAACCCCGAGAAGTCTTTGCTAACATTGCTCACAGAACTGCATTTTTTTGGCAGACTGTCCGGGTTTAAGATAAATGATGAGAAATCTGAATTAATGAATATCTCCATGCCAGAAGGTGGGGTTTCTTACAACTGCTGCTAAATTGCCCTTCAAAATGGCAAAGAAATCAATAAAGTATCTAGGAGTCAAGCTTAATTCGGATCTGGGAGAGTTATTCCATATCAATTATGATCCCTTGGTTAAGAACATACAGCAGGATATGGATAGGTAGGATAGGCTGGAGCTTTCATGGTTGGGAAGAGTGGCGGTCATAAAAAATGAATATTCTTCCGCACTTTTGCTATCTCTTCCAAACTCTCCCGGTGGCAGTCCCTGAGAGGTCTTTGGGAGTCTGGCAAAGAAATCTCTTTCAGTTCATATGGAAATGAAAGCCCCCCGGGGTTTCTCGCAGAGTATTATAACAAAGTAAATTGAGTGGAGGGCTTAATATTCCAAACTTATTGTGATCCTATGTAGCAGCCCTAATGGCGGTTGTAATTAATTGGCATACCGCTGGGGAGCATAAACCCTGGATCTCGATTGCTCAGTCATTAGCGGGAGAACCACTTGTAGCAACGAGGGTATGGAGGACTGATGGTGTGTGAACAAGGGGGGAAACACCCTTTACTAAGTTAGTGATAGCAACTTGGAGGAAATTGTGAAGTCAGCTAGCAGGCGACTGACGGTTTTACCTTCATACTTCTTTTTTATTCACTAACAACTTTTAGCCATGGTGGAAAGGGTAGAAATAAAGAGATGGAGAGAGAGAGGCCTAACTAAATTGAGGCAACTATGGGATGGTCAAACGATGAGATCTTTCTCTGACTTACACCGTTCATATCCCCTGCTGCCGAAAGATATTTTTGCCTATAAGCAATTGGTCCATTATTTCATCTAAGAGAACTATTCCTGTGATCTGCAAAAAGGGAAAACCATGTTTGTAAAATATTGTGAGCAAGCAAACACACTAAGAGGCATACAGGGGAATGAGTGTCAGGGGAGGGGGGGAAGGACTGGGGGGGAGAAATATATCAGAGATTTGTTTGTTGCTATGCAGGAAACTTGTCGATTTGTCTTTACTTCTCAGAACATGGAGGGGGGGGGTTCAGCTGGGAGACTCACCCCTCCTCACAAGAATTCTCATTATTGTTACATTGTTCGTGGTAATATCTCTAACTGAGTAGCGGAATTCTTTTCTTTTTTCCTGGAATGTAGGGGGACTCAATTCTCCTATTAAAAGGTCTAAGATTTTACAGGCTCTAAATAAAAAATCAGCTGATATTGCATTTCTACAAGAGACCCACGTAATTGATTTGGAACACAGCAAATTACGCCAACGGTGGGTGGGCTCGGTTCATTTTTCTACCGCTAGTACCAGATCTGCGGGGGTAGCTGTCTTAATCCGGAAATCATTTCCCATCAAAGTGTTGAAAGAAGTTAAAGACCCTAAGGGGAGGATAGACTCAGGAGTAATCCTTCGAAATATTTCTTTACAGAGAGTAGTAGATGCATGGAACGACCTCCCAGTTATGAAGACAAAAATGGTATTTGAATTTTAAAAAGCATGTTATAAATATAGGGAATCTCTAAGGGAGTGATGAGAATTGTAAAGTTAAATTAGGTAGGAAAATGGGCAGACTAGACAAACCTTATGATCTTTTTCTGCCGTCATGTTTCTATGTTTGACGAGCTGCATTGACAAAGACAGTGCAGAGTGAGGATGCTTGAACAACATATGCATCGGCTATATTGAGGAGATTCATTTTGGAAGGGCAGCGACTCCATGTGTTTTAATGCTGTGCATCGACGGGTCATGTAGATGATTCATCAATACATCAGACGAGCACAGACCACATATACCATACCATATACATCATACGCTGAGTACACTGATGTGTTATGCCTTGATTGCATCGGTGGACCATGCAGATGGTGTTGATGTGCCATACTTCAAAGGCTTATGTTTGTTCAGCATAGGCTCTGATGACCCCAGCAAATGATGCTGCTGCAGCTCATTTGATATTTATTTATTTATTTGTTTTTTATATACCGACATTCAACTAAAGTCATCACATCGGTTTATATATAACAAAAATTAGAGAGGTTACATTGTAATAGAAAGTAAAACAGAAAATAATAAAACAGAGGAGAAATAAAAAGAGAGATAAATAAGTTAGAACTAGGTGTTAATTCTTCTTATCATGTTATAAATGCTTTTTGAAAAAGCCATGTTTTTAGATTCTTTTTAAAAGTTTGAGAGGATGATTCAAGTCTCAGATCATTTGGAAGGGTATTCCATAAGAGTAGTCCAGCTATTGAGAAGGCACGTTGACTTGTTGAAGTGAGGCGGGACAGTTTTGGAGAGGGAACGTCAAGGAGACCAGTGTTTATGGAACGTACATTTCTTTTTGAAACTTGGAAGAAAATGTTGTATCCATCCAATTTGTCTTGTTATTATACAAAGTTTTATGAAAAAGAGGTAAGGCCTTGTACTGAATTCTATAAAATATTGGCAACCAGTGTAGATCTTTTAGAACTGGAGTAATGTGATCTGATCTTTTGAGGTTGCTGAGTAACCTTGCCGCAGCATTTTGTAAAAGTTGAAGCGGTGCAATGGTGGAAGCAGGTAATCCAAGAAGAATTGCATTACAATAATCTAATTTAGAAAATAAAAGGGTTTGCAAGACAATGCAATAATCATGGTGATGAAGGAGAGGTTTAATCCTTTTTAATATTTGAAGCTTGTAGAAGCCTTCTTTTATGATATTATTAATATGTTGCTTAAAACATAGTTCTGAGTCTAAATTGACTCCTAGATCTCTTACGTTGAGTAGAAAGTTTTTGTTAGTTATATAGTTATTAAGATGGAGGTCAATTAAAGGTGAGGATTTATTACAGATATAAAGAATTTCTGTTTTATTGTGATTAAGAGTGAGGGCCAATTGTATTAATAGATGTTGGATTGTAGTGAGGTAGGTGCTCCAAAGGTTAAAAGTATTAGAAATGTTGATATTTATTGGGAGAATAATTTGAACATTGTCTGCATAAATGTAATATGATAATTTAAGATCAGATAGGAGTTTACATAGTGGGAGTAAATCTATATTAAAAAGTGTTGAAGATAATGAAGAACCTTGAGGGACTCCATGTGGAAGAGGAATTAGTTTGGATTCCTTGTAATTAGTTTTGACTATGTACGATCTATTGCATAGGTATGATGTGAACCAGTTGATAGTGGTATCACATAAACCGATTTCCTCTAGTCTTTTCAGAAGAATATTTTGGTTTATGGTGTCAAAGGCAGCAGAAATATCAAGGAGAATAAGGATGAATTTTTGTCCATTGTCTAATCCTTTTAGGATTAAATTAGAGAGAGATATTAATAGGGTTTCCATGCTGAGAGTACTTCTGAAACCATGCTGAGCTGGAAAAAGTATTTTATGTTGCTCAAGGTATTCTTGGAGTTGCTGATTAACAAATCTTTCTAATATTTTGGCTATGAAGGGGAGATTGGATCAAGGTCTAGAGCTGGCAATGTTAGATTGGTCAAGATGAGATTTTTTGAGAGTAGGTTTAATCACTGCATATTTTAATTTGTCAGGGAAAATGCCTTCATTTAGTGAAAGATTTCTAATATCTGCAATTTGCCTAGCAATATTGTTAGAGACTAATTTAAGTAGTTTAGTTGGGATAGCATCAGTTGAGTGAGAGGCCGGATTCATTTTTTGAATGATGTTTTGAACTTCAGTGGAAGCTATAGTATTAAGAAAAGACCAATTTGAATTTGGTTTGATTGTAATGTATTGATATATTACATTGCTGCAAATGCAGTTCTTAAAAACACTCACAGGAGGTTTCTTTTTGCCAGACATTTTCAGAAGGCAATGTTTTCTTCTCTTCTTTTTTTTTCCCAGCTCTGAAAAGTTTTGGTTTAGTTTAATTTGTTAAATTTGATTGATCACTTTTAGTTATTAAAAAATCAAAGCGATATAAAGAAGATCTAATATAAAAGTGCTGTTGTGAGTGCTGCAGAGGCAGCGAGGCAACTAGCAAAAACTATTATGAAGAAAAATATTGAAAAGTATTGAAAAAGAAATGTAATTAGAAGTTTAGAGAAAAATTATTTGGAAATACTAACCACACATCCATGCTAATGCTCGGACAAAAAACGACTGAGGGTGCTCGTGAGGTAAAGCACACACAGAAACTCCTGCACATGTCAATAGAAGTAAGACAGAAGTAAGACAGCGTCTTACTTTCTTTTTACCCCCAAAAGTCCCACTATGTCTTACTTTCAGGCTATGTCTTATATTGGAAAAACAGTCGAATTTTTTAAATACCTGTCGGAGGGCCGCGTGGGTCCAGGCGGCTGGCGGCAGGAGCCGGGTGGTCGCGTGTTACCGTAAATCTAGGCCGCGGGCGGGTGGGCGCTTGTTCCAGGCGGCGGCGGCGGGGGGGGGGGGCGGGTGGACGCGCGTTAAATCTAGGCCGCGGGCGGGTGGGCGCTTGTTCCAGGCGGCGGGTGGACGCGCGTTAGTTCGAGACGGCCGGCGGGTGGTCGCGTGTTAAATCTAGGCCGCGGGCGGGTGGGCGCTTGTTCCGGGGGGGGGGGGGGGGGCGGGTGGACGCGCGTTAGTTCGAGACGGCCGGCGGGTGGTCGCGTGTTAAATCTAGGCCGGGGTCGCACAGGCGCACATTCATTAACTGCCGGTGGGGCAGCCCCCACCGGCAGTGAATGAATGCGACCCCTGCGATTCGATGCTCAAGGCAGTCACATGCCGTGACGTCACGGCATGTGACTGCCTTGAGCATCGAATCGCAGGGGTCGCACAGGCGCGCATTCATTCACTGCCGGTGGGGGCTGCCCCACCGGCAGTGAATGAATGCGCGCCTGTGCGACCCCGGCCTAGATTTAACACGCGACCACCCGCCACCCGCCGGCCGTCTCGAACTAACGCGCGTCCACCCGCCCCCCCCCCCCCCCACCGCCGCCGCCGCCTGGAACAAGCGCCCGCCCGCCCGCGGCCTAGATTTAACACGCGACCACCCGCCGGCCGTCTCGAAATAACGCGCGTCCACCCGCCGCCTGGAACAATCGCCCACCCGCCCGCGGCCTAGATTTAACGCGCGTCCACCCGCCCCCCCCCCGCCGCCGCCTGGAACAAGCGCCCACCCGCCCGCGGCCTAGATTTACGGTAACACGCGACCACCCGGCTCCCGCCGCCAGCCGCCTGGACCCACGCGGCCCTCCGACAGGTATTTAAAAATAATTTTTTTACTACGTCTTACTTTCGGGGGATGTCTTACATTAGCCGACCCCCCTAAAATTCCCACTACGTCTTACTATCAGGGGTGTCTTACTATCGGGGAAACACGGTAGCTAGGAGAGATGAGTCTGTTCGGTGCCACCAGATTACATTACTCCACATGAAATGGCTAATTCAGTCTGCTTGTTGACAGAAAAATCTTATGACTATCCACAGCAGATAGCCTGAAAAACAGATTTGTGTTCCTCAAGAGTACTGCAGAGCTGAAATGTAAGGAGATTGTTTTCAATAACCTGCTATTGATTCACATTGTTTAGAAAGAAGAAGATATTGTCTCTGGCATAAAATGAATTGTCATTGTTTCTCAAAGGTAAGATCCAGAATCTCTTGTCTCCGGGAACTATTGATGCACTAACTAGATTGGTCCTGGTGAATGCCATCTACTTCAAAGGAAACTGGGCTGACCAGTTTAAAAAAGAAAAAACAACCGAGAAACAATTTAGGATAAACAAGGTATGGGAGAGTGCTACTCACTGTTGCTTCTTTGAACCAATTGGCTTATCATTCACTTGTTCTGTAACAATGTGTTATGCGCCCCGCCTGTGGCCGTCACACGCACGGGCCTGCTCACCTTCATGGTTCCACAGCAGGTCCTGGGACGACCTCCCTTGCGGTAGTTGCCAGCCCTGCCAGGCCCCGGAGTCCCGCGGTGGCGGTCACCGGGCCTTCCACCGTGCGCCAGGCCTCGCGCCAAGGCTCGGCGTCCTCTGCCATGTTAGCCACGCCCCTATGCGCGTGCATGTGGACCGCCTGGACGCATGAAGGTCCAAGGGTGGGTCTTAGCTCTGCGGCATGTCCTGATTGATCCCTCGATATAAGGAAGTTCCTGTCTATGCTTCCTTTCCTTGGCAATCGGGTCGATTTGTTCTAAGATTGCCTCTGCATTTGTTCCTGCTCTTGCCTGTTCCTAGTCTCGTTCCAGGATCCTTCTGTTCCATTTCTGTTTCTGACTTGTTCCTGATCCTAGTTCCTGCATCCTGCTTGTTCCTGTGTTCGTCTTTCTGTCTACCCAGGTAGTACCCTCGGACTGTCTTACTGGTACTGACCTCAGCTTGCTCCTGACCTGCCTGCCTGCCTTCCGCCTGCCTCTAAGACCTCAGCTTGTTCCTGACCTGCCTGCCTACCTGCCGCCTGCCTCAAGACCTCAGCCTGCCTTTGACCTTTGACTGGTACCTGACCCCTGCTTTACTGACCATTTGTTGGACTGACCTCTGGATCTTGACCTTTGCCTGCCCGACCTTGTCTCCAGATTCTGGCTCTGTTCCTCGCCTTGTCATCACCAACTCTGTCCTGGTTCTCCTTGTTCCAACTTCGAACCCAATCGCACTCCCCTTGTCTCTGCGGGCACGCTGACTTTCAGTCTCTCAGGAGACCCTGCGAGGCCCACCTAAGTCCAAGCGGCCCAGGTCCCTGCGGGCTCCTCCTGGGGGGACCTCGGGCTTACAGTGGTGAAGCTCTTCACAGCTTCCATCTCCTCCAGTGCTCCACCCCCTGGGGGCAGTTACCTCCTGTTCCCTTTCAGGAGACATTCTTTCACTGTCCCACAGGCATCAAAATGTAATAAAAGGAAATACAGTATGGATAATTAAAAAGAAAATCATAACAATAAACACAATCCAAAAATACAATTACAAAATTTAAATTTGAATTAAAATTAAATAATCATAAATGATATACATAAACTAAAAAATAACTGTGGCCACCTAGTTGTTACAAGATATTATCAAATGCCTGAATAAAAAACATAGGGATAGATTTTAAAAGGGTGCACTCGCTACCCAGCGCGTGCACATGGACACCCAATTTTATAACATGCGCGCACAGGCGCGCGCATGTTATAAAATCGGGGGTTGGTGCGTGCAAAGGGGTGCACAATTGTGCACCTTGCGTGTGCCGAGCCCATGCTGCCTTCCCCTGTTCCCTCCCAGGCCGCTCCGAAATAGGCCTCAGAGGGAACTTGCCTTCTCCCCCAACCCACCTTCCCTTCCCTTCCCCTAACTCTCCCGCCCCCAGCCCTAAGTTAACCCCCCCAAAAAATGTGTCTTACCTAGTAACGCCTGCCTTGGGTAGGCGCAAGTTGCGCATGCCGGCCGACTGCAGGCATGTGATCCTGTGCACAGCGACAAATGGCGGCTGTGCCTGGAGGCTCTGGCCTCGCCCCACCTTGGACTGCCCTGCCCCGTCCAAGCCCCATCCCTTTTTGTAAGCCCCGGGACTTACACATGTCACGGAGCTTTATGCGTGCCGCCGGGCCTTTTTAAACTAGGCCCGTTGCACATAAGGCCGGATATGCACGTAAATTCGCCGGATTTACACGCATAACCTTTTGAAAATCTGGCCTATAGTTTTTAATGCCTTTCTAAACTTTACATAGTTTGCTTCTGAATGAATATCAAATGGTAGTGCATTCCACAATAAAGGAGCCTGGTAGCTAAAGGAAGAATCCCTAGTTGACTCAAGACAAATCACAGAGATAATAGACCCTTCTAAGAAGAATGTAGGGAACGTAATAAAGTATAAGAAATTAAAAGTCTATCAAGATATGATGGATAACCAGTGTGAAACATGCAAAAATTGAGACATAAAATTTTAAATCTAATATGATAGAATATCGGAAGATGTTAGTGCATGAACTAAAGTTTTCAAATCATGAAGTTCCAAAAAAGGTCTTAAATGACAAATATATCTGAGATAAAAAAAAAACGCTTTTAGATGAAACTTGATGGACATACTAAGTTGAGAATCAAGGATAACTTCCAAAGTTGTTAGTTCCTGCCATAACAGGAGTCAGTAAAGAAAGAGATGAATTATGATTGAACCAAAGTGCCTCAGACTTTGCAGGATTAACTTGCAGATGATCATCAAATAGCCAAGAAGCAACATGATCCAAACAAGAATTCAAAATATTAAGTTCAAAATTGGAATAAGTTTTAACAAACATGCGGGCCGATACAGTAAAAAACGAGGGAAAGCGGCGAGCGCCCGCTCTTCCAGTGCGCACACAGGACACTCTCCTGTGTACGCAATACAATAAAAAAAATTATTTAAATTAGCCCCATTGGTAAAAAGAGGCGCTAGGGACACTAGCGCGTCCCTAGTGCCTCTTTTCGGACAGAAGCGCTAGGGACAACGCTCAATTTTGCCGGCGTCGGTTCTCGTGCCCGCTGAAAGCCAGGGGTTCGGAAACCGGACGCTGGCAAAATTGAGCGTCCGGTTTTCAACCCGCAAGCCACAGGCCTATTTCAAATTTTTTTTTTTTTACTTTTTTAAAGTTTCGGGACCTCCGACTTAATATCGCCATGATATTAAGTCAAAGGGTGCACAGAAAAGCAGTTTTTACTGCTTTTCTGTGCACTTTCCCGGTGCCCGGAGAAATTAGCCCCTACCTTTGGGTAGGGGCTAATTTCTGAAAGTAAACTGTGCGGCTTGGCTGCACATTTTACTTTCTGAATCGCGCGGGAATACCTAATAGTGCCCGCAACATGCATTTGCATGTTGCGGGCACTATTAGGTTCGGGGGGGTTGGACGCGTGTTTTGGATGCGCTATTACCCCTTACTGAATAAGGGGTAAAGCTAGCGCGTCAAAAACGCGTGTCCAAATGCCGGCTAACAGTGTGCTCCGTCGGAGCGCACTGTACTGTATCGGCCCGATGGTGATCTGAATATCATCTGCATAAAATGAAGGTCGATATTGATGATATGAACCTTCCCTTCTCCCTAAGATTGTGACCTAATTTCTCCTTATTCAGAAGGTTTTCTTCCCTTCTTCAAGAGGGAATCATGCTCTGATGATATTAGGATCTCCAGTGTTTGAACATTGCATTATCTGAAGGTGGCTAATCCCTTTAGAACAAAGATAGGCAATTTTACTCCTTAAAAGTCACAAATCGGTCTGGTTTTTAGGATACCTTTAATGAATATGCATAAAATAGAGTTGCATAAAACTGAGGCAGTGTGCTTGCAAAGCTTTCATGTGCATTTTTATTAGGGATATCCTGAAAATTCAACCAGACCTGAGTTGCCCACCCTTCTTTTAAAAGTTTGGATCATCTTTTAATTGTTTTTGGTAGCCAACAGATGTGCAAAGCAGCCTTGATGGCTTCTATTACCCAGATTTAAATGTTGATTGTAATCAGCATATATCATTAATGTTGCACTGGAGGTGGACCCTTGGCCTGGTGCAGAATAGGTACAGCCCTCTAGTCGGACCCAGAGAGCGCCTGCCACCAGGAGGCAGAGCACAGGAGGAGCAGAGGCTATCTGGAGCTTCGTCAATAACAACCCGGGGTTTCTGCAGGTTGAGCCTTTGGGTACACGGGCTGCCTGGTCTTAGGTGGGCCTCGCAGGGTCTCCTAGAGAGGAAGCACAGGGGAGTGCCCACCACAGGCAAGGGTGCACAGTCAATGTCCAAGCAATCAGGTTCAGAGGTCACAGGAGGCCAGAATAGAGTGTCTGCGTGGATATCAAAGATCAAGGCCAGAGTATCAGTCCAAAATGGTCAGCTGAAGCAGGGGTCAGTACCAGTAGTCAGTCTGGGCATAATCAGATCATGCAAAGGTCAAAGTTCCAGGCAGCGGTCAGACATGGTCAGAAGACAAGCAGAGGTCAGTTCCAGGCAGCGGTCAGACGTGGTCAAGAGCAAGCAGAGGTCAGTACCATGAGATCAGTCCGAAGGGTACTACCAGGGAATGGAGAGGCGCTGGAACAGGAGATACTTAGAGCAGGCAAACTAACTACACCGGAGTGTATAACCCGATTGCCAAGGCAAGGAAGTGGTGTCTGACCACTTCCTTAAATCTTATTGTCAGGGCGCGCCGCGGAGCTGGGAGCCGCCCTTGGCCCTTTAAGAGGCTGGGTGGTCCGCGCGCGCATGCCTAGGGGCGGAGCTGATGCCACGGAGGACGCTGAGCCCCGTCGTGAGGCCTGATGAGTGGTGGAAGGCCCGTGGATGCCACCACGGGACGCTGTGGATGAATGGAGCTGACAGCAGCAGCGAGGGAGGACGGCCCGGGACCAGCCAGAGCTGGGATGAGGTGAGCAGGCCCAGGCACGGGCTGAGTGCGGACAGGACGCGCAATAGTTAAGGGTCTACAGACTCATTCAAGCAAGGTGCAGCACTCCTCATTTGAGGAGCTTCACTTGGTGTCAATAGAAATTTGAAGGATGGCTATATCAGACTTCCTGCATTCATTAACAAAGCATTACTGTCTGGATGTTCCAGTAAGCGAAGATGCTACTTATGGCTCAGGTGTTTTGAGGTCTGCAGTTATTACACAATGATTTGTGTTTAAACATTTTTTATTAAGTGAAACACATAATAAAACAAACCATGTGGATGTCATTTCAACACACACAAACAGTCAATGAGACATTACAGGTAACACCCTAGCTCATCTATAAAACAGGAATAGCATGTGTACACCTGAGGTTTTTATTATTAGACCCAAGCTCTATGTCTTCCTACCCCCAACTTGGTCACCGTAGGATCCGTATCCAGGCAGCATTGCTTCTGTACTACCCTGGATAACTATATTCAGTCTGAGTGCCGGGTAGGTGACCACCCCCCATTCCCGAGCTAAAACAACCCCTAGCCCTCCCTCCCTTCCCCTCCCCCCCAATTACACAATGATTTATTACCTAAGATAAAATTAAATGCAGAAGTTTGTGCCAATTTCTCTGCATGTTGTGTTTTGGCAAAAAATTACATGGCTGTGTTATGTATAATCAAAATTATGCATACAGTTCCATTCTCTGGACGTCTTCACTAAAGTGTGTAAACGTATCTTCATTTCTGAAATATGCATATACTTTAATCTGCATTTAAATTGGGAAATAATCAAAGAGCCCTGCATAAGAATTCTGTTAGAATAATAATGCTAAAACCATGCTGGCTCTTCTCCATTATACCATGTTTATGCATAGGCTCCAAAATTCTTGGCTAAACAACTTCAAACCTTTTACCCAGCACCAATTGTCTCTAGTTCCCTGGATCACCCCTGGAAACCTTTTTAAAAATTGGAGTTACATAGTCTGTCTTTCAGATTTTAATGGTAGGTTACAGATTACCAGTAGCAGGTGCATGTTTCATATTTGGAACTGTTCAGAATTCTGGAATGGATTCCATCTGGTCTTGGTAATGTGCTATTAGTTAGTTGACCAGTTTGCGCCAGTACTGGGGTGGGCAAACTACAGTCTGTGGGCTACATCTGGCCCATAGGACACAAGAACATAAGAACATGCCATACTGGGTCAGACCAAGGGTCCATCAAGCTCAGCATCCTGTTTCCAATAGTGGCCAATCCAGGCCATAAGAACCTGGCAAGTACCCAAACACTAAGTCTATCCCATGTTACTGTTGCTAGTAATAGCAGTGACTATATTCTAAGTCAACTTAATTAATAGCAGGTAATGGACTTCTCCTCCAAGAACTTATCCAATCCTTTTTTAAACACAGCTACACTAACTGCACTAACCACATCCTCTGGTAACAAATTCCAGAGTTTAATTGTGCATTGAGTGAAAAAGAACTTTCTCCGATTGGTTTTAAATGTGCCACATGCTAACTTCATGGAGTGCCCCCTAGTCTTTCTATTATCCAAAAGAGTAATTAATCGATTCACATCTACCTGTTCTAGAACTCTCATGATTTTAAACCCCTCTATCATATCCCCCCTCAGCCGTCTCTTCTCCAAGCTGAAAAGTCCTAACCTCTTTAGTCTTTCTCTGTACCTTCTCCATCGCAACTATATTTTTTTTTAGATGTGGCGACCAGAATTGTACACCATATTCAAGGTGCGGTCTCACCATGGAGCGATACAGAGGCATTATGACATTTTCCATTTTATTCATCATTCCCTTTCTACTAACTCCCAACATTTTGATTTTGCCCATGGTGATGATTTGGGTTCTGAGAACAGGGGAAGCATGTCTGGAAGTTGCTGCATTGAGCTGAAAATAATGATGTCAGCTTCTTGGCCTCCCCCTCTCACCAGGATTTCCAGAGGGAGATCTGAGCTAGCACAGCATCACTTCCAGCGTGACAAATGACTTCAGACAATTCTCCTGTTCTGCCACTTCCTCTCCACCCACTCCTTAGTTTCAGATCCTTGTTGCCCACTTCCACCCCTTATGAACAGGGCCCTCAGTGTAGCCATTAGGCTAAAAGCTTGGCCCACACCTGCTCTAGCACATCTTCTGGATTCAGTGATTTCTTTCAGTTCCTGTGAAACATCACATTCAAAGAACCATGCCAGTGCGGGTGTTCACCCATCTCTGCAGTGAAGGCCGAAGCAAAGACTTCATTTAGTTTTTCTGCTGCTGGCTTACTTTCCCCCCGATTATCTAATGGCAGAATAAATTGCCTCATAGGCTTTTTGCTTTTGATGTACTTGAAAAAAATGTAGTTTTTACTACATTGACTCGTTATTCCTCAGATTCTATCTTACCCTGGATTTTTAATGTTTCATATGCAATCTGACAGTGCTCGTGTTTTTTCCTAATTTCATTTTTAGGATCTACTTACCTTGTTTTAAAGATTACCTTTTTGGCTTTAATAGCCTCTTTCACAGCACTATTTAACCATGTTGATAGATGCTTTCTCCTTCCAGTCTTTTGCACTGAGTGCCACATGTATGATTATTTCCCAGCCTCCAGTCTCTGGAGGCTAGAATGGCAGACCTGGCGAAGCTAAGGGAGAGAGAGGAGACCTTCAGTACATAGTAGAGAAGTCCCACCTCCAATCTGGTAGCCCCTGTGCTGCTTTGGAGGAGAAAGGTCACCTGGAAGGAGAGCATCAGCTTGATGAGGCAGGAAGAAATCCTGTAGCCAGAACCTGCCCTCAAGGTGATATAGTATCCTCTCGCACCGAGGATAATTCTCCAGGGGCACATGCCCAGGAGGGAAGGGCTAGGATGGCAGTTAAAGTTGGTGATTCAATTATTAGGATGGTTGATAGCTGGGTGGCTGGTAGAAGAGAGGATCACTTGGTAACTTGCCTGTCTGGTGCAAAGGCGTTGGACCTCACACATCACAGAGATAGGATTTTAGATAGTGCGGGAGAGGAGCCGGCTGTCTTGGAACATGTAGGTACCAATGACATAGGAAAATGTAAGAGGGAGGTTCTGAAAGCCAAATTTAGGGTTTTAGATAGAACGCTGAAATCCAGAACCTCCAGGGTAGCATTCTCAAAAATGCTCCCTGCTCCACATGCAGGACCCCAGAGGCAGGCAGAGCTCCAGAGTCTCAATGCATGGATGAGACAATGGTCCAGGGAAGAGAGTTTTAAGTTTGATAGGAGCCAGGCTTCATTTTGGGGAAGGGGGGGCCTTTTCCAAGAGGATGGGTTCCAATTTAACCAGAGTGGAACCAGGCTCCTGGCACTAACCTTTAAAAAAGAGAGAGTGCAGCTTTTAAACTAGATGATGAGGGAAAGCCGACAGTCGCCCAGAAGCACATGGTTCGGAATGATGTATTTTTGATGGATATTAAGAGAACAGGGAAAATAGGACATCCCAGTAGAGAGGTTGCAATAAATGCCAAAGGGGACCAGGTGTTTTTAAGGAAAGTGCAGAAAGATTCCAAATTAAACCTGATGAGCCGGTTGTTTAAACAAACAAAAAACATACTTTGAAATCTCCATATACAAATGCTAGAAGTCTAAAAAATAAGATTGAAGAGTTATAGAGAATAGCACTGGATAAAGAGATAGATATAACTGGCATCTCAGAGACTTGGTGGAAGGACGATAACCAATGGGACACTGTGATAACAGGGTACAGATTATATCAAAATGATAGGATGGACCAAATTGGTGGAGGGGTGGCACTCTATGTTAACGAGAGCATTGAGTCAAACAGGATAAAATTTCTGCAGGTAACAAAATGCGATGTTGAATCTTAATAGATAGAAATTCCAGGTGAAAAAGGGAATAACATAGTATTTCCATCCACCTGGCCAGAATGAACTAACAGACAATGAAATGCTAAAAGAAATTAGGGAAGCTAACAAAATCAGTGTTATGACCTCTATGGAAAAGTAGATCCTTGGCCTGTGTTGGGATTTACGCTACCTGAGAGGAAGGCCTGCCACAGGTTCCCAACAACAGGAGGTGAAGTTGAGGGATGACAGGGACCAGCTGGAGCTTCACCAATACCAATCCCGTTCCCCACGGGTTGAGCCTTTTGGGTGCCAGGACCTGCTGGACTTAGGTGGGCCCCTGGGAGGACAGCAGGTGATGAAGAGATGATGAAGCGGTCCGATGTCAGAAGCCAGAAGAACACACAATAGCCAGTCCGAGGTCAGGAAGCCAGAAGAATACACAATAGCCGTCTGCGGTCAGGAAGTCAGAAGATCAGTCCGAATGAAGAGGGTCAAGAAGAGGGACGGGCAGGCAGGATCTGGAACAGGAAGGCTGAAGCAGGAACGGAGCACAGGAATAGGGACAGGAACACGCTGGAACAGAAACCCAAATCAGAACTCCAAGGAAGCAGACCTGTAGCCAAGTCGTCTGCTGCAGGTAGGAGGTTGGTTTAAATCCCAAAAGGCTCTGACGTAGATAGGAGGAGCTGCTGGTGTTTTCCCGCTGCGGGCCCTTTAAGGCCCCCCCCAGGTAGCGCACGCACTAGGAGGAAGCAGGGAGGGGCGGAGTCGACGGCGTCCCACGGCAGGGAGGCCCGAGATAGCTCCGGCGGAGAGGAGGAACCAGCGACCGCATCGGAGAAGCCCGGGAGGCACGGTTAGTTCCGGGAGAGGGCCGGCACTTTGGAGAGTCGGCCGGGATGGGTTTGGGCTTGTTGGGGTGAGAGGCATGAAATTGCTGTAAGAGAGTCTTGTCCACGATGTTGGTGACCGGTTCCCAAGAATTCTCTTCCGGGCCAAAACCCTCCCAGGCAAGAAGATACTCCCATTTTCGACCCCTCTTTCTTATGTTCAGCACCTCCCGCACTTGGTATGTGGTGTCATCTGCCGATGCTATCGGCTGTGGTTCAGGAGGTTTTTTAGTTGGCCAAGATAGCACTAAGGGCTTCAGGAGCGAGACGTGAAAAGAGTTATGAATTTTCAAGGATGATGGTAACCAGAGTTGGTAGGTCACTGGACCTAACTGATGGAGCACTGGAAAGGGCCCTATGTAGCAGGGGGCCAGGCTTATGGATGGGAGCTTCAAGCAAATGAAGCGCGTACTGAGCCAGACTTTATCACCAGGTCGGAGTTGAGGAGCAGGTCTCTGATGGGTGTCTGCATTCTGTTTGGCAAGCCAACCTGCCTCTTGTATCAGGCGCTGTGTTTGCTCCCACAGACGATGCATCTCCTGTACTGCTAACTGTGCAGTGGGAGAGGGAACTGTCAGAGGTAACGGTAGCAAAGGAAGCGGTTGTCTTCCATAGACTATTTGGAAGAGAGGATTTGGTGCTGGCCGAGAAATGGGAGTTGAGGGCAAACTCAGCCCAAGGTAAAAGTGTGGCCCAATCATCCTGTTGAAGGTTGACATAAGCTCGGAGAAACTGTTTCAGGGTATGGTTAGTTCTCTCCGATTGGCCATTTGCTTGTGGATGGTAGGCAGTAGTAAAGTCCAGTGAAATATCGAACTTCTTGCAAAGAGCTCTCCAAAATTTGACCGTAAATTTGGTACCTCAGTCTGAGGTTAGATGCTTGGGGAGGCCATGGAGCCGGAGGATGTTCTGGACAAACAGTTGTACAAGATGCAGAAAGGACGGCAGGCCTGGCAGTGGAACAAAGTGGGCCATTTTGGAGAAACGGTCCACAACTATCCAAATGGTCATCTTGCCTTCGGAGGATGGCAGATCCACGATAAAATCTGTAGAGATATGAATCCAGGGTTCTTTGGGAGCTGGTAGAGGCTGCAGCAGGCCCCATGTGCGGCCAGGCGGTGTCTTCTGCTGGGCGCATATGTGACAGGCGGTCCATGTAATTCCAAATGTCCCTTCTCAAGGAGGGCCACCAGTAAAAGCTCTGGATGGAGGTTAAGGTGCGGGCTCGGCCAGGATGTCCTGTGATTCGAGGGTCATAGGCCCATCAAAGGTCCACAACAGTCATAGGCCCATCATAGGCCCACAACGGTCTTCCCAACTGGAATGGTAATGGTAGCAAGGAGCTGCAGTCGCGCAGGATCGATAATGTGAGTCGGTGGTTCAGGTGTGTCATCCAGAATAAAGGAGCGGGAAAGGGCATCCGCCTTGATGTTCTTGGTCGCAGGTTGGTACCGTAAACAAAATTGAAGTGGGTGAAGAAAAGGGCCCATCGGGTCTGCCGGGGATTTAGGAGCTAGGCACAGTGCAGGTATTCCAGGTTTTTGTAGTCAGAGTATACAGTGATACAGTGTTGAGCTCCCTCCAACTAGGGATGCCACTCCTCGAAGGCGAATTTTATGGCTAATAACTCCTTATCCCCAAAACCATAATTCTTCTCCGCGGGAAGGAATCGTCTAGAGAAGAAGGAGCAAAGATGCAGAGTACCGGTGGAAGAATGTTGGCTCAAGACAGCCCCTACCCCCTCAGAGGAGGCATCCACCTCCACAATGAAGGGCTTCTGGGGATCTGGGTGCCGAAGACAGGGTTCTGTGAGTAATGCAGCTTTCAAGCAGCAGAAGGCTGTCTGGGCTACGGCCGGCCGTTGTCTGGGGTTGGCTCCTTTGCGAGTCAAGGCCGTCAGTGGCGCAGTCAAGGAGGAGTAGTTGCGGATGAAGCTTCGATAATAATTGGCAAAGCCAAGGAATCTTTGTAAAGCCTTGAGACCGACTGGTTGGGACCATTTCAGGATACTGGAAAGCTTTTCTGGGTCCATTAGGAACCCATGTCTGGAAACAATGTAGCCCAAGAAAGGCAAGCTCTCTCTCTCAAAGGAACATTTCTCCAACTTGGCGAACAAATGGTGGTCCCGGAGGCATTGGAGGACACGAAGGACATCCCGCTGATGATGCTGGAGATCATGAGAGAAGATCAAGATGTCGTCGAAATAGATGACCACACAGTCATACAGCATGTCTCGGAACACCTCATTCATCATGTTCTGAAAGACGGCGGGTGCATTACAGAGTCCATATGGCATAACTAAGTACTTGTAATAGCTGTCTCTGGTGTTAAAGGCCGTCTTCCATTCGTCGCCATTCTTGATACGGATCAAATTATACTCCCCTCGGAGATCCAACTTGGAGAAGATATGAGCTCCTTGAAGGCGGTCAAAGAGCTTTGTGATGAGGGGCAGAGGGTAGCGGTCCTTTTGGGTGATGGCATTTAGACTGCAATAATCTATACATGGCTGTAGGTTACCGTCCTTTTTAGCCACAAAGAAGAACTCTGCTCCTGCGAGGGACTTTGAAGGCTGGATAAAGCCCTTGGACAGGTTCACCCTCACATATTCATACATGGCTTTGGTCTCGGATAAAGATAAGGGGTAGACCCGACCCTGGGTGGTTCTGTAACTGGCAACAGATTAATGGTACAGTCTTATTGGTGGGGTGGAGGCAAAATATCTGTACCTTCCTTGGAGAAGACATCCACTTGGGACGAGTATTGCAGAGGAAGGCCAGGAGGAAGAAGCGTGGCGGCTAGGATGGCTCGCTGGGGCATGGCCTTCAGACAGGAATCACGGCAGGAAGGACCCCAGTGGGAAAGTTGCAGTGACAACCAGTCAAATTGGGGAGAATGTCATTGGAGGCAGGGAAGACCTAGAATTATAGGATGGATGGCATTTTCAATAATGTGGAAGGATAGGATTTCCTCATGAAGAGTGCCCGTACGAAGCCTGATGGTTCTGGTGGTATGGGTGATTCGGCCCGGAAGGGGTTCCCCACCGATGGAGGATATTATCAGGGGAACCGTAGAAGTACAGACCGGTATCCGGAGATGCTCCACCAGGGCTTTCATGATGAAGTTGTCCCCATCGCCAGAGTCTACCAGGGCCAAGGTGTGGAAGTCCTGGTCTGGCGTCTGAATCATCACAGGAAGAGTGAATGGGGGAGCTGGAAGTGTCAGGCCTAGGGGCAATTCCCTGGTGCTCTCTAGGCCCGGGAGTTTACCAGATGCACAAGACATTGAGCTAGAACATGTCCACCCTCTCCACAATAGCGACAAAGGCCTGAACGTCGGCGCCAAAGACGCTCCTTGGGGGACAATTTGCCTCGTCCCAGCTCCATGGGTTCTTCCGGAGTTGGCTTGGATGAGAACGGACTCGACCCAGAAGAAGGTGAGCGCAAGGAGTGCTGGGAAGTGGAAGGAGACCTCTTCGTGGGGTGTAGCTCTCGAGAGCATTCCTGGAGTCAGCGGTCGATGCATCCGGCCAACCTGATGAGAGCCTCGAGAGTGGTGGGTAGTTCCCTGGCTGCCAACTCGTCCTTCAGATGAGGCGCTAGTCCTTCGAGAAATATAGACCATAGACAATCCTCACCTCAATGGAACTCCGTGGCCAAGGTCCGAAATTCGATGACGTAGTCGGCCAATGGGTGGGAGCCCTGATGAAGATGTAGGAGAGAAGAATCGAAGGTAGCCTGTCTTTCTGGATCATCAAAGACAGTGTGAAAGAGGTCCAGAAAACCGGACAAATCACTTAAAATCAGATCCATACGCTCCCACAGAGGAGAGGCCCAAGCGAGAGCCTTACTGTCCAAAAGGGAAAGGACGTAGGTGATCTTGGTGAGATCATCTGGGAAAAGTGCGGCCTGCAAACAAAAGTGCATATTACACTGGTTTAAAAAGCCATGACAAAGAGTTGGATCACCAGAAAAGCGCAGCGGGGCAGAAGTGGAAGTGTGGGATGATGGGGAGATTATTTCTTTGATTTCCTTATTTGAATTAATATTGTATTGGATACAGTGGATTTAACTAGTAAACCAGCTACTAGTGACAGGCTGAAGCTTTGCTGACTTCGCATTTTTCTCAGAGATGCTGGACATTGGAAGAGTGACAAGAACATCTGGAGTGTGTTAAATTAGTCTACATTTGGGTCTGTCTATCAACCGGAGCTGAAGTCCTGGATGTAGTCATTGCTGTAGTCATTGATTGGTTGGGGTCAGAAATAACTCCCAAAGGAACAACTGTTTCTACGTGAAAGAGCCATGCTAATAAGTGATTCTTAGTTGGCTGGGGCTATTCTGGCACAAAACCATATATGACAAGAGAACTTGGTTATTCTGGTACAAAACCATATTTGAGGAAAAGAGCTCTAATTTGTGACCAATCAGAAAAGAACATTTGTCTTGGATTTCACTTGGGACATTATAAAACAGGGTAAAACTTTATCATCGCTTTGGAGGCAGAGAGAGAGAAACACATGCCCAGAAGATATCCTGTATCACAGTGCTACATTCCCTCCCCACTGTGAGTATCAATAGCCTGGCCAGCTACAACTTACATCGTAAGTATTTGATACAATATTAATCAAGTATAGATATCAATGGGAAAGTCTCTACGTTTATTTCATTATCTCTGAAAAGATCCCTAGAGATAACTGGATAAGGAATTATATACTTTACTGTATATTCTAAGTGTATACTAAAGAAACATTAAAAAGGATATAGCAAATCAACTTTTACCAATTTGCTTATTAAAAATTATTATTAAATTGGTGTCTGTGAATTATTCCTTATCAAACTAAAACAGTTACAAATTGGTGGAGAATGCGGGCAGAGATAGGAATAAAGGCAGAGATGGGAATAAAAGCAGAGTTTTAAATAATTCTCTCTGATAGGTTGTATATTTGTATGTTTGTGTTATGTGGTGCACCATTAAATATTTTGGAAATTATTTAGACAAAGGAATTTGAAAAATTCTACTAGTAACACCTTGAGATGGTTGGGGCTTGTTGCTCTTTAATTAATCAAGGAAGGTTCTGGATCAGTTCCGTAAAGGTTACAGTAAGAAGGGGGAGTTATATGAAAGTAAGAGAGAATAAATAAGACCCCCCACCTATGTTCTAAATATAAGTAGTTCCTTGAAGGATATAAGGGGAACTTATGTTTGTCTAGGAGTTCTTTGAAGTATAAGGAGAACTTGTGTGTCTGGTGTTTCGTTTGAGTTAAAATTATTGTTAACTAATCATGTTTAAGCGTAAGAATCTTACAAAACAGGAACAAAAGTTAAATTATCCAGGAGTAGATTCGCCCTCGCTCCTGAGACAGATTATACAGAATTCAGGTCCATGTCCATGGTCGGATTCATGCACCGACGTAATCAATTCAGTTTTTGATCTGGAATCACAGCTTGAAGCATATTGCAATCTGTATTCAGTAAAGAATAATCAGAAACAAACATCTAGCTGCTTATGGCTTCTGTGGAATTCGGCTAGTAAATTATTTAAAGAAAATGCAATATTAAAAGAGCAGGTGACAGCTTTAACACAGGAGACAAAAGATTTAAAAGATAAGCAGGAACACTGGAAATTACTTGCTCATTCTTCTCAAGCAAACGGAGAACATTTAAAAATAGCATACAGAGATGCACAAGCTCAGATTTCAAATTTAGAGCAAAAGACAGGGGATCAGGAAAAACTCCAGAATGAAAATTCTGTATTACAGGGACTTGTAAAGAAGTTATCTTTAGAACAGGGACGTAATCCTGTAGATCATGAGCGCTGTGAGTCTCGTCTTAAGAAATTGACTCAAGCAGTGAATATGCATAGAGCCCAAATAGCTGCTATCTCTTGTGAGGATGGCAATTGTGATGGTGATTTTGCAGACAAATGGAATGGTGATATCTGGAGCTGGGATCCAGATAATGCATGCCACCCTGTTGCAGTGGTCACCCGCACTTCTATTGCCACTACTCCAGGTGGAGATGGGGAGAATGATGCCCCCAGCACCACCACTACAACAACCACTCAGAGTTTGTCACCTGTAGATATGCAAGCCTTAGGGAAAGAACTAGGACCCCTTACAATTCGCACATGGTCAGATTGGTTAATAAAATTTATGGGAACTGTTTTTAGGGAGAATTTGGATAGTAAGGAAGTTCAACGTTTAATGTTAGCATGTGCAGATGATTCTATAAGGGGCATAGTGGAGAGAATTGCTGCAGTCCCTGGGCAACCATTGTTACAACTAATGACACAATTAGGATGTTCAATGGGTCAGAAAGATCTTAAAATTAAAGCAGCAACTCTAGTTCAGGGAGCAGAGGAAGACCCAGATAATTTTATCACCAAGTGGGGTCTTTTACAAGTTATGGCAGGGAATACCCATCCAGTCAGGAACGGTGAAGGAAATGTTCCTGCAGAGAATTTAGATGAAGTAGCTTATGGCTTTTCTGCCTTAAGAGACTGTGTAGCTAGTTTGCATCCCCACTATAGTAATAGATTTTCTGTATGGGAGGATAATCATCCAGCTACAATGACAGAAGTGAGAGAAAAGGTACATCAGGTTCAGATGTACTATGGCTTACCAAAAGGGTGTAAGAAACAAGGTGTAGCTTCAGTTGGGACTACAGATATTACATATAGTAATGAGGGTGGATGGAGATCACAGTCAAGAGGCAGAAGTCGAGTCAGAAATAGAGGTGTGGTAGGAAGAGGCAGAGGAGGTTTATATCCTTCTCTCAGTCAGTGGCAGGATAACAAAGTGTATGAAAATACTACACAGGAAAATGATAATAGAGTACAGGCTTGGAAAATTCTGATGCAGCATGGGGAGAATCGTGATTATTGGAATGGGAAACCCACTTCCAGTATCATTGCTCGAGCTCTCCAACTTAATTGTAAACAAGTTCCAAATGCTGCTGTGGATTTTTCTAATTCTGTGGAGTATGGAAAAATTTTGAAAGAAGATTGAAATGAGGAACCTGAGAGTCATGATAGCACAAAATGTTGTAAGTGGATCCAGTTGTGCCAGTTACAGTGGGATCCTGGAGGCAGACCAAGAGTGACTCTCAGGCATGGAACTAAAGAAATAAATGCTTTACTAGACACTGGTGCAGCTATTACATTAATTCGTAGTAAACCAGAGGAAGGAATTAGAGTTAGATCAGTACATTTACAGAGTTTTCAGGGCCATGATTCAAAGGGTATTTTATGGGGAAAAGTACCAGTGAATATTGCAGGAAAACAATTAGTTGGTCCTATGGTTCAGAACCCTGATATGCAGGATGATATGATACTAGGAATAGATTGGCTTAAGAAACATCAATGCATAATAGATATTCCCAATCGGGTACTCTGGAAGATTAGTAACAGAAATGATTGGTTTCCAATTAAAGATGTAGATGAAGGGATTGATATTACTGAAGTATGTGGAATTATGTGTAAGGAAGATAGGGAATATTGGCAAAATAAATTTCCTAGTCTATGGACAATAAAACCCACAGATTGTGGTAAAATTGAAGCTTGTGTTAAAATTGTAGGAGATTTTGTGCCCCCACAAAAACAATATAGGTATCCCTCAGAAGCTCATAAAGGTCTAAAAGAAATTATTGATGACTTACTAGCACAAGGGGTAATTAGGAGAACAAATTCACCATTTAATTCACCTATTTGGCCTGTTAGAAAAGCTGATGGAATTAATTGGAGAATGACAGTTGATTACAGGAGAGTAAATAAAGGTACTCCTCAAATGGCACCAGTAGTAGCTAATATTACAGAATGGGTACAAAAGATTCAAGATCGATGTAAATGGTTTTCAGTGATAGATTTGGCAAACTGTTTTTTCAATATCCCAATTCAATATGAGAGTCAGGAGCGCTTTGTATTTCAATTTGAAGATAAACAATACACTTTTTGTAGAGTCCCTTAGGGATTTCATAATGCACCTGCAATAGCTCATGCACATGTAACTCAAATGCTGTCTAACTTAGAAGAGTCAGACAAAGATCATGTGTATTCATATGTGGATGATATTCATATGTGGATGATATTATCATTACGGGTGTTAATAAACAGGAAGTACACAAGAGAGGACAGAGAGGACTAGAGCTTATTCAAAAGACAGGATTTAAAGTTAACCTGGAGAAGGCTCAGCTAGTTCAAGAACAAGTGCAGTACTTGGGCACTCTTATCGGTAAAGAAGGAAGAAAAGCTGATCAGAGAAAGGTCACAGCATTAGTGGAAGCTCCTGCTCCAACTGATGCTCATTCTCTTAGGGTTCTATTAGGAGGATTTAATTTTTTGAGATCGTACATTTTTCAATATGCCCAAATAGCAGCCCCATTGTATAAACTGTTAAAGAAGAAATCTCAGTGGGAATGGGGTCCAGAACATGATCAAGCTTTATCTCAATTGAAACAAGCTGCGCTAAGAGCTCCAGCACTTAAATTCCCAGATAGTGCTAAGCCATTTAGTATTAGACTTGCAACATCTGATGTAGCTCTTGCTGCTGTACTTTTACAGAGAAATGAAGATGATAAATTGGTTCCAGTTGCATATGATTCAAGGAAATTGCAGGGCACAGAATTAAATTTTGATCCTTGTGAAAAGGAATGCTTGGCTGCAGTGTGGGCAGTTCAGACTTTTGAACCACTGACAGGTACAGCTCCTATAACAATTCAGTGTCTGCATACTCCTTTGAAGTATATTTTGTCAGGACAGTTGGTAGGAGGTAGAGTTTCAGGAACTAGATTAGCACAATGGACTCTTATTTTGCTTAACAGAGGAGTTACTAGTGAAACAATAAGCAAACCTGATTTGATGGCACATGCACTTATTGAAAAAGGAAATGATCATAATTGTGGAGAATTGGAAGATACTCACATGTCACTGTGTAAAGTAGCTCCATTATTGTCAGAGATTGATAGTGCAGATTTACATCCACACATTTGGTTTACTGATGGTAGTTCATTATGGGAAAAAGGGGTAAGACATACTCAGTATGCAGCCATAAATTTGGCTGGAGCTGAGATAAAAGGAAAAATACACACACATGTATCTGCTCAAAATGCAGAAGTTGAAGCAGTTAAACAGGTTTTACAGTTCTATCCTAATCCACCTCCAGCAGTGTATGTATATACAGACAGTGATTATGTGGCTAAGGGCCTACAATATTGGATGTTAGATTGGGCAAAACATGGATGGCATACCATAGATGGGAAAGAATTAGCTCAGCGTAAACAATGGGAATATTTGTATACTTGGACAAGTAACCATCCAGGGATTTTACATGTTAGACATGTTAAGGCACATCAGAAGAATCAAGATAAGGAATCATATTGGAACAACAAGGTGGATAAACTAGCTAAGGAATTTATAGCAGCAGTTACCACAAGAAGGCAAGCACAAGATCAGTCACAAGAATCAGAGGAGCCTATATGGCATCCATCTACTATTGAAAGACAGGAGTTAATTTGTCTTGCACATTCTTACCTTCATGAGGGAATAGAGGGTACTTTATATAGAGTTAAACAAGTTGCACAGTGGCCTCAGATGAAAGATCAGATCAAAGAATGGGTAGCTAATTGTATACCCTGTGCTCAAGAAAAAGCTAGACAAGCTGTAACTTATGATAAATATCTTTAACCGTATTAGTCCAGTTGTTTATCAGATTGTTTTACCCAGTGATAAGCTTAAATGGGTACATATCTCACAATTAAAGAAATTTTCTTGAGTTTTCTTGTTACAGGATGGAGCCATGGAGACTTTTTTGTGGAGTGAAGCGTCCGCGTCAGAAAGTGATGCTGCCTCCTCGAAGATCACCTTTCCAGCCTACCTGGCGTCTTTCCTGGAAGAAGATGTTTTGTCTATCTTATGTTTCCTGGTTGTTTGTGTTGTTTGTCCATTTATCATACACTCATGCTGAAGAGGTTTCTCTTCATCCTTATTGTTCAGATGAGTCACAATTGCAAGATGGTCAATATAGGAAAGTAAAGTGGAGTTCTACAAAACAAAGTGGAGCTATAGCTTGGCAATGTACATGTGAATATTTAGGTAGTCCTTCCCCCCAATATTATGTCTACAATGATAACACTACTCATTTTCAGAACTGTACTGTTTCACAAAGTGAGATGTTTGCCCGTGATAATAGATTTCAGTTTGATGAAAGGATAGTTTACTGTGTTTCTTATTGTGTTCCATACACTATACGATGTGATCTGACATACCCTATTGAAACTGATAGTTGCTCCCATGATACACCTTTTGTCTTAAGTACACATCCTTTCCAAGTTAAATATGATGAACCTCATGATGTTTTATATCATGTAGATTATCATTTTGTTACGTGGCATTTACGCCCTCATTTATTTTTAGTGAGTTACACATATCCAAATTGCTCTAGTTTCGTTGCTAATCATGTTCAATTACTTGAATCTTGGTTTTCTCTTCAAACTACGTATTCTCCAGAGGAAACTATTCGACATAAACGTAGCATATTAAATACTATCTTAGGTGGTGCTAGTACAGTACTAGGCACCGTGAATACAGTTAATTTAGAAGTACTTCGTAACAAAATGACTTCTACAGCTCGGCATAATGCTGATGGTTTTAGATCCCAATATAATATGAATGAAGCTTCCTCTCGTTTATCTAATGTTATTGTGGATACTACTAGTCTTGTATCATCCATTTTGGAGAAGAAAATACTTATGCTTGCTAAAAGTGAGTATGAACTTTCTAAAGATGTATCTTGGGCATTAGCTTGTAGCCAAGTACAAATAGAACTTAACACTATTCTTAAAGAAATTCTAATTACTGCTCGTCTAGGTCATTGGCCCACTTCACTCATGCAACTTGCAAGTAAGCATATACCTCAATTTGCTCTTGAAAATTTAGACTGGTGGACCGTTAGTGTTCCTTCTTGTTCTTTTACTGGTTGTACAATTGGTACTTTGCTTCCATGGCAGGGTGAACATATTGTTATTTATCCTATAGTTAACATTGGTATTCAATTACATAATGTGGTTGTATATCCTCGTGATGTTTTGAATTGGATTTTACCTCTTGATAGTGCATGGAATGAGTTTCAACCTATTGATCCAAGTTTATGTAAATCTTTTCCTTATCATTTCTCTTGTTTTGATGGTCAACTACTGAATATGTCATCACCTTGTTTACTTAATGTATCTCAGTGCTTTTTAGAGGCATCTGTAGAATACAATCCTAATGAAGATTTTATGGTGTATTATTTGGGTGCTGGACATTTCTGTTTTCACTTGTTTACACCACAAACTGTTTTCTTCACTACTACTCAAAGTTCTGTTCCATTTTCTGTGGACCTTACCAATGACACATGGTGTTCTAATCAGTCTCAAATTTTAACTTCGCTTCGTATCAATGGGACTGTATTTTCTACTCCTATCATCTTTAAGCAGTCTGTGGACATCACAAAGGACTTTCTTTCTTTTTCTGTTCATCCTTTACCATTGGGACTAGGTGAAGATATCTATCATCACCTTGTAAACTTTACTGCTCTTCATCACTATATTGCTTATTTGACATCAAATAATACTCAAGTCCAACACACTATTCAAATTGAAAATGAGAAAGTTTCACGCACTTTCTTAAATAAACCTGTTCATTTCTCTTGGTGGGACTCATTGTTCGGATTTTCCCCAACAGCCTCTCATGTTTTTGATTTTCTAATTCATCCAATTGTTATTATGTGTGTTGTGCAAGTTATATTCTTTTTCATTTTATTGTTTATGTGCTATTGGGTACGTAAAAAGACAACACAGCTTTCAGTTATGCTTGCAGATTTCCATTTACAACGGAAGTTTTATAAGAATGCATAATTTTGCTGTGCTATGTACTTAGTATGTGATTCCTTGTTCACTGATGAGTTCTCATGGAATCATTTGAGGGAAATGTGGGATGATGGGGAGATTATTTCTTTTATTTCCTTATTTGAATTAATATTGTATTAGATACAGTGGATTTAACTAGTAAACCAGCTACTAGTGACAGGCTGAAGCTTTGCTGACTTCGCATTTTTCTCAGAGATGCTGGACATTGGAAGAGTGACAAGAACATCTGGAGTGTGTTAAATTAGTCTACATTTGGGTCTGTCTATCAACCGGAGCTGAAGTCCTGGATGTAGTCATTGCTGTAGTCATTGATTGGTTGGGGTCAGAAATAACTCCCAAAGGAACAACTGTTTCTACGTGAAAGAGCCATGCTAATAAGTGATTCTTAGTTGGCTGGGGCTATTCTGGCACAAAACCATATATGACAAGAGAACTTGGTTATTCTGGTACAAAACCATATTTGAGGAAAAGAGCTCTAATTTGTGACCAATCAGAAAAGAACATTTGTCTTGGATTTCACTTGGGACATTATAAAACAGGGTAAAACTTTATCATCGCTTTGGAGGCAGAGAGAGAGAAACACATGCCCAGAAGATATCCTGTATCACAGTGCTACACTCCCTCCCCACTGTGAGTATCAATAGCCTGGCCAGCTACAACTTACATCGTAAGTATTTGATACAATATTAATCAAGTATAGATATCAATGGGAAAGTCTCTACGTTTATTTCATTATCTCTGAAAAGATCCCTAGAGATAACTGGATAAGGAATTATATACTTTACTGTATATTCTAAGTGTATACTAAAGAAACATTAAAAAGGATATAGCAAATCAACTTTTACCAATTTGCTTATTAAAAATTATTATTAAATTGGTGTCTGTGAATTATTCCTTATCAAACTAAAACAGTTACAGAAGGACCAGATTGGATGGTGGTAGAGGAGTGGAGGGCCCGGATGCTGAGGCAGGCATAAAGGCTGCAGAAAGCAAGAAGTCCAGGCGTGTGCTGAGGCATTCTACTGCCGAGGCCAGTGTCTCCAATGCCTTCTGCTGTTTGTGTAATTTTTGAGCCAAGCCAGGAATAGCCTGCAAAGCGGAGACCCCCGCCGGGTCCATGGATTGGCTATCTGTTATGACCTCTATGGAAATGTGGACCCTTGGCCTGTGTTGGGATTGACGCTACCTGAGAGGAAGGCCTGCCACAGGTTCCCAATGACAGGAGGCGAGGTTGAAGAATGACAGGGGCCAGCTGGAGCTTCACCAATACCAATCCCGTTCCCCGCGGGTTGAGCCTTTGGGTGCTAGGACCGGCTGGACTTAGGTGGGCCCCTGGGAGGATGGCAGGTGATGAAGATATGATGAAGCGGTCTGAGGTCAGAAGCCAGAAGAACACACGATAGCTGGTCTGAAGTCAGAAAGCCAGAAGAATACATGATAGCCGGTCCAAGATCAGGAAGCCAGAAGAATACACGATAGCCGGTCTGAGGTCAAGAAGCCAGAAGATCAGTCCGAAGAAAGAGGGTCAGGAAGAGGGACAGGCAAGCAGGATCCGGAACAGGAAGGCTGGATCAGGAATGGAGCACAGGAACAGGGACAGGAACATGCTGGAACAGGAACCCAAATCAGAACTCCGAGGAAGCAGACCTGTAGCCAAGTCGTCTGCTGCAGATAGGAGGTTGGTTTAAATGCCAACAGGCTCTGACATAGATAGGAGGAGCTGCTGGTGTTTTCCCGCTGCGGGCCCTTTAAGGCCCCCCCCCAGGTAGCACGCACATGCTAGGAGGAAGCAGGGAGAGTCGGAGTCGATGGCATCCCACAGCAGGGAGACCCAATACAGCCCCGGCGGAGAGGAGGAACCGGCGACTGCGTCGGAGAAGCCCGGGAGGCGTGGTTAGTTCTGGGAGAGGGCCGGCATGTTGGAGAGCTGGCCGGGATGGCCACAGCTGCGGGCAGTAAGTGTAACAATCAGCAGCACAGTAATAATGAGTGATCTCTATTATCCCAGTATAGACTGGGTGAATGTTACATCAGGACATTCTAGAGAAGTAAAGTTCCTAGGTAAAATAAATGACTACTTCATGGAGCAGCTGGTACAAGAACCAACAAGAGGGGAAACTATTTGAGTCCTAATCCTTAGTGGAACACAAGATTTGGTGCAACAAGTAGCAATGTTGGAAACACTTGGCAAAGATGATCACAACATTACCAAATTTGACTTAATAACTGAAGGGAGCGCAAAAAAGAAATCTATAATGACAGCATTTAACTTTCAAAAAGGTGACTAAGATATAATGAGGAAAATGGTTAGGAAAAAACTGAAAGGAGCAACTACAAAGGTTAAGAATTTAGTTCAAACATGGATGTTGTTTATAAATGTCAAAAATCACAATTCATTCCCATGACAATAATATTGAGGTTAGGTGGATTTAATAAACCGGAGATAAAAAATAGTCCTCCTTAGCCCCTTGAAATATTTCTAGGGTATTACTTCATATAGATGCTGAATGAAATGACCTTCATACTAGGAATCATTGGTATATGTTTGCACATTTGTTACTCAGCCTTATAAATAATCTTCAGTTATTATTCACTGTCTTTGGTACAGTACTTTTTATATTTTTTTGAATGCAATTTAAAAATATCAAATCATGATAGACTTAGGTAACTTGAAAAATGCCAAGAGGTCCAATAGCCTGCTATAAATCCAAATGCATGTCACGGGACTATGTTTCGAACTAAGAAATGTTCTTCTTTACAGTGCAATTAATGACATTCCGGTGAATTTAGCAATAATGGCATCTTAAGAGGAAGTGAGGTGATCAAATTTGCAGATGACATAAAATTATTCAAAGTTGTTAAATCAAAAGAGGATTGTGAGAAATGGGAAGAGGACATTGCAAAGCTGGGAGATGGGGCTTGCAAATGGCAAATGAGATTTAATGTGGACAAGTGCAAAGTGATGCACTTAGGGAAGAGTAACCCAAATTATAGCTACAAAATGCAAGGTTCCACATTAGGAGTCATCACTCAGGAAAAGGATCTAGGTGTCATCACTGAAATGTTCTGCTCAGTGTGCAGCAGCAGCCAAGAAAGCAAATCGAATGCTAGGGATTATTAGGAAAGGAATGGAGAATAAAACAGAGAATATCATAATGACTCTGTATAGCTCCATGGTCTGACCTCATCTTGAGTATTGTGTGCAGTTCTGGTCACCACATCTCAAGAAAGATATAGCAGAATTAGAAAAGGTTCAGAAAAGGGCAACTAAAATGATAAAGATGATGGAACAATTCCCCTATGAAGAAAGGCTAAAGAGGTTAGGACTCTTCAACTTGGAAAAAAGATGGCTGAGGGGAGATATGATAGAGGTCTATAAAATGAGTGGAATGGAATGAGTAAATGTTAATCAGTTGTTTACTCTTTCAAAAAGTACAAAGACCAGGGGACACACAATCTAGTTACTAGGTAATACATTTAAAACTAATAAGAGAAAATATTTTTTTACTCAGTGCATAGTTAAGCTCTGGAATTCATTGCCAGAGGATGTAGTAAAAGCTATTAGTGCAGCTGCATTTAAAAAAGGTTTGGGCAAGTTCCTGGAGGAAATATCCATTAACCATTATCAAGATAGAATTGCAGAAATCTGTTGCGGAGGTTGACCCCTGGCTCAAGGTGGTATTGGTGCCACCCATGGAGGAAACCCCCATGGGTCTCCACCGTCGGGAGGCGAGGCCAAGTGGGAAGCAGAGGCCGACTGGAGCTTCCCCAATACCAGCCCTCGTTCCCCACAGGTTGAGCCCTTGGGTAACAGGGCCCGCTGGACTTAGGTGGGCCTCCACGTGGTTGATCCTGATGGAGGTGTCCAGAGGCAGTGTCGGGAGGCAGCGGAAATGGAGGGTCCCAGTAGGGCGAAGCGAGAGCCGAAGTCGAGTCCAGACAGAGGGTCGAGGCCAGTGGCTGGAGACAGGGTCTGGTTCAGCTGAGTAGTCGAAGGCAGGCAGCTAGAGGTGAGGTCATGTCCGAGCAAAGGGTTGAAGGCAGGCGGCTGAAGGCGATGTCAGGTTCAGGTCCGAGTCAAGCCAAGGAAGTCCGTCCGAAGGTAGAGCAGGAACAGGAACAGGAGCTGGAGCAGGAACTGGAGCTGGAATGGGTACTAGGTCAGGAACTGGTACTGGAACAGGAACTGTAGCAGCAACGAAACACATGACAGAGAAGCGTGGAGACCTGTTGCCAAGGCAAGCTCTGAGCGTCTCAGCTTGCCTTAAATAGTGGAGCTGATTAACGTCATCACCTGGGGCTGAGGGAGGCTTTCCCTCTGCGGCCCCTTTAAATCCCAGAGAGGCACGTGCGCCTAAGGCCAACAGGCCAGAGAGGAGGAAGTAACGGCACCTCCCCACGCTGCACGCGGGGAGGCCTGGTCAGCCCTGGAGGAACTCGCAGCAGCTCAGAAGGGTCCCGGGAACAAGGAGGGAGCATGGACGCGGAGGTGACTGCCTACCGCTGCCAGGGAGGTCGGGCCAGCTCCGGAGGCCCAGTATCGGGGGTGAGTGAGCCCGGCTGTGGGCCTGCCCTGGCCGGGGAGCGCAACAAAATCCACTGCTTATTCTTGGGATAAGCAGCTTGGAATCTATCTACCCCTTGGTATCCTGCCAGGTACTTGTGATCTGGCTTGGCCACTGTTGGAAACAGGATAATGAGCTTGATGGCCCTTTTTTCTGACTCAGTATGGCAAGTCTTATGTTCTTATATTGTGGAATACTTTTATTTTTGCTTCCAACATAGAAACAAATATGGTATTTTTAAATAATCTCCAAGTTTCATATAGGCTTTTAACCCTTGTAACTGCTCTTTTTAGTATCCTTCTAATTTCTTCATTTTATCATAATCTTTCTTTTTAAAGTTAAATGCTACTACAGTAGTTTTATTGTTTTTGAAATGGAAGAAACTGGCATAATTTTTTTACCTTCTCTCGTCGGGCTACAATAAGTTAATACTTGTTACTGGAAGTTTACTTTATCATACTGTATAAGTGTTACCTCATGCAAGATGGGATAATTCTGTCATACTAAGCTTGTCAGGGGAAATTTTGACATAGTGATGCTGATCTCCTGTGAAGCACCATAGTAATGTATATTTAGAAAGCACCTATGAATCTCTCTCATCTACAGATGTTTCAGAATATTTATATTTATAAAACAAAAGGTGGCTGCACAGGAAAAAGCTCCAGGTAGCCCCATGTGGAATGGTCAAACTTCCATTCTGTTGTGCACAGTAATTCCATATCAGAACAAGGAATATGTCGGTCAATCAAACTGCACGATTAGTTAACACTCCTTATTGCTTTGTTATGATCTAGTTGATCTTCTTTATACGGCCTTCTGAATGTTTTCATAATCAGTGAATTTTCTTCACTTAGTCATATAATTTGGCCTATGTTGTGGATTATTTTTGTTTTGATCTTTCATCTTGTTTTCTCTTTTTAGAAAGAGACAAAACCTGTGCAGATGATGTTCAAGAAAGCCAAGTTTAATATGACATATATTGGTGACGTTCAGACCAAGTTGATTGAGATTCCATATGTGGATAATGAGCTGAGCATGATCATTATGCTTCCTGATGATATCCAAGATAATTCCACTGGCCTGGAGCTGGTAAGTTATTAATTGGAAGTCTGCGGAGAAAGGAGAGGAAAGCTTTGTTTATTTGATCAACTACTTTTCCATGGTAAAATCAAAGCTATTGATAAAACAAGGTAATAAAATGCAACATTAGAAGTTGCCAGAAGTTGTACAGTTGTAAACTTCCAGTGGTCCTGGGGGTTTTTGGGTTTTGTTATGCACCAAACACGCTTATGACACTTCTCCATGGATACAAGAACACTTAGATTTTGTAGAAGCATAATTTTTTTTGAGCAATATAAGTATTCTTGGGAGATGCTGCATGCCCTTTCTCTGACAAATTGACCACCAGCATCTCATTGTATACATGAACTGATCGTTCTTTTATAGGTAAAATATAATATAGTACTAGGTGAGAAATTCTTAAGTTGCATGACCAGCTGTTGTATCGTTTACATAGGTTGTCATGTCAACAGCATGATAAATTATCCCTAAACTACCCTGACCAGTTCTCCAAGTTAGGGCCCATTTACCATCACTCTTTAGATAATCCTTTGTTCTGTTAAAATCTTGCTGTTCATGGCAATCATTACATCTTAGGCTGTGTTTACAGATGCCTCTGTTATAGTTGCCCCTGTAACCAACATTCTAGTCTGAGGTTCTAACCATTGCCTTCTGCTTATGTGACCCTATAATTAGGTATCACAAATTGTCACCAGCTTCAACTGCTGTCCAAGCGTCCTTGGAATTCCTCCAGGTCAGGCTCAGTTGGGCATTTAAAGTTCACATAGCCAGAAAGGCTAAGATAGCAGAGGATTCTGGGTCAGTTGCCATCTCCATGTTGGTCTTAAGCTCAGGCACACATATCAGTTTGCTAGGTGAAGACAGGAGTGTTTGGGTTAGGGTTGGGCAGGGGAGGCAGAGGGTGGGAATGAGGACAGGGCATGGAGGCTGATATGTTTTCAGGAAGAGAGAAGCTTAAGATGATTCCTTGGGCTGATAAGACTGCAACTTTACTACTTTACTTTACTTATGGAGGATTTGGAGGGGAGGTCAGGCACAATGCCCAATATTACTTTTATATATTTAGTGCCGTGAGGGCTTGAGGCTGCAGGCCTGCAAAATTAATTATTTTTTGGCATTTAACTGACTATATAATTTGAATATAGCCATTGAAGGTAAAATTATCAGGTTCAACTACCCAGATAACTTAAAACTCTGGAATGCCCTACCATACTACCTAACCAATATCATCGATAATAAAGCATTCAAAAAAGAACTGAAAACCTGGATCTTCAGCCAGACTTTCAATGATGACTTAAGCAAATTACAATTATGATGCCTTAAGCCTCCACCTACTTCTCCCCTCTTCTCTTTTCCGCAGATATTTACCCCTTCCTCCTCCCACTGCCTCCCCCTCTATTGTATATACCTTCCTCGTTTTTCGTTTCTATATTCATTTTCATTATTTGGCTTAAACTATTTTAGTTATTTCCTGTTACAACCTGCTCCATGACCTGTTATATATACTTTTGTTTCACTACTTGTTCTATGTATCATTGTTTCGTTTCAATGTAAACCGGGGTGAAGGCATGCGCTAAACCTCGGTATATAAAAGCTTCAAATAAATAAATAAATAAACCTTGCTCTGAGGCACGTGCAGACTTCACCAAATAATTTATTTGGATAACTAGGAATATTGGAGTTAGCTGGATAAGTTATCCTGCTAAATTAACTCTGCCCCAGAATGCCTCCAGTTTATCCAGATAAGTTTTATTTGGTTAATGATTTAGCTGGATAAATCAGGGGCCAGATGTTTAAATATGGCGGTATGTCCAGCTAACTAAAGTTATCTGGCCAAATCCATTGAATATGGACCTCGATATGCATTATTTATATTTTTTAAATTGTGGATAGATTAATAATATAAATCATTTAGGCCAGGATTCATCATTCTTCGCAGAATGATGAATCCTGTGAAAACGGGGGGCGGGGGGTGAAGGGAGGTGGGCCTGAGAAAGCCCACAGCCTTCGCACTGAATAGCACCACTGTGAAAGGTGGTGCTATTCGGCGCGCTACTGTTAACGATAATGTTAGTAACATTATCGCCGGCAGCGAAGCACCACCGACCCCGCCCCGACTCCTCCCCTCCCCCTAATTTGCATGATATCGCGTGCGATAAGCCCTTAATGAGAGAGAAAAAGGATAGCAGTCTAAAATGCAATGCAAATAAATTTCGAAAGTTTGAGCAGTCAAAAGTCTGGGTAAAGTCAAGCCTTAACACAGTTCATAAACCTCAACTAATTATTATCCTATCTGAGCTACAAAGGAAGGGCCCCTGATAACTAAAAGCCGTGAGATGAGTGTACTCCAATCTAAGGTGTTTATTTTAAAACAAGCGCATGAGTATCCATGTGCACACGGTTCCTGGCGCACGCACATGGACATGGCGATTTTATAACATGTGTGCATCGCTGCAAGCATGTTATAAAATATAGTTCCCGAGTGCACATGCGCGCCGGATTTTAATATCCGCATGCACGTGTGGGCAGGTCAGGACTCGTATGCACGGGGAGGGGTGGATTTTAAAAACCAATGCGCGGCGACGCGAGTAGGCCTTCCCCAGTTCTCTCCTTAATTGAAGTGACCTGGGAGGGAACTTTCCTATCCCCCTAACTACCCTTCCTATCTTTTCCCCTCTGCTTCCCAACCCTTAACCCCTACCTAGCTAGTCTTAATTTTTTTTGTATTAATATTTACTGCTCCTTCGAAGCAGAAATAACTTCCTCACGCCGGCCGACTGCCGACACACGCTTCCTCAGGACAGGGCCTAATGGCTGCTGTCCTGGTCGGCTTCCGCCCCGCCCATCCCAGACCCCACCCTGGCCCATCCCTTTTTGCTGGCCCGGCACTTCTGTGTGTACTGGGAGATAAGTGCGTGGCCGGGCCCTCTCTAAATGTGCTTGGCGCGCACGGCCCAGCCAGGCTCGTGTCCCCCGGATTTTATGCATGCAGGCCATTGAAAATTCAGTCTTAAGTTTAACAAGTGAAAGAATGGTTGAGTAGATCCAGCTGAGAGGCTGCAATTCTCAAAGAGATTTATGGGGAAGTAAAAGATCTGAAAGAAGCTTAGGGCTACTTTTGTGAAATCATGTAAAAGTGATAATCATTTTTAATCTTCACTTTGTATGAGATGGGAAGCCATTGAAGTTGGATCAAAAAGAGCCTCGCTTCATCCTGCCTTTTTTCCCCAAAAATCATTTTAGCAGCTCGCATTACAATACTCTTTAAGTGATTTAGGATTGGAGAATGAATAATAATGTTAAAATCTTTTATTTTTCTAAATTTAGCAGCTGGCATGCACACTGAAGATAAAAAATAAACATAGTCCAAACTAGAAACTTTTTCTTTCCAAATGCTCGTATTTATTGATTTTATTGTTTGTTCTCATTTATTATGTTTGCTTTCATTTTATGTATGTTTATTGAAATCTGCAATGGAGGTTGTAAATTGTGGACTAGAATTGCTGCAATAAATAAATACAAATAAAATTTGACTGTGCATAGTAAGTTTATAGTCCAATTTGATTGTTGCGTTCGTCGGTCGCAGACGGCTGCGACCGCTCTGCCTTACCTCTTTTCTCCTCTTTCACTCTCCTTGGGCAAGATGCCTGCCTCCGGTGCTGAGTGCCGAGGGTCTCAGTGTTTCCAAACTACCATGGGCGTCCAAGTCCGCCATGCTCATTCCCGTGGCGTCCTGGGGCACGAGCGTGCACATCTCCCACATTCAAATACACGTCATGGTGGGAAGCTCGGGGCGTCCCCACTGCATGACATCAGTACCTCCGGGTATATCTAGCCTCCACCTCCGCTACCACTTTGAGTTAGCAAAGACTTCGCTTCGCTACTCTGCCTGCTCTAAGCTGCACGCTTAGACGCCGCTTTCATTCTAAGAGCCTCGCTCCTGTAGAAGCTCTAGACACCCGCTCCTTGGGGGTCTCTTGCTTCCAACTACCCTTCGGGGCCCTCACTAACTAAGACAACCACTCCTCGGGGGTCTTTCTCTCTCTTCTATATTTCAGGATATCAGACCATCACGTACTCGCTCCTCGAGGGCCTACCAGCCATTATATCCTGCACCACGGACCTTCGGTCCCACCATTCCATCATCAGGAAGACGCCTTCATTCCTGTGAGTACCTCTACGATCCAGTGCTCCAGCTCCACCTACCAGCTCCCGCCTATCGTGAACATCTGTGTGAGACTATCTATCTGAGCCTGTTGAACGTACTGGCACTTCTGGGATCAGTGCCTTACCTTCCTGCTTTCACTATCTATCTACAAGCAGTACAATAAAGCCTCTATCCATACTGCGTCTGCTATCTGAATTCAGCCTATCGCAGTGGTTCCCTATGGGGCCCCTCCCCATGGGCGGAGTCATCTCCATTGCAACCAAGGGTCCACAGTGCCACAAACACAACATTGATCCTCAAACTAGAAACATTTTTAGAATTAATATTCATCCCTGAAATCTTTGGAAAAAATTAGAGAGAACAATTACCTTTACCTGGTGTCTCAGACTTATGAAGATTTAAGCTTAAGTTTGTCCTAGAAGCCAAGAAGAAACAGCTGCCAAACATAGATTTAAATTATTCAAATCCTCAGTTCATATTGACATAGGCAATTAATTGTTTATCACCTGCCAAAAAAACCACAGCTAAATCTATTTCTTTGAATCAGAGTCACCAGGGAAGCCAAATATAAACTGAAAGACCAATCTCTGGAGGTCTCCATAAAGTAATGGTCTTTCTTCTGAAAGCTTGGTGCTTCAACAAACCCGATAGATTCGCTCAGGTAAAGAACAATCTAAACCACTTCCAAACTATGCCATCAAGATCTAACTGCTGTAAACATTGATGATCAATTGAATGAAATGCTGCGTGAATATCAAGAAAAATAATGGGCATCCTTACTCCTATCAGCCTTAACACTAACCTCACTAACTAAAGTGAGCAAAGCAGACTATATGCTATAATCTTAGCAAATGCCTGACGGTTTTGGATGGAAGGCATTAATATTCCAAGATAATTTTGCAATTGATAAATAAAGATTCCTCCTTTTTGATTACCTTAACAACAAAAGGTGAAATTTGAAACTGGCCTATAATGATTAATATTCATGGAGTTCAAATTTTTTTCTTTAGAAGAGGGTGACCTCTTACTTCCCTTAGGGAAGCTGAAGGTAAGCCCTATTCCAAGCTGGTATTGATCAAACAACAATGGTAGATAAAAGCCACAGTTCTCGATTCTTCACCAATTTTGAGGGAAGAGGATTTACCGTGGAGCTACTAGAGACAACAACATGTGAAATTTTCTCCTTGCCAATTTTAGACATTTTGTTAAATGAGGAAAATGTACTCAAAAAGAGAAAGATTTGACTGCATGACTCTGAATTCTCAGGCTTTGAATGATTACAGGATAATATATATTCAAACACACATTTTTTCATTTTATTTGTTATCAAAATGGTTGGCAAAAAAAATCTGCTGTAAGACATTTCACATCATCCTCAGTTAAATTCTTTGTCTTGTTTTGATTAGAACAAATTTTAGAGTTGTCATGGGCAATTATCTATCACCAAAAAGATTTCCACTTTCAGTGAGTTAGCAAATGCTTGTGCAGATAGAAAAAACTTAAATGGGAGGAAAAAGACCTCAGAAATGCATGTATGCCTCTTTCAGATTATACACAATAAAAGCATACACGCGGTTTAATCATCGGTCTTAAAAAACCTTTATCTAGCCTGTTCTTTAATAAAGAGTTATTTTTTATGTATTAGCTACTTAGTGTCCTTGTGCTTAGTTTAACATCGAATAAAAACATTTACAGATGGATTTTAAAAGGCCTGCAGTTAGTGTAGCTGGGTTCAAAAAAGGTTTGGATAAGTTCTTGGAGGAGAAGTCCATTAACGGCTATTAATCAAGTTTACTTAGGGAATAGCCACTGCTATTAATTGCATCAGTAGCATGGGTTCTTCTTAGTGTTTGGGTAATTGCCAGGTTCTTGTGGCCTGGTTTGGCCTCTGTTGGAAACAGGATGCTGGGCTTGATGGACCCTTGGTCTGACCCAGCATGGCAATTTCTTATGTTCTTAAAACTGGGGGTTTACGCTTGTGGCCGGGCCTTCCGCGCACCACGTGCATGTTAAAAATTAGGATAGATAGAAATGGTTTAGGGGGTGGGGAGGAGAGGAGAGGGGAAGAGGGAGGGAGTTTAGGTAGGGGGGTAGGAAATTTCCCTCCCAGTTTACTTGTTAATTGGAGTGTACTGCTTGGGAACGGGGGAAGGCCCGATTTTGTCGCCGCGCATAATTTGCAAAAATTCACCCTCCCCCCCCCCCTTTGCGCATGCTTGCATCTTTTAAAATCTACCCCTTAGCTTGTATGAAATGGAGTGGACTTTGAAGGAAGAAAATAGCCTCTCCTTCAACGCTGTTTCACTTCAGTTGACATCAAAACCCTGATGATGGCCAGCATTTGCTAAAGGCTGCTTCAGGATTATAATTTATTCAATTCAAAACATTTCCTCATAGCAAACCACTCTCAATATATGTTGTATAGGGGTCACTGACGGCGCCAGGACCGGCACAGTTCATCCTTGAGCTGCTGCTTGAATCCTTGCATGCACTTATCGGAGTGCTACTGACACACTCACTGATGTCGGTACCTGGGGCCGCGTTGATGTCCGACGGGACACCGGGTCAGCCACTGGCCGATCTGGTGGTCGATCCCACTTCTTTGGAGAAGTAAGTTCCTCTGGCAACAGGGGCAACCTTGGGGTCCGGTCCAGTGGCATACCAAGGGTCTCTGGTACTCGGGGGCCAATGCATTTGTGTGCCTCTCCAGCGCCCCTCTCATCCTACTTGTACTAATGCTTAAGGTCACAGAAAATCAGTGGCGTCTCTAAACAGAAGAATTTTGGGGAGGGGGGGGGGGAGCCAAAATGGCATTTCCTCATCCCAACCACTTTCATAGCATGGCCCCATGTTTTAAAATTGGCTATAAAAAAGTCTCAATAAGAAATTCCCAAGAGTCTTCTGCATAATTTTAAAAATCTGGCCAGTTTGACACTTCTAGTAAAACTACTATTAAAATTATTTGATAGCTTCATTCAACTAATTCTATATGGCTATGAGAGTGAAGTATACAGGAAGGAAAACAATGTCAATATAAATCCTGCACCTCCAGTTCTGAAACACACTGTGCATCCACAGAAAGTCCCTCAACCATGGAGCTTGGATGTTTCCTTTATAGCTCATCATACAAAAAGATATTTTTAAATTCTGGTGTCACCTCAGAGTATTAGCAGCAAAAACTCCTTCCACTGCCAGACACATTGTGAACTAACACAAAACTCCACAAAAAAGAGACTCAAAATCTATACAGCAAACATATCATAACGTAACAGTAGTAACACCAAGGACTCAAACAACAAGTGTTGCACCGGGAGGTTGACCCTTGGCCCGGGGCAGGGTTGGTAGGCTCCCTGGGTGGAACCAGAGAGCGCCTGCCACCAGGAGGCGGAGCACAGGAGGAGACAGAGGCTAGCTGGAGCTTCACCACTAGCAACCCAGGGTTCCCTTGGGTTGAGCCTCGCAGGATCTCCTTAAGAGAAAGTTCAGAGGTGTGCCCACCATGATCAAGGGTGCACGGTCGATGTTCAGGCTAGAAGTCCAGGATGCCAGAGATGGCCAGAAGAGGGTCTCTGAAAGTAAGGCAAGAATCAAGGCCAGAGTCAAGGAAGCAGAGTCAGCCAAAGCAGGGGTCGATACCAGTGGTCAGTCCGTGGATAGTCAGCCAAAGCGGGGGTCAATACCAGTAGTCAGTCCATGGATAGTCAGCCAAAGCAGGGGTCAGGTTCCAGGCAGCGTACAGACGTGATCAATGTTCAGGCAGAGGTCGGTTCCAGGCAGCGTGCATATGTGGTCAATGTTCAGGCAGAGGTCAGTTCCAGGCAGCGTGCAGACATGGTGAAGGAAACAGGCAGAGGTCAAATCCAGGCAGCGATCAATGTAGTCAGGAACAGGCAGAGTCAGTACCAAGAAGACAGTCCGAGAGGTAGTACCTAGGTAGACGAAGGAAAAGAAAGATGCTGGAACAGGAGGACAATGGAACAGGACTGGAACGAGACTGGAAATGCAAAGGCAAACTAGAAATCACAGAGTGACTGACCCGATTGCAAAGGCAAGGAAGTGATGGCAGGAACTTCCTCTGGTACTGTGATCAATCAGGGCGCGCCGCAGAGCTGAGACCCGCCTCTGGCCCTTTAAGGGACCGGGCAGTCCGCGCATGCATGCCTATGGGCGGGGCCAACACCAAGGAGGACGCTGAACCCTGACATGAGGCCTGGCTGGAGGTGGAAGGCCTGGAGACCGCTGCCGCGGGACGCTAAGGCCTGGACATGCTTGCTACTGTAGCTAGGGAGGACGGCCCGGGACCCATGGAGGAGTTAGTGAGGTGAGCAGGCCTGGGCATGGGCCGAGCGTAGATGGGACGCGCAAGAGTACCCCCCCCCCCCTTCTAGGCCTCTCTGTCCTCGGGCGAGACTTTTCTGTGTGCACCCCATGGAAGGCCCTTAGGAGATCTTTGTCAAGGATGTTTTGCGAGGGCTCCCAGGAGTTCTCTTCAGCCCCATACCCTTTCCAGGAGAGAAGATATTCCTAGCGGCCTCGACGCCGATGGACATCGAGGACCTCTCTCACCTGGAGGGTGTGGTCTGGATCAGTGGAAACCTGTGGAGGAGGATCTCTGCAAGAGGGCCAGGAGAGCATGAGAGGTTTTAGTAGGGAGATGTGGAAGGTACTGTGGATACCCATGGATCGTGGCAACTGGACTTGGTAAGTTACCGCTCCGAACGACGGAGTATTGGAAAAGGGTCGATGTATTTTGGTGTAAGGCGATGGGAAGGAAGTCGCAGTCTGATGTGCTTGGCACTTAGCCACACCTTTTGCCCAGGACGAAAGAGTGGAGCTGCCCGTCGATGAGCATCAGCGATTTTCCTTGAACGCTCCGCAGCCTGATTCAGACACTCCTTTATTTGGTTCCAAACGTTATGGATGGTCTGGGCAGTGAACTGCGCTGCTGGTGAAGGCACAGAGAGGAGTACAGGCAAGGGTAGTCGTGGTTGTTGTCCAAATATGACTGAGAATGGGGAGACGTCCATGGCGGCAGCAATGTGCGTGTTGTGACAACTCGGCCCACGGTCCAGTTGTGCTATTGGTCATTTACATAGGATCTTAGGAAGGTTTTCAGGGTTCAATTAGTTCTTTCGGCTTGGCCATTGGCCTGAGGGTGGTAGGCCGAGGTGAAACTGAGATTAATGTTGAATTTCTGGCATAAGGACCGCCAGTATTTTGCTGCAAACTGTGGATCTCGGTTCAAAACAATTTCTTGAGGCAGGCCATGTAAGCGGAAAATATGCCTCAGGAACAGCTTGGCGAGTCAGGAGCCGAAGGAAGACTCCGCAGAGCAATAAAGTATCCCATCTTAGAGAAGTGGTCAATGATGACTCAGATGACGGTGTTATCTTGAGACGGGGGAAGATCAGTGATAAAATCGGTTGATATGCTGGACCAAGGATTGGTCGGTGCTGGAAGTGGTTGGAGAAGTCCCCATGGCCGACCCGTAGAAGGCTTTTGTTGTGCACATACAGGACATGAGTCAACATATTTATGAGAATCAGATAACATGCTGGGCCACCAGTAGAAGTGTCTTAACATTTCCAGGGTTCGGGCTCGACCAGGATGTCCAGCGAGCTTTGAGTCATGGGACCAGCGGAGAACACGTTCACGGAGACGGCATGGAATGACTATCTTTCTGGCGGGAATGGAGGTGGTAACCACAAGGGACACACAGGTCAGATCAATGATGTGTCTTGGAGTGTCTGGAGTGTCCTCTGGCTTGAGGCAGCGCGAGAGTGCATTTGTGCAGAGGTTCTTAGAAACTGGCCAATAGCGCAGTTCGAACTTGAATCTCTCAAAGAATAATGCCCACTGGGCTTGTCTAGGATTTAACAATTGCGCCTCTTTTAGGTGCTCCAGATTCTTGTGCTCTGTGAATATAGTAAATTTATGTTGGGCACCTTCTAGCCATTGGCGCCATTCCTGGAGCGCTAGTTTAACAGCTAGGAGCTCACAATCTCCGATTGTGTAATTTTGCTCTGTCGATGAAAATTTGTGGGAACAGAACGAGCACGGTTCCAATGTACCCTTGAAGGAGTACAGACTCAACACCGCCCCAGCTCCGATAGCGGACACATTGACCTCAACGATGAATGGGCAGTTTGGGTTGGGGTGTCGTAGGTAGGGACCCGAACAAAAAGCTTCTTTTAGTGCATGAAATGTAGCTTGAGCCTTGGGACTCCCAACCCGAAGATTGGTTCCTTTCTTGGTCATCGCAGTGAGTGGAGCAGCTAAGGTGGAATATTTGGCGATAAAGCTCCTATAGTAATTCGTGAATCTGAGGAATCTTTGTAGGGCACAGAGGCCTACTGGCTGGGGCCAGTCACGAATCTCTTGAAGCTTTTCAGGGTCCATTGTGAATCCTTGATTGGAAATGATGTATCCCAGGAAAGGTAGATGATTTTGTTCAAAGATGCATTTCTCTAGTTTCGCGTAAAGGTGATTCTCTCGGAGGCGTTGAAGAACAGTTCTGACATGGGAACGATGGGACTTCAGGTCTTTTGAGAATATCAGGATATCATCCAAGTAGACTATTATGAATGAATAAAGTAAATCTCGGAGGATTTCATTCATCAGGTGTTGGAACACTGCAAGGACATTGCAAAGGCTGAAAGGCATCACTATATACTTGTAGTGGGCATCCCTGGTGCTAAAAGCGGTCTTCCATAAGTCCTCATGCTGGATGCATATGAGATTGTACGCTCCTCATAGATCGAGTTTCGTGAAGATCTGGGCCCCTTGAAGGTGGTCAAACAACTCGCTGATGAGGGGTAGTGGGTAGCGATCCTTGCGGGTGATGGCATTCAGCCCCCGGTAATCTATACAGGGGCGTAGTCCTCCATCCTTCTTCTTGATAAAGAAAAAGCCCGCTCCTGCCGGAGAGTCTGAGGGTCTGATGAAGCCTTTCTCAAGGTTTTCTTTGATGTATTCAGACATTGCCTGGGTCTCTGAGAGCGAAAGTGGATAGGTCCTACCCTTGGGAGGTGTAGTACCAGGTAGAAGTTCGATAGGACAATTATACTTTCGGAGTGGGAGCAGCGTGTCTGTCTTTTGTTTCGAGAAGATGTTCTCGAAGTCAGAGTACTGAGCGGAAGGCCGGCGAGTATTGTAGTCTTTAGGACGGTCACTGCTGGGGAGACTTGCTTTAAGCAGTATTTCTGGCATTGCGGACCCCATTGCACCAGCTGGAGAGATTGCCAGTCAAATTGGGGTCCATGTGTTTGGAGACAGGGAAGGCCCAGTATAACTGGGTGTGTGAAATGTTTCAAGACGTATAAGGATATTTCTTCCTCGTGGAGAGTTCCCACGGTGAGGCGGAAGGCCACTGTGCAATGCGTGATGCATCCGGGGAGATGTTCCCCTTGGATAGATGTGATGCGGAGAGGCACCTTTAGGAGTTGGACAGGGATTTTCAAGAGGTTGACGATGTCATCCATGATGAAGCTGCCACTTGCTCCCGTGTCGATAAGAGCAGTGGTGGCAAAGGAACAGGATTCCATGGATAAGGAAACTGGTAGTAACAGTTGGGGGCCGGTGACAGTAGCGCCCAAGCTCGGGACCCCCGCCAGGCTTAGGCCTTTAAGTTTTCCGGACGGACCAGACAGGACTGCCTCAGGTGTCCAGAAGCACCGCAGTAAAGGCAGAGGCCCTTCTTCTTGTGGCGAAGACGCTCTTCTGGAGACAATCGCCCACAGTTGACCTGCATACATTCCTCGGTAGTTGGAGATGGTGCCTTCAACTGAGGGCTTAGGGCACGTGCTGGGCGTTGAGCAGCAGGCCGGGATGCTTTCACTTCGTGATGTCGTTGCTGGAGGCGATGGTCAATTTTCCCAGTGAGGGAAATCAAGTCCTCTAGAGACATAGGTATCTCACGGACAGCGAGTTCGTCTTTGAGAGCGGGAGATAGGCCCTCTAAATAGAGTGCCCGGAGGTAATCCTCTTGCCATCCCAGTTCCATTGCCAGTGTCCGGATCTCCACCGTAAACTTGGAGAGGGATCTTGAGCCTTGACGGAGGTGGAGAAAGTGATGACCCACAACCACCTGGCGACCAGGATCTTCAGAGGTCCGCTTGAAGGCGGTGATGAACTGGGACAGTTGAGTGAGGATTGGATCAGAACGCTTCCAAAGTGAAGAAGCCCATGCTAGGGCCTTCCCCTCTAGGCAGGAGAGGATGAAAGTAATCTTTGTTGATTTTTTCAGAAAAAAGGACAGCTGGAGGGCAAATTGCATGAAGCACTGGTTGAGGAAGCCTCGGCGGAGGCGTGGATCTCCATTGAAACGAGGCGTTGTTGACAGCGCCAGTGATGTTCTCGGTAGAAGGGTAGAGTTTATGCCCACAGGATTGGCCATTACTGCATCCTGCATTTGAGAGCAGAGTTCTTCTATGGAAGATGCTAGAGTTGCTATAGCCCCTCATTGCTCTTGGGCAGTTGTGGCCAGAACCCGAAAGGTCCATGAGGCAGAAGACTCCGCCGAATCCATGGCTTTGGCAACCTGTTGCGCCGGGAGGTGGACCCTTGGCCCAGGGCAGGGTTGGTAGGCTCCCTGGGTAGAACCAGAGAGCGCCTGCCACCAGAAGGCGGAGCACAGGAGGAGACAGAGGCTAGCTGGAGCTTCACCACTAGCAACCCAGGGTTCCCTCAGGTTGAGCCCTTGGTTACCTGGGCCGCCTGGTCTTAGATGGGCCTCACAGGATCTCCTTGAGAGAAAGTTCAGAGGTGTGCCCACCACGATCAAGGGTGCGTGATCGATGTTCAGGCTAGAAGTCCGGGGTGCTAGAGAAGGCCGGAATAAAGAAGTTCAGGTTAATTTCATAAAATCTAAATCATTTGTGAATGGCAAGTTGGACTTCTTAGAAAACCAGATGCGGAGATATAATTTGAGGATTCTCAACTTCCCGAAAACAAAATGGATGCCTTTAAAGGATTTAATTAAGAGCTACTTTATAAATATCTTGATATATTCGGAGGAAAAATTGCCTATATTGACGAGGGTTTATTATACCCCAGGAAAGAAAGGTGTAGATAGAGCCCCACAGGAACAAGAGTCGATGGATAAAGATAATTCCCCTGACAATTTGACAGATTTTATTGAAAAATCATTTGAAGCTAAGATTGAGGAGCAAGCAAAAGTCTTTCTGTCTTTTCAACAAATATCTGATAGAGACGAAGTACTGAGAAGATCCTTTAAAAATCATTCTGCATTATTTTATGATTTTCAAGTAAGAGTATTCCCAGATATCACAAAAAGAACTCAAAAAAAAAGAAAAGCTTGTTTGAATTTGAGAAATGAAGCTGTATCTAGGGGGGCTAAGTTTAATTTGAAATACCCGTGTCGATGTATATTGGTTTACAATAATAATAGGTATATATTTACTGAGTTAGATCAATTACGCACATACCTGGACTCTCACTCCGGCTAGGAACAGAAGGGCAAGCGATTTGAAAGAAAATATCTGCAAATAACCTTGTGTTGTTATCTTATAAGATTGTCAATAATCTTTTTTTCCTTATAACCGCTCTAATATATTGGATCTCCCCATTTGCTTATAACTAGGGAAACAATTTATGTCTAGCATAATCTAGAATGAATATCTGGAAATTTTTTCCTAAAATCTCTTTTTCTTATTGTTTCTCCTTTTTCTTATGTAAATGTTTCAATTGTAATTGAAATAAAATTCAATAAATAAAAAAATTAAAAAAAAGTTGGGAGTGAAGAGAAAATGTTTCAGATATATTTATTTGGGCTGGGGTGGAAAGTAAAGTGGTACTGATACTTCACTTAGATGCAGCTCCGGCGCTACTAACTACATCGATGGCTGGGATGGAAGGGAAATAGATCAATATCGGAGGTGGTAGGGATGGCGGGGTGGAAGGGAAATAGAACAAAAAGTCACTTACAAGGGACAAGAAAAACAGATAAGTATGGGGAAAAAAAAGTGAAAGCTTGCTGGGCAGACTGGATGTACCGTTTGGTCTTCTTCTGCCATCATTTCTCTGTTTCTATATTGAATTCTTTAATATTGATAATATTGATAATGAATTTGTCTTTGTAGGAGCAAGTACTGATTTCATAAGAGGTTAAGTTAGGTTATAAGCATTTTGACATAACCATGTTTTAAGGTCGCATTTGACTTTCTTTGTTTCAGTAGTCAGTGACAGAGTCTCAGGCAGAGAGTTCCAAAGTATAGGGCCTGCTATACTATGTATACACGGTCTCTTATTTTTGGCAGATGTGTATTCTGTAATGAAGTCACAGCTAGTAATCCTTTATTATGAGATCTTAGTGATCTCTGTGTTTTGTATGGTTGAGACACCACCCCTACCAGGCATGTTGTCAGAATGGAAGGAGGAATGTATTAATGTTAAGACTTTGTAATGGATTTGGGACTGTATCGGTAGCCAATGCAGCATTATCAGTGAATATGAGATGTGATCGAATTTCCTGGATCCTTTTAAGAGTCTAGCTGCAGGATTTTGTAGTAGTTCTAGTTTTTTATAAGACCTTTTGGTGTTCCGAATAGAAGAGAATTACAGCAGTCTAACAGGCCGATACAGTAAGGAGCGGTAGGAAGAGCTGCGTTAGTGCCGGGCGCACCCGCGGTTGCCGCACGCACAGTCCAGCTCACCTACCGCTCGATCCTGTATGTAAATAGCTTGCAAATGCAAGCTGCATCTAAGAAGCGTCCGTGAAGCGTTAGGCCCACGCAATCCATTTTACTGTATAGAGCGCTATTCAGTATCCTGGGTGCGCTGGCCTAACGCTTCATGGACACGCTGGTATCTGTCATTTCAAATGTCATTTCAAATGACATTTGAAATGACAGGTACCAGGAAGTGGACGGTTCTCCTACGCTCGGGATTGCCAGTCCTCTCTCCCCTCCTCCCGAAGCAAGCAACAAAAGCGGAAAAAATCGAAAAAACGAAAAAAAAAAAAGTTGCAAGAGAGAGAGAGGAGAGGGGACGGTTCTCCTATGCTCGGGATTGCCAGTCCTCTCTCCCCTCCTCCCGAAGCAAGGCGCGAAAAGCAGCCTTACTTCAGGAGGAGGGAAGAGAGGGACTGGCAGTGTAAATCAATGAAGCGACTTACTTTTTTTGCAGCCCCCCTCCGGAGACGGACATCGGCGGACGGACGCGGCTCCCCTGCCTCCAGATGCCTGCGAAGATGGACGCATCGCACGGGCGAAAGCGGCCCCTGTGCGTGCAATTGGGCCGCTGAAGGCATGACGTCACATGCCGTGACGCCAAATGTTGTGACGTCATGCCTTCAGCTGCCCAATTGCACGCACAGGGGTCACTTTCGCCCATGCGATGCGTCCATCTTCGCGGGCAGCTGGAGGCAGGGGAGCCACGTCCGTCGTCGCCGATGTCCGTCTCCGGAGGGGGGCTGCAAAAAAAGTAAGTTGCTTCGTTGATTTACACTGCCAGTCCTTCTCTCCCTTCCTCCCGAAGTAAGGCTGCTTTTCGCGCCTTGCTTCGGGAGGAGGGGAGAGAGGACGGGCAATCCCGAGCATAGGATTGCCCGTCCTCTCTCCCCTCTCTCTCTTGCAACTTTTTTTTTTTCGCTTTTTCACTTTTTTTTTTCGCTTTTTTCCGCTTTCATTGCTTCGGGAGGAGGGGAGAGGACTGGGGCTGCCCCAGAGACCAGCACCCATGGACGCGGCCAGGGCAGGTGAGCGGGGGCTGGGGGAAAGTTTGCCGCCTACCCTTAACCCTGCCTCTAACGCAGGGGTAAGGGTAGGCGGTAAGTTAGCAGGTTAAATGCGCGGCAAAACGGCAGGGTAAAAAAGCGATAGTCGGGGCGCTCGTTACTGTATGGGAGGGAATAGCTAATTCGATCGTTTACATGTAATATACATGCCGCGGGTGGAAGGGGTTACCCGGTGATTTAAGGACGAGGTAAGAGTAGGTTAAAGGGGATAGTGTATCGCGGGTTGGACTAACGTGGCCGAAAAGTGGGTAGAAAGCGGGTTAGGAGCAGGGTAACTGCGGCCGCACTTTACTGTATTGACCTGTAAGTTTGAAAAGATGAGGGTTTGCAGCACCGTGCGGAAGTCTACATGAGTCAGTAAAGGTTTCAGTCTATGTAGTAATCGCAGTTTAGCATAGCATGATTTGATTAATTTATATACATGTTTTTCCATTGTTAGGTTCTCATCAATCTGAATTCCGAAGTCCCGCACTTGGTCTGAGGGTGTAATATTGAAGTTAGCCAGGTCAAGTGTCTATGAAGATTTAATTGGAGGATTTCTTCTTAACAGAATGATTTTAGGTTTTTTTTAGTGTTTAGAGATAGTTTGAAATTGGATAGCTCATGTTAAATAGCCTTCATGTGCAATGCCAGTGACCGCACTGTATTTTCAACAGAAATGGTGCATGGTATCTAGAACTGAATGTCATTGGCATATAGGTAGAATGCAATTCCTAGATCAGATAATAATTTACAAAGTGGAAGCATGTAGATGTTGAATAGAGCTGTGGATAGTGCTGAACCCTGGGAAACACCACCATCGACTGGGAAGATGTCAGACATATGATTGCCCAATTTGACTTGGAATATCCTTTTTGATAGGAAGGAGGAGAACCACTTCATTACATCGCTGTCAATTCTGATTTTTTTTCAGCTGATGGCATAAAAGGGTATGGTTGACAATGACGAAGGCTGCTGAGAGGTAAGTTAGCACCAGGAAATAAGATTCATCATTGTTAAATCCCTGTAATATGGTGCCCGTTAAGGATACAAGTAAAGTCTCGTAAAGCGATTTTTTTTCTGAATCCAAATTGGTTTGGATGTAGAATGTGGTGGTCATCTAGTTACTCTTCTAGTTGTGATAATATTGCTTTTTCAAGAATTTTGGATAGAAAGGGTAAGTTGAATATAGATCGATAATTTCCCCAATTGTCAATACTGCTGGTTTTATTTTTTAGGATAGGTTTTATCACTGCCTGTTTCACCCTGTCTGGGACTAGACCTTCCATGAGACATTGACTGATTAAAGATGCAATTGTTGGAGTGATCGTTCTATGTATTAGATTTAAGGAGCTAGCTGGAATGTGATTTTCAGGTTTTAATTTAGAAATTATTTGCGTGGTTTGTAGTTTAGATATTCTGTCAAAAGTGGTCCATATAGCTGGTTCATGATATTCTTCTTGTTCTCTGGTTGGTGGGTATGCAGAGAATTGATTTTTTAGTCTGGTTATTTTTTCTGACAAATGACTGGCGTAGTTTTTGCAAGCATTCTTAGAGAAGTTAGTTGTTTCTCGAGATGGAGGACGATGGGTCCTTGATTAGGTGTAATTTAGAGTTTAAAATTACTCCATGAATCTGTTTAGCATAGTGTTCTTTCTTCGCTTTGTTGATAGAAGCCCAGTATTGAGAAAGTAGTGATCTATATTTTCCAAATTATTCTGTCTGGCTTTTCCGCCAAAGTTTCTCAGATTTTCTCAATAATTGTTTTGTGCATTTTAATTCTTCATTGTACCAAGATTTCTTTTGTTTAAAGGAACGTTGTTAGGGTTGGATTCATTTTGTTTGGATTGGACTTAGGTTGTCTGCTATTTCATTAGCTGTGATATCCCATGCTTCAAATGATGCAGAGGCATTAGGAAAGTTGAGAATGATTAGTTTATCTTTTATGGTGTCAGTGAGTAAATCTGGCTCTAACTTTTTTCTAATGGTGAATTTCTGGTTGATGTTTGGGTTTTGTGTTGTTGTGTTGATGATGTTATGTCAGCTTTAGTAATTGGTGAACAGACCAAGGCAGAATCGTGTGAGAGGTATTTATTATGTAATTGTTGTGGCCAAATATAAGATCTAGAGTATGTCCAGCTTTATGTGTAGGTTCAGTTACAAATTTTGACCATCTCATTGCTTCCGTAGTTCCTAAGAAGGTTTCACAAGCAGAGCATTTGTTTGTTCTGTCAACATGTATATTAAAGTCACCTACTATGAGAGTGGATTTGGGTGAAGAGAATGCTTTGGTGAATGCTTCAATAAGAGGAGAACAGTTTTTTTGGAAGTATTCCAGGGGGACAATAGACCATATCAATGTTTAATTGCAGCAATTTAAGTAATGCCACTTCGTAAGGAGGGTTAACATGTAACTTGTGTGGAATATGTTTGAGCTCTTTTTTACTAATAATTAGTAATCCACTGCCTCTACACTTAGGCCTGGGGAAGTGAAAGATATCATAATAGAAGGGCTAGAGGAGCCCAATCTCGGAAGCCCATGATAATGTGGGCGCCAGGCTAGCTCCACCAGTCAAGCTACGCGCGTGGGGGGGGGGGGGGGGGGGGGGTCAGGGCAGTTAGGATGATCAGGGGCGGAGTCCCCACATTTAGTTTTGAATTTGGTGCTTTGGGGTCAACCCCCGGGACCCCGTTGGGTCCCGATTGGTCATCCCCAGTGCATCAAGGTAGGAATAATTACTGCATGGTGGGGGTATAAAAGGGGGTGGTACCTAGTCAGGCTGCCCCCTTTTGCTCTGCGCAGCCGTCCTGCTCCCCTGCCTCCCTCCCTCTTCTTTTGTTACGGGGCATTGTTATTGTTTCTCACAGTTTGAGGGGCTGGCGGAGTTACCAGAGCCATTATTCTTTTGGGGGCGGGGTTTAGAGCAAGGAATTCGCTAGGTGGCCTGATTCCTTGATTCTGGTGTTAGTTGCATGTGACTGGGTTCAGCCACATGGTTGGGACCCTTTGCTGGGCTGTGGTGGGAATCCCAGTTAGCGGGGGGATGCTGCTGGATATTGCAGGTTTGGTGGCCTGTGAAGGGATCATCTTGCTGGGGCGAGGCAGATGATTCCTTGGGCTGGATATTTGTGTTGACAGGTTGATTCTGGTGATGGAATGACTAATAAACCTGTGGCCTTATTTTACTTCCAATTGAGGTCTCAGAGTATTATTTTCGTGACTTTGTTGTAAGGAACCGAGGGGAGGGGCCATTAGTCCTGGCTGCCCATATTATTGGAATGTTCAATTTGATTTAAGAGTATGTTATCATTATTGTTCAACCAGGTTTCAGCGATGCAGAAGATGGATGGGTTTAATTCTTCAAGTAAATCGTTTATTAGTGGAATTTTTTTTTTTTTTTTAAATAGACTGCACATTTAGAAGAAGCAGTGAGAACATTAGGTAGGAGTAAGCTGCTGTGGAGTTGTTTCTCATGGGGTGGATTAGATTAATTTTGCTGTTTGATTTTAGTGGACCTCCTAAGGTTTCTATGTAAACCTTGTTCTATCTGTTACGGGCGCGTCCACCACGCCGCTGACGGGCCGAGGGTTTGGAGGCCCTCGGGTACTGTTGTAGGCGCGAGGAGCGCGGCCGCCTCTAGAGCAGGTGGTGTGAGCCCTTGGGCCACGGCGAGACCCAGGGAGGAGCCCCAAGCCACACCGTGGGAGGTGAGCCGATGCAGGCATGGAGAGCCAGGCAGGTAATGAAGCAGGAATAAGGAGCAGAGTCTGACCCTCAGCCGGACCTACACGCCCATGGCAACCAACAACGCAATGTTGATTGATGAACGGTCCTCCGACTGTTCCAAGCCCTTTCGGACCTGTCGCTGGGTAACGGCATGGGGCGGCAGGCCGGACAGAGGACGAGGGCAGACAGAGTCCTTAGTACACAGAAGACATCATAGACGAGGGCTGAAGCGAAGACATCATAGACGAGGGCTGAAGCAAGGACATCACAGATGAGGGCTGAAGCAAGGACATTGGCACTGTCCCTCAGGGCGCCCTACTCAGCCCACCGACACGGGCAGACCCCATGGGCTGGTCACAGACCACCCTGTCCCATTACGCATCCTACTGAGCCCAGGGAGGCTGGTCGTGGACCACGCTGAGAATGGGAGAGCGCAGGGAAGAAGCAGGGTACTGCACTCCCGGCAGTCGAGGCGGGATACTGCACTCCTGGCAGTCGAAACGGGATACTGCACTCCTGGCAGTCTGAAGCGGGATACTACACTCCTGGCAGTCTGAAGCAAGCAGGAACATCAGGAACCGGATCAGGAACAAACATCAAGGCAACATCGGCAGCCAACATCAGGGAAACAGGCAGAGACATCAGAGACGAGGGCTGGTAAGGAAGACGATGGCACTGTCCCTCAGGGCGCCCTACTCAGCCCACCGACATGGGCGAACCCAATGGGCTGGTCGTGGACCATCCTGTTCTACAGCCGCAGGAGCGGGACCAGAGCAGGAAGAGGAGGGTTGCTGCACTGGCAACTCCCTGGGAGGAGTTCACCTGGACCGCCCCTTGCTGGCCCTATAACTGAGGTGGAGTGCCGCGGGCCGGCCCCTAGGGAGAAGGGCGTGGCCGGATCCAGGAAGTCCAAGCAAGCACAAGCAAGCCACAGGCAGGCCTCAAGAACAGCTAGGCCTCCCAGGCCCTGGAGCAAATCCTGGATGGTACACAGGCGAGGCCCTGGCTTCGGAGCGGCCTCCGGAGGAGAAGGTGAGATACCTCCTGTAGCACAGCAACAGGGGGGATCGTAACACTATCTTACCTGTTATGAGGTGTTCCTGCTCCATTTTCCTTTTATAATCAGGGCAGAAGAGCAGAAGAGAAAAGTATCTGCAGGCATCACCTCAGGCGTGCATGAAGGGGCGTGTAAGTCCATTACATGCCCCTGAAATGCACCCCTTTCCCCACCTGGAGTGCCTCTCTTTCTGAGGAGCTAAAATTTTTGTGTGCAGTTTTAAGGGGGAGAAATTTCAGTTAAGCACCATCAGCCAATCTACACATGGAACTCACTATTTTATGCATGTAAGTTCCAACTAAGCTTAAGAAAATGTACCTCAAATTGTTTAAGCAGGAGGAGATTAACAATGCACAAAAAATTATGGCAAGGACACAGAAAAATTGTCAGCGTAATATTGTGTTTTTCATTTGTATTGGATTACGGCATCAGTTCCCTCACCTGTCCTTGTGACAACACGTCAGACAGGTTTTCAGGATATCCACAATGAGTATGCATGAGATAGATTTGTATGCAGTAGAGATCCAGTAAATATAAATGAAACTCACATTTATTCATGAAGGGTATCCTGCAAACCCGACTAGCTGTGTGATCACCAGGATAGGATTGAGAACTACTGGCAGACAGAGTACTTTGGGTGATAACTACCAAACAATGTTATTACTTCAAGATGTCGCCTAAGTGACAATGCATGTGGTTGTTTCTCTTGAAATGCAGCCTCTGCAAAGCATTAGTAAAGTTCATTTTGTTACCCTAATCTCCTTTAGTGGAGCTGATGGGTGTGTTTATATGATTACGCTCCACTTCAGGTTGGCTTATGGTAAAGAAAGCTATGTGTGAGAACGTTGTTCTACATTCCTGGATAAGTCATTTTGTCAACGTTCATAAAATGTACATTGAAACTGAATGTCTTATTGTTAAGGCACTTTTTTTTTTTACTGCAAAAACAGTAACTGAAGAAATAAGAATCCTATTAGAACTTTTAATTTCTGAAATGTTGAATGAATGATGTACATCTGCTATAGAAAGTCTACCCCCACCCCCTTTCCAAACCCCCCCCCCCCCCCTTTGTTGCCTTTTAGCCTGGAACTAAAATGCATTCTACCAGTGTTTGTTCCATGTAACCACACGTCCTATCCCACAACTGACAAGTGAAAAATATATTCCAGAATTCCTTAGAAAAAGAAGTATAAATGAAAACATGGAAGAGCTTGGTTCGCTAACTTTCCAGCCCCTTGTAATTCTGTAGCAATTTTACACCCTTAAAACTCTGGAAAATCATTTGCCTCCATAAGTCCACACCAAATGAACTATCCCCAACTTTGTTAAACTGTAGTGAATCAAATGATGACAGAATAAATTTAGTACTTCTTGTTGGTTCTTTCTCCTGGCAAAGACCCAGGCTGCCATGAACACCAAGGAGTGGTCACAAGAACTCCAGTACAAAGTTGTGGAAAGGCCTAGATCTGGGGGATGAGTATAAAAACATTGCAAAGTCTTGAATATCCTTTAATGAACAGTCAAGATGATTATTAAGAAGTGGAAGGTGACTGGTACTACCCAGACCTTAGTTCAGGCCATTCCTTCCAAAGTGCATGACTTGACACTATTCAGGAAGGCAACCAAAAGGTAAGAGGCAAATTTGAAAGAGCTATAAGCTTCTGTGGCCAAGCCTGGTCAAAATGTGCATGTGATAATATTCCAACCACTCCACAAATCTGTATGGTAGGAGGCAAGAAGGAAATCACTCATGAAAGCCCACCTTAATCATGTTTAAAGTATGCAAAGGAACTGGGGCCTGCCCTCTCTTTTCACTCTGAAAATAGGATTTACATAGAAGGGCATCCAGCCACAAATTATATTTTCAGAAAATACACCTGGTGGGTTTTGGAATACATGGTATATCTTTCCCTACAGCTATGTTTTACACACATCCCACTTGAACTGGGGTAGTAGCATTGGTGGTGCTGGGATATCTTATTTTTCAGGTACTGTATTCATAAGAAAAAGATAGGCTGGTCCATAGACAGAGCAATGGTCGTCCCTAGTAGTAACAGTGTCTGCACATTAAAGCACACTGATAGTTTATTTTCCCAAACTATAACTTAAATGGTGATTTCAGGGTTAGGTGAAAGTTATTTCCCCTTCAGCTGTTTGTTTCCCTAGTCCCCATAAACTGGAGCAGTGATTTGGGTCTAATAGTGAGGCCACGGCTAGAGACTGACAGTATTTGTGTCCTCTGTGTGTGTGCATTAGAGCAGATGGAAAGGTTGATAAGTCTGAGGGGAGGTGAGCTGTGTCTTTCTTTTTTGACCAGATGAGAAGATGGACAGCAAAGACAGATGAAGGCAGAAAATTACTTAACCCACACACCATCATTTGAGTGTGAACTGTGTTTTCATATAAAACCATACTTATGTCATTCCTGGCAGCATTCACCCTCCATTATAACTAGGGGTGTGCAGCCAAAAAATATGCTTTTTTAAATTTCATTTTAGTGCACACTAATTCGATTTAATGTGAATTTTAAAAAATAGTGCACTCTGGTATTAGTGAACCCCTAATAACCACACACAGATGAGTCCAATCAAGCAATTGCTGAATATGTTTTTATGTAATAAGGCTGTGGACTGACAAAAGCCTTTTCCTTCATTAACATTTCTGCAGAATCATTCAGTTTTGTAGATGTTCATTTTTAGTTGCAGAGAGTTTATTATTTTTACTCTTTTAGTATAAAAGTGATCTTGCCAAGTTAAGTGCTAGCAGAATGCACCCTTCTTTCAGGTCATTGCAGGGATGCAGTCTTGAAAGCAAAGTTGAAATGGAAGTGCTTTAATGGGTCACTGCAGCTCCTTTATCTGTTGTACGTTTCGGTGTTGTCTTGGCCACCAGTAACATGGACTGAGTTTTCTTATCTGGCCTTCTAATGCCTAAATGCTAAACCTTTTCAGTGTATAATAAGAAATACAATGTAATAAATGCCTATTGATTCAGCTTTTGTGAAAATTGATCCCTGGATTATCATTTTACACTCTTTGGCAGTGTTGCCAGATGCCAAAACATTTTTATAGCCCAACCAATCACAAAATCTAGCCCAAAAGTAGTCCAAATTTTATAGCTCCTATTACAGGCTATAACTGCTATACAGAAACTAAAACAATTCAAATCAAATTTTAAATATGTGAGATTCTATACAAAGTCCTGCATTGCATGTAGACAAATTGACAAAAACATCCATTTTAGCTTCCACCACTCACTCCAGGAGGGCATTATACACCTCTACTATCCTGTCCATGAAAAAGTTTCCTGACAGAGCTCCCGAGGTTCCTTTAGAGCCTTATATCATGAACTCCTATGTTCTAGAATTTTCTTTCTACTGCAAAAAGCTGCTGTTCTTGTACACTATTAATGCATTTCAGGTATTTGATGGGCTGGAAAAGACCAGGGAGCAATGTTGCCTAGGTGAGTAAAATTTGGCACCTCTTCTTGGAGCCAGGTCTAGATGGCGGATATCTATTTATTTATGAAATGATAATGCAATTGCCTGCTAATTGGCTTTGGATACCAGATCCTCTTACTCATAGGGGTAGATTTTCAAAAGGTTATGATTTCAGAGCGGCCTTGGAGGGAATAGGGAAAGCCATCGGGGCTCCCCTTGGGCTCAGCGCGCGCAAGGTGCACAAGTGTGCACCCCTTTGCGCGCGCCGTCCCTGGATTTTATAACATGGGCGCAGCAGCATGCGCATGTTATAAAATCGGGTGTACATTTATGCGTGCCGGGTAGCACGCACAAATGTACCCCACGCGCGTAGGAATTAAAATCGGCCCCATAGTATTTAACAAATAAAATCAAATTCTCATTTATTACTTGGGTATAGAAAGCGTTTAGATTTTGTATGATGCAGTTATGATTTTTTATTTCCCTCCATTATAATATGCCATCACAGCCCCAGATTTATTAAACTTGTTTTGTTAAACATTTGTCAGTACCAGTTACTTTACACTTATAAAGGCACACACAAAACTAACTTCTCAGCTGATGGTAAGATCACAGAAAATACTGTAATTTGTTTTTATCTTCTGAGAATTTGTGATGAGGTGTGTTGTCAGCTGGACTGAATGTGAGACAAGTAGAAATGTCTCAAAAAACATAGCTCTGCTCCTATGAATGTGAAGGTTTGTAAACCTAAAACATCAACAGAAAAACAAAAAAATTCTGCCAGTGTCAAGCCATTAGTACTACTACTACTACTACTACTTAACATTTCTATAGCGCTACACGACATACGCAGCACTGTACAAACATACACAAAGACAGTCCCTGTTCAATAGAGCTTACAAACTAATAAGACAAACATACATTACAAGAGACTCGGTTAAAAGAAAAGAAAGTTAGTTAAGACTAAAAGCAGACAATCAGGCACAAGATTTATAAGCGGTTTCAAAAAGGTGGGTATTTAGATGGCAAGAGAGGGAGCATGACGCACCAGGTCAGGAAGACTATTCCAATCACACGGTGCAGCCAGATGGAAAGTATGGAGTCAGGAATTGGCATTAGAGGAGAAGGGCACGGATAGGAGTGACTTATCCAAGGAATGGAGTACAAGAGGAGGGATTTAGAGAGAGAGATAAGAGAAGAGATGTAGTGAGATGCTGCAGAGCAAAGACATTTGTAGATGAGAATGAGGAACTTGAACTGTATGCAGGAGCGGATAAGGTATGTGTATGTGCATAATAATGTGATAAAACTTAATTGATTAAATTTGGTGACTTTTATAAAGCTATAATAACGAGGCATTTTCAAGACTTCACATAAGGCTGGATTTTAAAAGGGATACGCACACAAATACCAGCAGTTACATGCGTAGCCAGGCCCTGTGCGTGCCGCGCCATTTTCGAAAGGACCCAACCCCGCGCGTAACTGCCAATACGTGCACAAGTGCCAGGCACCGAAAAAGGGGTGAGCAGGGGACGGGGCGGAGGCCGGCTGGGACAGTGGCCATTAGCCGCTGTTCCAGAGAAGCACGCGCTGGCAGCCGGCCGGCGCTCGCAAGTTGCTTCTGCTCCAACAGAGCAGTAAGTAAAACAATTTAAAAAAAAAATTCTGGGAGATCCAAGGTGGCGCCGACCTGAGAGGACGTAGAGTTGGAGCTCCTGAAATTGAGTTTCTGAAAATTTAACTCTTTCCTTCGGGAATTGGACATTACACCGCACACCAAGAGAAAAAAAGGCAAGATTAGGGAAGACTTCCTCAAGGTGCCCCTAATCCGCCTATGCTTCAAACTTCAATTTCGGAGTTTTATTCCCCGGCAGGAAATCCAGAGAGACCCGCGCTAGCGACGTCCGGTGAGCAGACGCAGTCGCAAGCGGGCGAAGCAACATTGAGCCCTGGAGCTCCGCTGACTCCCTCCCTCCCCCCTACATGGACACAGGCTGCAAGCACAGAACCTCCCCAGCAACGGAAGACGTGGATTGGGGTGAGTACACCCGAGGTGTGCTTACCAGGGGAGATCTTGATATCGGCTATGGAGGGTGGATTAATAGCTTCCACCCCAGTGGGGGGAGGGGTACCCCTGAAAGCCTTGGAGCTGTAGGAGGAGAAGAAATGGTCCTGGAAACCTCCGCTGAATTGACTGGAGGTACAGAGGATGTAAAAATTGTGATACAAACTGTCCCTCTTCCGGTATTAAAGCCGTTCGAAAAACCAAAAAGTACAACATTGGAATCACTTTGGTTTGCCATTTCAACGCTCCAGAACTCCCTAATAACCATCTCAGAAAGTTTAAAAATAACTCAAGATTCCTCTGATAATTTAAAAACAGCTATGGCTGAACAAGTGAAGAAAATAACTCAGATGGAAAAGAAAAGAAATAAAATTGAGATAATTCAAAATACGACTATTAAAGGCGAAGCAGTCACAAATAGAAGATTAGAGATAATAGAGAATGAGTTGAGGAATGCTAACATCAGGATATTAAACTTTCCAAAGTGCAAACTGATTTCCCCAAAGGAACAATTTAAAAGTTACCTGAAAGATGTACTGAAGATTCCGTTTGAGGAACAACCGAGTATAAATAAAGCTTATTTTGTGACAGGCCTAAAGGAAGTTTCTGGAGATCAGGTGGAAATGGGAGAAAATATATTAAACATCACAGAATTTCTAGAAACCACACAGCAACAACAAATAGAAGGAAGAGGTACTTTATTGGTCAGATTTTCTGTGCCTCAGGACAGAGACAATATAATGAAGAAGTTTCTACAAAATCGGTCAGCTCTCTATTTAAATCAAAAAATATGGATATATCCAGACGTTTCCAAGGAAACCCAGAGGAAAAGAAAAAAATTCTTGACAATGCTTCCACAAGTTAGAATGCATGGAGCCCAGATTATATTGAGATTTCCATGCAAATGTGTAATGAGACTGGCCGGGAATAGATATGTTTTCTATGACCCAGAACAGCTGGGTAATTTTATTCAGACACATCAATGGACTTTAGATCCAGGATAGAAAAGACTCAGCGATTTAAAATGTTAAACTGCCTTACTCTCAGATATTTAGTACCATTGTTTTGAAATATTGCTCTAAGTTAGAATGGATCTTTCTCCACTAGTATATAAGTGCTGAGGGCAGATAGTATTATTATATTTCTCTTACTAAATTTCCTGGAAATAATATTCCTTAATTCAATTTTTGTGTTGTTTAAAGAAATATGGAAGTAGTAATAATCTTTGTAAGAATAAAGGGGTAGATTTTATAAATGTACGCGCGGGCGTACTTTTGTTCGTGCACCAGGCGCGAACAAAAGTACGCTGGATTTTATAAGATACGTGCGTAGCCGTGCATATCTTATAAAATCCGGGGTCGGCACACGCAAGAGGGTGCACATTTGTGCAACCTGCGCACGCCAAGCCCGGCACGCGCTGCCTGTTCCCTCTGAGGCCGCTCCGAAATCGGAGAGGCCTCGGAGGGAACTTTCTTTCCACCCCCCCCCCCCCGCACCTTCCCCTCCCTTCCCCTACCTAACCCACCCCCCCGGCCCTATCTAAAACCCCCCCCTACCTTTTGTTGGCAGATTTATGCCTGCTGAAAGCAGACGTAAATCTGCGCGCCAGCGGGCTGCTGGCGCGCCATCACCCGACCAGGGGGCTGGTCCGGGGGCCTCGACCACGCCCCCGGGCCGGCGCCACGCCCCCAGTCCCGCCCCGAACCGCCCCTGACCCCGGACACGCCCCCGGACATGGCCCCTCCCCGCCCCTTTTACGAAGCCCCGGGACTTATGCGCGTCCCGGGGCAGTGCGCGTGCCGGCGGCCTATGCAAAATAGGCGCGCGAGGGCCCTGCGTGAGTAAATACGGCCGGATTTACACGCGTAGGGCATTTAAAATCCGGCCCCGCATACAGTTTGCTGCATTGGACAAATGATTGCTCCTTCTCACCCAAATCAAGAATACTGGAAACTGAGTTTTAATTTGTGTTAATTGAGGAACAGCAATCTATCAGCCAATAATGTGGACATTAGAGTGAATGAGATATTGCCTAAAAATATGCACATGCCCTTAAAAGTAGCCCAAAAAATAACATAATCCTCGAAATTCCCAAATTTTTCGCAGTCGATCTCCAAAACTAGCCTAACTGGGCATGAAATCCGCCCAACTGGTAACACAGCTCTTTGGCGTATTTCTTTTATCACATTTTCTGTGCTTGATGATACATTTTAGTACAGGTGAGTACAGAATAAGAAGCCTCCTCCAATTATTTCTGAATGGTATGTATGGAGGAAAGGGATTATATGAGGAGGATAAATAAATAAATAAATAAAGATAGATAGAAAGATAGATAGATAGATAAATATTGATTATAGTTTCTCCCTTCTGCTAATAAGTTGTGTTTTGTATTTAACATGGAAAGCCCATAAAGCACATTTATTAGGTTTGGTTTTTATTTGCCTGCTGATTACCAGGTCCATGTGAGAAGTTATTTAAACTTGTGCTCTTGTTTTCTTCTGTATTTAGTGATATATTTTTGTTCTTTTCTCTCCAGCTTGAAAGAAAGCTCACCTATAAGAAATTTATGATTTGGACAAACCCAGAAGTGATGTATAATACAGAAGTTGAAGTGTCTATACCCAAATTTAAAATGGAAGAGACTTATGACCTGAAATCGGTGCTGAGCAGCATGGGAATGTCTGATGCCTTTGACGTGCATAAGGCCGACTTTTCTGGGATGTCAAGCAATAATGATCTGGTCCTGTCCAAGGTGATCCACAAGGCCTTTGTGGAGGTGAACGAAGAAGGCACAGAGGCAGCAGCTGCCACTGCCACAGTCACGAAGCTGCGTTGCACTCCAACAGTCCCGAGATTCATAGCTGATCATCCTTTCCTCTTCTTCATCTTACACAACCAAAGCCACAGCATCCTTTTTTCTGGAAGATTCTGCTCCCCTTAGCTGTCCTGTAGAAAATTTCCCACCCAGCGTCTGTGTTTTGCTCTTTTATTCTGTATGTTCCATGGAGGTGGAGCACCCATTGTAAAAGCAGTGAATTATACTAGAATTACTTTTTCTTCCAGATTGTTCTAAAATCAGGACTTGCCTTTGTAATTTAGAACAATAAATATTCATCATAGCTCTTAAGTAAGAATACTCCACTAAAGAGAATGACCTTCAACAATAGAATTAAAGAGTTTTTCTGCATCAGATACCCACAGTACCTGAATGTAATTGGCTTTGAAGTGGCTGAAAGGCAAAATCTAAATTTAAATAATTAATTATCCCTTTTGAAAATGTGTAACTGAACTAGTACAAAAACAAAGAGATTCTTCGTCTCATGGAGCCAAACACTGTTTTTCTTTAGCAGAAGAAAAAAATTCATGCTTTAATGCTACAGTACTTCAGAAGCCATGGATAATGATTATATGTTACCACTTTTCTGAAACTGGGCAAGAATTTAATTAAGTCTAGTCATAGCAAGGTTATTTAGAAACTGGATAACAAAAATCTTACTAGCTGAAACCTTACCTAGAGGACAGAGTTAAAAACTGGTCCAATCAATTTCTGCACTTTGCTTAGCTTAATCTAATAAAACTTTGTTTAACATGAATTGATCTTTTATTAACAATGGGTAGTTTAATTCTTATAACCAAAGAAAAAGGAAAACCATTTATCATAAAGTAAATATTAACAATTAACAAACATCAATTATTTTGGGAGAGTTTCCTAAGAATTTTGTTTCTTTTAATGTTTGTTTCATTAGTTTAAAAAATGAAATAAATATTAAAAAAGCAACCCCCCCCCCCAAAAAAAAAAAAAAAAGAAACGGGGCCTCCCGAGTCCTTCCATACCCACCATCCATCCCTGCCACCTGGAAAAATGCTGAGTCCAAAATCCTCTCCAGCCCCCATTTACCCAGTCCAAGGAGGATGTGCTGGCAAGACCTAGGCCCAGGGTAGGCCTAGACCACTGTAGGCGAACGTGACCTGAGCCTAGGCCCTATGCAAGGCCCAGGCTTGGAGGCATGGTCCAGAGGCCCAGGTGGTGGGACCCGGCCTCCATGCGAAGCTCGGCTTCAGGCCTAGGCTTGGGTCAAAGCCTAGGCCAGAGCCCGGGACAAGGCTTGATGTCGTGACCTGGCCCAGAGGTCAAGTCCTGACATCTAGGCCTCAACCCGGACCCAAGCAGAACCAATTCTGTGCTGTACAGCAAAATGGCATCATCCGCTGAGGAAGATGTGCTGGAGTTAATTTACGGATGACTCATTTGAAGAGCAAAGGTTAAAGAAAGAAGAACAAAGAATCCTAGGAGGCTTGGGCTCTGGCCTCTGGACCTGGGCCTGATTCTGGTCCAAAGATCCGTGTCAGACCTGGGTTTAGGCTGAGGTCAGTTATCAGGATTTGGCCTCCAGTCCGGGCCCCAGTGTCAGGCTTGAGTCTGAGCAATGGCCTAGGCAGAGACCCAGGCAGCGGGACTCTGCCTCTGGGCCAGGCCCTAGCGTCAGACCTGGTCTTGGGCTCTGGCCTATGCCAAGACCCAGGAGTCAGGACAAGACCTGAGCCTGGGCTGAGGCCTAGACCAAGGCCCATGCATCGGGACCCAGCCTATTTGCCAGGCCCTAGCATCAGATCCCCAATAGATCAGGTAAGTGGGGGATCTGGAAATTTCCCAATCCTGGCAAAAAATTTTCGGGGGTCCCGGGTCTTTGCTCAGGCCTTGGCTGAGGTTTCGGCATCGGGTTCGGGCCTAGACTGAGGTGCCAGTGTCATACTTGGGCATAGGCCCTAGCTCCTACATTGGGCTGCAGCCTATTCTGTAGGTGAAGAGCCAGCCTCAGGCATATGCCCAATGGGAGACTTTTTACTTTAAACGAAGAATACGAATAGGATTCATTTAATTCAGGGGCCCCCATGAAAGAAATAGATTACCCCAATTTATTGCATTTTTAAAATTTGTTTTACCCGAATGCACATCTCGATCAATTATCAGCAACCAAAGTTCATAAAATCCACAGATAAAATCTACAATAAAAAGTCTAACAGCCAGATTTTCCTTTCTTTATGAAAACGTAAATAATTCTGGCACTTCTAATCTCTAATAGAAGTTGGTTCTATAAGTTTAGACAAATACACCTAAAGGTCCTCTCTCTTGTAACATCAAGAAGTGCTTTCTTTTAGGATGAAGTTGCTAAATAGAATCCCTGAGAAGACTACATTTCAGGATGGAAACCTCACATTCCTGATCTCTATTTTCATCACCAAAAGACTGATCTCACACTGCAATGCTGCTGAATGTAAATGATGCAATATTCATTTAACATTACCTATTCATCAGAGAAGGAGTTGGTTATTCTTAGAACATAAGAACATAAGAAATTGCCATGCTGGGTCAGACCAAGGGTCCATCAAGCTCAGCATCCTGTTTCCAACAGAGGCCAAAACCAGGCCACAAGAACCTGGCAATTACCCAAACACTAAGAAGATCCCATGCTACTGATGCAATTAATAGCAGTGGCTATTCCCTAAGTAAAATTGATTAATAGCCATTAATGGACTTCTCCTCCAAGAATTTATCCAAACCTTTTTTGAACCCAGCTACATTAACTGCACTAACCACATCCTCTGGCAACAAATTCCAGAGCTTTATTGTGCGTTGAGTGAAAAATAATTTTCTCCAATTTGTTTTAAATGTGCTACTTGCAAACTTCATGGAGTGACCTCTAGTCCTTCTATTTTCCGAAAGAGTAAATAATTGGATTATGTATGTTTTATTGCAGCCTGCCCTGGGCAATTACAGACCGGCCTAAATATTAAATTAAATAGGAATTTCAGAGGTTTTAGCAAGTAAACGAGAAGATAACAGTCCAAGATAAATTACTAATGTGAGGAAATCACCCGATTAATTCAACCAATTTGTGTCATGGAAGTCTTTTCCATATCCACAGTGGACACAAGGGCATCTCAAAGTGTTGAGTTTGACCAAGGGAATCCGTGTGGTACCAGGAATCTCTGTGAAATAGAGGTGATGACTGGTGTCTGGTCTGTATTCAAGAGGCTACCATCTGCCATGAATCACCAATTCCATCAGATTCCAGAGAGTCCTTGGCAAAATTCAGCAGTAGATCTCTTAATTGTCAGGGGAATTTGTATCTTCTGATTACAGGCTAGAATTTATGGTTACTTGAAATTTCCAAACTAGACAATCTGAATGAAAATATTGTTTCCTCAAAGCAATGGGTTTGTGGTGGCAGAAGTGAAGATGCAACTGAAGACAAATGCTGATTCATAAGACCCTAATGGAATACAAAGTTTCTCTCTCCAGCAGACAGAGCTCAGCTGAATTGCTAATGGGCTGCTGTATCTAAACAACTCTGCCAATGGTCCCATCCCAGCTTTTTCCACAGAAGGTAGATGTGGAGGACCTGACTAAATGGGAAAACTATAGCTGAGGTAGACAGAAAAGAAACTATGACCATAGTCCTGGTGTTCAGCTTGGAGCGTAGCAAGGTTGTCTGGGTCCACAATAAATGAACATGGAGAACTGTCTGTGAAAAGCCCATATGGCATGAACTTAATGTATTCTCCTGGGGGGATTCTGTGTAATCTCCACCTTTGGAAGCGAGCCATGTTCCAGTGGGGCCATAAAAGATTTTAATTCTCTTTGGGGCTTGAACCTCAGGCTAGCTTTCTTATGATCTCTATCCCCCAGGGCCTGGATCTGTTTCCTAGGGGGGGGGAGATTATTTCTTTCAGGGCCCTGAGTGGTAAGGGTGATTTGATCTCTCGTTGCCCCCGGGGAGTGGTGTCTCCCATTCACTATCTGTGCGCAGCTTGTGCCCAAAAAACCATGCTAGAGTCACTCCGTTAGTATCCAAACAAAAATCTTTACTGATGGGCGATCAGGTTGTAGAATGACAACAATAGCAAAATCCTCAGCACCACAATGTCTCTCTTTTCTTTTACAGTCTTTCCCTCTATGTTTGCACGAATCTCCTTACTAGGGCCAGGGAAACTTCCACTCTCCAGGATTTGGCTAAGCTGAGTTCCCAGGTGGGCAGGGTATCCTTAATCTGGGCAGAAAAAACCTTCCAAACTGGTAAAAATGGTAAATACAGCCTTTTGTCCAGAGGGTCATATCCTCTCTCGCCCCAGGGGTGAAGACTGTGGAGGGGTGTTCTCAGTGATCTTTACTTTGCTCTTATTCACAGTTAGGTGATTTTCTATTAGTTCTCTGGTTTCTCTCTCTCTCTTTTCTGGATCCCAGATGTGAGGGACCCCTGGAAATAGGCACCTACCCTGCTCCAATGCAGGAAGGAAGGGACAGCCATAAATCTTCCTCCTGGATTTTAACTGAAGTCCTTTTCCCTTCAAAGAACTTTAACGCCGTAGTTCCTCCTTGCAGCAGGTTGCCAGCTCCTTCTTCCTTGTTGAGGGCATGGAACCTAACCTGGGCAGCCCCAGTCACAGGGTTCCCCGTGCCCTGAGCCCAGATGGTACCCAGGGTCTCACAAGGCTCCTACCAAGAAAATGTGTCAAAACCCCAAAATCAACCCAGAGGGAAAAACCACCCAGCCAGTGGAGTGGACTGGAAAAGGAGAACCCTCCCAGCCCTGATCAGCATCCCTAAGCAGGCTGTGCCCGATTCCTTTGATTGGGTCTGAAAAAAACAACACAGAAAAACTCCTCATTTTCTGGTAACTGCTAAGGGACTCCCCACAGTCTCTCTGGATGTTGCGACCGTCGCTGCCCAACGTCTCCACTACGCCCATCTTACCTCTTTGGCGACGCCCTCTTTCCCTGTTGGAAGTTTGGCTGCCGCGGCATCCTCTTGCCGCTCCCCTCCGGCATCCCCGGACTGGCTAGATGCTGCACGCCACCATGTTTCCCAGCAGCCTAAGGGCCTGACTCAAGTACCAGCAATAGCGCGAACCTCAGGGGCGTCATCCGTTCCGGATATTTAAGGTCTCATAAATCGCTAAAGTATCGAGTTAGCAAGGAGTTGGATTACAAGGGAAGTTACTAAGGACTTGGACAAGGTTCTCTCCTAGCTACTCTGCCTCCTCGGACTTACCAGGGGTACCCGCTCCTCGGGGGCCTCGCTTTCTCTTTGCTTTTCAGATCGCAGTCTGGAATCGGTACTCGCTCCTCGAGGGCCCTCGTTCCCGGACTTGCTACTGAAATACCACTTCTGCCTGGAAGTCTTCACTGCCTAGAACACCAGTGAGTTACTCTCTCTCTCTCAGAGCTTTCCCTGGAACCAGGTACTCGCTCCTCGAGGGCCTAATTCCTTCCAGCTCCTGGGCTGCTTCTAAGAGACTACAGTGTGAGTGTTACCATCAAGGTTCTGTTCCTGAACTCTGCACACCCTGCCTACTCACTACATTCAGTTTCTCTACAGCTCAGTTATCCAGGATCGCTGATCCAGTATCTGAGGGACTACAGCCCAGCCGGGCACGTCCAACTCACTACTGCCACCTCTGGTGGTTCAGTATACTGTCTAATAAAAGAACTAGTGTGTGTCTGTCTCCATACTATGAGCCTGACCGGTGGTCCCTCTCGGGATCTTCCCCCGGGGGCTTGGTCATCTGCCACCGGGCCAAGGATCCATCCACAACTACCACAAACACTAACACTGGAGAGAGCTGCTTAAGAAACCATGCCGGGGGATGGCCATTCCAGCACCCTGAATGGGAGGGGTTGCATTCGAATGGTAACCTCCCCCATTCTCTAACCAATACTGATATAACTGGACTAATGCTTCTCCCAGTGCTTAATGGTAACAACCGGAGGATCTGTTACTCCTGCATGTAACCTCAGCTAGGGGCACATAATAGAGATATGCATTTGTTTTACCCAAAAGGGTAACATGGGATGAATAAGGTCATATTTAAAATGATCAGAAAATTGTATTTCCTGAAAATACCCTAAAATATTTGGGTATTTATGATTTGTATTAGAAAAAAAACATGCATAAAAACACATACACACACAAACACACACAAATAAACTAAAAACTAGCCTCCAAGAGGCCCTTCAACCTGCTTCCTGCCCCCAAGAAAGCCCTGGGGCCCAGGCCTACCTGGCTGGGCTAAGCTGGGCCTAGCCAGAACCTCCCAGGGCCCCTCCTGCCCAACCCAAATAGAACAATGTGCCATGGCCGGGGACCTCCTCCCCGACCCCCACTTACTTCTTCCATGGAGTTCCTTCGAGAAGGGTACAGAGAAGGGTGACCAAAATGATAAAGGGGATGGAACAGCTCCCCTATGAGGAAAGGCTGAAGAGGTTAGGGCTGTTCAGCTTGGAGAAGAGACGGCTGAGGGGGGTATGATAGAGGTGTTTAAAATCATGAGAGGTCTAGAACAGGTAAATGTGAATCGGTTATTTCCTCTTTCGGATAATAGAAAGACTAGGGGGTACTCCATGAAGTTAGCAAGTAGCACATTTAAGACTAATCGGAGAAAGTTCTTTTTCACTCAACGCACAATTAAACTCTGGAATTCGTTGCCAGGGGATGTGGTTAGTGCAGTTAGTATAGCTGGGTTTAAAAAAGGTTTGGATAAGTTCTTGGAGGAGAAGTCTATTATCTGCTATTAATTAAGTTGACTTAGAAAATAGCCACTGCTAATACTAGCATCAGTAGCATGGGATAAACTTATTTTTTTTGTTCTTGCCACTATTATACTTGTGCTTGTACTTATAGCCTGGATTGGCCACTATTGGAAACAGGATGCTGAGCTTGGTCTGGCATGTTCTTATGTTCTTATAAATGGGCAGGAGCAATGCTGTTTTCCCTGCGCACTGGATAATGGTTTAAAAAATGTATCAGCAATAAGGGGAGAGGCACTGAAGTGATGTCATGTTGGTGCCTATTTCCATATGGCTGGAGCCATTTTTAAATCTGCTGTTGTGGCAAGCGAATGCCTAGGAGCGTTCCCTTGGCACGCTAACATCCATGGTAACAGGCTGCCCTGCTGGAATGGAAGAATCAGCAGGCCCACAGGGATTCCCAGAATCATTTCAAGTTTTTCCATCTGAATAACACTGCAGAAGAAGCATTCCCAAACAGAAAATCAGGTCTAATATCTACACAGGGCACACTCCCCCTAGACATCTCTCCATATACATTCGTAATGGGATAGGCAAAACAGTGAATATCACAACAAATGTGCCCAAATAAATTCTTATTCCAGAACCATACACATGTACACACACATCAAACCAAAATCAGGTCTCTGGTATATCAATTTTCGTCAATATTATTGTAGAACCACGCACAATTTCTTTTTGTATTTGTAGGACCTCTGTGCTACATGAGTCTGTAACATGTACAGCCCATGAGTAGTTTACAGGTCCAAAATTACTTTATTATTCTAAGGAACACTCTTTGTTGGAGTTTTCGGAAAACCCACTTTTTTATGAAATGTTTTTCAAATTTTTCATATTTAATGTAAAACTATTCAAAAGACCCCACTTTATGATATTGTGGCATCACCGTGCCACTAATCGTATTTCGTCGTGTTTCACCGTGCCACGTGTTTCACCGTGCCATCGTGTTTCACCGTGCCACGATCGTGTTTCGGACCATCCTAGGTCCTGCTTCAGGGGTAGAGTTAGAAATCCAATATCAAAGAGTCCAACTCCAACGGGTCTCTGGTGATCGCTATTCTTGCGGTTCCATTTTCAATCAAGGTTTCTTTATTCACCCGTCGATCTCCTCGATGGCCATAACTCTACCCCTGAAGCAGGACCTAGGATGGTCCGAAACACGATCGTGTCGGGACGATTTTAAGACGCGCTGAGCGTTAGAGAAATTTACTCCAGATAAGTACTATGCCTTAATGAATGGTGTGGTGTGAATGACTAATCTTTTGATAAGAGAGCTGTTGCCTCTGTTATATTAGTGGCACGGTGATGCCACAATATCATAAAGTGGGGTCTTTTGAATAGTTTTACATTAAATATGAAAAATTTGAAAAACATTTCATAAAAAAGTGGGTTTTCCGAAAACTCCAACAAAGAGTGTTCCTTAGAATAATAAAGTAATTTTGGACCTGTAAACTACTCATGGGCTGTACATGTTACAGACTCATGTAGCACAGAGGTCCTACAAATACAAAAAGAAATTGTGCGTGGTTCTACAATAATATTGACGAAAATTGATATACCAGAGTCCTGATTTTGGTTTGATGTGTGTGTACATAGGCAAAACAGTGCCATCCCATTCTGCAACACCATGGCTCCAGTATACAGTAACCAAAAGTAGAGGTTAAGTAAGAATTTGGGGAAAAAATTACAGATACATTATTAGTGGCATAGTGACCAGAATTTATGGCCTTGGCCACATGCCCAATTTCACAGAATAAGTGCAGAATTCCCCTCCCGCGCAGAATTTTATATTTCCCCCATGGAATTTGGTGAAGGGACCAGGGTCCAACAGCATTAGCTGTGCGGGCTGGAAAATGGAGAGGTTAGTGGCGAACCTTAAGGGTGGAATAGAGTTGAGAGCAATGGGGGTTGAGCCTGGGAAAGAGTGCTAGAGACAGATCTGTTGTGGAGGGAGGGAGAGAGAGAGAGAGCTGGGGATCTTGCAGAGGCCTGGGGAAAGTGAGAGCTGGGGATCTGAGGAGTGAGAGAGAGTTGGGGATGAGGAAGGGAGCGAGCGAAAGAAAGCTGGGGACTTGCTGGGGACAAGAGGGATTGAATTTGAGGAGGCAGAGAGAAAGGAAGAGAGCTGGGGGACAGAGTGAAAGAGGCAGGGATCTTGCCTGGGAGTGGGGGGAGACAAAGTTGGGAGGGGTAGGTTCAGTACTGGTGAGGAAGCAGTGAGAAAGAGAAAGCTGGGGGAAAAGCAGGACCGGTTCTACCTGTTTTGCTGCTCTGTATGAATTATTCCTCTGCTTCCCCTCCCCCTATCAAAGCCCCTTGGATTTTAGTGGCCCAGGTCACAGGCTTCTCTTGTTTTCCCAACTTTCTGTGTCTGAACATCCTTTACAGGTGCAGTGAGGTTAGAGTGACGCGGCCTGAACGCTGGGCATATCTGTGACACTTCTTCCCCATAGCGCCAACAGTGAGCAAGTAATTAATTTGCAGAGTGGGTTAGTTATTTGCTAACTGTCCCACGAATAATCATTTTAAACTACTCTCAAAATAGACCTAAAAGTGCATTATTTGGATTTTGAAATCACGAAATATTTGAACCCCAACAAAGCCTCAGAGCTGGTGGCTATGTCCTACAGACAAGGAAATTAATCATGCACCAGAAAAATTCAAATTAGCTAATAAAATCCAGCTGTTATCAACACACAAATTATATTTTTAAAATATATCAATAATAGGTGAGAAAAACTCACCAAACAATGTAAACTCTGTGTGGGAGATATGTCCCTGTCGTAGACTTTCAACTGGGTCCTAGCATGTTTTACACCAGGGCTGATGAAAGTGTTTTAGGCCCCCTAAGTGAACCTTACAGCCATGTGCCACCGTTCCTCCTCAACCCCACCACACAATTAAAAAGCTATGCATTTATATTAGATATTTACATGAAAAAGAGCATTCAAAGTACCATGTCTTCTGAGGTAATAATATCACTTACAACTTTACTATTACATTTCCTACACTGCTGTGGTGCCAACCAGAAAACTCTGCAAAAAAGGAAAAAAAAGCACTTGAACTCATATGGTATTAGGCCTTTTGTAATGCCTGTCAAGTGAGTAAATGGAGTTACAATATAGTAAACCTCCTCTACCAAATACTACTGAAGAAAAGGCAACACTGCAAAAATTACACCAGGCCCTAAAACATCAATATATCTACTATTAGGAAAAAACAAGCCCAGCTGCTATAGATCTCTATACAGAAGATGCACATTAGCAGAATACCTTACCTTGGTCACATCTGCAGAACACCCAGGTCCTTACCTAATACAGAAGAAAGAGACCATAAACACATGTTTCCAGGACATCCCCAGATCATTCAGACCAGTGGGTTTATACCTCCCTACCAGCAGATGGAGGCAGAGAACAAAACCTTGAGGCACTGCTATATAACCGAGATTGTCACCTGCAGTCCCTCAGTATTTCTCTGACTCCAGCAGATGGCAGCGGTGGAAACCTGCAGTCCTGACTGATTTGGAAGTTTGTGAAGTGGTGCAGCTCCCCAAGATGCCAGGTTCCGATTGGCGGGCCATCCGTCGGGTTGAGTTGGGCGAACATGGAGTTGGATAACCCTGCCTGTTTCAGCCTGCTGTTTCCAGGGCCCCTGATAGCCAGGGGACTGGCTTATTCTCGGTGCCCCGAGGTCCCCTCCTTCCGGCCGCTGGACTCTCCAGGAAAGTATCCCCCGCTGGGGATTTTTGCTTCTTTCTCTTAGTGGGTAAAGCTAATTAAAAAAAAATAAAGAAAAAGTCTGCATTTGCTTCTGCGGAGGCTGTGGAGAGTTCCAGCCCGGAATAATTGGCCTGGGGGACTGTACCAGGGGCGGCTGCCCTCCGGAGCTGTTGGGGCCAGTAAGGGAGTGAGAGCAGTGTGGGCAGGTACAGGAGCCTTCTCCCGATGGGGGACGCGCAATTTCAGCGTTTCTTTTTCTATAGACCCGCATTTCGCGTGCTCTGCCTGCCTGTCTCAGCCTTTCTCCCATGCTCCAACGGTTGCTCCGTGGCAGCGCTTCTGGGCAGCTCGGCCACCATGTGCTGAGGCCCACTTCGTGCAGCAGCGCATCTGCTTAATGGGGAGATTGAATTTCTGCCAGGATGGCAGGAAAAATTGTGGGCAGCAGCCTGCAAGGCCTGTGGAACCTGGTCCACCTGCCTGAGTCCCCTCTTCCTGTTCACAGGTTGTGTCTCGGGGGGAGGGAGGGAGGGGCTCTCCTCCATGGGACCCAAGCTCAGGAGAGCCTCCCGATCAGGGGAGTCCATGGCAGGGGTCAAAGGGGGGTGCTCCCCACCTGCGTCTCCCATGGGATATTGCAGTAATGCTGAATCCCCTTCTCTTTCCCTTGAGGTGCAGGGACGCTGTGAGGACCGGGAGAAGGGGGAGTACTCTCCATACAGTAGCCCTGAGCGGGCCTTGGGGGGTCCGGGAGGCTGTTCCCCAGAGTTTATTTGGCCGATACGATGCCTTCCTGACTCAGAAGGCAGGTGCTCAGAGAACCAGGGAGAGATGCTCTGGGTCATCCAAGAGACCATGCTCGGGGTCTGCGGGCTCTCTACGCTTGCAGCCAAGTTTTGGGAATCACGGGACTCTCATCTGGACCCTGTTCCCAGGGACCTGGATGACTCGGATGAGCTGCAGGAGGACCCAGAGGTAGACCCGGATGTGGGTCTGCGTCCTGGCCCTGATGCTACCATGGATGATCCGTATTCTGTGGAGGTTTCCGGGGTGGATGGTGATGACCCTCGTGTAGTTCACCCTCTCATTCCCCAGGTGTCAGATGAGCTGGGGGTCAGGTTGGATCCAAAGGAGTTGGACAACAATGGTGTAAACCTAGCTCTTGATGGTCTGCGGGATCCTCCCACTGCTTTTCCCATTCCTAAGAAGATTCAAAAGCTCATTAGCTGGGAGTGGGATTCCCCGGAAGCGGGCTTGAAGGTGGGGAGAGCAATGTCCAAGCTATATCCCTTGCTGGATGAGCATTTGGATCGTCTGAGAACACCTTGGGTGGATGCGGCGGTCTCCACAGTGACCAAGAACCATACTACCCTACTACCATTCTGGTAGTAGGATCGGCCACATAAAAGGATGGCCAGGATTGCAAGCTGGAAGGGCATTTGTATTGGTGCCAGCTTGATGCAACGTGCCTGCTTATGTTGGATTTAGAAATTGCAGGAGCCGACATCCTCAGGAGTGCTATCTCCTGATCAGGTGGCACTTGGCTTATGTGGTGGATGCACTGTATGACCTCTTGCGCACGAAGGCCAGGATTATGGTCTTGGAGATTGCTGTGCGATGACTCCTGTGGCTGCGCACCTGGTTGGCGGACATGTTGTCCAGGACTCAGTTATGTAATCTGCCTGTTAAGGGGAAGCTTCTGTTTGAGGAGATCTGGATCAACTGATGAAGTCCCTGGGTGAAACCAAGTGCCTTAGATTGCCGAAAGAGAAAAAGGGCAGTAAGAAACCTTATTAATCAAGATGTTTTCAGTCAAGGAGAAGGGCTGCCTCTTCAGGTTCCAAGCAGCCATCAGGTCGCCAGCAGTCCTGTCGGGGTTCTAGCAGATCTGCCAGAGGTAGTGCTGGTCAGGGGGCTGGAGCTGGCAAGCCGTCCCAATGATACCAGGCTGGCCCACTCCTCTCTGATGGCGGTAGGGGCAGGCTGTGCCTTTTTATGAGGAGTGAGTCAAAAATCACCTCCGACCAGTGGGTTCTAGAGGTAATGAAAGCAGTTACGCCTTAGAATTTTCGCAGCCTCCCAAAGAAACCTTCCTGGAGTTGCACTGTTCTTCCCAAAACAAACAGGAAGCGATAGAGGGGACCTTTCGAAGGTTGATAGCTCTGGACGCCATAGTGCCGGTGCCACCCAATGAACAGGAGCAGGGAAGGTACTCCATTTATTTTGTGTTTCCAAAAAAGGAGGGCACCTTACACCCCATCTTGGATTTACAGAAGGTGAACTTGACCCACGAGTGCTGCGTTTCAGGATGAAGACACTGTGTACAGTGTTTCCGGTGGTCCGCAAAGGCAAGTTCCTGGCGTTCTTGGATCTGACCGAGGCTTATCTGCACATTCCCATTCGGAGGGACCATCAGACATTTCTGCGCTTCAAAGTGCTGGGTCAGCATTTTAGTTTCGGGCTCTCCCTTTCTGCCTAGCTACAGCCCCTCCAACATTTATGAAAGTGATCATGGTCATGGCTGCGGCCCTGAGGAAGGAAGGAGAGTTGGTCCATCCATACTTGGACGATTGGCTCATCCATTTGAAAGCGGAAGAGAACTGTGCTCATTTGGTGCTGCGAGTGATGCAGACTCTGAGCAACTTGGGATGTATGATCAACGTGGTGAAGAGCCACTTGGTTCCATCTCAGACTTTCAAGTATCTAGGAGCCCGTTTCAACACCCTGAATGGCCGAGTGTTCTTGTTGGTGGACAGGGTAGGAAAGGAATAGGAACAAGTTTCTCGTCTGCTGAGTCTACCAGTACTATGGTTCTGGAACTATATGCAAGTCTTGGGTTCCATGGTATCGACATTGGATCTGATTCCGTGAGCTTTTACTCATATGCAACCCCTGCAGAAGGCGCTGTTATCTTGGTGGAAACCGGTGTCGAAGCAGTTTTTGATTCCGCTCAGCCTGGATTGATGGCTATTGAAGACCAATTTGGAAAGAGGAATGGACCTCGAGATCCTAGATTGCGTGGTGGTGACCACTGATGCCAGTCTCAAGGGATGGGGAGCGATGTGTCTGGGCCATTTGGCTCAGAGCCTGTGGTCGTTGGCGGAGCAGACCTGGTCTATCAATCAACTGAAAAGAAGAGCAGTCCACAGAGCGTTGGTCATATTTCTGCCCCTGGTCCGGGGTCGCCTGGTGTGGGTGCTGTCAGACAATGCAACAACAGTAGCTTACATCAATCGCCAAGGAGGAACAAGGAACCACGTGGTGGCACGAGAAGCACATGGGCAGAATGCTACCTAGATGGAATTGTGGCCTCCCATGTTGCAGGAGTCGACAATGTACAGGCGAATTTCTTGAGCCGTCAACAGCTGGATCCTGGGAAGTGAGAGTTGTCCAGATGGGGAACTCCTCAACTGTATCTTATGGCCATACAGGCCAATGAGAAGACAATGAGGATTTTTAGTCACAGAAGGGAGCTCGGGATTCTGTTGTATGTTTCCCCCCCTGAGGCCGCTCATAAGGCATGTGCTACGATGCATAGAAGGTGGTACTAGTAGCACCCAAGTGGCAGCGGCGTCCATGGTTTGCGCATCTAGTCCAGCTGGCGGTGGACGGTCCTCTTCGACTGTCTCATCTGCGGGGCTTACTGCTCCAAGGTCCCATATTTTTGGATTGGGAGGATTACTTTTGTCTCACGGCCTGGCTTTTAAGAGGTGACGTTTGCACATGAAGGGATATTCAGAACCGATGATTGCTATCCTTTTCCAGGCTAAGCGGCCAGCTACCTCCCTAGCTTATATCAGAGTTTGGAAGGTGTTTGAGGCCTGGTGTACACAGCATGTCTTGGATCCTCTGTTGGCTTCTGTTCTACACATTTTGTCCTTCCTGTAGCTGGGTTTCTCTAAGGGTCTGGCTTACAGTTTGCTGTGGTTCCAGGTTTTGGCTCTGGGTTGCCTTCGAGACAGGGGCCAGGGCATGCCTTTGGCCTCTCATCCAGAGGTTGTTCATTTTCTGAAAGGAGTGAAACATTTAAAGCCTCCAGTTAGAAAGGTCTGCCTGAAATGGAATCTCAATTTAGTATTGCGTGCTCTCTGTGACTCATTTGAGCCTTTACATCAGGCCACCCTGAAGGATCTTACTTTGAAGACAGTTTTTCTAGTGGCTATTTGCTCCACCAGACAAATTTCTGAGCACAGGATCTTCTTGGTGTTTGGGTAATTGCCAGGTTCTTGTGGCCTGGTTTGGCCTCTGTTGGAAACAGGATGCTGGGCTTGATGGACCCTTGGTCTGACCCAGCATGGCAATTTTTTATGTTCTTATGTTCAGGCCCTTTCGTGTCGTGACTCTTTCTTGCGGATCTCCAATGACAGGATGTCCTTGCGTATAAAGTGGTATTGGCCTTTCATGTTAATCAGATAGTGGAATTATTGGGCTTCCCGGAGTGGTCTCGGTATCCTACGATGGGCAGAGACCTTCAACCCCTTGACGTTCATCGCGTCTTGTTGCATTATCTGAAGGTCATTAATTCTTTCCGACGGTCAGACCACCTTTTTGTCTTGTTTGGTGGAGCAAAGAAAGGGGAAAGGATGTTGAAGGCTACCGTGGCCCACTGGTTAAAAGACATGATTTCTTCGGCCTATATTTGTAAGGGCCACTCTGTCCCGATTGACCTTAAAGCACATTCCACATGGGCGCAGGCGACCTCTTGGACGGAATGTCAGTTGCTTTCTCCCCAGAAGATTTGTAGGGCAGCCGTCTGGTCCTCATTCCATACTTTTACCAGGCATTATCGCCTGGATGTGGGCGCTCTGGATTCGGCTAATTTTGGGGAAAGTGTTCTTAGAGAGGGTCTTTCAGGTTCCACTCAGTATAGGGGAGCTTTGGTTCTGATCTGGAATGATCTGGGTATGTACAGGAAAGGCAAATTGGTTCTTTCTTGCTAATTTTCATTCCTGTAATACCGCAGATCATTCCAAAGGCCCACCCCGGTATGGCTACCAAAAGACTGATTCCTGACTGGGTTTCTAATGCATTCTGCAAAAGAAAAAAAAAGTGTTGCTATTGAGAATTTTTAATCTGGTTGAGGTGCACAGTTGGCTGCGGCACTGAACCTGTTCAGTTCAGGGTATCCAACCCTAGTTTCTAGTTTGTCTACTATTAGGGGGTGATCTTTCTTTTGGCTTGCGTACAGGTTAATATTGAGGGACTGCAGGTGACACTCTTGGTTATATAGCAGTGCCTCAAGGTTTTGTTCTCTGCCTCCATCTGCTGGTAGGGAGGTATAAACCCACTGTTCTGGAATGATCTGCGGTATTACAGGAACGAAAATTAGCAGGTAAGAACCAATTTTCCTTTATTCTTTCACACACACACACACACACACACACATACGCATGCTCAGGCTAACCTCCCCTCTTTTTTGGCCATGGGTGGCTTGAGTTCTGCAGGAGGATGGGCCTTTATTTTCTATGGTTACTGGTGGGATCTGCTGGTGGTCCCATGGCCTCTCCTTCAGTCGTCCACAGGGCCCCTTCTCTTTTTGGCTTCCAACAGCCTGCGGCCTTTCCTTTTTTTCTGGCTGCTGGTGGATTGGGCTTTACTGGCAGCCATTGTGGCCTTTCCTCTTCTTTGGCTACCAGAGGGATGGGCTCTGCAGGCAGCCCTGTAGCTTTTCTGCTTCTTTGGCCCCCAGCAAGTTGGGTTCTGCAGGCAACCGTGGGGCTGGGACTTTTTTTTGAGCTTGGGCTACTGCGTGCCAGGTTGCCGTCCTGTGCAAGCGCGCATCTTGTACATTGGATTCTGCCGGCCCTGGGGAATGGGGTTAGGTTGGGATAGAGAGGAGGAGAGAAAGAAAACTGGTGGTCTTGTTGTGGAAGGAGAGAGGGCTGAATCTGGAAGAGGAGCAAAGTGAAAGGGAGAGAGTTAGGGATCTTGCTGAGGGGTGAGAAGAATGAGCCTGAAGAAGACAGGTTGTAGGGGTGCAGATAGAGAGTTGAGGTTGGGGGTCCTGGATCTTACCAGAGGGAAATTCTGCACACAAAAATAAAAATTACATATCTTTGAATAATAACTTTGTGACTGTATACATTGTAATTATTACTCAATGACAGTGACTATACTGTGTGATTTTGACAAGGAAAGTATGCAGCATTTTCAATTGTTCTGTAGAGAATTCCCTCAGGAGTTCATGGGCGCTTCTCCACAGAGAAAGCTTAAATGGCACCTGCTTAAAGGAAAGACAATCCCCAGAACAATGAGATCAAAATGTATCCTAACCTAAAGGAGGTGAATCCTTACCGGTAGAGACCCGGCAGCAGGAAGAAGATTCCCGTCAACCTCTTATTGTAATGGGGTGGATGTGAGGTTTCATCCCCACAGCAGAGGATCTTGAAATTAGCAGCTCCCTCTTGGTGGGTTTCTCTGAAGACAGCCCCCATTCAGGCCTGTGGTGTCATATTACAAACATCTTTCACTGTGCAGCTTAACAAAACTACCTTCACCAGTAAGTTAAAACCATAAACCCAGAAAGGAAAAACCCTGGATAGGGAAGGATATCTAGCAGCTGAGATGATATTTTAAATTTCCTTTGTAGTACTGATCTCCCTTCCCTGCTGATTTTCTGTTTTGTTTTTTTCTATTAAAAAGGACCAAGATCTTTTTCTTGTGCTCAGACTCACTATATGCAGCTCTGTAGAAGTTCTATTTACCGTATTACCTTTGTACCTGTCTATAATCTCCAGCCCTGCCCTGTGTACATACACTCACCCTCTCTCTGCAGCTGCCACACCTCCTCTGGCTCTCCCCTCCGGCTGCTCTCCACTGCTGCCACGCCTCTTCCTCTTTCCTCCTGTCCCTGCTGCAAGAGCTTTCTCTGTCTGAAATCAACACTTGAGCAGCAGTCCCAGGAGAAGCTGGTAAGAGATATTCATGTTTTGTCAACAGAAACAATGGACTCACTCAAAAAATAATTTGTCCTTTTTTTGTGTCTATGGGAAAACTCCTCTAAATCTAAGTTTAGAGGTGGACACTTCAGCAAGGCTAGGACGGAAGCTTTCTCTGATTTATTCCTTGTTTGTCTTTCTGTGCTCTCTCGCTCCGTGCTACTAGCAGAGCATCTGGCTGAGACCAGGCCCCCTTTCCCCTTATGTTTGTGTTAAGTTCACATCCTTTGTGGCTGCATAGACTCCAGTAATTTGTAGTTAATTCCCTGCCAGTCTCAGTCCCAGCGGCAGATGGAGGGAAAGGAAAGGAACAGCCCCCGCAGTATTTTGTAAGTACGCATGTTGCTCCGACCCTGCTCGGTTACATTCAAGATCCAAGTCAGGGTTTTTGAGCTGGGTGTCTGGAAACGGTCAGTACTGTAATAGCTGTACAGGCTGCAGCATCTTCCCTTCCTGTTATGGCTCTAGGAGCACTTGTTGTTCCACAGGCCACCAGCAGGGAATATCTTTCTAGTAGAGATGATAGATCTATAAACATGGAGAGACTGCTAATCTTTCATAGTGAAATGCATTTTGTGTGGGGAGCCCCCCCCCCCCCCATACCTTCATATGCACAATGTTTTGTGTGCACAAAATTTATACACGCGGAAAGGAGGTCAGTGAAGGAGTTTTGGGAGTGGCCAGCTGGTGACCACACATATTCAGCATTCTCCAGGTAAAATTAATGTGCATATGTATTTAATGCCCCCCCCCCCCCTCCACGAATGGGGAGTATAAAATTATCAAAAGGGTCAGACTCCAAGTGGGAACCTTCTACCTTGGCATTCTCCGTGATTTGACCTGTGGCATGCCTCTGGGAAGGGGTGCCCTGGCCTCAGGCAGCAGATTGCCTTGAGCTGCCCCTGGTAACTCTTCATCCACTCCAGACAACTTTTCAGGTTTCCTCTTCAGATCATTGCAAGAGATTTTCCCCACTCACTCCTTCCCCATAGCTGTTGGGCCAAATACTTCTTCTGCAGCTCCTCTTAGACCCAGGCCAGATCATCCCCTGGTTGTTTTTTTTTCATGGGAAGAAACACCGCTTCAGCCTCAGCCCTATCCCCTTGAGGAGGAAAGCCCTGGTGGAACTCTCTTGGGGAAAGGCTGCTCCAAGCTCACCAGGCACCTTGTGGCACCCTCCAAAACTCCTCTGGCTAAGCTCTGATCCAGAATTATACAGCAGTTAATTCGCTTCCTCTAGAGCAAAGGTTCCCAAACCTGTCCTGGAGCAGCCCCAGCCAGTCAGGGTTTCAGGATATCTACAATGAAAATGCATGAGATAATATTTGCATGCTATGGAAGCAGTGCAGGCAGACTTAGCTCATGCATATTCATTGTAGATATCCTGAAAACCTGACTGGCGGGGGGTCCTCCAGGATAAGTTGGGAGCCTCTGCTCTAAAGGATTCTTCTCCCAGAATTTCTTAAAGGAGACATTTTCCATACAATCCACTAGAAATTCCCTTCATAGACTTCCATTGGTTTACACACAGTGTTCTTTTATCATTGACTATGCCATCTAGTGACCGTTAAAAGCAATTTCAGCATTTTTCCCACCCAAACACTCAAAAATTTGTCATCCATTTATCGGATCCCAGAAACAAGTCAAAGGCCTCCCGCATCCAAATTGTCTTCCAGGCCATATTTTAGTAATGAAGGGACAATTTGGGAGGTCCATCATATATTTCTAATTGGAGAAATCACAGTCCTAAATTTATCTGGGTAAAGTTATGAATGTAACTTTATCCTTGGAATGAGGAAGGGAGTGTGGAAGATTTTGTGGGTTAAGCCTGCATTTTAGCCTTCCTCTTCCCCATTGAAAAAAGAGACTGGAGAGCTCAGCATCCTTATAGAAACATATAGAAACATAGAAATGACGGCAGAAGAAGACCAAATGGCCCATCCAGTCTGCCCAGCAAGCTTCACACATTTTTTCTCTCATACTTATCTGTTTCTCTTAGCTCTTGGTTCTATTTCCCTTCCACCCCCACCTTTAATGTAGAGAGCAGTGATGGAGCTGCATCCAAGTGAAATATCTAGCTTGATTAGTTAGGGGTAGCCGCCGCAATAAGCAAGCTACACCCATGCTTATTTGTTTTACCCAGACTATGTTATACAGCCCTTATTGGTTGATTTTTCTTCTCCCCTGCCATTGAAGCAGGGAGCTATGCTGGATATGCGTGAAGTATCAGTCTTCTCCCATGCCGTTGAAGCAGAGAGCCATGCTGGATGTGTGAAGTATCAGTTTTTCTTCTCCCCTGCCGTTGAATCAGAGAACTATGCTGTATATGCATTGAAAGTGAAGTATCAGGCACATTTGGTTTGGGGTAGTAACCGCCGTAACAAGCCAGCTACTCCCTGCTTTGTGAGTGCGAACCCTCTTTTCTTCTCCCCTGCCGTTGAAGCAGAGAGCTCTGCTGGATGTGTGAAGTATCAGTTTTTCTTCTCCCCTGCCGTTGAATCAGAGAACTATGCTGTATATGCATTGAAAGTGAAGTATCAGGCACATTTGGTTTGGGGTAGTAACCGCCGTAACAAGCCAGCTACTCCCTGCTTTGTGAGTGCGAACCCTCTTTTCTTCTCCCCTGCCGTTGAAGCAGAGAGCTCTGCTGGATGTGTGAAGTATCAGTTTTTCTTCTCCCCTGCCGTTGAATCAGAGAACTATGCTGTATATGCATTGAAAGTGAAGTATCAGGCTTATTTGATTTGGGGTAGTAACCGCCGTAACAAGCCAGCTACTCCCCTCTTTGTGAGTGTGAATCCTTTTTTCCACATTTCCTCTTGCTGTTGAAGCTTAGAGCGATGTTGGAGTCACAGTAAGGATGTGTATGTTTATTTAAAAAGGTTATTGACTCCAGGCAGTAGCCATCATTCTGGCGAGTCACCCACCCTTCATTGGCAGCCTCTTGACTTTATGGATCCACAGTGTTTATCCCACGCCCCTTTGAAGTCCTTCACAGTTCTGGTCTTCACCACATCCTCCGGAAGGGCATTCCAGGCATCCACCACCCTCTCCGCGAAGAAATACTTCCTGACATTGGTTCTGAATCTTCCTCCCTGGAGCTTCAAATCGTGACCCCTGGTTCTGCTGATTTTTTTTCCTTCGGAAAAGGTTTGTCGTTGTCTTTTGATCATTAACACCTTTCAAGTATCTGAAAGTCTGTATCATATCACCTCTGCTCCTCCTTTCCTCCAGGGTGTACATATTTAGATTCTTCAATCTCTCCTCGTACGTCATCCGATGAAGATCCTCCACCTTCCTGGTCGCCCTTCTCTGTACCGCCTCCATCTTGTCTTTGTCTTTTTGAAGATATGGTCTCCAGAACTGAACACAGTATTCCAGGTGAGGCCTCACCAAGGACCTGTACAAGGGAATAATCACTTCCCTTTTCTTACTCGATATTCCTCTCTCTATGCAGCCCAGCATTCTTCTGGCTTTAGCTATCGCCTTGTCGCATTGTTTCACCGACTTCATATCATTAGACACCATCACCCCAAGGTCCCTCTCCTGCTCCGTGCACATCAGCCTTTCCCCCCCCCATCGAATACAGTTCATTCGGATTTCCACTCCCCATATGCATGACTTTGCACTTCTTGGCATTGAATCTCAGCTGCCATATCTTCGACCACTCTTCCAGTTTCCTTAGATCCCGTCTCATTCTCTCCACTCCTTCCGGCGTGTCCACTCTGTTGCAGATCTTAGTGTCATCCGCAAAAAGACAAACCTTACCTTCTATCCCGTCCGCAATGTCGCTCACAAAGATATTGAACAGGACCGGTCCCAACACCGATCCTTGCGGTACACCACTTAAAACCGCTCTCTCTTCAGAGAAGGTTCCATTTACCATCACACATTGTCTTCTGTCCGTCAACCAATTTGCAATCCAGGTCACCACCTCGGCACTCACTCCCAAGCTTCTCGTTTTATTCACCAGTCTCCTGTGCGGAACCGTATCAAAAGCTTTGCTGAAATCCAAGTATATGATATCGAGCGCTCTTCCTCTATCCAATTCCTTGGTTACCCAGTCAAAAAAGTCAATCAGATTTGTCTGACAGGATCTTCCTCTGGTGAATCCATGCTGCCTCTGGTCCATCAATTCTCCCGACTGTAGATAGTTCACTATTCTCTCTTTCAACAGTGACTCCATTACTTTTCCCACCACCGAAGTGAGGCTAACCGGTCTGTAGTTACCAGCCTCCTCTCTGTTCCCACTCTTGTGAAGCGGGACCACCACCGCTCTTCTCCAATCACTCGGCACCACTCCCGTTTCTAGGGATCTATTGAACAGGTCGCACAGCGGTCCCGCCAGCACATCTCTGAGCTCCCTCAGTATCCTTGGATGAATCCCATCAGGCCCCATGGCTTTGTCCACTTTCAGATTCTTTAGCTCTTCCCATACATTATCTACTGTAAAAAGGATTTTCCTCTGTTCCGCTTCCCTCCAGTTTCTTGTTGTGTAGAGATGGTCCTTCTCCAGGGTCTTCTTTAGTGAACACAGAGCTGAAGTATTCGTTTAATATTTCTGCCATTTCTTCGTCTCTCTCCACACATTGATCATTACCACCTTTCAATTTCACTATACCACTTTGGACTTTTCTCTTTTCGTTGATGTATCTGAAAAATGTTTTGTCACCATATTTTATCTCCTTGGCAATCCTCTCTTCTGCTTGACTTTTTGCCAACTTGATTAATTTCTTTGTCTCCCTCAGTTGAATCAGATATTCTTCTTTGTGCTCCTCCCTTTGGGATCTTTTGTATTTCTTGTATGCAGTTCTTTTAGCTTTAATTTTGTCAGCCACCTCCTTTGAGAACCAGATAGGTTTCATTTTTCTTTTGCTTTTCTTTACATTTCTAACATATAGAGCAGTTGCCTTGGCGATTGCTCCTTTTAGATTGGTCCACTGTTGATCCACGTCTCTCTCATTTTCCCATCCATTTAGTTCTTCCTCTAGGTACTTCCCCATTTCCTCAAAGTCTGTGTTTTTGAACTGTAAAACTCTGGTCTTTGTGCTTCTTTTCCATATTATTTTAGTGATATTAAACCATACCGTTTGATGATCACTGGTGCTGAGGTGGGCGCCCACCTTGACATCAGAGACGATATCTCCATTATTGAGCACTAAGTCGAGAATAGTTCCTTCTCTCGTGGGTTCCAATACCATTTGTTTGAACAAAGATTCTTGCATGGTATCCACTATTGCTCTACTGTTTTTAGATTCTGCAGATGGGATTTTCCAGTCTACATCTGGCATATTAAAGTCACCAACGATCACCACTTCCCCTTTCTTACCTATCTTATGGATGTCTTCAACCATATCTCTGTCCAGCTCTTCCTTTTGGTTTGGAGGCCTGTAAACCACTCCAATATAAATGGATGCTCCATCATCTGTTTTTAGATCTACCCATAGTGCTTCTTCCTTGCCCCAACTTCCTTGCAGCTCAGATGCTTGGATATTATTTCTGACATAAAGAGCCACACCTCCCCCTTTTCTATCCACTCTGTCCTTCCTTAACAAGTTATAGCCTGGTATTGCCGTATCCCAATCATGAGATTCTGTGAACCATGTCTCTGTGATAGCAACGATGTCCAGTTCTGCCTCTGTCATTAGGGCCTGCAGATCTGGGATTTTATTTCCCAAACTATGAGTATTTGTAGTCATAGCTTTCCAGGTACTCTCTTTACGATTATTGCTTTTCCTGTACTCCTTATGAGACTTTAGTTGAGAATTGTTATTCACTTCACTCTTTCCGTTTGCAGTTGTGCCACTGATGCCAGAGTTATCCATCTCAATTAGCTTTTTCTTTTGGTTATGGATCTTGAAATTCTGCATGCATTGGTTTTTTTTCTTTTCTGGTAACAGGTCAATGTTTTTCTCTAGAATTTCTTCAGTTAATATAGGGAGGGCTTTATGTTCTTGTTGCATTTGATACTGTGTGTGTCTCCTTGTTACAGGTCTAATTCTACCAGAGCCCACTGTGATCCTGTTTTTTAATGATTTACTTGATGAACTGATTGAGTGGGGGGGGGGGTATACTTGTTGGCTTCCCATTTGTCAGGAATGGGTGACTGTGGGACACATGTGTTATCCTACCTGAGTCTACTGTATTTCTTTTTCTTGACTCCTGGTTATTCTTTGGTGTTTGGGAATTATTTTCTGAGTAATGCAATATGGGTGTAATTCTTGTAATTGAAGCTAATTGAGCTTTAACCTCAGTCAGCTCCGTTTTCAAAGAAGAGAGCTGTGCACAGATCGGGCAAGCTCCAAGTCTCCAGATGCTTTCCCTCAGAATAAAGGCTCTACAACAGTTGCATTGGATAGTTCTCATATTGGTTAAGTTTTGGATTGGTATGTCCTTAGCTGTTAACTTACTAATTGATCTTGTTGCTAATGCTAATTTAGTCAGGGTGAGACCAGGTTCGTTTTTTGTGCGTGTTTGTGAGAATGTTAATTGGGCACTGATTGTGTGGTGCTGCTTTCAGTTATGGGTCATGAATAAAGTTATACCATTGTCTGATTGCTTCTGAATTAGTTTATCACAGAGTGTTCAACGGATCACATAACCAGCAGCGTTCTACTAAACATACGAGTGAAGTTATAGGGATATGTTTTTCACTTTGTTTACTTATGAGTTGAATGGATATTTTGATGTACTTTTTCTTGTGACGCTGGCATTATTTTCTTTCAAGCTTGTCTTGTATAAATATATGAAATTGGGGTTTTAAAAAATGTTTTATTTATATCAAACAACCCCCCCCCCCCATTGGGAACGGGAGGATGCAGCGTCTGTCCTGGAGCAGTGTGCACTCTCTTAGTGACACTTCAAGGGTTCAGAGGGCATGGAGACAAGCTTGCGGCAGGTGGAGGAGTGAATAAGGGGCAACGGGTGCCTCATAGTAACACTAGCACCTAATGCAAATGCAAGGACTCATTGGATCCTTACCAGGCATATCTGTTTCTCATAAAGAGTACATATTGTGATTGAAGAGAGAGAGAGTGAACCATTTTCTCTTTGGAACGTTCCACAATTCATCATTCCTGTGTTGCAATATAACGGCCCTTAGAGGGTTCCAGTGGGCATTAGGGAATTGAAGTTGGAGATAAATTAAGCTTTCCTCTGTTCCCTTTCCCAGCAGGATTGTGCAGAAGAGACATAAAACACGTTAGCTGTGAATGTCCTTGGAAGGTCTCTGTTATGACCGCCGGCCGCGGCAGTCCGCGACCGGGGCAGACTGTCATGGCTGCCGGCTGCGGCGGTCCGCGGTCGGGACCTAACACTTACCCGTGGCGTCGGGTCTCTGCAGAGGCTCCTGCAAGTGCAGGGAGCCTTCGGCGTTCTCCGCGCGGCCTGGGCCGCTGCTTGGCCGGCCGCGGGACTCTGATCCATGCTGTGACTCCGCCCCCTTCTCAGCTGCACTAGGGCCGCACGCACGGCTGAAGATAGGATTTAAAGGGGCCACGACAAGAAGTGTCGTGGCTCCCTTCTGTAGCACTTCCACCAGGGTTTTGTATTTAAAGGCAAGGTCTGCTCCTCAGACCTTGCCTTGGTATTGAGGTCTGTGCTCTGTTCCAGTGTTTGGTGTTCCTGGTTCCGTGCTTCGTCCCGCTTCTGCTTCTCCCGGTTGGATTGACTCTTGGACCCCTGACTTCGGACTGGTGGTGGTGTATTCTGGTATCGACTTGGACTGGCTCTGGACCCTTCTCCTTCTCAGCTCCTGGATGGGCTTCGAACCATTCTCCCGTCTGCTTCTGGACTGGCTTTCGACCCTCCTCTGGACTTCGACCCTTGGACTGGATTAGGACTATTCTTCTGCTATACCCCCAGACTTCTCACGACCTGCTGGAGGCGCCAGCCGTCTGGAACCCACGACCTGCAGGAGGTGCCTGCATCTAGACCATCTTCATTCTTCAGGGAGTCGCCTAAGTCCCAGCGGCCGTGTCCCTACGGGCTCCTCCTGGGGGGGATCACGAGCTTCCAGGGTGAAGTCGTCCTCTAACATCTTCAGCAGGCCTCGCCATCTGACAGTGGAGACAGACAAGGGTTTTTTTTCCTTCTCGACAGTGCAGACTCTACCTCAGAACAAGGGTCCACTCTCCGGTTCCTAACATCTCTTGCCTAATGAGAACTAGCTTGTAGGCCCTTTCCCTATTCTTGATTTTGAAGTGAAAGGGTGGAAGGTTGCCCTTTACCTTGGGAAGAAAGCTCTTACTCTCAGGATTTGCCTCAAGATGGGAGAAGACCCTATGGTATGTATTTTTTCCTGTTTACCAGCGCTCTAACTGTGTTCTGGGAATCTGCAGGATCCTGTTGCAACAAATATTTTTGTGAAGAAATTTTGTATCATGTATTCAACTTGGTGAACTGGTACCAGCATAGTACTGAATCCAAAGGGGAATGAGGAGAGAGTGTTCATCCAGTAATACCAGTGAAATGAAATTGATGTAGCTCATCTTCTGGTGGTTATCCTAGGACTAAATCCACTACCATTTCCCCAGCGCCAGGGTCAGGATTCTTCCATTGGGAGGGAAGGAATATTCATCCAAGGCTCAAAGTATGGGGTTGACTCCTGGGGAGTTCTCTCTTAACTGTAGGTTGGAGGTATGTGAGCACCAACAAAATACTCTGAATTCTCAGACAAACAAAACTATACTGTAGCAATTTTTCTAAAGCAAATGGGATTCCATATTTACTAGTTCTTGGCACAACAGATTATCACAGTCCTCCAACTCTCCTTTATCTGTGCAAGAATTCGCCCTCCAGGGCTTGGAAAAGCAAGACTTCCCAGATGGATAGGGGTAACCCTTCTAAAATACTGGCAGACAAAATGGGATTCTACTCGTCATGATGTGGGTGCTAAGAGCCCTATTACAGTCATGATTTGTAATGGAGAGTGATGAGGAGGTAGTGAAATACTTTTGGCATGCCATACAAGGAATCATCATGCTTGTTCTAAGTTTTTTATTTTTGATCGTAAGTAGCATTCTAATTATTCTATAGCATTTGTGATTAAATTTTGTGCTTTGCTTTTGCTAGACAGACAGATGCCGCAGAAGAGAAGACACTAGATAAAAATGGTTCATAAGCTAGAAAATTAATGGGCAGTGTGTTACAATTCAGCCTAGCTGCAAGCTCATAGATAGCATTTGCATACTGAGCGAGAACGAATTTACATAGAGCCACTTGGATTATTTGTTTAAATTAAACAGCCAGACATAGAAATATTTTGACAATTGTGTAACCCAGTTGTTGGTTTAGGGACTGGATTGTGAAGAAGTGTAAATCCTGTATAATGCCTTATTGTCAGTAAAATCATCATAGAAAGAGCTCCCTATTGGTGTCTTGCATGACACTCTTACTTTCTCTCCATAAGGTATACCTGTAATAAAAAGAAAAACAGATTTTCTCCTCAGCTGCTGGCTTTAAGCATTTATTGAATCACAACAATGACTCCCAATTGTACCTCTTCTCCCAGGGAGAAGACTCCCCATGGGGGTCTTCTAAGCTATTCAGAATGCTCTTACTCACAGTTCTCTTTCTCCAGATGACATGCAGGATCTTTTGGATGAAAGGTCCAGGCAGCAGGGAACTATCAACTTTTCTAATTTTCCCCCACTCTAGGGCAGGAAGGGTGACAGCAAAAACCTTCCTCCTAGATCCACAAAAAAGCAAAGTCCTTATTCTAATGTCCAAAAACTGGAATTCTCTTGTAGCAGGACACCAGATGGGGGTGAAGTAGATTGTAAACTGGATCAGAGTCTTCCCTGCTCTGGACACTACAGAAGAGGAACTTCTCTCTAATCCCTGCCTAGGCCAAGAATCCGGGGTTTCGCAAGAAACTCCAAATAAAATTCAGCAAAATCTCAGGAACCCAACCAGACAGGTTGTGTACTGTAAAGGGGAAACTCTACCTCCTTTCCTAGTTCACAGACCGTGAAGCCTGGTTCCAGGAGTAGGAACAACTTCCACACAACTCCAAATCAAATCTGTACGGCCACACTCGTCTATGATGCAACCTGGGCAGAGGAGGTGACCTCTCCAGCAGCCTCAGTGGAGGTGCTGTTCTGAAAATGGTGCACTCCTCCCTCTACCACCTGAATCCTACTCTTAGCACAAGGGTTCAGAACCAGGGGCATCTGATGATCCCACATAGAGAAGTGAGGTAAAGTAGAGGTCCACACATTGGAAATTCAGGTACAAGGGTGTCCTACATAATTCAGGGATGCATAGGGCACATTTCCAAAGGATTTCTTACCAATGACAGCAAGAAACCTTGAGAGAGTATTGGAGATTGTAATTTTTCTTAATTATGAATTCATCTTGTAAGAAATGTTTACTATCAGGTCGATCCAGTAAGGCCGCGGTAAAAACAGTGAGGTAGTGTCAGGCGCACCCTTCCTCCCCGCACGCACAGTTCTCTTCACTAACTCCCTGATACTCTCCTCTAATCGCATGCAAATGCATGCCGCGGCTGTGAAGCGTTAGGGAAGGGTTATGCCCGCGCAACCTATTTTACTGTATAGGCGCTGTAACAGCGCCTATACAGTAACCTGGGTGCGCTGGTACCTGTCATTTCAAATGACATTTGAAATGACAGGCACCAGGAAGTGTAAAAAAGTTTAAAAAGTGTAAAAAACAAAAAACCTGTGTGTTATATAAAAAAATAAAACAATTTTAAATACCTGTCGGAGGGCCGTGAGTCCCGGTGGGCGGCGGGCAGCCATCAGCGGCATCCGGTAGTCCCTTCTCCCTTCCTCCCTCCCTCCCCTGCCTGGATGAGCGCCAAAATCGCACGGGCGGGTCGGCAGCGGGGGGGGGCGGCAGTAGGATCCGGGAGCGGCGGGTAGGCGGCAGCGGGGTCCGGGGGGGCAGCGGCAGCGGGGTCCGGGGGTGGCAGCGAGATCCGGGGAGCCAGCAGCGGCAGCATGTTCGATCGGGCAGGCAGCTAGGTGGCAAAGTAAAGATGGCCGCCTGCACGGGAAAATCGTGCAATTGGCCGCTGAAGACGTGACGTCACACCCCTTGACGCCAAACGTCGTGACGTCACGTCTTCAGCGGCCAATTGCACGATTTTCCCGTGCAGGCGGCCATCTTTACTTTGCCACCTAGCTGCCTGCCCGATCGAACATGCTGCCGCTGCTGGCTCCCCGGATCTCGCTGCCACCCCCGGATCCTGCTGCCGCCCCCCCCCCCCCCCCCCCCGCTGCCGACCCGCCTGTGCGATTTTGGCGCTCATCCAGGCAGGGGAGGGAGGGAGGAAGGGAGAAGGGACTACCGGATGCCGCTGATGGCTGCCCGCCGCCCACCGGGACCCACGGCCCTCCGACAGGTATTTAAATTGTTTTATTTTTTTATATAACACACAGGTTTTTTGTTTTTTACACTTTTTAAACTTACCATAGCAGGCCCGAGCCTTGCTACTTTTTCGTTTGTTTTTTTTTGCCCTGGTCCCGTCCAGTCTCCTGCAGCCCCGTCCGGTCCGGACGGGGCTGCAGGAGACCGGACGGGACCAGGGCGGGTAAGCAATGTTTTTACCCTACACTACACTACACTAACTCCTACTAGGGGGAGGCGGGTAAACTAGCAGGTTAAGGCCGCGGCAGCAGAACAGCGGGTTACGGAGGAGATAATATCAGCGCCCGTTACAGTATCGCAGGGGAATAGCTAATTCCTTCATTATACAGCTTTTTCGTTCATTTACATGCCGGGTGCGGAAAGGGTTATGCGTCTGTTTTCAGAAGCGATACGGACGCGTGAAACTGGAGACTGTATCGCCGAATTGCCTTGCGCGCCCGAATTGTGCGCTACAAGCACGTTACAGACGGGCAATCCTCGAGCGGACGATACTGGATCGACCTGTATGTCAGGTTGTCACCACTGAGCAAGTTGTAATTCAAATTTGTTATATTTCTTGTAACCTCAGCTCTAGTGGAAGAGTGATTGTAAGTTCTTTTCTTTTCCTTAAGGGCCTTGAAGCCATTGCTTCCTGTCATGTTGAGAAGAAACCAACTGGAGTTACACTGAATTGTGTCAGGCCTCAGCAGCATTTGGAGGGAGAGGATTGTGCAAGTAAAACCTGAGCAGCTGTTGGAGGAATTCTTGAAGGTTGTCATCCAACCCTCGCACAAAAAAAAAAGTGAAAGAGTTTCATGCACCAAATAATTAGCTAGACAGAGAAAAGTTCTGCAGCAAAGAAACCCAAGGAAATTAATTGTACCCATAAGTATATTCTTAGGAGAAGCCCAGACTGAATCTGTACTGTTATACTGTAACAATTACATTCTTACTAAAGGAGCTCAGACTATACTTATGCACAGCAACTAAGTGTAGACTACTCCTGGGGGAATTCTGCGCTACTGCAGAACGCAGACTTTGCACAGAATTCCGATCACGGTGAAAAGGGAAAGCCTCCGTGTGCCGCGGGACGCGCTCCGTTCGCGGCGAAGATGAAAGCCCAGCACGCCGTTCACGGCACACGGGGGCTTTCCCTTTTTGCCGCAAACGGCGCACCGGGCCTTCATCTTCACCGCGAACTGAGCGCATCCAGCGGCATGCTGGTGAGAATGTGTGTCGGGGAGGGTGTGAGAGAATGTGTGTGTGTGAGAGAGGGGTGGGTGACAGCAGGAGGGTGTGAGAGAGAGCATGGGAGGTAAGAGAGGGAGGGTGGGTGGGGGGATGCTTAAGTGTGGGTTTCAGAGAGAGAGAGGGAGCCTATATGAGGAGAGGAGGTGTGGGGGAGGGTGAGAGACAGCTTGGTTGATAAGAGAGGGAGTGGGGGGGATGCTTGTGGGGTTCAGAGAGGGAGCCTATATGAGGGGAGGGTAACAGAGAGCAGGAGGGTGTGAGAGAGCATGGGAGGTAAGAGAGGGTGGGTGGGGGGATGCTTGAGTGTGGGTTTCAGAGAGAGGGAGCCTATATGAGGAGATTGTGAAGGAGTGTGTGTGAGAGATTGGGAGCTGGTGTGATGTGAGGGTGCTAGCCTGTCTGAAGGGATTGTGTATGTGTGAGACAGAGCCTGTGTGAAGGGCTGCATGAGAGAGAGACATAGGTAGCCTGTGTGAAAGAGAAAGGGAGCTTGTGAGGGTGTGTATGCAAGAGAGAGGGCCCTGTATGAGGGGATGTTTTGTGTATGAGAGTGAGGGAGCCTATATGAGGGTGTGTGTATGTGGAAGGGACACTCTTACAGTGAATTTCTAGGAAAATTCTGCTCAAAATATTAAAAATTCTGCAACTTTAATAACTTTTTCTGTATTAATTTAAAATGTAATTACTTAAAGACTGTCATGTAAATTGTGTTATTTTGACCAATATAAAGTTTGCAGAATTTTGCAGAATTTTCAGTTTTTGTGTGCAGAATTCCCCCAGGAGTAGTGTAGACAGACACTTTAGAATGGATCAGGATTAAGTTTTCGTATGTCATCAGTGGAGGGAGGATGAACTGACTGAAGATCTGCAGCTGCTTATCTCGTTTTTCATGCAGATTAGAACTTGTTTATTTTTCACTCTTTTTTTTTTTTTGTGACTCAGGATTTTGTGGACCAGGCTCTATTTATCCCTAAACTCTAGGAGATCATATTTTCAACTAGCACATGGGTATTCAGTTTCTGGACACACTTTCTTGTGGATCAGATGAGTCCCAGGAACCAAGTACCTGACATATCCTGGCTTGCTGGTCCCTCTAGTATCCTGGCTCACACTGTGTGCCTACTAGAATCAACTTCCTTCTCAAACAACTCTGCATATTCCTGTAATATTTTTATTATGTGCCCAGAGCTAGTATATAAAAATAAGAAATCCACTTTTATTCTACTTTCGAAAATAGCAGCCAGGGCCTGTGCAATCAGATGTGCGAGCTATGCATTAGCATGGGGCAGCAGCTTCTGGTGGGTGGCACTAGGATAACAAGAGTCCTCTTTGTTCTCTCTCTCATGCTGATCAGGATCAGAAGGCGGAGAAGGCTGCTGCTTATGTTTTATCTGTTGCGGCTAATTGTTTTTCCTGAGCAGAGGGAAACCAATCAGATATGGGAGGTGTGCAAAAGTAGACGTGCTCAAATTATTGCTGCCAACACACAGACAGGAAGAGGAGGCCAACTGATGAGGAAACGAAGAAAGCAGAAAAAACAGAGAAGGGAGAGAAGCAAAGATGAGGGTGAATTGTTGGGGAGAGATGAGAAAGGGGTAAATGCTAGACGGAGATGAAGGGGTGAATGGTGTGGGGGAGGCATAGGGAAGAAGCCAAGAATGAGGTGAATGCCTGCTTCCTAAAGCCAGAAATGCAAACTTGGGCTCTCTGGTATTTTTTTTTTTTTCCTCCTGAAGTTTCACATTTTCATGTATGCAGTAACAGAAGAGAGAGAATGGGGTGGGAGAAAATAGAGGAGGTAACTGAGAGCCAGGGAGGAAGAAGGGATGAATGAGAATGCGGTGGCTAAAAGTGCAAAATGGGTGGAAAAAGTACAAGTGAGCTGGTGGGGCGGGAGGTAGGGAGAGTGTGAGAGAGCTGAGAATGGGGAAGGTAGGAGGATGAGAGCTGAGGGTGGGAAGGGTACAGGAAATTATGAGAGTGTTAATGGAATAAAAGGAGAGCAGAGGAACAAGTGGGAGGAAGTAAAAGACAGATTAAGATGGTTGGTGAGTGAAAGAAGGCCAGAGATGATGATGTGGTGAAAGAGAGCCAGGGATGGTATTGGAGCAGGGTGGGACAGAAGTGATGAAGGAAAGGATGTGTGTGTGTGTGAGAGAGAGAGAGAGCATGCCAGAAGTGGTGATGGGGGAAAGGGTTTGAGAAAGAGAGAGCCACAGAGAGCAATGAAGGAGTGTTTAGGAGAGAGAGCTCAAGGAAAAGATTATATAAAGGAGTTACTAGGGTGAGTGAATCAGAGAGGGGTTAGAGGGATCATGAGAGTAGATGATTGGGTGTTAAGAATCAAAGTAGGAATGATGGAATGAAGATGTCAGGCTGGAGGGGATGGGAGAACCTGAGAGGGAGTGAATGAAATGAAATGGTTAAGAAGAGAATATAAGAGGGTTATCAAGAGAGAGGGGTTCAGCCTGTAAATGAAGGGGAGTGGTGAGGGAACCAGAGAAAGAGTGGCCTTTGGGGGAAAACCGAGCCAGATAGCAGAAGATTTATAGAGGGAGCAGTCCGGGGGAGATGGGGAAGCGAAGTGTTCAGATAGGGAGAACCAGAAAGATGGAGAAGGAGGTGTGTGACAAGATAGAGAAAATTAAAAGATTGTTATGTAAAGAGAGATTTAGAGACAGAGAAGAAATAAATGGAGCAAAATTAGATGAAAGGGAACATTGTCAGACACAGATGGGGTGGGGAGAGGACAAGTGATGAGCCAGGAGGAGAAAGAAGAAAAGTAAAATAGAAAGGAGACTCTAGAAAAGGAGGTAAGACGAGGAAAGCAGAAAAAAGATATTAGGACAAATGATCTGGAAAGGAATACAATGAGTGAGGTAATCAGATTTGCAGATGATACAAAATTATTCAGAGCTGTTAAATCACAAGCAGATTGTGATACATTACAGGAGGACCTTGCAAGAATGGAAGATTGGGCATCCAAATGGCAGATGAAATTTAATGTGGATAAGTGCAAGATGATGCAAATAGGGAAAAGTAACCCATGCTATAGTTACATGATGTTAGGAGCCCAGGAAAGAGATCATAGTGGATACATTGAAATCGTCGGCACAGTGTGCTATGGCAGTCAAAAAAGCAAACAGAATGTTAGGAACGGAATGGTGAATAAAATAGAAAATGTCATAATGCCTTTGTATCGCTCTATGGTGAGACCGCACCTTGAATATTGTGTACAATTCTGGTCGCCGCATCTCAAAAAAGATATAGTTGCAGTGGAGAAGGTACAGAGAAGGGCGACCAAAATGATAAAGGGGATGGAACATCTCCCCTATCAGGAAAGACTAAAGAGAATTAGGACTGTTCAGCTTGGAGAAGAGATATAGATGCTTAAAAACATGAGAGGTCTAGAATGGGTAAATGTGAATCAGATATTTACTCTTTCCGATAACAGGAGGACTAGGGGGCACTCCATGAAGTTAGCATGTAGCACATTTAAAACTAATTGGAGAAAGTTCTTTTTCACTCAACGCACAATTAAACTCTGGAATTTGTTGCCAGGGTATGTGGTTCGTGCAGTTAGTGTAGCTGGGTTTAAAAAAGGTTTGGATAAGTTCTTGGAGGAGAAGTCTATTACCTGTTATTAATCAAGTTGACTTAGAAAATAGCCACTGCTATTACTAGCATCAGTAACATGGAATAGACTTAGTTTTTAGGTACCTGCCAGATACTTATAGCCTGGATTGGCCACTGTTGGAAACAGGATGCTGGGCTTGATAGACCCTTGGTCTGACCCAGTATGGCATGTTTTTATATTCTGTGGGGGGAATACCCAGACAACAAAGGTGATTGGAATATATAACACAGTGATATGGTAACTCCTGAAGTTAACTGGATTTTCTACAGCCTATGATGCTTTTTACTGGATCAATGACAGTATTATTAAAAAATATTGTACATGAACTTTTCAGACCACATACAGTTTATTCTTTCTTCAGATATATATAATGTTTCCGATGCAGCAGGTCAGGGCTTTTAGAGAAGGTAGAGAGCATCCATGGATCAGGGCTTCTGGTGTCAGGGTGGGCGGGGGGAGATTAATTAGGCTTTATAAAGTGGCTTTATTAGGGCCTGAGAGAGAAACAGCTTGACCTTATGATTACTTTCTATTTTGCTCATAGATAAGGTTGACTTATACACCGATCTTGCATGGTTTAAACTTAAAGGCTGGGTATAGAACTGGGAACTTCTATGCTGCTTTTCACTTATTCTGGGTTTTGTGATGATCTTTGTTCATCTTCCTTCTATGTTTTTAATTGGCTTTTTTATTTAATTTTTCTTTTTCTGGTTTATTTCTCCTATCTGTGCTCTTTTGTTCAGTTTTTCTGAATCTTCTTTCTGTCTTCGGTTAATTCTTCCGTATTTTCTATTCTGGTTCTTAGCTTTTTTTTCTGTCTGTTCCACCTCTCTCATTCCATTTGCCCTTTATATGTTGCCTTTGCCCTCCCTTTTCTGTTTCTGCACATCCATTTTCTCATCTGTTTTTCCTCAGTCTACTCCTGTGCTCTCTCCTCTTCCATTTCTTGTGCTCCCTCTCTTCTCTCCTCTTCCACCTCTTCCACTTCATTTTTCTTGTACCTTGTTAGTGCTCGTTACCTTTCTCTCCACCTTTATTCAGCTTGAAAGAGCTGAGTTGGTTCACTAAATACACTAACTCTGAAGAGGGAAATTTTTAGATATTGACAAATACCCAAACCTTCATTACCCTTCTTGTGAGACCTCTTTATTTAAGAGAGTCTCTTGTCCAAACGTTGTTACCATGAAGACCCACTAGAGTTAAAAACTGAAAGGTAAAGCCAGTACCCAATTCAGTCTCCTGGTTTGGGTCTTCTGCTTCCTGGGGTTGGAGTTGCTGTGGAGTCAGCATTCACAGTCTCTGGGGCAGGAGGGAGAGTTGTGGTCATTGCTTAATGGTGATATCTAGTGGTGGTATTTAGGATCCATAATTGCAGGGTTCCGGAAGGATACATGGCCCCTGGTCTAGAGGGACGGGGACTTTAGATTAGGTAAAAAAAAAAATCCCAGTGTACTTATGAATTAAGGTTTATGGTGCCAGATCTCAGCCCTAGCTCCAGTTGTCTTGGAAGTACAAAGAAGTAGGAGGAGCCTGCAGGGTCAAATTAAAAATGACAGGTACAGTAGTGCCTTACATTTTGTATAAATATGTTGATGGTACTACCTGAGACTTTTTATTCCATGGTTTTTGCCTTCAAAGGGGTCTGGTGATTCCACTATTATTGGCCTAAGAACGGCTCATGCAAAATTCATTATGGATTTTGTAAAAAGTAGTATTGGTAAATAGGAAATGTATTAAAACTTGTTTTGTTTTGTATTTTTCAGAACACGTAAAACATGGAGAAACTGAGTGCAGCAAACACCTGCTTTGCTCTTGATTTGTTTCACAAGCTGAGTGAGTCCAACCCGGCAGGGAACATCTTTATCTCCCCAGTCAGTATCTCATCAGCATTGGCCATGATCTATCTGGGGGCCAAAGATAACACCGCACAGCAGATGTCTAAGGTCAGCAAATGATGTTTCACATTTTTTCTCTCTGGCACTCCATGTTCTTTTCTCAGGTATGGAAACTGCAGGGGAAAATCTTATGGTGAAAATACGAAATGACAGCAATGAAATTCTTCAGGTCTCACCATCCTTTATACAGCTGCTTTAGACCTAGATTTACTAAGCCACGATAAGGCGATATCGCATGTTAGATACATTTAATATGCATTAAACATTAGAGATGTGATTCGACCAAACCTTTTGGTTCGGCCTTCATTATCGGCCCGCTGCGGGAAATTTCGTTTTCCTGCGGTTCGGGCTGATTTTTCGGCTGCCTCGAAATGAGAAACCCAAACCCATCTCAACCCTTCAAATTTAATTAATTGCAACCCCCCCCACCCTCCTGATCCCCCAAGACTTGCCTGACTCCCCCCCCCCCCCCCCAAGACTTGCCAAAAGTCCCTGGTGGTCCAGTGGGGTCCTGGGAGCAATCTCCCGCTCTCGGGCCGTCTGCTGCCAGTAATCAAAATGGTATCTGTGGCCCTTTGCCCTTACCATGTGACAGGGCTTATTGGTGCCATTGGCCGGCCTCTGTCACATGGTAGGAGCAATGGATGGCCGGCGTCATCTTGGCCAGCCATCCATTGGCCGGCCTCTGTCACATGGTAGGAGCAATGGATGGCTGGCCAAGATGACGCCGGCCATCCATTGCTCCTACCATGTGACAGAGGCCGGCCAATGGCACGATAACCCCTGTCACATGGTGCCAGCCATCCATTGTTTCTACCATGTGACAGAGGCCGGCCAATGGCACCGATAGCCCCTGTTACATGGTAAGAGCAAAGAGCCACCGGCGCCATTTTGATTAGTGGCAACAGACGGCCCAAGAGGGGGAGATTACTCCCGGGACCCTGCTGGACCACAGGGACTTTTGGCAAGTCTTGGGGGGTGGGGGGTTGCAATTAATTAAATTTGAAGGGTTGGGGTGGGTTTGTTTGGTTTTTGTTTGGTTTTTTTTTAATGTGCCCTTTCTCCCCCCCCCCCCCCCCCCCCCCAAAATACAATAAGAAAACCACATGAAATTTTGTGGGTTTTCCTATCGTTTCGGCAGTCCCCCGAAATCAACGAAATAGAAAATATCGTCTTTATTCCCTATTTCGTTGCAAACGAATGCACATCCCTATTAAACATGGTATCGCACGATATTGTGCATTATTTTAACATGTTACCTCCCCTTATTGAAAGGAGCTGCTTTGCATGTCTAAATTAACCTAATGTATGAACAATCCATCAATAAACAATCCCATGCAAATTATGTGGCTGACTTAGAAATAAGTCAGCACAGTCATTTCAAGGAGGTGTAGATAAAACAACACGGGGGCACCAGGACACTAACATGCATCCTGATGCCTCTGTGCTGTTTCTTAAAGGGTCAATCTGTCCAAAACTGCCTTCCCCCGAAACATGAAATCCCCATGCTGCCTTCTGAGATGGTAGCAATCGCCAAAATTGTGATTTATAAATGTTTGTGTGATAACACCCTCTCATCCTAACACCTCCCCTTTAAAAAAAAAAACCATAACCCCCTGGACCAACTAACAACCCCTTTCAAGTAATCCCCCACTCCTTGACCTCCCTTGCCAAAAATCAAGATCCCTGGGATCTAGTGACACTTCCCTCTCCTCCAACCAAAAAAGAAAAGCCTGGTGATCTATAGTGAACTTCCAGATCCTCACCCCCCCCCCCCCCCCCAACATCAAAATATCTTTGTGTTCATTGGGGCCCGGATCACCCCTTAAATGGCATTGACCTGACCTTGCCCCTATCATGTGATGGGGGCGAAGTCCAGGGACCGGACTCTGTATCACATGGCGTAGTTTTCATAAATCTCTACAATTTCATAAAGATTTTTAGGAACAACAAAAGCAGCTCTGTTTATGGGGACCTCCTAGGTTTAATAATAAACAGAAGATGGGTGAGCTACATGACAGAGCCACAGTGTAAAAGGTCCTCTATTTCATATTTGATGAAATTAAATAAAACAAAGGTGAATGCATCAACATTTCCATTACCTTTTACATGCGAGCATATGTGGGTCAGCATGGATGAGTAAAATTGTTTGGAATTCCCATTACCAAGAAATATAAACAAAGCCAGCATCACCAACAGCTTCTACTTTTTATGAATGTACACAACTACTAGAAATAGCATCGGAAAGCACTAGAAAAATGGGTTCACTCATAGGAACTGGATGTGGAAAGTTTAAAATTGATCACAGGCAGAAGCAAATACATGTTTCATGTCTTCTTTTTCAGAGGAACAGCTAACTGAAGTTAAAATAGTTTTGTTCTGGATAAAGCAAGGGGCATTAGGCCTACTTGTGCATTATTGGGTTCTAACAAACGGTATTTATTTATTTATTTATTTATTTTTAACTTTTATATACCGATATTCCTGTATAGAATACAAATCACACCGGTTTACAATGAACTAAACATCGCATGTAAGCGTTACATTGAACAAATAACAATGAATAAACTTTGAACAAATAAAATCGCAAATGAGTATTACATTGAATAAAAAGGGAGACATTGAATAAACAAGGGATAAACACGTAAATAAGTGAAATACAAGGACTTAGAGCTAATCTGTTGAGCTATGTGACATTACTCAATAAATGGTAAATAAATACTTAGTCAAAACTTAATGAAATAAAATACTTAATGGACACGATTAAACAAGTTTATGAGCCGGAGGAGATATCAATTCCAGCGGAAAGGGTGTAGGAAAAACTTCCAGACCCCTGTTTACACTATTGTCTCAGTTAGTTTCCTTTACATTCACTATTTTTCTGTCTCTTCACCATTGCTTGCTGCCTGGCCTTGAGTCACAGGAATCAGACTGAGAGAGAATTGTAGAATCGTTGTTATCTTGGAGTAACCATTGTGTCTTAAACTGTACAATAATTAGGTAGGTAGGCAGACAGAAGGACACAAAAACAGAAACTTTGTGGAGTATACAGTATCTGTCCAAATGACTTATGCAGTGAACATTTTTACTGCACTCCACAGATAGGACTTCAGCTTGATGCCTCTGATTACTTGGAGAGTGTCCAAGGTTTATCTCTGATTCAGAACTCAAAGCTGCTAGAATAAAGCAAAGGGAATATAGCTACTCCTCCTAGACAGAAAACAACTGCTGATTAACTCTACTGCTATTAATGTGCAGTAATAGCATGACTTGCTGTCTGTCTTTCATTACTCTTATCAGTGATGGAACTGTTGGATTTGTGGGATTTAGGAGCAGTCATGTGTAAAGCTGCAATGAGTAATCCATTAAGGCAACAAAACTAAGGAGAGGGGGAAGCTGAACCTTGGACAATAGAGACTTCAAAACCTGTTCTTTTATTGCATTGACATTGAAGCCCGCCCTAAATTGGTACCTTTCCAAAATTCATAAAACTAGGTGACAGTCCTAATTCTGTGGGGCCTATGCAGTAAAGGTTAGCATGCATGCTAAGGTCATTAACTTGCACAAAAATTACCTTGCTATGCATTAAAGGCCTAGTGTGCATGCTAAACTGGGGTCAGAAGACGTTAGCAGAGTGTGATACAATGTAAGGCCTATGAACCAATGGTGGTTCCTATTGTCATTCCTTTTTCTTGGTTCCTGGTTCGCAATTTTTTTTTTTGCCTACTACTCCAGAATTATCAATGATCCATGCAAGATGAAGAAGAGGAGGCTTTCCATGTGGGCCAATGACATATAGATGGTGTGTTGGCTGGTGCAGGTGAAAATGGAGATGATGTCAGCGGGCCACAGCAACAGAAGGCTAGCTGGAGAGAGACAGTGGCATCATCATCTTGTGCCACTAAGGAAGAGGAGGAGGAGGAGGCAGTCATGTCATTCTGTACCACTAAGGAAGAGGATATACTGTTGGTGGCTGTTTGAACCAAGGAAAACAGCATCATTGGAGAAGGAGATCTGCTGCCTAGCTGAGGTCCAGTAATATGTATTCAGTGGAATGTATGATTTATATAACTGATTGTAAGTGCTTGGAGATTCAAAACAGCTTTAGGGATTGCCACCAGTTCTCCTTTGATATCTTTCACAAAATAAGAAAAAGGGAAGATGTAGTCTGATGTGAATTTTTCTTTTAAATGACTTTAATTTGGATATGGCCCATAACCATTAGCTGTTCTTCTGGGGGAATTGGTACCGGAGCCCTTTGCCCTTAAAAAGGGCCAATTTTGGTAACAGGAAATGACACCACCTCATAATATATAAGGAACAGTGGTTTTGCAGTATAGAAAAAGGGGCCAGTTATAATTGTCATGATAATTGCTGCGCTTGATGTGATTCATCCAGCCAATTACCATTGAACCAGAAATGTGAACTGGACATCAAAGGGCTTTAAAGGGGGTGAAGATGGCGCCAGGGGCAAGTTGCATGCAGTGAAGCTCTCATTCTCATTGCTGATTTACTTAATTTTTATCTTGAATTTTTAATCTGATGGTTGGGAGGAATATGAAAGGACGACTTAAGACCTACTCTGCTGTCATTGTATCTTCCTCAGTGGCTCGATTGACTCCGTTGTTCACCATGGTGAAGATGCCAAGGAAAGGTCTTTGGGGAGTTTAGAAGGGGAGGTTTTGCCTTGCCTCCCTTGGACTGTAATATCTTGTGTCATCTTGAAACCACAGAGGCCCGATGTACTCAACAGTGGATCATCTAGATTGCATGGCCTGGGCAGGTGCCAATGGATGACATCACTGGACCGGGCCTGGTAGCAGAGAAGACTGTTCAAGAGGAATTGGAAATGTTAGCAATCAGCAGTAATGCTTGAGCTTTCATGGGAGCTGGGAGTGAACCACTAGAAGGCTAGATCATCTTGCAGGGAAAACATTGTAGAGCAACAGGCAACCCGGGTGTTCCTAAAAGACAAGGAGTTGAGGAACGACTTTCATCTTACAAGGCCATCTGAATTCAATCTAGTGGAGATCTGGAATGCGATTTTGAGATTGGTCCAATCCCTTACAGCACAGTTCTCCTCTTCTTTAGCTGTTACAACCCATGACTCAGAAAATATTGTGAGTGAACACGATTCAATTGTAAGAGAGTGTTAAAAGGTTAGAAGCAGTGGAAAATTTAACAGAGAAACTGGGGACTGTGCAAGATGCTGTTAAGAATAACATTATCCTGTGCTCTCAGCTGGAAAATTTAGAGCAGAGGTTCCCAAACCTGTCCTGGAGGACCCCCAGCCAGTCCTGGAGGACCCCCAGCATGCAGATTCACTGCATGCTGGGGGTCTGCATGCTTTGGAGACAGTGCATGTAAATGTATCTCATGCATATTCGTTGTGGATATCCTGAAAACTGGACTGGCTGGGGGTCCTCCAGGACAGGTTTGAGATCCACTGATTTAGAGAATCTAGTCAGAAGCCTCAATTTGTGCTTTATCGATTTTTCCTAAATGCAAGCTATTCTGACATTGGAAATGTTCAAATGGTATCTGATGGAGATTCTTAAAGTTCTCTGCGCATTCTATTCCGCCTGTTTCAGGGAAGTGATATCCACCGCCTTACAGAAAGAAAGAGACTGAGGAAGTCCTGGCTGTACTGTCTCCAATATCCGATGACAGTCTGGACAGCCCTTCCGGAAATATCTGATGATAAATTGGCAGTTCTAGCAACTCTAATTTCTTTCACTGGAACTACACCCAGAAAGGGATTGGCTGTTCAGAATGTTCTTTGAGCAATTTGAGAAACACCTTTACCTTCTTCTTCATAATGTTGCTAAAGTTACACAGTGAATACTTGGATGATTTTTGTTAAAGCTAAAGGTACTGCAACTGGGAGCTTCTTTTTCCTAAAGTTTTCATGCAAGTATATAGTTAGCAGAATATCACTTATGTATTTCTGACCCAAGCTAATTGATGATGTTTTTGAATGATAAGATTGTACAAGAAATTCTGGCCTTGTATCCTTTGACCCTCCACCTGTAATGAAGGAATTAACTAATTCTCTGAGCTTATAAATTGATCTTGCTTCAGGTTTTTTTGTTTGTTTGTTTTTTTTGCTTTTCTTCTTTGTAGTAGATAATACATTTGCTTCTTGAATTGTGACTTGCCTCACACTATTAGAAGGTCCTTGGATGAGTAATATAATAAGTAAAGCTATAGTTGGGCATTGTCTTTTTTGTTTTTCTTGTTAAATGCTCTATTTTTTTCTTAAGTATGTTCTTGAAATGCATTCTAAATAAAAAGTTAAGAGAAATATATGCATTTATTTTTACAACACATGTATTTACAAGCAATAGGCTAACAAAGATCTTGGTTGTCATTGCCATTATTAGTATGTATAGTAGACACTCCAAAGCTAGAGGATGAACAGCAGTATGGGCCTCCAGAGCTTATTCGAGTTGACCTTTTGTTTTGATTTGACTTCAGAGCCCTTTTTCTTTCAGCCTTGAGACCCTCACAGACTGTAGAGAGGGCATGGTCAGATTGATTGTACACTTCTGAGGCAAGGTGGGCAGATTTCTCCCTGGTTTGCACTTCCATGCTCCATTCTCTCGTCTTCTCACTCAGTTCTTTCAAGACCCTTAATGATATATTTATTTTATTTATTTATTTATTAGCTTTTATATATCAACATTCGTGGGTACATCATGCCAGTTTACAATGGACAGAATGGACAGAATCACCCACTCATGACTGGTTTGTCCTCTCCTTGAACTCTCTTCTCTCCTTTAATCTCCTCTCCTAGAGTCCAGTAACTCTCCCACTTCTCCCCATAGCGCTAATTAGCGACCTTATGTGACAAGCTCATTTTGATACAATTATTTATTTTCTTTTCTAAAGTTTGTATTGTGCTTTTCATTTAGGGGCAGTTTTCAAATGTGTACAAGGTAGTTGCAAAATCTTCGGATACTTTTACTGATGGACTTTGCCCTAATTCTCAGAGGGAACGTACAAAGTGCACATTATACCCGCTTTCCTTCCATGACCTTAACCCTGTCTCCAAGTTCAAACAATTTATGCTGCATGTGTTGGGTGCCGCATGTGGGCAATATTCAGGCAGCCAGTTTAATTAGAGAGACATAAATTGGGGGCAGTGTTTTTTCTGTAATATTTAATTCTTTTTTTTTTATAGGGTTTCATCCAATTTGACTGTGCAAACTATTGCAATTTAACCAGGACAAGAAGGTTAATATACCTGCAAGAGCTTTGTGTAATGTCTCCTCTGAAAGGCAATGCTTTCTGTAGATTACTATTCAGATTACTCCATTGTGACACTGGGTCAATGTCAGCACATAAGGAGATTGCTAAGCCATCCAGACCACTTTCTGTAGTATCCAGGGTTTAGGGGTAAATCCTGGTCAAGTACTGACAAGTCCTGCATATGCTGCATGTATGTATACTCTTCTGTTGAGGTAGGAAGGCCAAGACTCCTTCATCTTCTGAAATCACACCACATCAGTATTCCTAGTGGTATGGCTGTAGTCAAAATATGTGATATTTAGAAAGAAATAATAATCCAATAAAAAAGGAACTGACATACTGTTTTGTTATGCATTGCTTCATGATTCAAGCAAGAGACTAATAATGTTTGACGTTTTCTATAATGCAGACACTTCATTTTGATGCTGTGGAAGGACTTCATGCAAACTTTCAGACCCTGAATGCAGCCATTAACAAAACAGGAGCTTCCTACTTGTTGAACCTTGCTAACCGCTTGTATGGAGAGCAAACCTATAAATTCATTCCGGTGAGTTTGTTAGCTTCTTTCAGAAGGCTAAAACAAAAGTTGGAACAGGTTAAAAGCCTATAAGAGTTGTTAGAGCTGCATTTTAGGTTGGTTTCAAAGAGAAATGTGACATACTGTAACAGGCCGTTTATAATTCAGTAGCTTTTAGCCCTGCTATTTGGAGGGTTTTTTGAAACTTTATAATAGGTGGATACCCCTGTTGACCCCTGGCTCCTGGTCTTGTTCCTTGGAAAAAAGAATGGAGCTTTGGAGCACTCGAACGAATTCAGTCTGTGCAGCAAAGTTGCCATTAACTGGATCAGAAGAAAGAGTTGTTAGAAATCCCAAAAGGGTGATTTTTTTTTTTTTTTTAATTTAAGTGGTTGCACAATCTTCTTTTAGTGAGGCAATAGATGGGTCTTGCTCCCTCTGCTCAAATGCAAAATATTAGCCAAATAATTTTTTTCCTTTCTTTTTGGGAATGCTTTCTCTATTTGAGTGTTTCAATTAGATTTTTCTGTTAACAAGTTGCAAAATTGATTACCATGGGTACTGCACATTTTAAAGTTTTGAAGGCAAGAGTGCACTTCTACCCTTCCTGCCACTCCTCTATAACAAATGTTTCTTCTTTTCTTCCCCCTGGCTTTGAAAATCAGGATTCACTATGTAAACAGTAATGGGAGGTTAACATGTGTGCAGGGAACTCAACATCCCAACTTTGCAAATCTTTTCTGTCAAAACTGGCCTTACTTAAACTTTATGGAAAGGGCCAACTCCTCCTGATCCCTTCTCCTGTGGGAAAATCCAACTGGGTTCCCAGGGTAAGCCTTGGTGAATGGGATCACTCCAGTTGCGAGCCTCTCACCTTGAGGGGGAAAGCTCCTGCAGGACCTAAATGGAGGGGTTCCTGGGCCTCACCAGCCCAGATGGCTGGCTCCCTCCAGACTCTTATGTTATGTTGAAGTATTCCTCAGGCTCCTTTCCCACCAAATTTTGAATAAGATTATATATCTTCTGGAACACCCCTCTCACAGGATCTTTTTCCCAACCCTTTTAAAGGAACCAAAATATCTAGAACATTCCCATTGACCCATATACAATATATTCAGTTACCATTTATTTTGCCACCTAGTGGTAGCTTTAAGGTACTGCACAACTGAAATTTCTTTCCTCCAGAAGACAACTTTACGGCTCCCCACCCCCCCCCCCCCCCAAAGTCTCTTCCCAACCCATACTCGTAGACCAAACTTGCAAGCACTTTCAAACACATTTTATGAAAATATACTAATGTTTTCAGTTTGTCTGTTTGTGAAACCTGATGTCACAGACTGGGCCTAGAAGTACAGGTATTCACAGCCTTAGTTGGGGTTCATGTGGCAGAAGAGGACATGGCCCAGTGCACTAAAGCACTCCTCCTCCTTCTGCTGGCCCAATCAATGGCGGTGAGAGAAGTATTAGCCACCCGCTACAGTGATAGCCTTTGGCTAGGAAGGATGAGCTCTGCCAAACTGCTTCACTTTTTAGTTTGATCTGTGACTCAGTATGGTGTCCCATATAATTCAAAATGCCAGTTAGGGCCCCATGGAGGAGAGGCTGGAGGGAACGACAGGGAGATGATGGGAGGCTGAGAGTGGGATTGAATGGAGGCATGTGAGCAAGATCAGTTAAGGTAGTGTTTGCAAACCTTTCCAAGCCTGAGACAAGCCTACATTAACAAAAATATTCTATGCTACATTTACTTTGGCTGAACAGGAAATACAAACACGGTGAGAACTTGTGACTAGAAGAAGAGCTAAGGAAGCACTGAAAGCCACAGCAGTGTTTTCTTACAAATTTTAAAACAAACATAGAGAGGGAACAGAGACACACATGGCAGACTGTTGGAGAAACATTGGGCTAGGGGATGAAATGGGGCTTTCAGAAGGTCTAGGAGATAAGGGCTGAATCAGCTGGGGGTGAGAGAGGGGATCAGCTGGAGGCGTATTGTGCAAAAAAGAAAGATGAGGGTGGTGGGTATATGTATGTAAGAGATAAAGAATCACAGGGAAAGCATGTAAGAGAGAGCATATTATTGTTCTGCCTACTTTTAAAAAGCCTATGTTATCTGACAAAGACGTTGCCAGTTCTTGACTAGTCTCTATCTCCCTTTTATTGGGACGATTATTTAAAAGGTGGTTGCTGACCACTTAATGGATTTCTTGGTTAAAACAGTTTCCAAGATCCTCTGCAATTAGATTTGAGAAGGGGATATAATACTGAAACCACTCTTATCTCAGACTGATGATTTAAAATTTGAGTGATGGAACCCCTAGTGTGCAGGTCCTGCTAGACTTGATAGCAGCCTTTGAATGAATGAACAAATGGAATAACATATATTAACTTTGGGTATATCAATTTTGCATGGGGGGTAACCTTCATGGAACAGCATTTTGTATACGTAACATAATGCATGGAGTAACCTGCATAGAGCAGCAGGTTACCCCCATGCCTCAACACAAGGCATGGAGGTAACCTGCATGGAGTGGCAGTTAGTATACTACCATAAGCAACTTGCTGGGCAGAGTGGATGGACCATTTGGTCTTTATCTGCTGTCATTTACTATATTACTACATCCTGGATCATGGGCCATTGTTGCAGCAGCTACTTGTCTAAGTAGGGTATCAGATTTAGTTCTCAGTTGGGTTCAGTCCTGTCTTTCAGGTAGAACCCAGAAAGTTGTTATGAAAGATTGCTGGAATGTGACACTCTTCAAGGGTCTATATTGTCTCCATTACATTTTTTACATCTACATGAAAACCCTAAGGAAACTGTTCTGGGATTACAATTTCAAGTCATTATATATGCAAATGACATAAAATTGTATTTGAAATTGGGCTGTGATCCCTGGGTAGTGGTTAAGCAGCTTAATGCATTTCTGGACAAAAATGTAGCCTGATTGAAGTTTTATAGACTCAAATAACTATTAAGATGGACCTGTTGTGGGTTGAAAATGAGATGATAGATCTGTGCCCACCTCAAACCTCCTTACTTTACTCTATTCATTTACCTTGCTATATCTTATCTGCTTACTAGACCTTATCTATTTTATTTAAATTTATATGTTTTGATTTTACATATTTGTTTTTGGTAGGAGTAATTTGCTCCAGATTTTATACAAAAGGAATTTAATTCAAAACCAGAGTCAATAAGGTGGGTAACTAGGATTCATAGGTAGATTAATTGTAGTGTTTTGAGGGTCATTGCCAGACAAATGTAAAATAAATCTAGAGACTAAAAGTACTTTGTTAAATTTTCTAAGGGAACAGGGATGCAAAGCTAATTGTATAACAAATCAACCAAATTATGATGCAGAAAGTGGTCCAGCAGCGAGAGGAAGAGGAAGACTTTCCAGTCTTCTGCACTGAGTGCCACATGTATGAGTATCTCCCAGCTGGCGAGAGGCTGTATGTGTGCACTAGGTGCAAAAAGCTCTCAGAGAATGAGTCCGATCTCTGGAGGCTAGAATTGCAGACCTGGAGGAGCTAAGGGAGACAGAGGTATATAGAGGAGACCTTCAGGGATATAGTAGAGAAGTCCCACCTCCAATGTGGTAGCTCTTGGAGGAGAAAGGTGACCTGGAAGGAGAGCATCACCTTGATGAGGCAGGAAGTGATCCTGTAGCTAGGACCTGCCCTCAAGGTGATGTAGCATCTTCTCCCACTGAAGATAAGTCTCCAGAGGCACATGCCCAGGAGTTAAGGGTTAGGACAGCCATTATAGTCGGTGATTCGATTATTAGCAAGGTTGATATCTGGCTGGCTGGTGGACATGAGGATCGCTTGGTAGCTTGCCTAACTGGTGCGAAGGTGTCAGATCCTGTGCAGAGGAGGAGCTGGCTGTCTTGATATATGTGGGTACCAATGACATAGGAAAGTGCAGGAGGGAGGTTCTGGAAGACAAATTTAGGGTTTTAGGTAGAATGCTACCCTAGAGGTTCTGGATTTCAGCTATCTTGGAAATGTTACCTGTTCCATGTGCAGGAATCCTGAGGCAGGTAGAGCTCCAGCGTCTCAATACATGGATGAGATGAAGGTGCAGGGAGGAGGGTTTTAGATTTGTTAGGAACTGGGCTTTATTTTGAGAAAGGAGGTGCCTTTTCTGAAAGGCGGTCTCTACCTTAACCAGAGTGGAATCAGGCTGCTTGCACTAACCTTTAAACAGATAATGCGGCTTTTATACTAGATGATGGAGGAAACCTGACAGTCGCTCAGAAGCACATGGATCGGAATGATGTATCTTTTAAGGATAATAAGAGAACAGGGAAAATAAGGCATCCCAATAGAGAGGATGCAATAAATATCAAAGTGGATCAGGTGTTTTTAAGTAAAGTTTTCCTAGCGTGTAGCCAGATGGACTCAGGACCAGTGGGTTATGTGCTCCTCTGTTAGCAAATGGGAGACGGAGTCAGATTTCAAAGCTGACATCACCCTAGAGATAGCCCTGCAGTGACCTCAGCTCTTCAGTATCTCTCCGTCTCCTAGCAGATGCGGACACTATCCCACACACTAGAACAGTATTAAGAATTATAGCAAAGAAGAAAAAGTTTTTTTACCTTAAAGAAGATCAAGCTGCGCTCTCCTGTGGTGATACCTAAGGGTCCCTCTCCCAGTTGAGAGTTCCTGAGGTGATTTTCGATGTCTCTCAGAGGTGTTCCTTGGTCCGGTAGCCGGTTCCCGGCATGGACTTAGCCCCCAGAGTGACTGAAAGGCAGAGGGTGCACAACTGAATGCGGCGGCGAAGGTAAAGCCCTCTTCCCCCGCAGCTGTAGACTGTCCTGCCACGCGATCGGTAAGCGCTAAGACCAGGTAAGCAGAAAACTTTAAATTAATGTCTCTGGGGCTCGGATTGCTGTATTGATTCCGTTTTTATTCCAGCGAGTTAAAAAGGGAGCACCAATTGGGTTGAGCAGCCTTGGTTGGGCTACGCCCTGATCCAGTGCAGGGGTCCAGACACGTGGAGACCCTCGTGGGCGCCATCTTACACGTGGGGGGTGTCGGCGCCATCTTTCCCTCTCGACCGGTAGTACACATGGGGCAGGACGGATGGCCGATGCGCCTAATTTATGCGCATCCACTGTAGATGCGCGCACAGTTGCGCATAACTACACACACGTACAGTGCTCAAGCACATAACAGCGCGCATATTGAAACACATTACTTGTGTGTCTATATACAGAGGCAATGGCACCGGCATCCAAGAAGCTCAGAAGGCATTCTCTTTGCTCAGCCTGCCACATCAGAGCTGCACAGCCTGAACTAGAGTCATTCTGTGCCATCATTGCGAAGAAGCCCAAATCACGGTGAACCTAGAAGATGTGGTAGACCTGATTGACAAACTGAAGAGTAGTAAATCACCTGGACCGGATTGTATATACCACAGAGTTCTGAAGGAACTAAAAAATGAAATTTCAGACCTATTAGTAAAAATTTGTAACCTATCATTAAAATCATCCATTGTACCTGAAGACTGGAGGATAGCAATTGTAACCCCAATATTTTAAAAGGGCTCCAGGGGCGATCCAGGAAACTACAGACCGATTAGCCTGACTTCAGTGCCAGGAAAAATAATGGAAAGTGTTCTAAACATAAAAATCACAGAACATATAGAAAGACATGGTTTAATGGAACAAAGTCAGCATGGCTTTACCCAAGGCAAGCCTTGCCTCACAAATCTGCTTCACTTTTTTGAAGGAGTTAATAAACATGTGGATAAAGGTGAACCTGTAGATGTAGTGTACTTGGATTTTCATGAGAGGCTTCTAGGAAAAGTAAAAAGTCATGGGATAGGTGGTGATGTCCTTTCGTGGATTGTAAACTGGCTAAAAGACAGGAAACAGAGAGTAGGATTAAATGGACAATTTTCTCAGTGGAAGGGCGTGGTCAGTGTAGTGCCTCAGGGATCTGTATTGGGACCCTTACTTTTAATATATTTATAAATGATCTGGAAAGAAATACGATGCGTGAGATAATCAAATCTGCAGATGACACAAAATTGTTCAGAGTAATTAAATCACAAGCAGATTGTGATAAATTACAGGAAAACCTTGTAAGACTGGAAAATTGGGCATCCAAATGGCAGATGAAATTTAATGTGGATAAGTGCAAGGTGATGCATATAGGGAAAAATAACCCATGCTATAATTACACAATGTTGGGTTCCATATTAGGTGCTACAACCCAAGAAAGAGATCTAGGCATCATAGTGGATAACGCATTGAAATCGTTGGTTCAGTGTGCTGCAGCAGTCAAAAAAGCAAACAGAATGTTGGGAATTATTAGAAAGGGAATGGTGAACAAAACGGAAAATGTCATAATGCCTCTGTATCGCTCCATGGTGAGACCGCAACTTGAATACTGTGTACAATTCTGGTTGCCGCATCTCAAAGAAGATATAATTGCGATGAAGAAGGTACAGAGAAGGACTACCAAAATGATAAGGGGAATGGAACAGCTCCCCTATGAGGAAAGACTAAAGAGGTTAGGACTTTTCAGCTTGGAGAAGAGATAGCTGAGGGGGAACATGATAGAGGTGTTTAAAATCATGAGAGATCTAGAACGGGTAGACGTGAATAGGTTATTTACTCTTTCGGATAATAGAAAGAGTAGGGGGCACTCCATGAAGTTAGCATGAGGCACATTTAAAACTAATCGGAGAAAGTTCTTTTTTACTCAATGCACAATTAAACTCTGGAATTTGTTGCCAGAGGATGTGGTTAGTGCAGTTAGTATAGCTGTTTTTAAAAAAGGATTGGATAAGTTCTTGGAGGAGAAGTCCATTACCTGCTATTAAGTTAACCTAGAGAATAGCCACTGCCATTAGTAACGGTAACATGGAATAGACTTAGTTTTGGGGCACTTGCCAGGTTCTTATGGCCTGGATTGGCCACTGTTGGAAAAAGGATGCTGGGCTTGATGGACCCTTGGTCTGACCCAGTATGATATATTCTTATGTTCTTAACTAGGGATGTGAATCGTTTTTATAACAAATTGAAATATCGTACAATATTTCTAAATTCGTTATATATCGGGTAAAACAAGAAACAATCCCCCCCCCCGAATTTTCGTAAAAATCGTTTTTCGGGTTAGTGTGCACTAATAAAAGTTTATTTTTGTTATTTTTTGTTACTTTTTGTTAGTGCGCGCTAACATGAGTTAGCGCGCACTAACCTGAAAACCGATTTTTCACGGAAAAAAAAAAGCAATCCGCGGGAAAACGAGATTTTCCCGCGGCCAGACGAACCTGAAAGTGGAACCGATCAGACACCCGATTCACATCCCTAACAGGAACTCATCATTCCATGTACCCTGCCCCTCCAGAAGGTCCCAGCCGTTTCGGAACCGACAAACCAACAGAGGAACAGGCCCGAGGGCAGGCTCGAACCGTGCTTCCCAATGAGAATGGGCCGACCCATACACAGGAAGAGGAAATAGGGGGTCAGCTTTCCCTCTTCTACCAACGATAGGTCGAAATGACGTCTGACAAATGGGTACTAAACATCATTTGGGAAGGTTATTCTCTGGAGTTTCGCAGCATCCCTTGGGACAAATTTACAATATCACTCTGCCACTCCCACACCAAAAGACTGGCAGTGGAATCTTCTCTGGCAAGACTACTCAGTCTGAAGGCTATAACTCTGGTACCTAGGCCCCAGAAAAATATGGGGCGTTATTCCATCTATTTTATCGTTCCCAAGAAAGGAGGATCATTCCGACCCATCTTGGACCTCAAGTATGTCAACAGTCATCTGCGGGTACTACACTTCCGCATGGAAACTCTCCGCTCTGTACTAATGGCAGTACAACTGGGAGAGTTCCTAACCTCGCTGGACCCCTCCGAAGCCTACCTTCACATCCCAGTCCATCAAGATCACCAGCGATTTCTACGCTTTGTGGTACTGGGACACCATTACCAGTTATGAGTGTTACCCTTCGGCCTAGCAACTGCCCCCAGAACATTCTCCAAAATTATGGTGGTTGTGGTGGCAACACTAACGAAGGAAGGGATCTTGGTACACCCTTACTTGGACGACTGGCTGATTAGAGCAAAGCCTTCGGAAGAGAGCCGGAAGGTGACCAGCAGAGTCAAGAACCTACTGCAGGAACTCAGTTAGGTCGTGAACACGGTCAAGAGCAGTCTGCAGCCCTCTCAGTCTCTACAGTACCTGGGGGCCTGTTTCAACACCAAACAGAACAAAGTCTTCCTCCCTCCGCCGAGGACAAGGAAGCTGATGGAACAATTAAGATGATTAATGACCAATGCACGCCCCACGGTATGGGACTATCTTCAAGTCCTCAGGCTCATGGCATCAACCCTGGAGGTTGTTCCATGGGCAAAGGCTCACATGCGACCACTCCAGTGCTCCTTACTATCATGCTGGAACCCACTGTCCCAGGACTACTCAAGCCACCTCCAACTACCAGCAGAGGTACATTCTCAGCTTCAGTGGTGGCTACAGGAAGACCACCTAAGCAGAGGAGTAAGACTATTCTCACCGAACTGGATCGTGCTCACCACGGATGTGAGCCTTTGAGGGTGAGGAGCCCACTGTCAGGAACTGATGGCCTAGGGACAAAGGAGCATGGAAGAGGCGGGATGGAACATAAACTGCCTGGAAGCTTGAGCAGTCAGACTAGCGTGCCTGTGATTCAGCCACAGACTCAGAGGCAAAGCGATTCAAGTAATGTCAGACAATGCTACAACGGTTGCCTACATCAACTGCCAGGGAGGAACCAGGAGCCAGCAGGAGTCTCTGGAGATAGACTCTCTCATGACACTGGTGGAGGTAAACCTACAAGGGATCTTGGCCTCCCACATCGCAGGAAAAGACACGTCTCAGCAGACTTCCTCAGCAGAGAGAGCCTGGACCTGGGGGAATGGACGCTGTCAACCACAGCCTTCCAACTGATAGTAAATCACTGGGACCTCCCAGCCATGGACCTACTGGCCACCTCTCTCAGTGCCCAAGTCCCAGGGTACTTTAGCCGCAGAAGAGAGCCCCACACCCAAGGGATCGACGCTCTCGTCCAGACTTGGCTAGAGGAAGACATGAAAAGACTTGGCTAGAGGAAGACATGAAAAGACTCCTTATGGGGAGCCGTCTATGCCTACCTCCACATAGGGACCTTCTCCAACAGGGCCCGATTCTTCACAAAGATCCATCTTGATTCACTCTTATGGTCTGGCCCTTGAGAGGACTTGCCTGAAGAAGTACGGTTACTCGAAGGCCGTGATTGACACCCAGCTCCACGCACGCAAGTTCTCAACATCTCTGGCATACATACGGATCTGGAGAATATTCGAAGCCTGGTGCGAGGACGGTGGGATATTCCCATCGCCGGCCAAGATCCACCTGATTCTGAAGTTTTTACAGGACAGTATGAAGAAGGGGTTGTCACTCAGCTCCCTCAAGGTCCAAGTAGCAGCCCTCTCCTGCTTCAGAGCCGAAGTGAACGGAATCTGTCTATTAGCTCATTCGGACTTGGCCCGTTTCCTAAAAGGGGTTAAGCAACTTCATCCACCCCTAAAGTGGCTGGTGCCCCTATGGAACCTCAATCTGGTATTAGACTTCCTAGCCAGGGCTTCCTTTAGACCACTACATGGTCTGTCACTACGCTTCTTAACATTGAAGATGGTATTCCTGGTGGCAATATGTTCAGTTTGTGTTTTTTAATTTATGCTGGTTGAGGAAACTTTACCCTTTCCTGGATGAGGATGCTTTTGTTTCTGTGATCTATGCGTATGTCTTTTCTAAAATAGACTACTGCAACTCCCTGTATATGGGTTTAATGAATATATTGCTGTTCAAATTGCAGTTTGTAAACAGATTATCAATACTACTCACTTCTAAAGGATAAGACGCATTTAAAAGTCTGCACTGGCTTTTTGTAGAAGACTGTTGTGCATTTAGGGGCAGATTTTATAAAACTACGCACGCGTGTACTTTTGTTCGTGCACCAGGCGCAAACAGAAGTAGCCGGATTTCAATAGATACGCTTGTAGCCGCGCGTATCTGTTAAAATCCGGGGTCGGCACTGCAAGGCTGCCCAAAATCAGCAGCCTGCATGCACCGAGCCGCGCAGCCTGCCTCCGTTCCCTCCTAGGGTGCTCCAAAATCGGAGCGGCCTCGGAGGGAAATTTCCTTCCACTCCCCCACACCTTCCCCTCCCTTCCCCTACCTAACCCACCCTCCCTGCATTTGTTGCCTGAGGCAGGTGTAACCTGCGCACACCGGGCTGGCTGCTGGCGCGCCATGGTCCGGTCCGGGTGCTGGTCCAGAAGCCGCCGCCACGCCCCCAATGACACGCTGGCTGCGACACACCCCAACACGCGCCTGATGACGCGCCAGCTGCAACACGCCCCCCGATGCGCCCCCCCCCCCAGGAAAGCCCCAGGACTTACGCATGTCCCGAGGCTTTGCATGTGCCAGCAGCCTATGCAAGATAGGCTCGGCGCGCGCAGGGGGGGTTTGGGGTAGGTTTTCGGAGTTACGCGCGTAACCCTTTGAAAATCTACCCCTTAACTTTCTGATTCTTATTTTCACTTTTATCTGAGAAGAGCTCATTATCTGAGAGCGTCTAAGCTTGCTGTGCTCCTTTACACTGTCTTTTTCCTGCTAAGAATTGTTGCTTGGAGATTCCTTCTTTTAAGGTCCTCCTTTTTGGAGCCAATTCCTCCTAGTTTTGCACCCGCATAATTCTTTGACTTTTAGGAAAGATTCCAAAGCATGGTTTTCTCAAACAGCATTTGCCTCTTTAGGATGAGTAGGATGGTCTTTCTTCTGTTATGATTACATTGTTTTTTATAGTTGTTTTTATTGTATGTTTTGTCATTTTTAGCTTTGTCTTTGTTTTTTTTGTACTGTTGTAATCTCCTTTGTGATCCGATTAGGGGTAAGATGTCTAACCCAGTAGTTAAAATAAAGTAGGGGGGAAGGTAACAATTTTTTGTTAAATATAGTAGCTGAGAAAATGCTTTAAAACTGAAATTTATGGTAAAATTGGCTATTGCAGGATAGGGTTTCAGAGTCCCTATCCCCAGCTCTCAGTAAAAGTCGTTAGCTGATTGGGGCTGTCATAGCCCATGCCAGAACCTAGGAGCTGCTGGAAACTGTTAGTCTATTGTATCTATGGTAATGTAAGTGCTTCAAGCTATGTTAACAGGACAGTTGTTGCAGTTGGGATTCCAGTCAGAGAATGGCAGTTGAGAGAGAGAGCAGAAGGGTTTTTATGTCCCAGCTCTACCAGAGTCTGCTCAGAAACTTTAAAAGGTAGTAGAAAGCACAGAGAGGAAGGCACACACCAGAGAGTATATGAGTATTGTGTGAGTGTATACAGAGAGTTTTAGTGGTGGAGTCAGTTTATTCCAGGTAAGATTAATTTTGGCTACAGCACGTGTGATTTTAGCAGCCGTTGATAGAAAATTCTTGTGAAGTGAATTTCTGTTCACACATCCAGTTATACCACTGGGTATATCCCTGCTATATCTCTGTTTCTCTGGTATTAAGGGGAAAAGGAGAAATAAAAGCTTATGAGAGAAGTTTTCTCTTGAGAGAACGTCTGCTATATGATTGAATTCTTGGTGAAAGGAGAAAAGGACGGCCTCAGTAATCTGAGACAAGGTGTCTGGCAAGCTAATATTGGTTTTGAGAATTTTCTTAAATTGCTGGTTAAGTGGCTGGTAAGGTAAATGAGTACCAGAACTCCACTGTGTGTGTGTGTGTGTGGGTGGCTATCTACCAGAGCCTACTCAAATTCACTCAACCAACCAGCCTACCAAGTACACCCGCAACACAACAACAAGAAAAATGCTACATCCACTGAGCTACCAAAGAACTCTTAACAATGGATCCCCAACCGACATCATATATTATATATTACTTATATAAAGATACTTAGAATTCTTAAATCCCCGCTGTTAAAGATCCAAATATATAAAAGCTCTATACACCTATACATATTCCTCTCTTCCCCACATATTAACTCAAGCCTATATATAACAGAAGTGTGTATGTAATATGTGATACATATATCCCATAACTGATACACTATCTAATGCCATAAAGACTTGAGAATCTGCCCTTGCCGCTATCAGCACCTTGCTCTCGGACATCTCCATGGTGCTCAATACTGCTAAAACTGAGCTATTAATTAATTATCTCTCCCCACAATATCAACCTAAATCTACCCCTGCCCAACTCACCACACTCCTCCATCACCTTTTCACAACATGTTCGTAGCCTCGGTGTCATCCTGGATAATCAATTCAACCTAAAAAAGTTCATCAACTCCACCCTAAGAGACTGCTTCTACAAGCTACACACGCTAAAAAAAACTCAAACCCCTTCTACATCTGAATGACTTTCGCCAATCCAGCATAATGTCCAGAATAGACTACTGTAATGCTATCCTCATTGGCCTTCCCAAAAATGCAATCCAACCCCTGCAGATTCTCCAAAACGCTGCAGCCTGCATCCTCACCAATGCCCATAGAAATGATCATATCACCCCTGTAGTCAAAGATCTGCATTGGCTGCCTATCACATCCAGGATATCATATAAAGCCCTCACTGTCATCCGCAAAGCCCTTAACAGTCAAAATATCTATTGGTTCAAGGAGCACCTCACATTTCTCACCTCAGTCAGAGCCACCAGAAAACAGTATTTGGCAGCGCTACATATACCCTCGCCCAAACTCACAAAACTTATGTCCACCAAAGACTGCGCCCTCTCCATTGCAGGTCCACTGCTTTGGAATACTATGCCCGCCAGTCTTCGCCAGGAAACCTGCCCAAAGAAATTTAAACAGATCCTCAAGACCTGGCTATTTAAACAGGCAGACACCTGTTGATTGCTATTCTTCCTCCCCACCCTGCACAGCAAATACGTTCTCTCCATAATATATGGTTTCTGAACACCCACCCCCTTTACCTTACGTACATTCTTCTTTGCTCTAGATTTGTATATAATTATCCGTTAATGCAGCCAGTGATCTACTCCGAACATAAGTATCCTACTCGGGTCATATTGACTTCTATGATTGTAAATAATGTTTCAGGTTATCAAGTATTGTTTAAATAATTTCTGCCCCCCTTCCATGGTTCCCATTTTTTTGCCTTGATAGCTCTTGATAGTTCCTCTTAATCACTATTTCCCAGATCAGTGTTTATTGTAAAGCCTGTTGCTACTTTGTTATTTGTAAACCGATGAGATGTTCCCAATGACTGTCGGTATATAAAAATGTTTAAATAAATAAATAAATCTTTGCTGTATGTAATATCATTGCTGTATGTAATAACTTTAATGTATATAATGAACCTCACAAGTAAGAACTATTACATGTAATCAACTGACACTACATGATAAGATACTGTGGTGATGTTTTATATAACCTATTACATGATTCTGTAAACCGTTCTGATGGTAAAACCGAATGACAGTATACAAAAACGTTAAATAAATAAATAAATAAATGAATGAATGAATGTACAGAATTTCAAAATGGCATCTCTCACCCAGTGTGAGGGAAACAAATCAAATACTGGAACAGACTAGTGCTCTGAGTTTAACACTCAGAACTTTGAGTTCTAAGAAAAAAAAATATAAGTGCAGTGGTGTGATATCTGTACTACAAAGCAGAGTATAAAGCTATAGCCTAATCCTAAGAGGGTTATAGAAACTGACTTATTCTTATATTATTTAAATACTTGATCTGGAAAACAGTGACATGAAGTAAGTGTGTGGGTACAAAGAGAGAGAGTGAGAGTATATAATTTCTGTAAAACACACGGAAGAAACCACTGAAGCAATTCCTCTGTGCATAGATAGAGGGAAATTTTAATTATTTTTTATTTTATTCACTAAGCTAGCCCTGTCCAACAAGATTCCTGATCAACAATTTGAGGGAGCTCAAATTAGTACATTTGTGGAAGAGACTGTCAGTGCCCTATTTCTGTTATTTAAAGCTTAGGCACAAAGTCTATCCAGGAGACTACACTCCCAAATTGGATCCGGTGACAGTTCCCTCCAGTTGCAAAAGCTGTGATCCCTAACAGCAATGTAGCCAGCTACATTATCGAGCATTAATGGAGGGGACGAAGATTGAATGCAGAGCAAAGGAACAGCTAAGTGTATCCATCCCCGAACCAACACAATCTAGCTAGACTAGGGAAAAACTGAGATATCTCTAACATTTACACAGGGAATCCTAGGAAAAGAGACTGAGACCATGGTATGTACCTAACTGGATTTAAATATTATAAATGAGAGAAAGAGAACACTTACAAAGAGTTATAGTCTACAATAGAGACAAAAAGAGAGTATCTCACATATATAAAGTAAGTAACCAAGAGAGACACAAACATCAAATAACAAGGGAGAGTAACAGTTTATACTTACCTTCTTCAGTAATGCCTGTAAAACAAGAAGTATATACGAAGACTCTGTTTCTTTAAGGAAAAAGCAGTGAAGAAAGACACTCTACAAGAGAGTAAAGTGCTTTGTTTTAAAGAGGCCAACTTATCCGATAAGTGCTCTTTTGGGGTAAAGAACTGGTTCTTTTCATTTTCATTTTTGTGTAGATATCTACTGAAATAAAAAAAAATATTAAATGTTGATCCTGACAGTGTTATTTCTATTGCATACTTGTTCTTCAAACTTGCTAAAGTGTAATAAATAAAAGTCAATACTTTATTTACATATAACTGCATTCCATCTAAGTTATTTCATCAAGACTCTGTCTTCCCTCGCTATCCCTGGGAGACTGCCTGGGTGGGTTCTGTCCCATATTTCTTTGGAAGAAGAGCAGTAACATTTTCCTTTCTCAAATGGCACTTTGATAACATCTGATAATGACCCTTTTATTAACATCTAAAGCCCTATTAACTGAAATTTTTCACTCAACCTTCGAAGCAAGAGAGGCATTACCAAGAAGTGTGCGATGGGTGAGAGGCAAAATATAAATAATTTGATGATGATGAACATAGGAGGAGTTAGAGATGAGATGGGAATTTGAAGAGAGGGACATTTCCCTCCTTCCAATCTGGATATTCGCTTTGATCCTAGAACATCGTACCCAGCCCTCTCAGATCCTCTTTCCTCCTTTTTCCCCTACTCCTGATTTTCTTTCTCTCTTCCTGCAGGGATCAGTCATAAAATGCACTCTTAAGTTGCCAAACAGTGCTAGACTTGTTTTAATTAAAACCATTTATTTTTTTATCCCTGTTTTATTTTTGCTGATTAGTTCACTTCTCTATGAAAACAGTTTGAAGTCTCACAAACTGTCTTGCTGTTTAGAGTCTAGAAAATAAGCCTTCTCTGAGACTGAACTCTCTTTGATCAACAGCAGGTCTCTATAGATAGATAATTGCTCTGTCAGAGTCCAAGAAACATGCCAAACCCATTTCCCTGTATGGTGGATCCTTAAAAAAGCTTTATCTCCAGAAGTACAAAAGACTGCTGTTTGACAAATACTTCTGCTTGGTACAAGTATAGCTCAAACCTTCTTGTCTATTTGAGAAAACCAATAGCTACTTAGGTAAGGGGCCTGCAGTATATCATGTGTAGGCTAGATATCCACAAGACCCTTGTTTGGGCCTCTAATAGAATATTTTATTTTTTCCAATGTCACATTAGTGGTACTAAATCTGTTATAGTCCTTCATTTGAAAGGCAGTGTATAAATTAGTTTAAAGAAATAAACCAAATCTACATAAGCTACAGTTAGTATTGAGGAGGAGGCCTACTTCCAGATGATTTATTGTACTTTAAGCCATAAATAAATAGTTCTTTTGTATCTATTAAGTTTATGAAGTGCCAAATGTGTAGCTGATGTTCAGAATTAAATGATGAAAAAGACTACATGTGGTATTCTGGGGAAGGTATACTATATATTTGTGTGTGGTTTTTAGAGGTGAATGACCACAATGTTATTTCTCTGTGTCTGAATTTTCCAGGAATTTTTAGCTTCAATTCATCAATTATATGGAGCTGAATTGTCAGTGGTTGATTTTTTAACTCGTTGGGAAGATGCACGACAACAGATTAACAAATGGGTAGAAGAACAGACAAAAGGTGAGAGATTGGAGTGTCTGGAATATTCATCTGAATGTTTGGAAAATTCCACATCGTTAAAGACTCTTCACCTATCAAGAACTGTGTAAAATTAGCCTACTTTGTAAAATTGCACCCAATATAGTCATTCTTTCTACCCAAGCAGGTTAAAAAAAAAAAAGTAAATCTGTTTATCATTTTTCACAAGTTATCCACTATTAGCCAGACCAATTTCGATTCTGTACACCGTGTTGCAAGCTCTTCCACCTCAGTGGATCCTCACTTGTCCTGTGCTCACATTACCAGCACTGCTTAGTCATCATACTCCAGAGGCTTGGGCTTGTAAATCCAGCTGCCTTGAATCATGCCAAGGCAGATTATCAGACCTCCAGCGAGATTGCAATTTTTTCAGTAATCACCACTCTTGTATATATATATTTTTTTATTAGCACCAGTAGAATCTTCTCGGATACAAAATATCCCAGACAATTATAACAAAATTCCCTCCTTATAGATTGTACAGACCAGTCATTTATATGTTGAAAAAAGTCAGTTCCCAACTGAGGCCTCCTTCAATAAAAAGATAAAGCATAGGTGGACATAAGGAACTCATTTAAATGGCTCCACATTTTTCTTTTAAATGTTGCAGCTCTTCCCATTCTGCTTCCTGATCCAGCTGAAGATTTGTTTAAAGGCTTGTGGTAAAAGTATGACATGTGACATTATGGTACTCTTATGAAGAGTGAATGAGCTGGAAAGGGTAGGAGAGAGCAAATAATCTAAAAGAGAGAAATAAGACAGGAAGGTGGAGCTTAAGCACACAGTTGTTAAGTTATTCTGATTGTAAAACCCTCAAATTAAGGGTACCATATAAATGTGGAAAACAAATTCAGTACATAAATAGATGGATGTGGGTTGAGAGAAGGTGAAGACAAACAGGCAAGAGTAAAAGGGAATGAAAGAATGGCTTGTGAGTATCTATACTGAGAAAAACTGCATGTATAGAGAGAAGATTGCACAGAGGGACAGGAGATGAAGAAAATTGAGCAAAGAGAAAGCTGAATGGCATGGAGAAAGAAGCTAATCAGAAAAGGAGATGAAAATATGGGAAGAAACTAAAGGGAAGAGGGGAGAGAGCAGAAGTGTTAGTAAACAGTAATGGAGGGCAAAAATCAATGTGACATTACCAGACTTACTCATTTTTTATTTTCTTCAACAAGATAGTTCAGACTTAGAACAACTGAATAGCACTAGGGTCTGATTCTGTAATTGTTCATGTGCCAAAATGCCTACATTGGGCAGTTTACATTTTAGTGTAGCACATAGTAGTTTTTCTGCTGCTGGTAAGCCTCAAGGCAGAAGGATTTAATCAGGCCCTTAGTTCTGAAAACGTTTGAAAATTGTAAATGTCTTACTTTACTCTGACATTTTAAAATATACATTTCCTAGCATGTAGCCAGATGGGCTCAGGACCAGTGGGTTATGTGTTCTCTGCTAGCAGATGGGAGACTGAGTCAGATTTCAAAGCTGACGTCACCCTAGATGTACCCATGCAGTGACCTCAGCTCCTCAGTATCTCTCAGTCTCCTAGCAGATGCGGACACTATCCCACACACTAGCACAGTGTAGGAAAATTATAGCAAGAAGTCAAATTACCTTAAAGAAGATCAAGCTCCGTTCTCCTGTGGTGATTCCTAAGGGTCCCTCCCCCAGTTGAGAATTCCTGAGGTGATTTCCGATATCCCTTAGAGGTGTGCCTTGGTCCGGTAGCCGGTTCCCGGCGTGGACTTAGCCCCCAGAGTGGCTGAAAGACAGATGGTGCATAACCGAGCATGGTGGTGAAGGTAAAACCCTCTTCCCCCCGCAGCTGGAGACCATCTGGCACTCGATCAGCAAGCGCCGAAATCAGGTAAGTGGAAAATGTTAAATTCAGGTCTTCGGTCTCCAGAGCTCGAATTGCCATACCGATCCCTCCTTCTTCCAGGAAGTTAAAAAGGGAGCACCGACGGGTTGAGCAGCCTTGGTTGGGCTAGGCCCCAATCCGGTGCAAGGGTCCACACACATCTTACACGTGGGGGGGTCATCTGCGTCATCTTCCCTTCTCAACCTGCGATATGCACGGGGCAGGCCGGATGGCCAATGCGCCTAACTTGTGCGCGCCCAGTACAGATGCATGCAAAACTGAGCCACACACACAACTGAGCGCACTACCGCGCTTTAACTAAACGCGCGCATTGAAGCTCATTTCCTGTGCGCCTAGACATAGAGGCAATGGCACCGGCATCCAAGAAGGCCACTCTCTTTGCACAGCCTGCCACATAAGAGCCGCGCAGCCTGAACTGGAGTCCTGCCTGTGTCAGAATTACGAAGAAGCCCAGGGGGACCAAACTGTCTGAAGATATGTCCGGAACTACTATATACGATAGCTCAAAAGAACATAAGAAATTGCCATGCTGGGTCAGACCAAGGGTGCATCAAGCCCAGAATCCTGTTTCCAACAGAGGCCAAACCAGGCCACAAGAACCTGGCAATTACCCAAACACCAAGAAGATCCCATGCTACTGATGCAGTTAATAGTAGTGGCTATTCCCTAAGTAAACTTGATTAATAGCAGTAAATGGACTTCTCCTGCAAGAACTTATCCAAACTTTTTTTGAACCCAGTTACACTAACTGCACTAACTACATCCTCTGGCAACAAATTCCAGAGCTTAATTGTGTGAGTGAAAAATAATTTTCTCAGATTAGTCTTAATGCGCTAACTTGCTAACTTCATGGAATGCCCCCTAGTCCTTCTATTATCCAAAAGTGTAAATAACAGATAACAGGGTGGAGATAAGCCTACAAGGGATCTCTGCCTCCCACATCGCAGGAAACGACAATGTTTTAGCAGACTTCCTCAGCAGAGAGAGCCTGGACCCAGGGGAATGTACGCTGTCGACCACAGCCTTCCAAATGTAAATCACTGGGGCCTCCTAGCCATGGACCTACTTGCCACCTATCTCAGTGCCCAAGTCCCCAGGTTCTTCAGCCGCAGACAAGAACCACACTCCCAAGAGATCGACGCTCTCATTCAGACCTGGCCAGAGGAAGACTTACTGTACGCCTTCCCCCCATGGCCACTATTTGGCAAGGTCATCCGCAAGATAGAATACACAGGGGACTAGTCCTACTAGTGGCCCCGGATTGGCCAAGATAACCATGGTATGCAGACATGCAAAGACTCCTTGCGGGGAGCCCTCTGTGCCTACCTCCACACAGGGACCTTCTCCAGCAGGGCCCTATTATTCACAAAGATCCATCTTGATTTTCCCTTGTGGCCCTTGAGAGGATTCACCTGAAGAATCGCGGTTACTCGAAGCCTGTGATTGACACCCTGCTCCGCGTGCACAAGTTCTCAATATCCCTGGCATACGTACGGCTATGGAGAATATTTGAAGCCTGGTGCGAGGATCGCGAGATACTCCCAGGACGGCCAAGATCCCCATGATTCTGGAGTTTCTTCAGGACGGTATGAAGAAGGGGTTGTCTCTCAACTCCCTCAAGGTCCAAGTAGCAGCCCTATCCTGCTTCAGAGCCGAAGTGAGCGGTATCAGTCTATCAGCTCATCCAGATTTGACCCTTTTCCTAAAAGGGGTTAAGCAATTTCGGCCACCCCTAAAGTGGCTGGTGCCCCTATGGAACCTCAATCTGGTATTAGACTTCCTAGCGGGGGCTTCCTTCAGACCAACGTCTGTCACTACGCCTCTTAACATTGAAGACAGTATTCCTGGTGGCAATATGTTCAGCTTGTCGCATCTCTGAGCTACAAGCACTATCCTGTCGGGAATCATTCTTTAGGTTCACCCCTGGAACCATACAGCTGCGCACCGTCCCCTCCTTCCTACCGAAAGTGGCTTCCGAGTTTCATTTGAACCAGGCCATCTCCCTACTATCTCTGGATGAACATAAGGACTCAGAAGACTCACACCTTCTTCGCCATCTAAATATCGGCAGACTCCTTGTGTGATATCTGGAAAGATCAGAACCAGTACGCAAAATGGATCGCCTGTTCATTCTTCACAGCGGGAAGAAACAATGAGAAGCGGCCTCGCAGGCAACCATAGCCCGCTGGATCAAGCAAGTAATCAAGGCAGCCTATGTAGAGGCAGGAAGGCCATTACCACTGCAGGATAGGGCTCATTCTACTAGGGCCCAGGCAGTATCTTGGGCAGAAACCAAACTGCTATCGCTCGCCGAGATCTGTCGGTCAGCGACGTGGTCCTCCCTACACACCTTCTCCAGGTTCTGCCACCTGGATGTTCAGGCCCGAGAAGATGCATCCTTCACAAGGGCAGTACTAAGTGGACCACGTGCAGCCTCCCGCCCTGTTCAGGAGTAGCTTTTGTACATCCCACTGCTCCTGACTACATCTGGCTACATGATAGGAAATGGTGAAATTACTTACCTGATAATTTTGTTTTTCTTAGTGTAGACAGATGGACTCAGCATCCCGCCTGCGGCTGCCCAAGAGAAGGAAGACCCCGAAAAGCGAACCTCGAGACTAAACAAATACAGGTAAGCCATTGCCTACCCCTAGTTCAAGACACCCACAGTTAGTTTGGTGTCAGCATTAACTTAGTTGAGTGCACTGGCGGTCTCCAGTTTTGAAACCAGTTAAATCAGTCTAATCAAGTTTGAGAAGTTTAATCAAGTTGATTATGCAAAGATATATATCTACAATGGTTTTTCAAGGAGGATACTGAGGAGCTGAAGTCACTTCAGGGGTATATCTCGGGTGACATCAGTTTTGAAATCTGATTCCATCTCCCATCTGCTAGCAGAGGAACACATAACCCACTGGTCCTGACTCCATCTGTCTACACTAAGGAAAAAGAAATTATCAGGTAAGTAATTTCTCCAATCTAAATGAATAAATGCCATTACTAAACTAAAGCTCCAGAGAATGTGTGAACCCATTGCACCATAACTGCTATAGCTGATGAAAAAGAGGGTATCAGAGATGGAATACGCACTACTAGCTGTAGTATCTCTCTTCAATGTCCATCATACGCCCCAAAATTCCAGTGAATCTTTGTATTTTTCAACTTGCCAAAAGAGTCTCTAAACTGCACATACAGTGCTTAAGTGAGAAGCATGACTTCCTTGGAACGATGATCCATGGTACTCTTTCTGGCATGGCTATTTCTCTGTTGGACTTCCGGGTTGAACAATAATTTCAGTGATGTTGGTACTAATACTAAGGAATCATGTACTCTCATATATTCCAGTTCCTGACATAAGCTGATGCTTTGGTTATGCCTGCATCAGGGGAAATAAAAGTAAAACCCAGTGTTCATAATTAATCCTGTGCTATGGAGTTCTCACTTACTATGTTTGATTCAATTTCAAGCTAACATGGAGGCCGGTATGCTGGATTAATTAGGAACACCAATGAAAATGGACTTGGATAGCAAAGCAATGGTAGTAAATGTGTTCCTTTGGTAACTATACTTTTCTTCCTCAGGGAAAATCCTTAATCTTTTGGTTGAAGGTACACTTAACGATAAAACCAAACTTGTGCTGGTGAATGCCATTTACTTTAAAGGAGACTGGGCTCAGAAATTCAAAGAGGAAGACACCGTAGAAATGCCATTCAGGATAACAAAGGTAATATGGAAATAAGGACACCCCACTTTTACTTACTTATTTATTTATTTAACTTTTTTTTTATACCAACTGTTCTGGCTCAATAAAAACATACGTGTTTTCTCATCTAGACAGCTAATGTTTCTTCCCAATCAGTCCTCAAGACAAAGATTCTTTAAGTTTGAAATTATTTATTGTACAAGTAGATTCTATTTACAATTGTTGTATCTCAAACGTGTAGCCTCAGGCAAAGATCTTCGTAGCTGGAGATAAGTAGGAGAGGGGAGAATGGAGTTTCTGGGTTGCAGGGTGAGAGGGTTCTGAGGCTGATTTCATCTTTAGAATAAAGCGATAAGAATGTAAAAAAGCCCCCCCCCCGCCCCTGTTCTTTGTAATTTCCACCTACTGTTAAGATGTAAACCGATATGATGTCTATTTTAATGTCGGTATAAAAAAGCTGTTAAATAAATAAAATAAATAAATCGTTTCACAGGGCTTTACAAAGTGCTGCTGGCTTTGAAGCTCGCATGGGCAAGACTGAAACTCTCCTAGAGAGCTGTTACAGAAAACGCCTCCACAAGCTGGGGACAGGGGGCAAGGTCCAATGGCAGCGAGCCTAGGACCCATGTGACACAGGGGGAGCATGAAGGGCAGGCCCTTGAGGCAATAGGGCACTTAGGAAGACTCAAGTTAGATTGAGGGGCATTCGAGCTCTTCTGATAGTGAGAGAAAGTAAAAGAAGGAGGGAGCTTCTCTTAAGGGCAAAGCTCCTCTTAAAGGCAGGGCTCACAGACTTTTATCATGGGTTACAAAAGGTGTTTCAATATTAAGAGTCCTCGGAAGGAAGGTCTGCACTAGACACAGTTAAACTGCAATGTATATACAGATTCAAACATGTACCCACTGCTGGGGACAGAATACTCCCCGTCTGGTATCGCAAGATACCACTATATCAGTTCTTATATCATCATGCAACAGTGTAAAGATCATTATAACTGGATCTTTCGATGTTCAGGGATGTTCACGATCATCTCGGTCTCTGTCATCCAGGCGACGTCTTCTTGAAAGGGTTTCACCAAGCTGAAATGAAAGACAGACAACACAAAGAGAGAAAGAGTCTCTGGAGTGGACAATGGTCCACGGAGTTCAAGTCTCTTCGTGCGGCATGAGGAGCACCACCTCATTGCTGGGCCTGTAGAAGATCTTGGCTGTACCTTGGTTCATAGTCTTTAATTCAATCTTGCGAACGCGTCCGTCATTTCCGGGATAAGTCTTGACGACGAGTCCCAGAGGCCAGCTGTTGCATTGAATTTGGCTGTTTTTGAGAAGGACGAGGCCACCTTCTCGGATGTTGGGTTTGTTGGATTGCCACTTGCTTCGATACTGGAGAGTTAGCAAGTACTCTTTCTTCCAACGACTCCAAAGGGAGTTGGCAAGCTGTTGGACTTCTTCCATCGACGCCTGTAGAGCTCACTGCCGTCAAAGTCTCCATGTGGCACAGCAATGTTAATAGTCCTTTGCATTAAAAGAATGACAGAGGTAATGTTCGGTTCTTTAGAGGTTCCTACGAAGTCGGTTCCACAGTCGGAGTGGGTCTGAGTGGCTGAACCCCAGAGTTGAGCGTATACATGGCTGTAGATGTAGCCCAGTGCTACTTTGCTGTCCATGTAAAGATGGATAGCATCAATTTGCATGTCCATCTCAGCCTTTATTGACTCCACTATTTTCACTGCTAGCACCGCTCCACATAATTCCAGACTTGGTATGGTGTAGTTAGGCTGTGATGCTAACTTGGCTTTGCCGAAGCTGAAGACTACACACACTATCCCTTCTGCATCTGTCACTCTCAAAAGGGCCACTGCAGCTGTGGTCTTCACAGATGCATCAGAGAAAATGCAGATCTCTTTGCGGCTGGTTGTATTGCGCAATATTGGGACATAAGTGCGTGATATGTGGAACTATTCAAGCACTTTTAGGGAGCTCTTCCATTTTTCTCTTTCTGGCTCCATTGCTTGAGGTAGTGGGGTGTCCCACTCAGTGGTACTTGATGAGAGTTCTCTTAACAAGGCTCTTCCTTGTATCGTGACTGGAGCCACAAACCCCAGTGGATCATACAGGCTGTTGACTATGGACAAAACACCTCGGCGAGTGTACAGTTTGTCTTGGGTTGAGACTTGGAACATGAAGACATCTCTGTTTAGATCCCAATTTAACCCAAGGCTTTGTTGGAGAGGAGGTGTGTCCACTCTCAGGTCCAAGTTCTTTAAGTCTTTGGCATGATCATTTGAAGAAAATGCTTTCATTACTTCAGGACTATTGGAGGCTATTTTGTGGAGCCTTAGATTTGCGCTTGCCAGCATTGCTTGTGTCGTCCTTATTAAATCGATTGCTTCCTCTGCAGTAGGTAAGGACTTTAGTCCATCATCTACGTAGAAGTCCCTTTCCACAAAGTGTCTGGCATCTGTGCTGTACTCTTTTTCTCCTTCTTGGGTTGTCCTTCTGAGCCCGTATGTGGCTACTGCAGGTGATGGATTATTACCGAAGACGTGCACTCGCATCCGGTATTCCACAATCTCCTTATTGATGTCGTTGTCACGGTGCCACAGGAATCTTAGGTAATTTCTGTAGTCTTGGTGAACGACAAAGCAGTAGAACATTTGGTGGATGTCATCTGTCACAGCGACTGCTTCTTTTCTGAAGCGGATCACTACTCCTAACAAGTTGTTGATCATGTCAGGTCCCATGAGGAGCACATTGTTGAGTGAGACTCCACGAAACTGCACACTGGAATTGAAGACGATCCGGATCTGGCCCAGTTTCTGCTCATGGTACACACCAAAGGTAGGTGAATACCAACACTCTTTATTATCCCTTAAGGGTGGAGCTAGCTCTGCGTGGCTATTGTCCAACATGTCGTTCATGAAGTTAATGAAGTGTTGTTTCATCACCGGTTTCCTTTCCAGAGTTCTCCGCAGCGACATAAGTCGTGAGAGTGCTTGTTCTCTGTTGTTAGGGAGTCGAGGTCTGGGTGTCTGGAATGGTAGAGGAGCCACCCAGCTGTTTGATTCGTCTATAGAGAACTCTTTATTCATAATTCTTAAGAATTCTCTGTCTTCTACAGAGAGAGCAGGTTTGTCGTCATCCTTGGTGACTTGAAGCATTGAGTCCCCTAGATGTTCTTCTTCGTCTGATGGGGGGGTGATCCGACTGGTGGCTGAATTGAGATTCAGTTCCTCGCAGCTTAAGATCTCCTTGGTACTTAGATGGTTAGGACATAGCTCAAGTAGAGTATGACGTCCATTCTCTAAGACACTCGTAGCATATGCCTGAATGCTTTGTCTCCTTGTCCGATTCAAGCAGACATCACCGACTATCACCCATCCCAAGGTGAGTCGGTAAGCGTAGGGCGCGACTGGTGGGCCATCACGCATCTCCAAGGCCTTGATCAGTGCTGGTGTGTCTCTGCCCAATAGCAGCAGGATTTCTGCTTCTGGATCTAGTGGTGGGAGCTGATGCATTATAGACTTCAGATGAGGGTGGTATCGAGCGGCTTCTGGTGTTCGGAATCTCATCTCTGTTGTAAGGCTTCTGGTCGCACTCGATGAGCGTGGGCAAGTTTGACTTTTTCTTGCCATCTATCGCCTCTATTACATATCCGCTTGCTCTCCTCCCTGTCACTTGGGTGACTCCTGAGCAGGTTTTGAGGCAGTACGGTAAGTAGTGGTCATGGATATCGAACAAGTCAAAGAATTCTGACCTTGCCAGGGATCTGTTGCTCTGCTGATCTTTGACGACGTACATTTTGACTAATTCTCAGGCTGCTCCTTGGGATACACTCTAGCCAGGCATATTTTTGTGCAGGATTTCCCATTGCTATTTCTTCCACACACTTGTGTGCATTTGGGGATCACTTCAGGTTCTAGTGTTTGTTCTGCCTTCCCCTCCCCACCGTGGTTTGGACTGGAGTGTGCGGTTCCCGAAGGATGGAATTGTGCCCCATCAGGGTGCAGGGCGCTATCGTGTTGGTTACTCCTGCACTCTGAACACTTAATAGCTATTTTACAGTCTTTAGCCATGTGGTTAAATGAAGAACAGTACCGGTAGCAAATTCTGTACCTCTAACAGTTCTTTGCGTTCTTTTAAAGGTTTCCCTTTGAATCCTCAACACTTTCTGAGTGGGTGAGGTTTCTTGTGTATTGGGCACTGTCGGTCTGGGTCCTCTGCCCTATCCATACTGGGGAGTTGGTCTGATGTAGATGCTGCAGGCGACACTTATGTTTTGTGCACAGAGATGGGCTTCCTGTTGCTGCTGTGCTTATCGGTTGGCCTCTCGGCCACTCGGTGGCTGATTCTGTGTGTTTCCCGTGTGCTGAATGAGAAGCTAGGGTCGTTCCTATGGTTTGCTAAATCTCGTATGAACTTTGTGAAGACCTGAAAAGGTGGGTACTCTTTGTGGTCTTCTTTGTATTGTGCACCATGACATGCCCACTTTTCTTGTATATCACGTGGCAGTTTGTTTATGATGGTATTCGTGCCTCGTGGTGTTTCCAGGAGGTTGAGACTCAGATAAATGAGCTCAGCCTTAGCTGTTTCCACTTCTTGGAGGAGATCTCCCAATTCTTACAACTTTCGGTTATCCCTACTTGATATTTCTGGAAAGTTTTCCATTTTCTCAAACAACGCGTTCTCTATGGCAACTGAGTCCCCATAATATCGCTCAAGTCTCCTCCATACTTCTTTTAGCGCAGAAAAAAGATCACATGGGTGGATGTTTTTTAATCCTTTTACGTGTTTGACCGACTCATGCCCCAACCATTTCACCATCGAGTTTATCTCTTCTTTCAGAGTCAATCTCATATCCTTCACAGCATCTTGGAAGTCAGATTTCCATGCCCTGTAACTCTCAGGGCAGTCGTTGAACTCATAGAGCCCTGTGGTTATGAATTCTCGGCGGGTCATGTACCTTGCTAGGTCTTCTCTTTCCGAAAACTCGTTCCGAAAGGCAGTAGGTCTTGATGGGCGGGTGACTTGTGGTTGACTGTGCACGTCACCCTTTTTGTACATTGGCTCGGGCTGTGGTTGGTCAATTGTCTCCTGTTTTGGCGCAGGGTGCTCAATTGGAGCCTTTCTTGAGTGTAGTTGCCTAGCTCTTTCTCATTCCTGCTCCCCACGGGATGCTGGGATCCATGGTTGCATGGAAGTGTTTTCCTTGGGGTGTGTGCTTGGCGCACGAGTTTATTGCAATGCATCTGTGGGGTTTGTAGCCGGTAGATCACTGCCATGGCATTCAGCACTCATGGCATTTTCTGTTCCAGGCCTGATTTCTTTGGTGAAGCCAGCTACTTGTGAGGGGGAGTGTGTTCTCCCATGATGCGTGGATTGCTCTGAGGGAAGTGACACTTTGGCGCTGGCGTGGGTTGGAGGGTGAGCCATGACATACTCAAACATCCGTTGGGTCGTATCCTGCTGATTCATGAGCTGAGTGGGTCCCCCCTATCATCTTGGTTCAGGGCCGCATCCAATACCGTAATTTGGGCTTCAAGGGCCGCTGCTTCTGAGAGGTCTTGAACGAGTAGATGTGACTCAGTTATTTACACTTTCGAATAATAGAAGGAGTATGGGGCATTCCATGAAGTTAGCAAGTAGCACATTTAAGACTAATCGGAGAACATTCTTTTTCACGCAACGCACAATAAATCTCTGGAATTTGTTGCCAGAGGATATGGTTAGTGCAGTTAGTGTAACTGGGTTCAAAAAAGATTTGGATAAGTTCTTGGAGGAGAAGTCCATTAAAGGCTATTAATCAAATTTACTTAGGGAATAGCCACTGCTATTAATTGCATCAGTGGCATGGGATCTTCTTAGTGTTTGGGTAATTGCCAGGTTCTTGTGGCCTGGTTTTGCCTCTGTTGGAAACAGGATGCTGGGCTTGATGGACCCTTGGTCTGACCCAGCATGGCAATTTCTTATGTTCTTATGTTCTCTTTTCTGCCGCAATAAGTCCAGGGTGATTTCTAGTTCAGCTTTTCTGCGAGCTTCAGCGGAAGCTGTGGCAGTAGCTGCAGCAGCAGTGGCAGTAGCTGTAGCAGCAGCGACCTTCTGTTATTCTTCTATTCTGAGCCCTTCTCTTTTAAGAGCTGCTTCTTGTTCAATGTACGGTATGCGTGTCATAGCTGCTTGGGACTCTGCTTTCTTTTGGAGGATGATGGAGCTGATTTGAGAACGGTTCGAGTGCCTTGATCCATGTGACCTTGCAGACTTTGATGTACACTTAGAGGCGCAAGAATGCTGAGAGCCGATCTCGCTCATTGGGTAATCTGCTTCTGCACTGTCAATGGTATCCATTACCATTCTCTGGCGTATTTGGTATAAATTCTGTTGGCAGCCTTTTTCTTCAAGGCTTTCTGCAGTGTTAGTTCATGTTAAGAACTCGACATACTCTTCTGCGATGAGCTGATAGGTTTGGAAATTAGTCCTCAGATGCTCTATGTGGTACTTAAGATTGGTGGGCCTTCCTGAGACCTTCTCTCTTTCCTGGTTGATGTTATGCCACTCTCTTTCTATATTGTGTTCATGCCTCTGTCTCCTTGCCTCGTATCCCTCTATAGCTCTCTCTCGGGCCGATTCAGTAAAGTCCGCGGGAGAACGCACAGGCCACTTGCCTGTAGAAACGGGCAAATGGCGGCGCTAGGGACACTAGCGCGTCCCTAGCGCCTCCTTTTGGCCCAGAGCTTTTGCAGTCAGTGGGTTTGACAGCTGACGCTCAATTTTTCCGGCGTCGGTTCTCGAGCCCGCTGACAGCCACGGCTCGGAAACCGGATGCCGGCAAAATTGAGCGTCTGGTTTTCGACCCAACAGCCGCCGGCCCATTTAAATTTTTTTTTTTTTTTTTTTTTACTTTTTTTACCCTTCGGGACCTCCGACTTAATGTTGCCATGATATTAAGTCAGATGTTGGGGAGAAAGTGCCGGCAGAAATTAGCGCCTACCTTTGGGTAGGCACTAATTTCTTAAAGTAAAATGTGCGGCTTGGCTGCACATTTTATTATTGAATCGCGCGGGAATACCTAATAGGGCCATCAACATGCATTTGCGTGTTGAGGGCACTATTAGGTTCGGCCAAGGGTCCATCAAGTCCAGCAACCTGTTTCCAACAGAGGCCAAAACCAGGCCACAAGAACCTGGCAATTACCCAAACACTAAGAAGATCCCATGCTACTGATGCAATTTATAGCAGTGGCTATTCCCTAAGTAAACTTGATTAATAGCCATTAATGGACTTCTCCTCCAAGAAATTATCCAAACCTTTTTTGAACCCAGCTATACTAACTGCACTAACCACATCCTCTGGCAACAAATTCCAGAGCTTTATTGTGCGTTGAGTGAAAAAAAATTTTCTCCGATTAGTCTTAAATGTGCTACTTGTTAACTTCATGGAATGCCCCCTAGTCCTTCTATTATTCGAAAGTGTAAGTAACCGAGTCACATCTACTCATTCAAGACCTCTCATGATCTTAAAGACCTCTATCATATCCCCCCTCAGCCGTCTCTTCTCCAAGCTGAACAGCGCTAACCTCTTCAGCCTTTCCTCATAGGGGTGCTGTTCCATCCCCTTTATCATTTTGGTTGCCCTTCTCTGTACCTTCTCCATCACAACTATATCTTTTTTGAGATGCGGCGACCAGAATTGTACACAGTATTCAAGGTGCGGTCTAACCATGGAGCGATATAGAGGCATTATGACATTTTCCGTTCTATTAACCATTCCCTTCCTAATAATTCCTAAGATTCTATTTGCTTTTTTGACTGCTGCAGCACACTGAGCTGACGATTTTAAAGTATTATCAACTATGATGCCTAGATCCTAATATGGAACCTAACATCGTGTAACTACAGCAAGGGTTATTTTTCCTTATATGCAAGACCTTGCACTTGTCCACATTAAATTTCATCAGCCATTTGTATGCCCAATCTTCCAGTCTTGCAAGGTCCTCCTGTAATGTATCACAGTCTGCTTGTGATTTAACTACTCTGAATAATTTTGTATCATCCGCAAATTTGATAACCTCACACGTCGTATTCCTTTCCAGATCATTTATATATATATTGAAAAGCACCGGTCCAAGTACAGATCCCTGAGGCACTCCACTGTTTACCCTTTTCCACTGAGAAAATTAACCATTTAATCCTACTCTCTGTTTCCTGTCTTTTAACCAGTTTGTAATCCACGAAAGGACATTGCCTCTTATCCCATGACTTTTTAGTTTTCGTAGAAGCCTCTCATGAGGGACTTTGTCAAACGCCTTCTGAAAATCGAAATACACTACATCTACCGGTTCACCTTTATCTACATGTTTATTAACCCCTTCAAAAAAATGAAGCAGATTTGTTAGGGAAGACTTCCCTTGGGTAAATCCATGTTGACTGTGTTCCATTAAATCATGTCTTTCTATATGCTCGATGATTTTGATCTTGAGAATAGTTTCCATTATTTTTCCAGGCACTGAAGTCAGGCTCACTGGTCTATAGTTACCCAGATTGCCCCTGGAGCCTTTTTTAAATATTGGGGTTACATTGGCCACCCTCCAGTCTTCAGGTACAATGGATGATTTTAATGATAGGTTACAAATTTTTACTAATGGGTCTGAAATTTCATTTTTGAGTTCCTTCAGTACCCTAGGATGCATACCATCCGGTCCAGGTGATTTGCTACCCTTTAGTTTGTCAATCTGGCCTACTACATCTTCCAGGTTCACAGTAATTTCGTTCAGTTCGTCTGACTCATCACCCCTGAAAACCACCTCCGGAACTGGTATCTCCCCAACATCCTCATTAGTAAACACAGAGGCAAAGAATTCATTTAGTCTTTCTGCAATGGCCTTATCTTCCCTAAGAGCCCCTTTAACCCCTCTGTCATCTAATGGTCCAACCGACTTCCTCACAAGTTTCTTGTTTTGGATATATTTTTAAAAGTTTTTATTATGAGTTTTTGCCTCTATGGCCAACTTCATTTCAAATTCTCTCTTCACCTGTCTTATCAATGTTTTACACTTAACTTGACAATGCTTATGTTTTATCCTATTTTCTTCAGATGGATCCTTCTTCCAATTTTTGAAGGATTTTTTTTTTGCTAAAATAGCCTCTTTCACCTCACCTTTTAACCATGTCTGTAATCGTTTTGCCTTCCTTCCACCTTTCTTAATGTGCGGAATACATATGGACTGCACCTCTAGGATTGTATTTTTAAACAATGTCCAAGCCTGTTGAACACTTTTAACCTTTGCAGCTGCACCTTTCAGTTTTTTTCTAACTATTTTCCTCATTTTATCAAAGTTTCCCTTTTTAAAATTTAGTGTTAGAGCTGCAGATTTACTTATTGTCCCCTTCCAGTTATTAGTTTAAATTTGATCATGTTATGATCACTGTTGCCAAGTGGCCCCACCACCGTTACCTCTCTCACCAAATCTTGCGTTCCACTAAGAATTAAACCTAAAATAGCTCCCTCTCTTGTTGGTTCCTGAACCAATTGCTCCATGAAGCAATAATTTATTACATCCAGGAACTTTGTCTCTAGCAAGTCCTGATGTTACATTTACCCAGTCAATATTGGAGTAATTGAAATCTCACACAACACTGGTGCAAGATCAAAATTTAATCACCACAATTTCTATGGTGGTTATTAAAAATTCCAATGATGAAAAGACTCAATATTTATAGTGGCAACTCCATGCGTTTGAACGCATGGAGTTGCCACTATAAATATTGAGTCTTTTCATCATTGGAATTGTTAATAACCACCATAGAAATTGTGGTGATTAAATTTTGATCTTGCACCAGTGTTGTGTGATACTTGCTTATGTGCAAGGGTTCGCTCCTTCTACATTTGGACTAGTAATTGAAATCTCCCATTATTATTGCACTGCCAAATTGGTTTGTTTTCCTGATTTCTCTTAGCATTTCATCATCTGTCTGACCATTTTGTCCAGGTGGACGGTAGTATACTCCTATCACTATACTCTTACCCAACACACATGGGATTTCTACCCATATAGATTCAACTGAGCATTTAGTCTCTTGTATGACCTTTATCCTGTTGGACTCTCTACCCTCCCGGACATAAAGTGCCACACCCCCACCAAGTTGATCCTCTCTATCATTGCGATATAATTTGTACCCTGATATAGCACTGTCCCATTGGTTATCCTCTTTCCACCAAGTCTCTGTGATGCCAATTATGTAAATATCATCATTTTCTGCTATACACTCTAACTCTCCTATCTTACTTCTTAGACTTCTGGCATTGGCATACAGACATTTCAAAGTGTGGTTTTTGCTTGTCTTAACAACCTGCTTTTATGTTGTTTGGGATAATTCGGAAATCATTAGCTTTGGTGAATTTTTACATTTAGGCATATGAACTATGTTTGCTTTTAATGGAACCTCTCTGTTGGGATGCCCTAACTCTCCTGTTTCATTAGTATCCTTCAAGAATACATTTCTCCGAACCATGCACTGCTGAGTGATTGTCGGCTTTCCCCCTTGTTCTAGTTTAAAAGCTGCTCTATCTCCTTTTTGAAAGTTAGTGCCAGCAGCTTGGTTCCACTCTGGTTAAGGTGGAGCCCATCCTTTCGGAAAAGTCTCCCATTTCCCCAAATGTTTCCCCAGTTCCTTACAAAGCTGAATCCCTCTTCCCTGCACCATCGTCTCATCCACGCATTGAAACTCTGGAGCTCTGCCTGCCTCTTGGGACCTGCACGTGGAACAGGAAGCATTTCAGAGAATGCTACCCTGGAGGTTCTGGATTTCAGATTCCTACCTAAAATCCTAAATTTGGCTTCCAGAACCTCTCTCCCACATTTTCATATGTCGTTGGTGCCCACATGTACCACGACAGCCGGCTCCTCCCCAGCACTGTCTATAATCCTATCTAGGTGACGCGTGAGGTCTGCCACCTTCGCACCAGACAGGCAAGTTACCAGGCGGTCCTAATGTCCACCAGCCACCCTGCTATCTACATTTCTAATAATCGAATCACCAACTATGATGGCCAGCCTAACCCTTCCCTCCTGGGCAGTAGCCCTGGGAGATTTGTCCTCAGTGCGAGAGGACAATACATCACCTGGAGAGCAGGTCCTTGCTACAGGATCACTTCCTTCTACACCATGGTGATGTTCTCCTACTGGGAGACCTTTCTGATACAAGGCAGCATTGGGGCTGCCAGACTGGATTTGGGACTTGGCTACTATGATGTCCCTGAAGGTCTCGTCAATGTACCTCTCTGTCTCCCTCAGCTCCTCCAAGTCTGCTACTCTAGCCTCCAGAGATCAGACTTGTTCCCTGAGAGCCAGGAGCTCTTTGCACCGAGTGCACACATACAATCTCTCACCCGCGGGTAAGAAATCATACATGTGACACTCAATGCAAAAGACTGGAAAGCCCCCTCTTGCTGCTGGACTGCTGCCTTCATCTTAGTTTTATTGAGTTCCTAGTTACGTGTAGGATACTAAGGGAGTTGGAATGAGAGTCCTTTAAATTTACAGGTGAATTTAGTAATTAATCAGCTAGTGTCCTATAAGGGGATGATTAAACTTTCAATAAGGGCTGGTATAATAGTATGTTTTAGATAAGACCCTGATTGATTTTCAATGAGAAAGTGTCTTGTGCCTAAAAATCAAGGGTTGAGTGGGTGGGAAAGACAGACACTAGAATTAAGTATCTCTGGCTTGCTTATTACCTCAGACACACACAAACTCTAAAGAATATATCACTTAATTTCACTTTTCACCAAACTTTTATAAGCCTAAAAAGTTTTGAAAACTATACTTACCAGTCTTCTTAAATTAATCTTCACTCAGTTAATGGAAGGGTTTGAGATATGCGTGCCTAACGGCGCGTGCTTCCGGTCCTTCTCTACTGCAAACTGTGTGGGGCCTCTGGAAGCTGGGACTGTGGAAGTCAATCCCTGGATCGCTTGCGGTGACCTCTGGACTCCTCTCCCGGGGGATGCTGGGAGCAGTATGCAGATGAGCCTTCCGGGACTGTGGAAGTCAATCCCTGGATCGCTTGCGGTGACCTCTGGACTCCTCTCCCGGGGGATGCTGGGAGCAGTATGCAGATGAGCCTTCCGGTCCTCTTCTACTGCAAACTGTGCGGGGCCTCTGGAAGCTGGGGCTGTGGAAGTCAATCCCTGGATCGCTTGCGGTGACCTCTGGACTCCTCTCCCGGGGGATGCTGGGAGCAGTATGCAGATGAGCCTTGTTTTTAAACAAAGACCAGTGTGCAACAGGAAAAGGTTTTTGAAGTCCATTATTTCTCCCATTTTATTTTTTTAAAAGACTGATAATACACTTGATCACAACTAGTATTCCATAGGGCAGAAGTCTGATATAAATGTGTGGTGCTTGGAATAGAAATCCAGAGAAAAATGCTAGAAGAACAGTTAGATAATGTGTATATATCGGACCACAATGTGGATGAAAATCGATTTGGGTTCAGAAATCAGCATAACACAGAGTTGTTGCTGCGTTCTCTTTTTTCACACGTTGCTGTGCAGTTTGGAGCTTCTAGCGGGATTCTTGTACAACTTGATATGTCTAATGCATTTGATACCATTAAGCATGATGCTCTTATATCACTTATTCAGTGTATTGAAATCTCTGGCATGGTCCTAGGTTGCTTTTCACAGTTTCTACATGGCAAAAGGCAGCTAGACCATATAGGGGAACAGTTCTCGTGGAGACAACTAAACCCAGGAGTACCACAGGGCTCGGTCCTGTCTTCTACCCTTTTAAATCTGTATCTTTCCCCTCTAGAAGACCATTCTTAAAGATCTGGGGTTGAACTTTTTCAGGCATGCCGATGACATACAAATTTATATTCATTGTGACGCCCATGGTATTTTTCCTGTAAACCTCTTTCAGCATACCATCCTGCAGATAAAAAATTGTTTGGTACACAATGGTCTATGTCTTAATGTGATGAAAATTAGGCTGCTATGGGTGGATAAGAGCTTGTCTACTAGTGAACTGACCATCGTCAGTTTTCAAAGTATTTCAGTACCCATAATATCCAAAGTACAAAACATTAGGCTCCTTTTAGATTCACAGTTAATGCAAACACATTGACAACTGGCCAAGTTGGTGTTTATAAGTTAAAGATATTAAGACTATTAAAATCTTTAATACCAGTTGATGTGTTCAGATCTATAGTTCTAGGCTGTGGTTGGCTATGCATTATAATAGCCTATGTGTTTGCCTTCCTCTCTCTGCCTTCTGTCAGCTTTTGACTCTTCACTGATGGGCGCCTGCTGGCAGAACACCCCTCTTCCTGCAATTTCACTATTTTATCAAGAATGCAGGTCCCCTTGGGAACTTTTTGATTTTCTTCTTTTTCTCCTAACTTTAAAAACAAAAATGCTATAGTAACATCATAAACACTGTAGCTCATAGTGAGGTAAATCACAAACTCTTAGAACAATTTTCAAAAGTGTTTTTAAGTGTGTGAGGGAGGGAATAGAAAATTTCACTGGAATACCTTAAAAGGACTGGACCCAGGTATCTGGCCTGGTCCTCCTTAAAAAAAAAACTGCCTAGCAAGGGATTCTGGTTCAAAGGAGTCTCCTTTGCACCAGGGAATAAGAAATTAGGGCCTAGAAGGTTTAAAGAAGCCCCAAGGTGAAGTCAAAAGCTGAGATTATGCCAAAACAGTTTGTATTGACTCTTGAGGTAAGCAGCCTTTTTTTGTATTTTCTTTTCTTTTTGTAAATAAATAAAAATTGCATGAAGAACTGGCAGGAATCTGTGTCCTCCAGCCCGTCCATCCACCACACCACCATCCATGACCTCTCCCAAGTTAATACATTTGCAGGCCAAAGCAATATCATGCATGTAAAAAAAACATGTGTCCAAAGTGGAATTGACGTGATGAGCGCTATTAGCTACACGTGTTTTGGACGCACTGATCCCCTTTTGCATCAGGAGTTATTGACGCACATCTAAAATGCGCACCCAAACACTTGTTAACCTATGTGATAGGTGCAGTTTTGGAGACATTACCACTGCAGAGTTCTCAGGTTTGTGGTTCCCATAGAGCTAGATGGCCCTCAAACCCAGGGATTAGTAGACTCTGAGAGCATGAAGATGCTCATTTGAAGAGAACTGATTAAGTGAATATAAATAGACTGTGTGAGGAAAGTGATACTTATCTGTATCCACAGGGACTAGTGACTGTATCCAACCAGCAAAATCCAATCGAAGACCTGGTAGGCTACACCAACATAGTAGGAGTCCTTCCCTGGCTCCCATAATCAGTGGTGATAGGGTGAGATTACCCAGACTTTGGAACCCTGTGGAAGTGTTCGGTGTCTGGTTCCCCTAGTCCCGACAATGGTGAATTGTCATTTCCAGAGGTCTTCCACTTAGAAGGTCCAGACGTATATGTTACAGACTTTAAAGTATCTAAGCCCTGTACGTAATGGTAATAGTAAAAATACAACCATCCACTAACTTAGAGGCAGCTGTGGAGAGAGGTTCAGGAAAGATTGTCAGTTCACTGCAGCTCCACAATAGTTCCACCTAACGGGAGAGGGAGAGGTCCCCAGCAACTTTAGATGAGCCCAAAGGGAGAATAACACCTTTAAATTTGCATGGGAAAATACATAGATGGTGGATGGGAATGAGCTTCTGGGGTGAAAGATAAGATCCCTAATCTCCTTTCTTTATAATGAATAGGGATCTACTGTACCAGGTAATAAAGGGAGTTTAAGGGATGAAGTGATAAAGCAACTTCTGGTTCCCTGAGCTTATTGCTTGCAGGTCCTACAATTAGCCCATAATCATCTCCTAGGGTGCCACCTTGGGGACGAAAAAACCTGAGAAACAACTTGGTACAATTTTATTGTCTTGGACTATAATGACAAATCCAGCTGAAGATGGTAAGAATTAGGACTTACTAATAGCATATAAGGTATTTCCAATCCATGAGGTATCCCAGATTTTGCAGTGTTTTCCCCTTTTAAGTTACTGTATGGTAGAAGACCAAAGGGGATCCTAGATATAGCTCAAGAGACTTGGGAAGAAGAGCCAACCTCTGGCTAGAACCCAGTGGACAATGTTATCTGGATGCAGGAATGACTTCGAAATGCTGGAGAGTCTGTGTGCTTATGCCTGAAGAAGGCACAGGCTACCCAAGCCCAAGATTACAACCATTACATGGTACAATGAGTGTTTCACCCAGGTGCCCATATCCTTCTTCTCCAATTTTCAAAGAACATCAATGAGCAAACCCTTATCTCTGAGGTAAAGGACATACAAAGTAATAGAGAAAACAGGAACTGTATACTACAGAGTAGCCACAGATAAAAAGAAGACTCAGATTTTCCATATATACATCAAAAAGTGTATTGCACTAATGTGTGGGCTTGTCCAGGGAGAGGAGTTTAGCCCAGCGGCCTTCCCTAAGTCAGAGTGACTCCAAATTCCTTCCAGGATCAACTCTCACTATACAGAAAGCAGACTTAGAACAGCTGGTGAACCAAATAAGATGTTTTCTCAAACCTACCAGGTTGGACACCTTGCATACCATGACATTTCTAAATCTTCCAGAGTTGTAGTCTAACAGTGGCCGTGTTGGATTCCAGAGTCCAGATGCCATGTTATCAAGGCCAAAGTAAAGGCAATGCTCAGATTAGGAGTAATAGAGGAACATAACAGTATCTGGTCCTTGCCTATTGTACTACTGCCAAAGCCAAATGGGAACATCAGGGTTTGTATAGACTTCAGGAAAGTCAATGACATGTCAAAACTCGACACTAACACTATGACAGGAGTGAACGATCTCATTGAGCATCTGGGACTGGCCCAGTTCATTTCCACAGTAGACATAGCAAAAGGGTACTTGCAAGTTCATATCACCCCAGCTGTGAAAGAAAAGACAATGTTCTCTTTTCCGAATGGTCTCTTCCAGTTTAATGTCATACCTTTTGGACTACACAAGGCTCCAGCGACATTTCAGTACTTGGTTGATAGCACCAAGGCTTTGCAGCTGCTGCCTTCATGACATTGTGGAAGAAACACTTAGCCAACTCCAAGCAGAACAAGTCTACAGAAAGCAGGACTGACAGCCAACCCCAAAATGTATCTGCTAGGGGCCAAGAATTAGGAAAGGGTAAGGGCCATTCTCTGGCCCAGTAGACTGAGGTGATCATCCGGGTACCCGTTCCACGAACAAAAATTAAGGTGAAGGCCTTCTTAGACCTCATCGGGGATTATAGGAAATTCAAACTCAAATTCTTGAAGAAGGCAGAATCTCTCGTGTGCCTCTTGCAGAAAAAAAGTGCAGAGAAGGTCCAGTGATCTGCAGAGGCCAAGGCGGCCTTCCAGAATTTAAAGGAGGCCATATGCTTCAAACCTAATAAGTCCAAACTTTGCCAAACCTATTACTATGCAGACAGATACCTCAGAGGTTGGTTTAGGGGCATTCTTGGCCCAAGAGAGGGATGGCCAAGAGAATCCAGTCATGTTCATCAGTAGAAAGCTAGTGCCCCGTGAAAAGCAGTGCTAAACGATCAAGAAGGAAGCATTAGCAGTCAAACGGGCCTTTAGTGCATTCTGATATTATCTGCTGGGGCGGCAGTTCACACTCGTAATGAATCATCAACCTCTCATCTGGATGAAGCAGAACAAGGAATCCAATAGTAGTTATGAGGTGATTTCTGGCCCTCCAACTATTCAGCTACAGGATCCGGCATAGAGCAGGGAAAGTAAAGGCCAAACTGGACTTCCTGTCTAGAGAAGTGGCCCTGTCTAGAGAAGTGGCTCTAGTATAGACAGATGCTCACCCTCGCAAGGCTGAGCTGAGGAAAAAGGGTTTGTGAGGGAATGTATAGAAAGTTTCCCCAAAACATCTTAAATAACCGGACCCAGATATCTGGCTCTGTCCTACATTAGAAACATGACTCTGGTCCAAGGGAGTCTCCTTTCACCAGGGAACAAGAAGTCAGGGTTCAGAAGGGTTAGAGAGACCCCAAGGTAAAGTCAGAAGCCGAGCTTATGCCAAAATGTTTAATTGCTGTATTGACTGCTGAGGTAAGCAGCCTTTCCTTGTATTTTTTCCTTGTGTAAATAAATAGGAATTATGTGGAGAAATGGCAGGTGTCACACCTCTGTCTCCAGTCTGTCTCCTCAGCCATGACTGCTCCCATGTTACCACACTGTGCTTTACCAGGGAACTGGCTTGTTATAAAATTCCCCTTCTGATATGCAGGTAAACTCACAAGGATACGTCCTGTATATGCATAAGTTTACCACAGACTAAGCAGAGCCAATCTTGGGTATGGGGGTGGGGATTTATATGCATTCTTTTGCATTTTGAAAAGTAAGAGTGTGCATTTTCATGAAAAATTGTGTCTGGGAAGTTTGGGTGTGATAATTTTCAAAGTGACCTTATGCATGTATTGTAGGAGTGTGCATTCGTTTGCAACGTATTGGCAATCCGCAACGTATAGGGCCATATTCGTTGTATTCGTGGGGAAGCGAAACATATCGTGATTCCCACGAATACAACGAATCTTCACCGAATTATTCGGCCATCTAAAGGAGCGAATTTAATTTAAAAAAACCACCCTCCTGATCCCCACAAGACTTGCCAAAACTCCGTGGTCCAGCGGGGGTCCGGGAACCATCTACTGCACTCACGCCGTTGGCTGCTGGTATTCAAAATTGCGCCGATAGCCTTTGACCTTACTATGTCACAGGGTCTACCAGTGCTATTGGTCGGCCTCTGTCACATAGTAGGAGCACAAGATGGTGCCGGCCGTCCATTGCTCCTACTATATGACAGGGGCCGACCAATGGCACCGGTAGCCCCTGTGACATAGTAAGGTCAAAGGCTATCGGCGCCATTTTGAATACCAGCAGCCGACAATGTGAGTGCAGTAGATGGCTCCCGGACCCCCGCTGGACCACCAGGGAGTTTGGCAAGACTTAGGGGAGTCAGGAGGGTGGGGGGTTGTAGTTAATTAAATTTTAGCCGGGAAACGAATAAGAATGGAACGCATGAATGGATCGGGGGCCCCCCTTGCCGAATGCAACATATCTGCCCCCCGACGAATATGAATACCAAATGTAACGTATGCGGTCCCTCTGCACATCCCTAAGGTATTGTATGTTCACTTATAAAACTGGTGTAACTTATGCAGGTGCTTGCTATTAAATGTTTACAGGTAATTACGAAATTACCTTCTTACTGTAATATCTGCAGTCTCCACATATACTCCTCATTTAACTTTTCCTCAGATGAATAAGAAGCATATTTCCAGTTCACCTTAAATAGATTTGAAAGTGAACTCCACACTGTGGAAAAAGGGCATACAGTATTTGTTCCTCATTGCTTAGTTTCTCAATTACCTTTCAAATTCGAAAGGAAATCCATTTCAAATGACTGTATACAATTAATCACAAACTGTGGAACATTATAAAGATAATTTTCTATTCTTTTAATTTATTTATTTAGCTTTTGGGTAGGCTCAGAGTTGCCAGCCATCAGTAAATTTACTGACAGAAAAAAACAAAAAGAACAAAAATGACAATCCAAATATAAATCTTATCTCTTTCTGAGCAGAGTAAACAAAAGCCAGTGAAAATGATGTACCAGAAGAAGAAGTTTGCCATGAGGCACATTCCTGAAATACAGTGCCGGGCCCTAGAGCTTCCATATGTTGGAAAAGAACTTAGTATGATCATCTTACTACCAAATAATATTGATGACAACTCCACTGGTCTGCAACAGGTATGCCTAATTTTCTTATCCTCTAATCGCATTCAAGGGATTATGTATTTTTTTTTTTTTTTATTTGAAACTTTTTATATACCGGCATTAGTAAGCATACATCATACCGGTTCACATTGTAACTGAAAGGCTGAAATTACAATCAACGGGGAGGGGAAACAGGGAGGAATATACATAGAGCAGAGGGCAAAGAAGTTAAAGCAATAAAACTGTAACAGGCTATTTACAGGTCCATATATAAAGGCTTAAACAGGTTACTTACAGGAGTCTATATACACATTAATGGGCATTAACATTAATGGGCATTAATGTATTAATGGGCATTAACATTAATGCTGGAGTTAATTGCATGTTAGCCCATTACCACAAATTCCCCAACATTAATTAATGTTAACACGCATGCTTATGACCTTAAAAGAAAAAATAAACTGGTCTCATTAGGTATTACTGCTGGATATAATATCCAGCGTTAATACCAATGAGGTTTAATGCTGCCCACTTTCTCACCAAAGTAAACTACACCTCAGGAGATATGGTCAAAATGGTCCAGCTAAGCCTGGAAAGTTAGTGTGTGCCACTGTCTTAATATCCACTAATACTGAAAACTAAAAATCAGCCACCAGACCTCACTCACCATCCCAAATAAGTATCTGGAATCTTCACCTGCATAAAAGAAACAGGCTCCCTTCCACTGGTGAAAATTCTGGATACTTTTTTAGGGGGAGTGGAGGGAAGGGTCCTAGGCTATAAGGCCCTTTGGTTTATCTTTATTTGGGAAGAAAGAGAAACAGAGATCCACTACTAGGGATGGTGGAAGCATTAGGTGTCCAGTAGCGTGCCACAGTTTTGGGAATGGCGTGGCGACTACTCCTCCTTATTGATCCCATCCACGCAGGCCTGGAAAAGGAAGTCATGTTACATGAGCTCATTCAAGTGAGAAGGCAGCAGAATCACCGTGGCTGGAAGAAGCAGGGTACACATAGGCCTGTGCCATGGGAAGAAATAGGAGAAGTCATCCCTTTGGCCACATGGCCTGAATGGGGGCATCTCTTTCTGCTTGTGCATTCCAGAGGAGGAGAGGAGTAAGTGTATGAGCATGTATGTGAGTAAGTGTGTGTGTATAAGAATCAACATGTGTGTGGATATGAGAGAGGAGAAAGTAGCGCATCAAACACCACTTCCCCCCACTAATCTACGACAGTCTCAGGGTGTCTGGAAATCAAAAGTCCTCATTAATTTTAATTATTGGGTGTTATTTATATCTGCTGTTTTTTGATAATTTATTGGTGTTTAGGGAATTTTAAAAAATATTTTAGATGAGTTTTTAATTATTAAATGTTATTCTATTTATTAGCTGTTTTGAGATTTATTCTTTTTATTAGTATGATTTTACTATTCTGTTTTATATTTCTTGATTTTGTTTGTTTTATGAGGAATGGTAGTAATTCTGTTTTTCTGTTGCACTGTATACACAGTCTAGGTTGTTGTGAGTGTAGTTGTTTGTCTACATGTTTCTATTTATGGTCACTTTATTCTGTGCTTGATGAAGGTCTGTGTTCTACATGTGTGACAGAGGTGAGGTATACTGCTAGCATGTAGTTTCTATAGCAGCATGGCTTGCTCTGCTTTCATTACAGGATGTGCATTGGCGTTTTAGGATCTGATGTAATTGTAGTTTTGCCTTTTTATAGGTAGGGTTGTTACTGTTTGAGTGCTGGCAGTTAGTGCTGTTTTGGTATGGAAGATTTACTATATTGTGTTTGTCATTGTTTTCTCATGGCTTTCTGAGGACCAAGCCCAGACCCAACATGTTACAATAGACCTAATGGCAGAAAACACATACAGAATGCAGTGATAAGGGAGATGATAACCAAAGTAAGCTTATACTGTTCCACTCATAAGGAACAGCCTTAAGGAGTCCTTTTTAATCAAGTGCTGTTTTATTCACAATGCTCCATAACAGAAGGCCATTTGCAAAAGAGTACAGTCCCCTGACATGGGCTGTGTTTTGCTGGGGAGGCTGCTTCGGGAGGGATGAAAGGAGGAATACACTTTAATAATCAGTGCTAGGAGCGGGTGCTATTTTGTCACACCATTACAAATTTTAATTTTTTTCCAACAATTTAGCCAAACAGCTGCACACCAATTCAAGAAATGGGTATACTTTTGTCATGGTGTTACAAACCTAATTTACTTTCTGACAATATAGCAGTGAAGATGCATACCGGTAATGATTGTTATCTGCTATGAATATTACCTGGCTTCTTATGGGTAGAACAATATAAGCTTACTGTGGTGGTTGCCATCTCCTTATCACAATAGACCTAATCCCATATGGGTTAAAATTGTCTATTTTGCAGCGGTTTCTGGTTGGCACCTCAGCAATACATGTAAATCTATGTACATGTTATAGTACAGAATCTTTACTTTGTCCATTTCTATGTAAAATCTATTATAAATGCATATTTTTTGATTGTGTGTAGTGAAGGCCGCTGTGGGGGGAGGGGAAGGAGAATGCAAGGCTGTAAAGTTTGCTTAGGGCGCCTAATACCTTTCATTGGCCCTGGCCCCCACTTTGGTGGTTTTCCATTCTTCCTAAACTGGGTTTCCTGCAGCCAGCATTATCCAATTACATGTCTCGGGGCCAGTTAATGTCGGGTGGAAGAAGCAATGCAATAGTTTTATAATGGCAGCATTCAGTGTAAAGCACTAGCACATTCTGCATAACATTACTTTGGAATCTTCCACATTAGAATCAGGGTGTTATCTGCCGTTTCTAACTCAGATCAGTACATAGGACTCTTTAATGCTTTAATATTGGCAACGATGTCGTCAACAATGGATGTCAAACTGCAAAAAGACTGTTGAATATTTGCCTTTAATAAAAAAAATTCATTAATGAAAATATGGTTTATTATAAGATGCGGAGGGCACCTCAGTCTATCTACACGCCAGGAAAATAAAGATTTTTTGATGGTGGCAAACCAAATGGAGGAAAGTCACAGAAGGTTTAGGTAGAAACTACCCCATAGGTGCAGCACCAAAAATCTAACACAAACCCCCCAGAACTGGGAGGAATCCGTACTCAAACAGGGCTGTCTATACAAAGCATTTTCTCTGCAGATACAAAATAGGAGAAAAACTTAAATATATCTGATTTATAATCTTTTGCAAATTCATGGAATTTAGTTTGAGCTAAGAACAGATGCAGGGGTAATTTTGGCCCCATTGGTATAAAGTCTGTGGATACTCTGTCCCTGCAGGCTTTTCACCAGTTTTCAGAGGGGAAGCCACGAATATTTTCCTTTGGATAATGATCCCACCAAAAGCACCTGTGTGTGCACACATTTACACCCTCGCAGGCCTGCGTTTCAGAAGGAAAAATACATGCATGTTTTAGAAAACGACAGTGCGCATGTAATTCCAAACCCTGCTCCATCTCTGCCCACAGGAATGCCTCATCACGTTGCAGATCAAAGTAGCATACAAGCCTTATGCGTATATCTTTAACCACGTATCGAGTGGGCAATTTTGTAAAAGTAATTTTCCATGCATAAACACTGCTGTAGCATTGGGAATGCCTTTGAAAATTATCCTAAATAAAAACAATTTCTTTCCTCACAATTTACACAAGATGATTTGAGTAGTTTGTTTTTGTTTTTTATTTTGTATTTAGTGATTTTAACATTACAAAAAAGAAGAAAAGGGAAAATAATATTCCAACATTTAGTATGCTGAGTAAAATAACTCCATCTCTTACCCTCCTGGAGAAAAACAGATGCCTGGTATGAGCATAGCAAATACAGTGTGAGATTATGCCTAAACACAATAAGGCAGCACATTGTTAAATAATAACGACGAGATCACTTCCGTTACACAAGCAAAGTCCTCCTATATTCCCAATAAGGCGACCAAATTTTATCATAAAGAAGAAAATTTCATTTGAGAGTATAAGTGAGCTTCTCTACAGTAGCGATTTCATGCACCTAACTCAGACTTCCAAAGTGGGAGGCAAAGTGAGAGGCAATTTCTTCTGTGAAGTAGTGAGTGTGTGATTCCTCCACAAATCCAACAGACATATTTTGGGAGTCAAGGCTATTTCTTTTCCCAATTTAAGGAGACAAACCCGTATTAAGGATTTCCAAAAAGTCCCAATGAATTTGCAGGACCACCAAACGTGAAGGTATGAACAGGGGAAACCACAGCCACACCAACATAGAGCAGTGGAGGTGGGAGAAAATTTAGTATAAAAGAGAGGATACCTATAAGCTCTGTGAAGAAGCTTCACCATTATTTCCACCCGCCTGACACACAAGAAAATCTTGTGAGCTTTCTCCCAAATAAGTTTCCAGTGCTGACTAAGTCTAGATGTAAATCGCTATTCCATTGTTGGATAATATGAGTAGGTGGATATTGTATATCTTGGACCTCCAACAAAGCTTTGTTAAAAAGAGCAATACCTTTTCGTGGCAGGGTGTCTTGAATAAGCATTCGTATTACAGGATGCGGGAGCCGTGGTTGCCAGTCCTTTTCCTGTAGGTGACTAAATTCTGCCAGTAATTGGTCATGAAGATTTGAGTAGTCTTTTCATTGTACAAGTTTCAGTATGTTCTGTGTTTCCTGAATTACACTTCTGCTTTTATCCAGGTTTTCAGACCACCTCATTCCACTATATTCAAACTTTATAACCATAGCTTTAGGTGTGACAGTACAATGTCCTGTGGTTTTGTTCAAACACATGCCCAAATGCTCCACTGACCTAATTCAATGTAGCCAAAGGCATTTATTAGTGCAGTTTTTATATTCTTGAATCCATAGCTAATTATGTAATTCTTATTTTTTGTTCTATGTCCCAATTCCAGCTCGAGAAGGCGCTCACCTTAGAGAAGATCCAGGAATGGACACTGCCCAGAAACATGGGCCATCCCGTTGATGTCCATGTGCGGCTACCCAAGTTCAAGCTGGAAGATAGCTATGAGCTCAAGGATGCTTTGACACAGCTAGGTCTAGTGGACGTTTTTGATTGCAGCAGAGCCAACTTGTTGGGAATGTCAGCAGTACGTGACCTGTTTCTCTCCAAAGTGGTGCACAAGTCCTTTGTGGAGGTGAATGAGGAAGGCACAGAGGCCGCTGCGGCCACTGCAGGCATTATGATGGCTTTCTGCATGCCAATAGAAGAAGAATTTAATGCTGACCACCCCTTCCTTTTCTTAATTCGGCACAACCCAACCGAGAGCATACTTTTCTTTGGAAGATTTTGCTCCCCTTAGCAAACTGCAAAAATTATACAAATAAGCACATTTTTAAAAAAATCAAATTATTTGTATGATGATCTGTAAAAGAAATAAAATGCAAGACTCAAAAATAAATGGCAGCTGAAAAACTGATTATTAGTTTCATTCTTTGGATTCTCTCTTAAGTCAGCCAAATTCAAGTGCATCTTTAAGTGTTAACCAAGTTGAAGTACTCTCCTCTTCACCTTGCAGATGTCTAGAGCAGTGGTTCCCAAATCTGTCCCAGCCAGTCGGGTTTTCATGCTATCCCACAATGAATGTGCATGAGGAAGATTTTTTTGTGTTTGAGGCATTGTGGACCACTGGTCGCAATGGAGATGACCACGCCCATGAGGAGGAGCCCTATGGGGAACCGATGCGATTGGCTGACACAATTAGCAGACACAGAATAGATGGTCTTTATTGTATTGCTGTAGATGGTATAGAGATGGTATGCAGGAAGGTAAGGCACTGACCCACAAGGTGCCAATACCCTCAACAGGCTCAATGGTGTAGTCTCACCCAGATGTTCCCTATAGGCAGCTCTCCACAGAGCGGGCAATGCCGCGGCTGGTGGGTGGAGTAGGTGCGCCGGTTTGTAGAGGTACTCACGGAGAGCAGGCATCTTCCCGTTGGTAGAAATGGTGGACCAGAAGTCCGAGGTGCAGGATATGTGAAGAAGGCTCTCGAGGAGCGAGTACCCAATATCCTGAAATGAAAAGAGACAAGACCACCGAGTTGCCAGCTCCTTCTTCCTTGTTGAGGGCATGGAACCTAACCTGGGCAGCCCCAGTCACAGGGCTCCCCGTGCCCTGAGCCCAGATGGTACCCAGGGTCTCACAAGGCTCCTACCAAGAAAATGTGTCAAAACCCCAAAATCAACCCAGAGGGAAAAACCACCCACCCAGTGGAGTGGACTGGAAAAGGAGAACCCTCCCAGCCCTGATCAGCATCCCCAAGCAGGCTGTGCCCGATTCCTTTGATTGGGTCTGAAAAAAACAACACAGAAACACTCCTCATTTTCTGCTGTTAAGGGACTCCCCACAGTCTCTCTGGAGATAGGCTGAGACAGGCAGGTTTCTTAAGCAGCTTTCTCCCATGCTCCAACGGTTGCTCCTTGGTAGTGCTTCCGGGCAGCTCGGCCACCATGTGCTGAGGCCCACTTCGCGCAGCAGCGCATCTGCTTAACGGGGAGATTGAATTTCTGCCAGGATGGCAGGAAAAACTGTGGGCAGCAGCCTGCAAGGCCTGTGGAACCTGGTCCACCTGCCTGAGTCCCCTTTTCCTGTTCACAGGTTGTGTCTCGGGGGGAGGGAGGGAGGGGCTCTCCTCCATGGGACCCAAGCTCAGGAGGGCCTCCCGATCAGGGAGATCCACAGCAGGGGTCAAAGGGGGGTGCTCCCCACCTGCTACTCCTGCGGGAGATTGCGGCTACACTGAATCCCCTTCTCCTCTTTCCTTGCGGTGCAAGGATGCTGTGAGGACCAGGAGAAGTCTCCATACAGTAGCCAAATAAACTCTGGGGAGGCTGTTCCCTAGAGTTTATTTGGCCGATACGATGCCTTTCTGACTCGGAAGGCAGGTGCTCGGAGAACAAGGGAGAGATGCTCTGGGTCATCCAAGAGACCATGCTCGGGGTCTGCAGGCTCTCTGGGCTGTGCCAAGTGTTGTGAATCACGGGACTCTCATCTGGATCCTGTCCCCAGGGACCTGAATGACTCGGATGAGCCGCAGGAGGACCCAGAGGTAGACCCGGATGTGGGTCTGAGTCTGGCCCTGATGCTACCAAGGATGATCCGTATTCTGTGGAGGTTTCCGAGGTGAATGGTGATGACCCTTGTGTAGTTCACCCTCTCATTCCCCAGGTATTAGATGAGCTGGAGGTCGGTGGATCCAGAGGAGTCGGACGGCAAGAGCGTCAACCCAGCTCTTGAAGGTCTGCGGGATCCTCCCATTGCTTTTCCCATTCCTAAGAAGATTCAAAAGCTCATTAGCCGGGAGTGGGATTCCCCGGAAGCGGGCTTGAAGTTGGGGAGAGTGATGTCCAAGCTATATCCCTTGCTGGACAAGGATTTGGATCATCTGAGAACACCTTGGGTGGATGCGGCGGTCTCCGCAGTGACCAAGAAGACTACTATTTCGGTAGTAGGGTTGGCCACATTAAAGGATGGCCAGGATTGCAATCTGGAAGGGCATTTGAAGTGGTGCCATCATGATGCAACACGCCTGCTTATGTTGGATTTAGAAACTGCAGGAGCTGACATCCTCAGGATTGCTATCTCCCGATTGTGTGGTGCACCTTGACGCATGCTTGGCTTATGTGGTGGATGCATTGTATGACCTCATGCAGAAGACGGCCAGGACTATGGTCTTGGAGGTTGCTGCGTGACGATTCCTGTGGCTGTACACCTGGTTGGCAGACATGTTGTCCAAGACTCAGTTATGTAATCTGCCTGTTAAGGGGAAGCTTCTGTTCAAGGAGATCTGGATCAACTGATGAAATCCCTGGGTGAGACCAAGGGCCTTAGATTGCCGAAAGACAAAAAGGGCAGTAAGAAGCCTTATTTATCTCATCTGCATTTTCGCGAGTCGAGACGTTTTCAGTCAGGCAGAGGGGCCTCCTCTTCAGGTTCCAAGCAGCCGTCAGGTCGCCAGCAGTCCTTTCGGGGCTCTGGCAGATCCGTCAGAGGTGGTGCTGGTCAGGGGACCGGAGCTAGCAAGCTGTCCCAATGATACCAGGCTGGCCCATTCCTGCCCCTTTTTTTACAAGGAGTGGGTCAAAATCACCTCTGACCAGTGGGTTCTAGAGGTAGTGAAAGACAGTTACGCCTTAGAATTTTCGCAGCATGCCAAAGAAGCCTTTCTGGAGTTGCACTGTTCTTCCCGAAACAAACAGGAAGCGATAGAGGGGACCTTTCGAAGATTGATAGCTCTGGACGCCATAGTGCTGGTGCCACCCAATGAACAGGAGCAGGGAAGGTACTCCATTTATTTTGTGGTTCCAAAAAAGGAGGGCACCTTACGCTCCATCTTGGATTTGCAGAAGGTGAACTTGAGCCTACAAGTGCCGCATTTCAGGATGAAGACACTGCATACAGTGTTTATGGCGGTCCGCAAAGGCAAGATCCTGGTGTCCTTGGATCTGACCGAGGCCTATCTGCACATTCCCATTGTTACAACTGTCGCTGCCCGACGTCTCCACTCCGCCCTCCTTACCTCTTTGGCGACTCTTCCCGCGGTTGATGGACGTCTGGCTGCCACGGCGTCTGCCTGCCGTCCTCTCCGGCATCCCCGGTCCAGCTTGGGCGCTGCACCCTGCCATGTTGTTCAGCTGCCATAGGGCGTGCGCGCCGCATGATCCTGCTTCTTATCCCTTCTTTGGCATGAACCTCAGGGGCGTCCCCCTGTGATGATGTCACACATCCCAGATACGAAAGCCTACTCTGTTTGCTAGCTAATCGAGATAGCAAGGTGGTGGTGGTGAAGGGACTCCTTACGAATGGGATTTGCTCTCCGTACCTAGCTACTCTGCCTCTCATTAATTGGACTTACTTTATCGGGGTACCCGCTCCTCGGGGGCCTCTCTCTTTTCTTTCAGGTTGCTGTCTGGAACCGGTACTCGCTCCTCGAGGGCCCATGTTCCTGGACTCGCTGCCTGAGCTCACTTCTGCTTGGAAGAAACCGCTGCCTACACCATCAGTGAGTTACCATCTATATTCTCTCAGAGCTGTTCCCTGGAACCAGGTACTCACTCCTCGAGGGCATGACTCTTCCGGGAGAAACCGCTGTGTGAGTAATCAACCAACGAGGCTCTATACCAGAACCTTGTGTATGCTCCACTGTACTCACTATCTCAGTTTCTCTCCACTACAGCACAGCTGTTGAGGGATCACTGTTCCAGTGTCCTGAGGGACTACAAGCCCAGCCCGGGTTCATCTCTACTCACTACTGCCACCTCTGGTGGCTTCTCAACTCTGTTTAATAAAAGATAATTCTGTGTTGTGTGTCCTAATGCTGAGCCTGACCTGTGGCCCCTCACAGGACTTCCCCCTGTGGGCATGGTCACCTGCCACAGTGTCCAAGGGTCCACCCAAAACCTTACAAACAATAACACCCATTCAGAAGGACCATCAGATGTTTCTACACTTCAAAGTGCTGGGACAGCATTTTAGTTATGGGCTCTCCTTTTCGGCCTAGGTACGGCCCCTCGAACATTCACAAAGGTGATGGTGGTCATGGCCACAGCCCTGAGAAAGGAAGAAGAGTTGGTCCATCCGTACTTGTACGATTGGCTCATCCATGTGAAAACGGAAGAGAACTGCGCTCATTTGGTGCTGCGAGTGATGTAGACTCTGAGCAACTTGGGATGGATGATCAACGTGGCGAAGAGCCACTTGGTTCCATCTCAGTCCCTCGAGTATTTAGGTGCTCATTGCAACACCCTGAATGGCTGAGTGTTCTTGTTGGTGGACGGGGTAAGAAAGGAATAGGAACAAGTTTCTTTTCTGCTGAGTCTACCAGTACCAGGGTTCTGGGACTATCTGCAGGTCTTGGGTTCCATGCTATCTACGTTGGACCTGATTCTGTGGGTCTTTGCTCATATGCGGCCCCTGCAGAAGGTGCTGTTATCTTGGTAGAAACTGGTGTCGGAGCAGTTTTTTCTTCCGCTCTCCCTTTTGAAGGAGGCCAGGATCAGCCTGGATTGGTGGCTGTCGAAGAAAGAGGAATGGAATGGAAAGAGGAATGGACCTTGAGATCCCGGATTTGGTAGTGGTGACCTCTGATGCCAGTCTCAAGGGATGGAGAGCGGTGTGTCTGGGCCATTCGGCTCAGAGCCTGTGGTCGTTGGCGGAGCAGACCTGGTCTATCAATCAATTGAAAACAAGAGCAGTCCACAGAGCTTTGGTCATGTTTCTGCCCCTTGTCCGGTGTCGCATGGTGTTGGGTGCTGTCAGACAATGCAACAACAGTAGCTTACATCAATCACCAAGGAGGAACAAGGAGCCACCTCATGGTGGCATGAGAAGTGCAGCTGCTCTTTGGGTGGTCAGAATGCTACCTAGAAGGAATCGCGGCCTCCCACGTTGCAGGAGTCGACAATGTACAGGCGGATTTCTTGAGCCGTCAACAGCTGGATCCTGGGGAGTGGGAGTTGTCCCTGGAGGCGTGGAATCACATTTGTAACAGATGGGGAACTCCTCAACTGTATCTTATGGCCACGTGGGCCAATGTGAAGATAATGAGGTTTTTCAGTCACAGAAGGGAGCTTGGTGCAGTGGCGCTGGATGCCCTAATATGTCCATGGCCGACAGGAATTCTGTTGAATGTCTCCCCCCTCGTGGACACTCATAGGGCATGTGCTACGATGCATAGAAGCACATCCAGGGATGGTGGTACTGCTAGCACCCAAGTGGCCGTGACGTCCGTGGTTTTTGGATCTAGTGTCATCTGCAGGGCTTACTGCGCCAAGGTCCCATATTTTCGGATCGTGGGGATCACTTTTGTCTCATGGTCTGGCTTTTGAGAGGCGATGTTTGCACATGAAGGGATATTTGGAACCGGTGATTGCTACCCTTCTCCAGGCTAGGCTGCCAGCTACCTCCCTGACATATGTCAGGGTTTGGAAAGTATTTGAGGCCTGGTGTATACAGCTTGTCTTGGATCCTCTGTTGGGTTCCATTCTACACATTTTGTCCTTCCTGCAGCAGGGTTTATCCAAGGGTCTGGCTTACAGTTTGCTGCGGTTCCAGGTTTCGGCTCTGGGTTGCCTTCGAGGCAGGGTCCAGGGCAAGCCTTTGGCCTCTCATCCAGAGGTCATTCGTTTTCTGAAAGGAGTGACGCATTTAAAGCCACAAATTAGAAAGGTCTGCCCAGAATGGAATCTCAATTTATTATTGCAGGCTCTCTGTGACGCACCCTTTGAGCCTTTACATCGGGTCATCCTGAAGGATCTTACTTTGAAGACAGTTTTTCTAGTGGCTATTTGCTCCACCAGATGAATTTTGGAGTTTCAGGCCCTTTTGTGTCGCGACCCTTTCTTGCAGATCTCTAACATCAGGATGTCCTTGCGTACTATGCCGTCCTTTTTGCCTAAAGTGGTATTGGCCTTTCATGGTGGAATTACCGGGCTTCCTGGAGTGGTCTCGGGATCCTATGATGGGCAGGGACCTTCAACCCCTTGATGTTCGTCACGTCTTGTAGCATTATCTGAAGGTCATTAATTCTTTCCGACGGTCAGACCACCTTTTTGTCTTGTTTGGTGGAGCAAAGAAAGGGGAAAGGGTGTTGAAGGCTACCGTGGCCCACTGGTTAAAAGACATTATTTCTTCGGCCTATATTTGCAAGGGCCACTCTGTCCCGATTGACCTTAAAGTGCATTCCACGAGGGCGCAGGCGACCTCTTGGGCGGAATGTCAGTTGCTTTCTCCCCAGAAGATTTGTAGGGCAGGGCACCTGTCTGGTCCTCACTCCATACTTTTACCACTCCATACTTTTACCACTCCATACTCCATACTTTTACCTCACTCCATACTTTTACCTCACTCCATAATTTGGCCCTATTAGGTATTCACACGTGATTCAGTAAGTAAAATGTGCAGCCAAGCTGCATATTTTACTTTAAGAAATTAGCGCCTACACAAAGGTAGGCGCTACTTTCTGCCGGCATCGGGGAAGTGCACACAAAAGCAGTAAAACCTGCTTTTCTGTGCACCCTCCGACTTAATATCATGTCGATATTAAGTCGGAGGTCCTGAAGGGTAAAGTAAGTGACAAAAAAAAAGAAAAAAAAATTAAGTAGGCCCGCGGCTCGAAAACCGTACGCTCAATTTTGCTGGCATCCAGTTTCTGAACCCGTGGCTGTCAGCGGGCTCGAGAACCGATGGCAGCAAAATTGAGCGTTGGCTGTCAAACCAGCTGACAGCCACCGCTCCTGTCCCTAAAGAGGCGCTAGGGACGCACTAGTGTCCCTACTGCCTCTTTTTACCTGTTTCTACCACCGGACCTAATTTGCATACTGTATCGTGTGCACAGGAGAGTGTCCTGTTTGCACGCTCTCCCGCGGACTTTACTGTATCGGCCCATATGAGAGGGTCTTTCGAGTTCCCACCCAGTATAGGGGAGCTTTGGTGCTGGTCTGGAATGATCTGGGTATGTACAGGAAAGGCAAATTGGTTCTTACCTGCTAATTTTCGTTCCTGTAATACCGCAGATCATTCCAGAGGCCCTCTCCGATATGGCTGCCAAAAGACTGATTCCTGATTGGGTTTCTAATGCATTCTACAAAAGAAAAAAAAAAGTTTTGCTATTGAGAATTTTTAATCTGGTTGAGGTGCACAGTTGGCTGCGGCACTGAAGCTGTTCTGTTCAGGGTATCCAACCCTAGTTTCTAGTTTGTCTACTATTAGGGGGTGATCTTTCTTTTGGCTTGCATACAGGTGAATACTGAGGAACTGCAGGTGACACTCTTGGTTATGTAGCAGTGCCTCAAGGTTTTGTTCTCTGCCTCCATCTGCTGGTAGGGAGGTATAAACCCACTGATCTGGAATGATCTGCGGTATTACAGGAACAAAAATTAGCAGGCAAGAATCAATTTTCCTTTATTCTTTCACACACACACATACACACATACACATGCTCAGGCTAACCTCCCCTCTTTTTTGGCCATGGGTGGCTTGAGTTCTGCAGGAGGATGGGCCTTCATTTTCTATGGTTACTGGTGGGTTAGGATCTGCCGGTGGTCCCATGGCCTCTCCTTCAATCGTCCACAGGGCCCCTTCTCTTCTTTGGCTTCCAACAGCCTGCGGCCTTTCCTTTTTTTCTGGCTGCTGGTGGATTGGGCTTTACTGGCAGCCATTGTGGCCTTACCTATTCTTTGACCACTAGTGGGATGGGCTCTGCAGGCAGCCCTGTAGCTTTTCTGCTTCTTTGGCCCCCAGCAGGTTGGGTTCTGCAGGCAACCGTGGGGCTGGGACTTTTTTTGAGCTTGGGCTGCTGTGTGCCAGGTTGCCGCCCTGTGCAAGCACGCATCTTGTACAGTGGGTTCTGGCGGCCCTGGGGAATGGGATAGAGAGGAGAAGAGAAACAAAACTGGTGGTCTTGTTGTGGAAGGAGAGAGGGCTGAATCTAGAAGGGGAGCAAAGTGAAAGGGAGAGAGCTAGGGATCTTGCTGAGGGGTGAGAAGAATGAGCCTGAAGAAGACAGGTTGTAGGGGTCAGATAGAGAGAAAGCTAGGGTGGGGGAGTTGAGGTTGGGGGTCCTGGAGTGCCTGTGGTGTCAGATTACAAATATGTGCAGTTTGATAAATCTACCTTTACCAGTAAGTTAAAACCATAAACCCAGAAAGGAAAAACCCTGGATAGGGAAGGATATCTAGCAGCTGAGATGATATTTTAAATTTCCCTTGTAGTACTGATCTCCCTTCCCTGATGATTTTCTGTTTTTTTCTATTGAAAAGGACCAAGATCTTTTTCTTGTGCTCAGACTCACTCTATGCAGCCCTGTAGAAGTCCTAGTTACCGTATTACTTTTGTACCTGTCTATAATCTCCAGCCCTGCCCTGTGTACATACACTCACCCTCTCTCTGCAGCTGCCACACCTCCTCTGGCTCTCCCCTCCGGCTGCTCTCCACTGCTGCCACGCCTCTTCCTCTTTCCTCCTGTCCCTGCTGCAAGAGCTTTCTCTGTCTGAAATCAACACTTGAGCAGCAGTCCCAGGAGAAGCTGGTAAGAGATATTCATGTTTTGTCAACAGAAACAGTGGAGAAAATAATTTGTCCTTTTTTGTGTCTATGGGAAAATTCCTCTAAATCTAAGTTTAGAGGTGGACACTTCCGCAAGGCTAGGACGGAAGCTTTCTCTGATTTATTCCTTGTTTGTCTTTCTGTGCTCTCTCGCTCCGTGCTACTAGCAGAGCATCTGGCTGAGACCAGGCCCCCTTTCCCCTTATGTTTGTGTTAAGTTCACATCCTTTGTGGCTGCACAGACTCCAGTAATTTGTAGTTAATTCCCTGCCAGTCTGAGTCCCAGCCCCACAGGCAGATGGAGGGAAAGGAAAGGAACAGCCCCGCAGTATTTTGTAATTACACATGTTGCTCCGACACTGCTCGGTTACATTCAAGATCTGGTGTCTCTGTTCAGCACCAAGTCAGGGTTTTTGAGCTGGGTGTCTGGAAACGGTCAGTACTGTAATAGCTGTACAGGCTGCAGCATCTTCCTCTGCTGTTATGGCTCTAGGAGCACTTGTTGTTCCACAGGCCACCAGCAGGCTCTCAGAGGAAGCCCGGGGGAAATATCTTTCTAGTAGACAATAGAGATAAACATGGAAAGACTGCTTGAAATAATCTGTGTGAAGGTTTGTCCAATCTTTCATAGTGAAATGCATTTTGTGTGGGGAGGACCCCCCCCCCCCCCCCATACCTTCATATGCACAACATTTTGTGTGCACAAAATTTATACACCCCGAAAGGAGGTCAGTGAAGGAGTTTTGGTAGTGGCCAGCTGGTGAGCACATATATTAAGCATTCTCCAGGTAAAATTAATGTGCATATGTATTTAATGCCCACCCCCCTCTACAAATGGAGAGTATAAAATTACCAAAAGGGTCAGACTCCAAGTGGGAACCTTCTACCTTAGCATTCTCCGTGATTTGACCTGTGGCATGCCTCTGGGAAGGGGTGCCCTGGCCTCAGGCAGCAGATTGCCTTGAGCTGCCCCTGGTATCTCTTCATCCACTCCAGGCAACTTTTCAGATTTCCTCTTCAGATCATTGCAAGGGATTTTCCCCCACTCACTCCTTCCCCATAGCTGTTGGGCCAAATACTTCTTCTGCAGCTCCTCTTAGACCTAGGCCAGATCATCCCCTGGTTGTTTTTTTTTCCATGGGAAGAAACACCGCTTCAGCCTCAGCCCTATCCCCTTGAGGAGGAAAGCCCTGGTGGAACTCTCTTGGGGAAAGGCTGCTCCAAGCTCACCAGGCATCTTGTGGCGCCATCCAAAACTCCTCTGGCCAAACTCTGATCCAGAATTATACAGCCGTTAATTCGCTTCCTCTAGAGCAAAGGTTCCCAAACCTGTCCTGGAGCAGCCCCAGCCAGTCAGGGTTTCAGGATATCTACAATGAAAATGCATGAGATAATATTTGCATGCTATGGAGGCAGTGCAGGCAGACTTACCTCATGCATATTCATTGTAGATATCCTGAAAACCTGACTGGCGGGGGGTCCTCCAGGATAAGTTGGGAGCCTCTGCTCTAAAGGATTCTTCTCCCATAATTTCTTAAAGGAGACATTTTCCATACAATCCACTAGAAATTCCCTTCATAGACTTCCATTGGTTTACACACACAGTGTTCTTTTATCATTGACTATGCCATCTAGTGACCGTTAAAAGCAATTTCAGCATTTTTCCCACCCAAACACTCAAAAATTTGTCATCCATTTATAAGATCCCAGAAACAAGTCAAAGGCCTCCCCCATCCAAACTGTCTTCCAGCCCATATTTTAGTAATGACGGGACAGTTTGGGAGGTCCATCATATATTTCTGGTAGGGGAAATCACAGTCCTAAATTTATCTGGGTAAAGTTATGAATGTAACTTTATCCTTGGAATGAGGAAGGGAGTGTGGAGGATTTTGTGGGTTAAGTCTGCATTTTAACCTTCCTCTTCCCCATTGAAAAAAGAGACTGGAGAGCTCAGCATCCTTGCTGCTGCTTGGGTGACACCAGGTTTGTTTTTTGTGCGTGTTTGTGAGAATGTTAATTGGGCACTGATTGTGTAGTACTGCTTTCAGTTGTGGGTAATGAATAAAGTTATACCATTGTCTGATTGCTTCTGAGTTAGTTTATCACAGAGTGTTCAATGGATCACATAACCAGCAGCGTTCTACTAAACATACGAGTGAAGTTATAGGGATATGTTTTTCACTTTGTTTACTTATGAGTTGAATGGATATTTTGATGTACTTTTTCTTGTGATGCTGGAATTATTTTCTTTCAAGCTTGTCTTGTATAAATATATGAAACTGGGGTTTTAAAAAATGTTTTATTTATATCAATAAATACAGTGAATTTCTAGGGAATGGGAGGATGCAGCGTCTGTCCTGCAGCAGTGTGCATCTCTTAGTGACACTGCAAGGGTTCAGAGGGCATGGAGACATGCTTGCATCAGGTGGAGGAGTGAATAAGAGGCAACGGGTGCCTCATAGTAACGCTAGCACCTCATGCAAATGCAAGGACTCATTCGATCCTTACCAGGCATATGTGTTTCTCATAAAGAGTACATATTGTGATTGGAGAGAGTGAACCATTTCTCCTTTGGAACGTTCCACAATTCATCATTCCTGTGTTGCAATATAACGACCCTTAGAGAGTTCCAGTGGGCAGCAGGGAATTGAAGTTGGAGAGAAATTAAGCTTTCCTCTGTTCCCTTTCCACAGGATTGTGCAGAAGAGACATAAAACACGTTAGCTCTGAATGGCCTTGGAAGGTCTCTTGCCTAATGAGAGCTAGCTTGTAGGCCCTTTCCCTATTCTTGATTTTGAAGTGAAAGGGTGGAAGGTTGCCCTTTTCCTTGGGAAGAAAGCTCTTACACGCAGGATTTGTCACAAGATGGGAGAAGACCCTATGTTATGTATTTTTTCCTGCTTACCAGCACTCTGTGTTCTGGGAATCTGCAGGATCCTGCTGCAACAAATATTTTTGTGAAGAAATTTTGTATCATGTATTGAACTTGGTGAACCAAAGGGGAATGAGGAGAGAGTGTTCATCCAGTAATACCAGTGAAAAGAAGCGGATATAGCTCATCTTCTGGTGGTTATCCCAGGTCTAAATCCACTACCACTTCCCCAGCCCCAGGGTTAGGATTCTTCCATTGGGAGGGAAGGAATATTTGTCCAAGGCTCAAAGTATGGGGTTGACTCCTGCCTGGGGAGTTCTCTCTTAACTGTAGGCTGGAGGTATGTGAGCACCAACAAAATACTCTGAATTCTCAGACAAACAAAACTATACTGTAGTAGTTTTTCAAAAGCAAGTGGGATTCCATATGTACCAGTTCTTGGCACAACAGATTATCATAGTCCTCCAACTCTCCTTTATCTGTGCAAGAACTCACCCTCCAGGGCTTGGAAAAGCAAGACTTCCCAGATGGATAGGGGTAACCCTTCTAAAATACTGGCAGACAAAATGGGATTTCTACTCATCATGATGTGGGTGCTAAGAGCCCTATTACAGTCATGATTTGTAATGGAGAGTGATGAGGAGGTAGTGAAATACTTTTGGCATGCCATACAAGGAATCATCATGCTTGTTCTAAGTTTTTTATTTTTGATCGTAAGTAGCATTCTAATTACTCATAAGTATTCTATAGCATTTGTGCTTAAATTTTGAGCTTTGCTTTTGCTAGACAGACAGATGCCACAGAAGAGAAGACGCTAGATAAAAATTCTGCATAAGCTAGAAAATTAATGGGCACAGTGTGACACTTCAGCCTAGCTGCAAGCTCATAGAGAGCATTTGCATACTTAGTGAGAACTAATTTACATAGAGCCACTTGGATTATTTGTTTAAATTAAACAGCCAGACATAGAAATATTTTGACAATTGTGTAACCCAGTTATTGGTTTAGGGATTGGAATGTGAGGAAGTATAAATCCTTTATAATGCCTTATTGTCAGTAAAATCGTGATAGAGAGAGCTCCGTATTGGTGACTTGCATGACACTCTTACTTTCTCTTCTTAAGGTATACCTTTAATAAAAAGAAAAACAGATTTTTCTCCTCAGCTGCAGGCTTTAAGCATTTATCGAATCACAACAATGACTCCCAATTGTACCTCTTCTCCCAGGGAGAAGACTCCCCATGGGGGTCTTCTAAGCTATTCAGAATGCTCTTACTCACAGTTCTCTTTCTCCAGATGACATGCAGGATCTTTTGGATGAAAGGTCCAGGCAGCAGGGAACTATCAACTTTTCTAATTTTCCCCCACTCTAGGGCAGGAAGGGTGACAGCAAAAACCTTCCTCCTAGATCCACAAAAAATCAAAGTCCTTATTCTAATGTCCAAAAACTGGAATTCTCTTGTAGCAGGACACCAGATGGGGGTGAAGTAGATTGTAAACTGGATCAGTCTTCCCTGCTCTGGACACTACAGAAGAGGGACTTCTCTGTAATCCCTGCCTAGGCCAAGAATCAGGGGTTTCGCAAGAAACTCCAAAAAAAATTAAGCAAAATCTCAGGAACCCAACCAGACAGGTTGTGTACTGTAAAGGGGAAACTCTACCTCCTTTCCTAGATCACAGACCGTGAGGCCTGGTTCCAGGAGTAGGAACAACTCCCACACAACTCCAAATCAAATCTGTACGGCCACACTCGTCTATGATGCAACCTGGGCAGAGGAGGTGACCTCTCCAGCAGCCTCAGTGGAGGTGCTGTTCTGAAAATGGTGCACTCCTCCCTCTACCACCTGAATCCTACTCTTAGCACAAGGGTTCAGAACCAGGGACATCTGATGATCCCGCATAGAGAAGTGAGGTAAAGTAGAAGTAAGGAGATCCAAGCAGGTCCACACATTGGAAATTCAGGTACAAGGGTGTCCTACATAATTCAGGAATCCATAGGGCACATTTCCAAAGGATTTCTTACCAATGACAGAAAGAAACCTTGAGAGAGTATTGGAGATTGCAATTTTTCTTAATTATGAATTCATCTTGCAAGAAATGTTTACTATGTCAAGTTGTCACCACTGAGCAAGTTGTAATTCAAATTTGTTATATTTCTTGTAACATCAGCTCTAGTGGAAGAGTGATTGTAAGTTCTTTTCTTTTCCTTAAGGGCCTTGAAGCCATTGCTTCCTGCCATGTTCAGAACAAACCAACTGGAGTTACACTGAATTGTGTCAGGCCTCAGCAGCATTTTGAGGGAGAGGATTGTGCAAGTAAAACCTGAGCAGCTGTTGGTGGAATTCTTGAAGGTTGTCATCCAACCCTCACACAAAAAAAAAAAAAAAAGAGTGTAAAATAAACAAGTTCTAATCTGCATGAAAAACAAGAGATAAGCAGCTGCAGATCTTCAGTCAGTTCATCCTCCCTCCACTGATGATAAACCATAGGAAATCTTAATCCTGGTCCATTCTAAAGTGTCTGTCTACACTACTCCTGGGGGAATTCTGCACACAAAAACTGAAAATTCTGCAAAATTCTGCAAACTTTATATTGGTCAAAATAACACAATTTACATGACAGTCTTTAAGTAATTACATTTTAAATTAATACAGAAAAAAGTTATTACTTAAAGTTGCAGAATTTCAAATATTTTGAGCAGAATTTTCCTAGAAATTCACTGTAAGAGTGTCCCTTCCACATACACACACCCTCATACAGGCTCCCTCACTCTCTCATACACAAAACATCCCCTCATACAGGGCCCTCTCTCTTGCATACACACCCTCACAAGCTCCCTTTCTCTTTCACACATACATCCTCACACAGGCTACCTATTTCTCTCTCATGCAGCCCTTCACACAGGCTCTGTGTCACTCATACACAGTCCCTTCACCCAGGTAGGCACCATCACATACACACAATCCCTTTTTCATACACACGAGCTCCCAACCTCTCACACACACACACACACACCACACAATCCTTCACAATCTCCTCATATAGGCTCCCTCTCTCTGAAACCCACACTCAAGCATCCCCCCCACCCTCTCTTACCTCCCATGCTCTCTCTCACACCCACCTGCTCTCTGTCACCCTCCCCTCATACAGGCTCCCTCTCTGAACCCCACAAGCATCCCCCCCACGCCCCCTCTTATCAACCAAGCTATCTCTCACCCTCCCCCACATCTCCTCTCCTCATATGGGCTCCCTCTCTCTGAAACCCACACTTAAGCATCCTCCCCACCCACCCTCTCTTACCTCCCATGCTGTCTCACACCCTCCTTCTCTCTCTCACCCTCCCCTCTCTCACACACACATTCTCTCTCACCCTCCCTCCCCTCTCTGACACACATTCTCACCGGCATGCCGTGGGACGCGCTCCGTTCGCAGTGAAGATGAAGGCCCGGCGCGACACGGTGAAAAGGGAAGGACCCCGTGTGCCGCGAACGGTGTGCTGGGCCTTCATCTTCGTCGCGAACGGAGCGTGTCCTGCGGCACACGGGGGCCTTCGCTTTTCACCGTGAACGGTGCACCAGGCTCTGTTCGCGGCATGCCAGGGTCTCCTCTGCTATTTTCAGTGCAGAATTTGGCAATTCTGTGCAAGGGGGGAATTCTGTGCAAAGTCTGCATTCTGCAGTAGCGCAGAATTCCCCCAGGTGTAGTCTACACTTAGTTGCTGTGCATAAGTATAGTCTGAGCTCCTTTAGTAAGAATTTAATTGTTACAGTATAACAGTACAGATTCAGTCTGGGCTTCTCCTAAGAATATACTTATCGGTACATTTAATTTCCTTGGGTTTCTTTCCTGCAGAATTTTTCTCTGTCTAGCTAATTATTTGGTGCATGAAACCATTGTGACTCAGGATTTTGTGGACCAGGCTCTATTTATCCCTAAACTCTAGGAGATCATATTTTCAACTAGCATATGGGTATTCAGTTTCCTGGACACACTTTCTTGTGGATCAGATGAGTCCCAGGAATCAAGTACCTGACATATCCTGGCTTGCTGGTCCCTCTAGTATCCTGGCTCACACTGTGTGCCTACTAGAATCAACTTCCTTCTCAAACAACTCTGCATGTTCCTGTAATATTTTTATTATGTGCCCAGAGCTAGTATATAAAAATAAGAAATCCACTTTTATTCTACTTTCGAAAATAGCAGCCAGGGCCTGTGCAATCAGATGTGCGAGCTATGCATTAGCATGGGGCAGCAGCTTCTGGTGGGTGGCACTAGGATAACAAGAGTCCTCTTTGTTCTCTCTCTCATGCTGATCAGGATCAGAAGGCGGAGAAGGCTGCTGCTTATGTTTCATTTGCTGCGGCTAATTGTTTTTCCTGAGCAGAGGGAAACCAATCAGATATGGGAGGTGTGCAAAAGTAGAAGTGCTCAAATTATTGCTGCCAACACACAGACAGGAAGAGGAGGCCAACTGATGAGGAAACGAAGAAAGCAGAAAGAACAGAGAAGGGAGAGAAGCAAAGATGAGGGTGAATTGTTGGGGAGAGATGAGAAAGGGGTAAATGCTAGAAGGAGATGAAGGGGTGAATGGTGGGGGGGAGGCATAGGGAAGAAGCCAAGAATGAGGTGAATGCCTGCTTCCTAAAGCTAGAAATGCAAACTTGGGCTCTCTGGTATTTTTTTTAACTCCTGAAGTTTCACATTTTCATGTATGCAGTAACAGAAGAGAGAGAATGGGGTGGGAGAAAATAGAGGAGGTAACTGAGAGCCAGGGAGGAAGAAGGGATGAATGAGAATGCGGTGGCTAAAAGTGCAAAATGGGTGGAAAGAGTACAAGTGAGCTGGTGGGGTGGGAGGTAGGGAGAGTGTGAGAGAGCTGAGAATGGGGAAGGTAGGAGGATGAGAGCTGAGGGTGGGAAGGGTACAGGAAATTATGAGAGTGTTAATGGAATAAAAGGAGAGCAGAGGAACAAGTGGGAGGAAGTAAAAGACAGATTAAGATGGTTGGTGAGTGAAAGAAGGCCAGAGATGATGATGTGGTGAAAGAGAGCCAGGGATGGTATTGGAGCACGGTGGGACAGAAGTGATGAAGGAAAGGATGTGTGTGAGAGAGAGAGAGAGCATGCCAGAAGTGGTGATGGGGGAAAGGGTTTGAGAGAGAGAGAGCCACAGAAAGTAATGAAGGAGTGTTTTAGGAGAGAGAGAGCTCAAGGAAAAGATTATATAAAGGAGTTACTAGGGTGAGTGAATCAGAGAGGGGTTAGAGGGATCATGAGAGTAGATGATTGGGTGTTAAGAATCAAAGTAGGAATGATGGAATGAAGATGTCAGGCTGGAGGGGATGGGAGAACCTGAGATGGAGTGAATGAAATGAAATGGTTAAGAAGAGAATATAAGAGGGCTATCAGGAGAGAGGGGTTCAGCGTGTAAATGAAGGGGAGTGGTGAGGGAACCAGAGAAAGAGTGGCCTTTGGGGGAAAACCGAGCCAGATAGCAGAAGATTTATAGAGGGACCAGTCCTGGGGAGACGGAGGGGGAGATGGGGAAGCAAAGTGTTCAGATAGGGAGAACCAGAGAGATGGAGAAGGAGGTGTGTGACAAGATAGAGAAAATTAAGAGATTGTTATGTAAAGAGAGATTTAGAGGCAGAGAAGAAATAAATGGAGCAAAATTAGATGAAAGGGAAAATTGTCAGACACAGATGGGGTGGGGAGAGGACAAATGATGGAGACAGGAGGAGAAAGAAGAAAAGTAAAATAGAAAGGAGACTCTGGAAAAGGAGTTAAGACGAGGAAAGCAGAAAAAAGATATTAGGACAAATGATCTGGAAAGGAATACATTGAGTGAGGTAATCAGATTTGCAGATGATACAAAATTTTTCAGAGCAGTTAAATCACAAGCAGATTGTGATACATTACAGGAGGACCTTGCAAGAATGGAACATTGGGCATCCAAATGGCAGATGAAATTTAATGTGGATAAGTGCAAGATGATGCAAATAGGGAAAAATAACCCATGCTATAGTTACATGATGTTAGGAACTACCACTCAGGAAAGAGATCATAGTGGATAATACATTGAAATTGTCGGCACAGTGTGCTATGGCAGTAAAAAAAAGCAAACAGAATGTTAGGAACGGAATGGTGAATAAAACAGAAAATGTCATAATGCCTCTGTATCGCTCCATGGTGAGACCGCACCTTGAATATTGTGTACAATTCTGGTCGCCGCATCACAAAAAAGATACAGTTGCAGTGGAGAAGGTACAGAGAAGGGCGACCAAAATGATAAAGGGGATGGAACATCTCCCCCCCATCAGGAAAGACTAAAGAGATTAGGACTGTTCAGCTTGGAGAAGAGATATAGATGCTTAAAAACATGAGAGGTCTAGAATGAGTAAATGTGAATTGGTTATTTACTCTATCCAATAACAGGAGGACTAGGGGGCACTCCATGAAGTTAGCATGCAGCACATTTAACACTAATCGGAGAAAGTTCTTTTTCACTCAATGCACAATTAAACTCTGGAATATGTTGCTAGGGGATGTGGTTAGTGCAGTTAGTGTAGCTAGGTTTTAAACAGGTTTGGATAAGTTCTTGGAGGAGAAGTCTATTACCTGCTATTAATCAAGTTGACTTAGAAAATAGCCATTGCTATTAGGGATGTGAATCGTTTTTTGACGATTTAAAACAATCATCAGATATATTTTAAATCATCAAAAATCGTTAAGAGTCGCGATACAATAGAAATTCCCCCGATTTATCGTGAAAAATCGTAAATCGGGGGAGGGGGGAGGGTGGGGAAAACCGGCACACCAAAAAAACCCCTAAACCCACTCCGACCCTATAAAACGAATCCCGTACCTGGTGGTCAGGTGGGGGCGCGGGGACCGATCTCCCGCTGGTCCATCGGCGCCATTTTGGCTGCCACTCAAAAATGGCGCCGATGGCCCGATAAAAAAAAACCCCACCCGACCCTTTAAAAATGACCCCTTAGCTTCCCCCACCCTCCCGATCCCCCTCAAAAACATACCTGGTGGTCTAGTGGTGGTCCCGGGAACAATCTCCCGTTCTCAGGCCGTCGGCTGCCACTCATAAAGATGGCGCCAATGGCCCTTTGCCCTTACCATATGACTGTATCCGTGCCATTGGCCGGCCCCTGTCACATGGTAGGAGCACTGGCTGGTCAGCGCCATCTTTAAAGATGGCCACCGCCTTCGTAAAGATGGCCGCCGCCATATTTAAAGATGGCTGCCGCCGTATTTAAAGATGGCCACCGCCGTCGTAAAGATGGCCGCCGCCATCTTTAAAGATGATGCCGGCCATCCAGTGCTCCTACCATGTGACAGGAGCCGGCCAATGGCACGGATACCCTGTCATATGGTAAGGGCAAAGGGCCATCGGCGCCATCTTTATGAGTGGCAGCCGACGGCCTGAGAACGGGAGATCGCTCCCGGGACCACCACTAGACCACCAGGTATGTTTTGGGGGGCTCGGGAGGGTGGGGGAAGCTAAGGGGTCATTTTTAAAGGGTTGGGTGGGGTTTTTTTTTATCGGGCCATCTGCGCCATTTTTGAGTGGCAGCCAAAATAGCGCCGATGGCCCGAGAGCGGGAGATCGGTCCCCGTGCCCCCACTGGACCACCAGGTAATCGTAAAAAGTTTTGGGGGGGGTTCGGGAGGGTGGGGGAAGATAAGGGGTTAATTTTAAAGGGTCAGGCCTCACTACAAAAAAAATAACGATGTGAATCGGAACCAATTCCGATTCACATCACCCACGATCAGATTTTTTCCCCCCTCTAGCCGAACCCGATCGTTAAGACGATCGGGCACACGATTCACATCTCTAATTGCTATTACTAGCATCAGTAGCATGGGATAGACTTAGTTTTTGGGTACTTGTAGCCTTGATTGGCCACTGTTGGAAACAGGATGCTGGGCTTGATGGACCCTTGGTCTGACCCAGTATGGCATGTTCTTATGTTCTGTGGGGGGAATACCCAGACAAGAAAGGTGATTGGAATAAATAACACAGTGATCTGGTAACTCCTGAAGTTAACTGGATTTTCAGCAGCCTATGATGCTTTTTACTGGATCAATGACAGTATTATTACAAAATATTGTACATGATCTTTTCAGACCACATACAGTTTATTCTTTCTTCAGATGTATATAATGTACATGATCTTTTCAGACCACATACAGTTTATTCTTTCTTCAGATGTATATAATGTTTCCGATGCAGCATGTCAGGGCTTTTAGAGAAGGTAGAGAGCATCCATGGATCAGGGCTTCTGGTGTCAGGGATGGGCGGGGGGAGATTAATTAGGCTTTATAAAGTGGCTTTATTAGGGCCTGAGAGAGAAACAGCTGTGACCTTATGATTACTTTCTATTTTGCTCATAGATAAGGTTGACTTATACACCGATCTTGCATGGTTTAAACTTAAAGGCTGGGTATAGAACTGGGAACTTCTATGCTGCTTTTCACTTATTCTGGGTTTTGTGATGATCTTTGTTCATCTTCTTTCTATGTTTTTAATTGGCTTTGTTATTTAATTTTTTCTTTTTCTGGTTTATTTCTCCTATCTGTGCTCTTTTGTTCAGTTTTTCTGAATCTCCTTTCTCTCTTCGGTTAATTCTTCCGTATTTTCTATTCTGGTTCTTTTCTTTTTTTTCTGTCCCACCTCTCTCATTCCATTTGCCGTTTATATGTTGCCTCTGCCCTCCCTTTTCTGTTTCTGCACATCCATTTTTCTCATCTGTATTTCCTCAGCCTACTCCTCTGCTCTCTCCTCTCCCCTTTCTTGTGCTCCCTCTCTTCTCTTTCCACCTCTTCGACTTCATTTTTCTTGTACCTTGTTAGTGCTCGTTACCTTTCTCTCCACCTCTGCTCCTTTGCATTCCTTGCACTTCCTGCTCCTCTCTTCTCCCCCGATCATCATCCAAACCCAGCAAAACATTACTCGTGGAGAGCAAGAGATGAAAATCTTCTTACACCGCCTTAAGAAATATTTTTGAGCCTTTAATGACGTCAGTTACATATTTATTAGTCAGACCCTGTACAATATGTTTTCAACCAGAATCTTCAGCATTCTGGGACATTTTCACTATATAATCTCCAGAACAGTTCTCTTTTGACTTTTAATATCCTAATTAGAAAATGCCTGCATGTTGTTGATTATAATAAAGTACAATAAAACAAAGTTGAGACTACAGTACTACGCAGGAATATTTATCCTACTTTATACTCAGTGTGAAAGAGCTGAGTTGGTTCACTAAATACACTAATCTGAAGAGGGAAATTTTTAGATATTGACAAATACCCAAACCCTCATTACCCTTCTTGTGAGACCTCTTTAAGAGAGTCTCTTGTCCAAACATTGTTACCATGAAGACCCACTAGAGTTAAAAACTGAAAGGTAAAGCCAGTCCCCAATTCAGTCTCCAGGTTTGGGTCTTCTGCTTCCTGGGGTTGGAGTTGCTGTGGAGTCAGTATTCACAGCCAGTGGGGCAGGAGGGGCAGTTGTGGTCATTGCTTAATGGTGATATCTAGTGGTGGTATTTAGGATCCATAATTGCAGGGTTCCGGAAGGATACATGGCCCCTGGTCTAGAGGGACAGGGACTTTAGAATAGGTAAAAAAAAATCCCAGTGTACTTATGAATTGAGGATTATGGTGCCAGATCTCAGCCCTAGCTCCAGTTATGCTGGAAGTACAAAGAAGTAGGAGGAGCCTGCAGGGTCAAATTAAAAATGACAGGTACAGTAGTGCCTTACGTTTTGTATAAATATGTTGATGGTACTACCTGAGACTTTTTATTCCATGGCTTTTGCATTCAAAGGGGTCTGGTGATTCTACTATTATTGGCCTAAGAACGGCTCATGCAAAATTCATTATGGATTTTGTAAAAAGTAGTATTGGTAAATAAGAAAAGTATTAAAACTTGTTTTGTTTTGTATTTTTCAGAACACGTAAAACATGGAGAAACTGAGTGCAGCAAACACCTGCTTTGCTCTTGATTTGTTTCACAAGCTGAGTGAGTCCAACCCGACAGGGAACATCTTTATCTCCCCAGTCAGTATCTCATCAGCATTGGCCATGATCTATCTGGGGGCCAAAGATAACATCGCACAGCAGATGTCTAAGGTCAGCAAATGATGTTTCACATTTTTTCTCTCTGGCACTCCATGTTCTTTTCTCAGGTATGGAAACTGCAGGGAAAAATCTTATGGTGAAAATACGAAATGACAGCAATGAAATTCTTCAGGTCCCACCATCCTTTATGCAGCTGCTTTAGACCTAGATTTACTAAGCCACGATAAGGCGATATCGCGTGTTAGATACATGCATTAAACATTAGAGATGTGATTTGACCGAACCTTTTGGTTCGGCCTTCGTTATCGGCCCGCTGCGGGAAATTTCGTTTTCCTGCACTTCGGGCTGATTTTTTTCGGCTGCCCCAAAACAAAAAACCCAAACCCACCCCAACCCTTCAAATTTAATTAATTGCAACCCCCCACCCTCCTGACCCCCCAAGATTTGCCTGACACCCCCCCCCCCCCAGACTTGCCAAAAGTCCCTGGTGATCCAGCAGGGTCCAGGGAGCGATCTCCCGCTCTCAGGCCGTCGGCTGCCACTAATCTTAATGGCGCTGGTGGCTCTTTGCCCTTACCATGTGACAGGAGCTATCAGTGCCATTGGCTGGCCTCTGTCACATGGTAGGAGCAATGGACGGCCAGCACCATCTAGTCCAGCCATCCATTGCTCCTACCGTGTGACAAAGGCCGGCCAATGGCACTGATAGCCCCTGTCACATGGTAAGGGCAAAGAGCCACCAGCGCCATTTTGATTAGTGGCAGCCGACGGCCCGAGAGGGGGAGGTTACTCCCGGGACCCTGCTGGACCACAGGGAGTTTTGGCAAGTCTTGGGGGGGGGTCAGGCAAGTCTTGGGGGGTGGGGGTTGCAATTAATTAAATTTGAAGGGTTGGGGTGGGTTTGGCTTTTTTTTTTAATGTGCCCTTTCTCCCCCCCCCCCCCCAAATACAATAAGAAAACACATGAAATTTTGTGGGTTTTCCTATCGTTTTGGCAGCCCCCCAAAATGCAACGAAATAGGAAATATCGTCTTTATTCCCTATTTCGTTGCAAACGAATGCACATCCCTATTAAACATGGTATCGCACGATATTGTGCATTATTTTAACATGTTACCTCCCCTTATTGAAAGGAGCTGCTTTGCATGTCTAAATTAACCTAATGTATTAAAAGCAGTCCATCAATAAGCAATCCCATGCAAATTATGCGGCTGACTTAGAAATAAGTCAGCACAGTCATTTCAAGGAGGTGTAGATAAAACAACACGGGGGCACCAGGACACTAACATGCATCCTGATGCCTCTGTGCTGTTTCTTAAAGGGTCAATCTGTCCAAAACTGCCTTCCCCCGAAACATGAAATCCCCATGCTGCCTTCTGAGACAGTAGCAATCCCCAAAATTGTGATTTATAAATGTTTGTGCGATAACGCCCTCTCATCCTAACACCTCCCCTTTAAAAAAAAAAAAAAAAAAAAAGAAACCATAACCCCCGGACCAACTAACACCCCTTTCAAGTAATCCCCCACTCCTTGACCTCCCTTGCCAAAAATCAAGATCCCTAGGGTCTAGTGGCACTTCCCTCTCCTCCAACCAAAAAAGAAAAGCCTGGTGATCTATAGTGAACTTCCAGATCCTCAAACCCCCCCCCCCCCAACATCAAAATATCTTTGTGTTCATTGGGGCCCGGATCACCCCTTAAATGGCATTGACCTGACCTTGCCCCTATCATGTGATGGGGGCGAAGTCCAGGGACCGGACTCTGTATCACATGGCCTAGTTTTCATAAATCTCTACAATTTTATAAAGATTTTTAGGAACAACAAAAGCAGCTCTGTTTATGGGGACCTCCTAGGTTTAATAATAAACAGAAGATGGGTGAGCTACATGCCACTCAGAGCCACAGTGTAAAAGGTCCTCTATTTCATATTTATTTATTTATTTATTTATTTATTTAAAATTTTTATATACCGACATTCATCCAGGATATCACATCGGTTTACATTTGATAAAATTAAATAAAACAAAGGTGATTGCATCAACATTTCTATTACCTTTTACATGCGGGCATATGTGGGTCAGCATGGATGAGTAAAATTGTTTGGAATTCCCATTACCAAGAAATATAAACAAAGCCAGCATCACCAACAGCTTCTACTTTTTATGAATGTACACAACTACTAGAAATAGCATCAGAAAGCACTAGAAAAATGGGTTCACTCATAGGAACTGGATGTGGAAAGTTTAAAATTGATCACAGGCAGAAGCAAATACATGTTCCCCCAGTGCATGTTTCATGTCTTCTTTTTCAGAAGAACAGCTAACTGAAGTTAAAATAGTTTTGCTTTAGGCCTACTTGTGCATTATTGGGTTCTAACAAACCTCTGACCCCTGTTTATACTATTGTCTCAGTTTCCTTTACATTCCCTATTTTTCTGTCACTTCACCATTGTTTGCTGCCTGGCCTTGAGTCACAGGAATCAGACTGAGAGATCATTTTAGAATAGAGATGTGCTTCGTGTTTAGGAATCGGGTCGGGCTTCGGTCGACCGATTCGTTTAAAAGTTTAGTTTTTCGCGTGTGGTTTTTTGTTTTTTTTTACGAACGGAGTTAGTGCGCACTAACGAGGTTAGTGCGCCCAAGGTTCCGGTTAGTGCGCACTACCTAATGCTAGTGCGCACTACCAAAAATTGCAACTTTTAAGTAAAACGAATCAATTTTTAAGGAGTTCGTTAGCTAAATGTACGGTTCTGGGCTCCCACTGGTTCGCACCACCTGGAAAACAGCCAATGGGAATGTAGAATCAGTATTTTAACTCATCCGTAGTTAGTGCGCACTACCGGGGTTAGTGCGCCCGGAGTTCCCGTTAGTGCGCACCAACTAATGATAGTGCGCACTACCTAAAATTGCAACTTTTAAGTAAAACGTATCAATTTTTAAGGAGTTCGTTAGCTAAATGTACGGTTCTGGGCTCCCACTGGTTCGCACCACCTGGAAAACAGCCAATGGGAATGTAGAATCAGTATTTTAACTCATCCGTAGTTAGTGCGCACTACCGGGGTTAGTGCGCCCGGAGTTCCCGTTAGTGCGCACCAACTAATGATAGTGCGCACTACCTAAAATTGCAACTTTTAAGTAAAACGTATCAATTTTTAAGGAGTTCGTTAGCTAAATGTACGGTTCTGGGCTCCCACTGGTTTGCACCACCTGGAAAACAGCCAATGGGAATGTAGAATCAGTATTTTAACTCATCCGTAGTTAGTGCGCACTACCGGGGTTAGTGCGCCCGGAGTTCCCGTTAGTGCGCACCAACTAATGATAGTGCGCACTACCTAAAATTGCAACTTTTAAGTAAAACGTATCAATTTTTAAGGAGTTCGTTAACTAAATGTACGGTTCTGGGCTCCAACTGGTTCGCACCACCTGGAAAACAGCCAATGGGAATGTAGAATCAGTATTTTAACTCATCCGTAGTTAGTGCGCACTACCGCTGGGTAGTGCGCACTACCGCTGGGTAGTGCGCACAAACGCGGATTAGTGCGTGCTACCTTGAGCATGCTCTGTGAGGTCCCCAGAGGCCATTTTGCTTAAAATACACGCACTAATAATTATTTTCTTACTACGTGCTGTCTGAGACAGAGAGCACAAGCAGCAGCAGTAGTGACTGAGTGACGTGAGCTGAGCACTGAGCAGTGTTTGTGTTTGAGCTGTGCACAGTAAGAGAACACATTTATCATCAACTTCAACTTTACCACTGTAAGTGTATAATATAATAAATATATAAGATTTTGTTTTAGTTTTTATACAGTATTACTTTACTATTAGTTAGTTGGTTAAGTTAAATAGTTAATGCACTTTTTTTTCGGTGAAGTAGCATAAAATAATATAAAAATAATATTAAATGAAGTTACTTACATTAGGGGAAATTAAAAGTTTAACACACAAAAGTACTTCATTTAATTTTATGCTAATTTAGTGAAAAAAAAGTTTAACAGAGATTGTCAGTGTCAGACAGCTCCCTCCCTGCATGAGAGGCTGGCTGGCTTCACAGACAGGGGGGGGGGGGGGGGCTCAGCTGCCTGACCCTCACTCCTCCCCTCCCCCCATGTCCCAGCCACTGAACTGAATAGTGTACTGTCACTGTGAGGGTGAGGGCTGAGACAGCTCCCTCCCTGCCTGCATTACGTAGTGAGAGGCTGGATGGCTTCACAGACAGGGGGGGGGGAGCTCAGCTGCCTGACCCTCACTCCTCCCCTCCCCCCATGTCCCAGCCACTGAACTGAATAGTGTACTGTCACTGTGAGGGTGAGGGCTGAGACAGCTCCCTCCCTGCCTGCATTACGTAGTGAGAGGCTAGCTGGCTTCACAGACAGGGGGGGGGGGGAGCTCAGCTGCCTGACCCTCACTCCTCCCCTCCCCCCATGTCCCAGCCACTGAACTGAATAGTGTACTGTCACTGTGAGGGTGAGGGCTGAGACAGCTCCCTCCCTGCCTGCATTACGTAGTGAGAGGCTGGCTGGCTTCACAGACAGGGGGGGGGGGAGCTCAGCTGCCTGACCCTCACTCCTCCCCTCCCCCCATGTCCCAGCCACTGAACTGAATAGTGTACTGTCACTGTGAGGGTGAGGGCTGAGACAGCTCCCTCCCTGCCTGCATTACGTAGTGAGAGGCTGGCTGGCTTCACAGACAGGGGGGGGGGGGGAGCTCAGCTGCCTGACCCTCACTCCTCCCCTCCCCCCATGTCCCAGCCACTGAACTGAATAGTGTACTGTCACTGTGAGGGTGAGGGCTGAGGGCTGGTTTCACAGACAGGGGGGAGCTGCCTAGCCCCTCCCTGCATTAGTGTGTGAGCTTCTGAACAAACAGCTGTCCTATAGCACATACTTTTTTTCATCTCCTTTTTTATTTTCTCATGGTAGGATGGAACGTGAAAGGGAGTCTGGTGGTGACAGGGGGAGGGAGTCTGACTCCTCCCCACCGTCCTCCTCCAAGGTGGCAGCAAGGTCCAGGAAACCCCGCTTTACCCAGGCCGACGTGGACCTCCTGGCCCGGCTCATGCTCCTGGATGAGAGGAACCTATACACCCCCCCAGGCAGCAGGCCTAACCTGCAAAGGGAGACTGCTGCCTGGGCCTCTCTCCAGGAGGAGTTTTGCCGGCGGGCCTCCTACCCTCGTGAGGTGGAAGACCTCAAAAAGAAAGGTGAGAAATAATAATGTTGATCATATTATTCAATTATAAATTATGTATATTATTTTGTCATAGAAAATTAAATAGAGTATGATAGTAATACTAGCTACAGTAGCTACTAGTAGCATACAGTGAGTTATATAATTATAATGTAATAATTAACTACTATAAGTAATAAAAGTTATAATGTTAAGTAAATATATTTAAAAAAAACAGAAATACTAGTAGCTAGCTACTAGCTAGCTAGCTACTAGTGTACCACCCTTACCCTATACTATACTAGTATTAATACTTAATAACTAGACTACAAAGGAAATAAAATTATCTGTGGTATATTATTGATATTTATATTTATCTTTTTGAAATGGTGGTATTTGGGATTTTTTTGAAAGCCACATTGAAATATAAATAAAATAGTATTTATGTATAACTAACTTTTGTATGTTGCATAAAAAATAATCTAGTAGGTCAAGGCAAAACATGGGCATGTTGTAAAAATTAATCAATGTTATTCTTTTTCCTGTATATTCCTCTAATTTTCAGGTCGCCATCTGCGATTGCACGAGGGTAGGTGGCTCGAGGAGGTCCGCCGAACCTTGCCCCGTTCCATGCCTGGTAAGTTGTTTTCAGAATACTACACAAGAACAACACACATTACACAACTATTCAATTAATTGTAATGGAATTTGTGTTTAAAAATGTTTCTTTAATATAACAGTGAATGAATCATTGTGTCTGATCTCATTCTTGTTTTTAAAATTCTAACTGTTGTTCTCTGAATTTTGATTTGTCTTGTACAGAACCACACCCAGGCAGGGACGAGGCGGGGCTTCCTGGGCCTAGTCACCAGAGGAGGATGGAGTCAGCAACGTCGACAAGTAGTGGTCTAGGTAGGAAATAATATATCTTGGCACGGCCAGTACAGTAGTACTATATATTATCTGAGGCTGAAAAACAAAATCTTTTTTTTTTATATCAGTCAGTTATAGTGGCTGGGGATTGGGAATGGGGGGATGTGTGTATTTATTTATTTGTATATATTAAATGTCACTGAGTGGCTATGATAGTAAACTAAAGAATTGAAGGTGAAAAAAAAGAAGAGGTTTGTAGTGTATCTCCTACCATCATATTCTGTGTAACCTGAGATTGACTATTATTTCTCCTTCCAATCCTTCAAATTATGTATTCTCTCTAATCTATGTTGATAGATTTGATATCCCTCCACTCTCCCCTCACTCCTTCTCCCCTGCAATGGACTCCTCATTTTTCTATAATCCTCAAGGTCAATAAACTAAATAAGGGGTAGATTATTTTATAAACTTGCTCACACGCATCCAGTAGTATTTGCTTTTTTATTTGTCATATCTGACTATGTAATGTATGTATAATGTATAGTTCTGTGTCTCATGTTGAATTATTTTTTTTTTTTAATTTCTTTACAGGCCAAGAAAAGCCTGCGAATACACAGCGGCCCACCACTGCCACCAGCACCAGCACCAGTGCCAGTGCCAGTGCCAGCACCACCACCAGCGCTAGCGCCAGTGCCAGCACCAGCACCAGCACTGCCGTACTTCCTCCAGGATCTCCTCCAACCTGTAAGTGCTGCTGTGCACAATATTCAAAGTTGGAGGAGATCCTGCAGGAAGTACGGCAGTTCAAGGCGAAATATGATGCCGACTACATGATGTTGCAGCAGAAGGTCGGAGAGCTGCAGGCCAGTGTCTGCAATGTGGAGAGGAGGTTGTTAGCCCTGGAGGAGGCCCCTCAGGAGCAGAGGGAAATGGCTTCTCCTCCTCATGAGATGCCTCATGAGGAGGAGGTGCCAGTTCCCTCTGCTTCAGAGCAGGTTTCTCCAGTGGCGGCACCCTCCTCTCCACATGAGCCTGACCCTGCTGCAACATCATGAAGTCAAGGCATCATATTTCGCCTTGACCTGGGCTGCTGGCCTGGTTTTTTTTTGTTTTGTTTTAATATGTCTACTCTCTACTGTGGTGGTGTGTGAAATATAAAATTTATATGTTAAAATAAATTTGTTTACACATTGTAAACGTTTGCTTGTTCTTTTTTATATATTAATTTATTAGTCATTTAACTAATAATAATTATTCCAAAATAATATAGTATGGTACTACTAAATTACAAAGAGCAGACATGTACGGATGTATGTCTATTAATCCAACACATTTCATTGTTTTAGTAGTAGTAACTAAGTTAGTCATACACTTCCATACAACATTCAGTCTGGCTGAATTAGCACAAGTTGTATACTTGTGAGCAGTAGCGCCAACGTCAAGGCTTCAACCGTGGCTACTGACCATTCACACATCTTTCAACCTGGCCAATACAATATTGTGCACTGTGTGCAGTGTGTGCAGCACTCAAGCTACTGCAATGACTCACACGTCAATGCCAAAAATTGCTCCATGACGAAGACAGCCATTTGAAGCAAAAAATGTAATGCTTGTGATACTAAAGTAGGAGTAAGGAGAAGGACTAGGAGAAAGCAGACTCATGAACAAAAAATCCTTCAGAAATGTACAACTTCTGGGTGCTCAGTTTTCTCTTTTTATTACACTCAAGGGTGTCTGTATATATTTGGTTAATCAATATATTGTTACAGTAGGGTGGATATAACAGTAACAGTTTATATCCAACTAGTAGCTAGTAGTTGTAGCTAGCTACTAGTTGGATATAAACTGGATATCCAAGTAGTAGCTAGTACTTGGATATCCAGTAGCTAGTAGTAGCTAGCTACTACTAGTACAGCCACTAGCTACTTAGTTAGAGTATCAACCTCTCTGTGCACTGTAAGTGCAATTTAATATTGTATTGGCCTGAAATTCTTTCATACTTCATTCACACAATCATGCTGTCGGAGATGGACGCTGAGGCAGAAGAACCCAGCGAGGACTTGCCTGCCTCAGAGGTGGACACTGGGGGAAAGGAGCCTGGGAGTGAGAAGCCTGTGTTGGAGACGCAGCAGGACAGAGTGTTTATGTCTTGTGACTCCCAGACTGGCTTCTCCTGTGGGCCACAAGAGGCAGCAGCGGCAATGTTGTGGCCGCTGCTGCCTCTTGTGGCCGGGCGCCCCAGCAAGCGATGCGGGGAGCACAGCTGCATAGAGCCAAGCCTCTCTTCCACCCCTTGACCTTGGATCTCGGCCCTCGACAAGAGGCTCACTCCTCCCAGTCACAGGGAAAGTTCGGATACCCAAGCTGTGGAAAATTCGTTTTGATAAAAACCAATTGCTCGACTAAGTCTGGAGACAAACGTGCACGGTGTGGACTCACTATGTTCCCTGTCATTGAAAATACTCTTTCACTTTGCACACTTGTTGGCGGGCAGGAAAGAAAGTGCTGTGCTAGTATTGCAAGATCAGGCCACATTGAAGCTTTCTGTGCCCAATATCTCAAGGGATCTGAGTCCATGCTCTGAATTGGCTCAGACAGAAAACTCTTAACATGCAGTTCTGAAACATTCTCCTGCAGGTAGGACTCAGTAGTAGTAACTCTTCTGCCAACAGCTGATGTGATTGCTTGTGACATGGCAGGCAGTTCATTAAATGTGGAATAACTCATATTTTGATGTGTTATGGAAGGGGTAGGGGAGCAGCTGATCATACTAGTACTTGAGCAGGATGGAGTTGGAGACTGAGAGGATGATACTAATTCTTTTTCATCGTTACCAGTGGAACAGACCCTGTTAGACATTATGTTTTCAACCATTTTAATCAACATTTTTTTCCAATGTGTAAGAGCATTGTTCTTGAGAGCAATACTGCCTTTCACACGTGGGTCACACATCGTGGCTAACATATAGCAATCCCTTTGCATGAGAGGTTTCAATCTTTTTTGAACTTGCTCTTTTAAGCATTTAACAAGCATTAACACTTCCTTAGAGAAATCTGGATGATGCAGAAATTCCTCTAATACCTCCTCCAGATAGTTTATTACAGGGATGACACCACCCAAAGTGGCATTAGCTGAACTCAATGCATCAGTATATACTTTGAAAGGCTTGAGGACATGCACCATGTGTGCAATGTTTGTCCAGTCCTGACATCCAAGAGGATTTTCCAATCCAATTTCAGTTGCCATTGCCAAATCATGAAGAGGTGTCTGCTGTTCAGACAACCTCTCCAACATAAGATAGGTGGAATTCCATCTGGTAGGCACATCCTGAAGAAGGTTGTGCAAAGGTGCGCCAACTGCTATTTGCCTCTTTCTGAGTTGCTTCCCACTTTTTACACTACGATTGAAATGCCCAGCTATTTTGCGACACTTTTCAATCAACCGCTTCAGGAGTTGACTACTACAACTAGTAGTACCACCTTCCTTGCCACTAAGCCCCAAAGCATCCCTCACTATCAGATGCAGGGTATGTGCAAAGCATCGGATGCCGTTGAATCTACCATCAGCCAGAGCCTTAATAATATTGGAACCATTGTCAGTAATGAAAAATCCATTTAAGCATTCCATATCACTGCTTCTAAGGAGCCCATTCCATTTTTCCATCATCCCCTGAATTGCATGTAAGATATTTTCTGAAGTATGTCTCTTGTCTAGCACTTGAGCATGCAGTAAAGCCCAATGGTATCCTGGCGAAACCTTTTTGGAGCTGCTGCCACTGCCACTGCCAATGCTGCTAGTGCTTACAGGTATTAATGCCTCATCCAGCTGCCACCAATGTGCTGTTAGAGACAAATATGCATGCATTGCATTCATACTAGTCCAAACATCAGTGGTGAGATGGATGCTCCTCCCCTTTGCCCTTGCCATCATAATCTGCATTTCAGCATGACATTTTCTGTATAGGGAAGGAAGCACCTGATGGCTAAATGTACTTCTTGAAGGAAGTTTGTAGTAAGGGGCGAAATAATGGAGCATCCGCTTAAATCCCTCATTTTCTACAATCTGCAGTGGCTGATCATCCAAAGCAATCATTACAGCAATATGTTGTGTACCCACTTTAGACATTGCCTGCTTCCTGCTCTGTGACATTGCAGAAGAACACCACCCCATCTGCTCCATGGTAGCTTGCCGCTGCTGCTGGGGATGAGGAAGAGGAGACTGCTGCTTCTGCAGATGCACACAATCTGTATCTTCTTTAGTACTACTACTTTCCTTCTGTGGCTGCTTCCCTGTTGCTTTACTTGAAGCCTGGGCAAGCACGGTGGGACCAGCTTCTTCTGCAAGCAACAGTGCTCTATGTTCTCTTTCAAGGTGATATTTCATGTTGCTGTTAGTAAGATGTCCAATAATTCTTCCACGGCTCACCATCTTTTTACAATGGATACATTGTCCAAATCTCTGGTCAGCCACAACATGATAATGATTCCAAATCTTTGATGTCCTTGTACTGTTCCTTACTCTAGGCTGGATACTTGTCATTTTCATACTAGTAGTAGAAATAGTAGTAGTAGTAGTAGTAGTCACACGTGGATGTTCAAATGGTGTAGGGGACAGGGTACCAGCAATACTGCTGGCACTGGCAGTAGTTGTTTGTTTTGCAATCTGACTAACATTGTCATTGCTTCTGTTCTCCTCCTCCTCCTTCTCCTCAGAATGTTTACTAGCCAAAAACTCCTGATCCTCCTCCTCCTCCTCCTCAATATCTGATTCATCATCATCATCCAATACTTTCTGTAGCACCATTCTTTCATCTAATCTTTTCACCTTTCCCTCAAATTTTGCTCGTTCCTTCCCTTGCAACAAGTTTCCTTGCACTTCTACATCCTCTTTCTTCTCAAAAAATCGCAGTTTTTTCCTAGGGACTGGCAGACAGCTCTTTCCAGTAGCACTATCACTACCAACACGTTTTTTCCCAGAGGGTACTGGTAGGGGCATTATGATCCTGTGGTCAAAGAAATATATAATAAATAGTACATTAAACAAGTTAATAAATTAGTTTGGTATTCATTTTTAAAACTTTATTGAGCTAATAGCATTAGCTAGCTAGCTAGCTATTGCTAAGGCTACCCCCAGACCACAGGACAAAGAAGGATATAGTGATTATTAGTCAGTGAGTGACACTGACAATTGATAATTTGATATAGTATACTTACTAATATATTATATTGCAATTTATACCATGCATTGGCCAGAGCATCAAACTGCAGCAGACTGAGACTGAAACTAGGCTGCAATACTTCAGTTCACTCATTACATTAGCCTCCTGGCAGGACTGGCTAGGCTTTTCTGCATTGAGGTTAGAGAAGTCCTATTCCTATTTTTTCATATCCTTTTCAGGCCTATTCTGTTCTTTGAACTAAAATAACTTCTCCCTCCCACTTCAAGTCTTACCCACAAATCTCACACACAGGAGCAGAAGCCTCAAGCCAAGCACAAGATACATAATATAGGATATTGGACAGACTATTGGCCAATTATAGGTTTAGTAGTAGAATTGATTTGATAGTAGTGACTCACTAGCTTTAATAGCTAGCCATAGCCAGTGACACTAGGCTAATAGCCAAGCTAGCTATTAGCATAGTGTCACTGGCTATGGCTAGCTAGCTATAAACACTATTAGTGATAAATCTGGTAGATTACACATACATCTATATAATATTGATAAATATAATATTATATAATTTTATATATTTATAAATCTATTAAAACTCTACTGCTGCAATGTTCAGAAAGCAATCAACGCACCTACCTTCACCTTGTCCTTTATAAGCAAGCCCTGCTGCTGGACTGGAGTGCTGGTGCCTGCCTATGCCTAGGCTAGGAATGCTGCGAACGAAGAGCTCACTCAAGAAACAGAAAAAAAGAGTAGAGCTCAGCTCAGCTCACTGGTTGTGGCTATTGGCTATTTTGGCTAGTGGTACTTGGCTGCTAGCAGTAGCAGCTATATGCTACTGTGGCTAGTGGCAATGGCTAGCTACTGGCTGGCTGCTAGTATCATAGGCTGATACTAGTATCAGCTAGCTAAGCCAGCTAGCAGATAGTACCCTAACAATAAAGGCTGTATAATATATTAGCTATCAAATCAACAGCTGCAGCTAGCTATAAACTGATTGACTGATGTTTTCTCCTCAAACCCACAAAACAAAAGCAACACATAAGCAGAGCACCCCTTATTATATAGCTATTATAGCTACCTATTGACTAAAAGTAGGAGGGAAAATAAACCTATTAATTTAAGTGGCCAATTCAAAAATGATGCAAATGAATATTATGCATAATATATCAAACAAATTCTAGTCACATGATTGATGACATAATCACAATATCCACAGACACACTACTACAGTAGGATTAGAACTTCAAGCTAATAGCTCTATCCCCCATTCCCATTCCCCATCCCCCATATAAAACAATCTGTAAAAAACAGCACCTTGGCTGTTGGTAACCTTGGTAATGAATAAAACAAGAAGACACCCAATAGGAATACATATTCAACCTTCAATTTACACAAAAGTATCAATGTAGTATCAGTTTACCTTAGTGCGCACTAACATATCGCAGTGCGCACTGACATGCACCTAGCGCGCACTAATAATCCGTTAGTGCGCAGTAGGGTGAGGCGCCATGTACTGCGCACTACGTCCAGCGACTGCGCGCTAACGGATAGTCCATGCGCACTAACATCCGTTAGTGCGCAGTAATAAAAAACCGACTTTAACCCGAAAATTCGTGGAATTTTGATTCTTTTTCCCAACTTCCCCAACAATGACGAATTAGACAATGTCGTTGGCATTGGCTAAATCGTGAAAAACGAATGCACATCTCTATTTTAGAATTGTTATTATCTTGGAGTAACCATTGTGTCTTAAACTGTACAATAATTAGGTAGGTAGGCAGACAGAAGGACACAAAAACAGAAACTTTGTGGAGAATACAGTATCTGTCCAAATGAGTTATGCATGAACATTTTTAGTGCATTCCACAGAAATGACTTCAGCTTGATGCCTCTGATTACTTGGAGAGTGTCCAAGGTTTATCTCTGATTCAGAACTCAAAGCTGCTAGAATAAAGCAAGGGGAATATAGCTACTCCTCCTAGACAGAAAACAACTGCTGATTAACTCTACCTGCTATTAATGTGGAGTAATAGCATGACTTGCTGTCTGTCTTTCATTACTCTCATCAGTGATGGAACTGTTGATTTGTGGGATTTAGGAGCAGTCATGTGTAAAGCTGCAATGAGTAATCCATTAAGGCAATAAAACTAAGGAGGGGGGGGGGGGGGGAGGGAAGCTGGACAAAAGAGTTTTCAAAGCCTGTTCTTTTATTGCATTGACATGGAAGCCCGCCCTAAATTGGTACCTTTCCAAAATTCATAAAACTAGGTGACAGTCCTAATTCTGTGGGGCCTATGCAGTAAAGGTTAGCATGCATGCTAAGGTCATTAACTTGCACAAAAATTACCTTGCTATGCATTAAAGGCCTAGTGTGCATGCTAAACTGGGGTCAGAAGACGTTAGCAGAGTGTGATACAATGTAAGGCCTATGAACCAATGGTGGTTCCCATTGTCATTCCTTTTTCTTGGTTCCTGGTTTGCAATTTTTTTTTTTTTTTTGCCTACTACTCCAGAATTATCAAAGATCCATGCAAGATGAAGAAGAGGAGGCTTTTCATGTGGGCCAATGACATATAGGTGGTGTCTTGGCTGGTGCAGGTGAAAATGGAGATGATGTCAGCGGGCCACAGCAACAGAAGGCTAGCTGGAGAGAGACAGTGGCATCATCATCCTGTGCCACTAAGGAAGAGGAGGAGGAGGAGGCAGTCATGTCATTCTGTACCACTAAGGAAGAGGATAAACTGTTGGTGGCTGTTTGAACCAAGGAAAACAGCATCACTGGAAGAGGAGATCTGCAGCCTAGCTGAGATCCAGTCATATGTATTCAATGGAATATATGATTTATATAACTGATTGTAAGTGCTTGGAGATTCAAAACAGCTTTAGGGATTGCCACCAGTTCTCCTTTGATATCTTTCACAAAATAAGAAAAAGGGAAGTTGTGGACTGATGTGAAAGTTTTCTTTTAAATGACTTTAATTTGGATATGGCCCATAATCATTAGTTGTTCTTCTGGGGGAATTGGTACCGGAGGCCTTTGCCCTTAAAAAGGGCCCATTTTGGTAACAGGAAATGACACCACCTCATAATATATAAGGAACAGTGGTTTTACAGTATAGAAAAAGGGGCCAGTTATAATTGTCATGATCATTGCTGCCCTTGATGTGATTCATCCAGCCAATTACCATTGAACCAGAAATGTGAACTGGACATCAAAGGGCTTTAAAGGGGTGAAGATGGCGCCAGGAGCAAGTTGCATGCAGTGAAGCTCTCATTCCCATTGCTGATTTACCGTACTTAATTTTTATCTTGAATTTTTAATCTGATGGTTGGGAGGAAGAGGAAAGGAAGACTTAAGACCTACTCTGCTGTCATTGTATCTTCCTCAGTGGCTCGATTGACTCCGTTGTTCACCATGGTGAAGATGCTAAAGAAAGGTCTTTGGGGAGTTTAGAAGGGGAGGTTTTGCCTTGCCTCCCTTGGACTGTAATATCTTGTGTCACCTTGAAACCACAGCGGCCCGATGTACTCAACAGTGGATCATTTATTTTTACAACACATGTATTTACGAATAATAGGTTAACAAAGATCTTGGTTGTCATTGCCATTATTAGTATGTATAGTAGACACTTCAAAGCTAGAGGATTAACAGTGGTCTGGGCCTCCAGAGCTTATTTAAGTTGACCTTTTGTTTTGATTTGATTTCAGAACCCTTTTTCTTTCAGCCTTGAGACCCTCACAGACTGTAGAGAGGGCATGGTCAGATTGATTGTATACTTCTGAGGCAAGGTGGGCAGATTTCTCTCTGGTTTGCACTTCCATGCTCCATTCTCTCATCTTCTCACTCAGCACTTTCAAGACCCTTAATGATATATTTATTTTATTTATTAGTTTTTATATATCGACATTCGTGGGTACATCATGCCAGTTTATAATGGACAGAATCACCCACTCATGACTGGTTTGTCCTCTCCTTGAACTCTCTTCTCTCCTTTAATCTCCTTTTCTCAGGTCCAGTAACTCTCCCACTTCTCCCCATAGCGCTAATTAGTGACCTTATGTGACAAGCTCATTTTGATACAACTATTTATTTTCTTTTCTAAAGTTTGTATTGTGCTTTTCATTTAGGGGCAGTTTTCAAATGTGTACAAGATAGTTGCAAAATCTACGGATACTTTTACCGATGGACTTTGCCCTAATTCTCAGAGGGAATGTACTCCTGTACTTTCCTTTTGAAAACTGCCTTGGGAAAAAATACTCTCAGAGATTTGTACTTGCTTTTTCTATGGGTGCTTTTTCACTGCAAAACAAAGGGCACATTATACCCGCTTTCCTTCCCTGACCTTAACCCTGTCTCCAAGTTCAACCAACTTATGCTGCACGGAAAAGTACACATGTTGAGCCCCACATGTGGGCAATATTCAGGCAGCCAGTTTAATTAGAAAGACATAAATTGGGGGCAGTGTTTTTTCTGTAATATTTAATTCTTTTTTTTATAGGGTTTCATCCAATTTGACTGTGCAAACTGTATTGCAATTTAACCAGGACAAGAAGGTTAATATACCTGCAAGAGCTTTGTGTAATGTCTCCTCTGAAAGGCAATGCTTTCTATAGATTACTCCATTGTGACACTGGGTCAATGCCAGCTCCTAAGGAGATTGCTAAGCCATCCAGACCCCTTTCTATAGTATCCAGGGTTTGGGGGTAAATTCTAGTCAAGTACCGGTACTTGACTAGTCCTGCATATGCTGCATGTGTGTATACTCTTCTGTTGGGGAAGGAAGGCCCAGACTCATTCATATTCTGAAATCATACTACATCAGTAGTCCTAGTGGTATGGCTGTAGTCAAAATATGTGATATTTAGAAAGAAATGTGCAAAACAGGTTAATTTAATAGGGATGTGAATCGTTTTTTAACGATTAAAATTATCGCCCGATAATTTTAATATCGTCTTAAATTGTTATAGAACACGATACAATAGAAATTCTAACGATTTATCGTTAAAAATCGATAAATCGTGTTAGTGCGCACTAACGGGAGTTAGTGCGCACTAACTCCGAGTTAGTGCGCACTAACTGAAAATGATACAAATTGACACTTTCCAGGTCAGTAAAGGTCAGTTAGGAATGAATATGTGTTCCTATTGGCTGGCTGCCCTCTTATCTATTGATGTTAACCAGGTTCCCACTGAGGTGATGGTTGGGGGGATGGGAAATGGAAATGGAAACTCAGGAACACTAACAGAAAATGATACAAATTATTGACACTATCCAGGTCAGTAAAGGTCAGTTAGGAATGAATATGTATTCCTATTGGCTGGCTGCCCTCTTATCTATTGATGTTACCAAGGTTCCAACTGAGGTGATGGTTGGGGGGATGGGAAATGAAAACTGTTGGTAGTTGACAAAAAAAGTAATGTGATCAGTCAATATGACTAGAACCTGTGCCCTATTCCTGATACCAGGGGTGTTGTGATCTTCCTGCACTCAGTGCCCTATCCCTGATACCAGTCTGAGACAGCTCCCTCCCTGCATTACTAGTGAGAGGCTGGCTTCACAGACAGGGGGGAGCTGCCTGACCCTCACTCCTGACTTCCCCCATGTCCCAGCTAGTGAATGGTGTGTGGGTGAGGGGGGGGGGAGGATGGTGAAGTCTGAGACAGCTCCCTCCCTGCATTACTAGTGAGAGGCTGGCTTCACAGACAGGGGGGAGCTGCCTGACCCTCACTCCTGACTTCCCCCATGTCCCAGCTAGTGAATGGTGTGTGGGTGAGGGGGGGGGGAGGATGGTGAAGTCTGAGACAGCTCCCTCCCTGCATTACTAGTGAGAGGCTGGCTTCACAGACAGGGGGGAGCTGCCTGACCCTCACTCCTGACTTCCCCCATGTCCCAGCTAGTGAATGGTGTGTGGGTGAGGGGGGGGGGAGGATGGTGAAGTCTGAGACAGCTCCCTCCCTGCATTACTAGTGAGAGGCTGGCTTCACAGACAGGGGGGAGCTGCCTGACCCTCACTCCTGACTTCCCCCATGTCCCAGCTAGTGAATGGTGTGTGGGTGAGGGGGGGGAGGATGGTGAAGACTGAGACAGCTCCCTCCATGCATTACTAGTGAGAGACTGGCTTCACAGACAGGGGGGAGCTGCCTGACCCTCACTCCTGACTTCCCCCATGTCCCAGCTAGTGAATGGTGTGTGGGTGAGGGGGGGAGGATGGTGAAGTATGAGACAGCTCCTTCCCTGCATTACTAGTGAGAGGCTGGCTTCACAGACAGGGGGGAGCTGCCTGACCCTCACTCCTCCGGGGTATTGTGATCTTCCTGCACACAGTGCCCTATCCCTGATACCAGGGGTGTTGTGATCTTCCTGCACACAGTGCCCTATCCCTAATACCAGGGGTGTTGTGATCTTCCTGCACACAGTGCCCTATCCCTAATACCAGGGGTGTTGTGATCTTCCTGCACACAGTGCCCTATTCCTGATACCAGGAGTGTTGTGATCTTCCTGCATGCAGTGCCCTATCCCTGATACCGGGATGTGTGCAAGAAGATCCCAACACCCCCGGTATCAGGAATAGGGCACTGTGTGCAGGAAGATCACAACACTCCTGGTATTAATAGGGATAAGGCACTGTGTGCAGGAAGATCACAACACCCCTGGTGCCAGGGTTAGGGCACTGTGTGCAGGAAGATCACAACACTCCTGGTATTAATAGGGATAGGGCACTGTGTGCAGGAAGATCACAACACCCCTGGTGCCAGGGTTAGGGCACTGTGTGCAGGAAGATCACAACACTCCTGGTATTAATAAGGATAGGGCACTGTGTGCAGGAAGATCACAACACTCCTGGTATTAATAAGGATAGGGCACTGTGTGCAGGAAGATCACAACACTCCTGGTATTAATAAGGATAGGGCACTGTGTGCAGGAAGATCACAACACTCCTGGTATTAATAGGGATAGGGCACTGTGTGCAGGAAGATCACAACACTCCTGGTATTAATAGGGATAAGGCACTGTGTGCAGGAAGATCACAACACCCCTGGTGCCAGGGTTAGGGCACTGTGTGCAGGAAGATCACAACACTCCTGGTATTAATAAGGATAGGGCACTGTGTGCAGGAAGATCACAACACCCCTGGTGCCAGGGTTAGGGCACTGTGTGCAGGAAGATCACAACACTCCTGGTATTAATAGGGATAGGGCACTGTGTGCAGGAAGATCACAACACCCCTGGTGCCAGGGTTAGGGCACTGTGTGCAGGAAGATCACAACACTCCTGGTATTAATAGGGATAGGGCACTGTGTGCAGGAAGATCACAACACCCCTGGTGCCAGGGTTAGGGCACTGTGTGCAGGAAGATCACAACACTCCTGGTATTAATAGGGATAGGGCACTGTGTGCAGGAAGATCACAACACCCCTGGTGCCAGGGTTAGGGCACTGTGTGCAGGAAGATCACAACACTCCTGGTATTAATAGGGATAGGGCACTGTGTGCAGGAAGATCACAATACCCCTGGTATCAGGGTTAGGGCACAAGTTCTAGTCACATTGACTGATCACATTACTTGTTTTGTCAAGCTACCAACTGTTTCCATTTCCCATCCCCCATATACTGTCAGTGGGAAGCTTGGTAACATGAATAAATAAGAGGGCAGCCAATAGGAATACATATTCATTCCTAAACTGACCTTAACTGACCTGAAAAGTGTCAAATTGTATCATTTTCAGTTAGTGCGCACTAACTCCCAGTTAGTGCGCACTAACTCGAGTTAGTGCGCACTAATCGGAAAAAACGATTTTTAACGATTTTTTAACTAAAAAATCGTGCCTAACACGATTTTCTTGCCCTGCCACACGATTTCTATCGTTAAGACGATATGGAAAACGATTCACATCTCTATTTAATAATCCATTAAAAGAAGAACTGACATACTGTTTGTTATGCATTGCTTCATGATTCAAGCAAGAGACTAATAATGTTTGACGTTTTCTTTAATGCAGACACTTCATTTTGATGCTGTGGAAGGACTTCATGCAAACTTTCAGACCCTGAATGCAGCCATTAACAAAACAGGAACTTCCTACTTATTGAACCTTGCTAACCGCTTGTACGGAGAGCAAACCTATAAATTCATTCCGGTGAGTGAGTTTGTTAGCTTCTTCCAGAGGGCAAAAACAAAAGTTGGAACAGGTTAAAAGCCTATACGAGTCGTTAGAGCTGCATTTTAGGTTGGTTTCAAAGAGAAATGTGACATACTGTAACAGGCCGTTTATAATTCAGTAGCTTTTGGGCCCACTATTTGGGGTTTTGTTTTGAAACTTTATAATAGGTGGATACCTCTGTTGACCCCTGCCTCATGGTCTTGTTCCTTGGAGCTTTGGAGGACTCAAAACGAATTCAGTCTGTGCAGCAAAGTTGCCATTAACTGGATCAGAAGAAAGAGTTGTTAGAAATCCCAAAAGGGTGACTTTTTTTTTTTTTTTTTTTTTTAGCACAATCTTCTTTTAGAGAGGCAATAGATGGGTCTTGCTCCCTCTGCTCAAATGCAAAATATTAGCCAAATAACTATTTTACCTTTCTTTTTGGGGATGCTTTATTTGAGTGTTTCAATTAGATTTTTCTGTTAACAAGTTGCAAAATGGATTACCATGGCTACTGCACATTTTAAGGTTTTGAAGGCAAGAATGCACTTCTACCCATCCTGCCACTCCTCTATGCCAAATGTTCCTTCTTTTCTCCCCCCTGGTCTCGAAAATCAGGATTCAGTATGTAAACAGTAATGGGAGGTTAACATGTGTGCAGTGAACTCAACATCCCAACTTTGCAAATCTTTTCTGTCAAAACTGTCCTTACTTAAACTTTATGGAAAGGGCCAACTCCTCCTGATCCCTTCTCCTGTGGGAAAATCCAACTGGGTTCCCAGGGTAAGCCTTGGTGAATGGGATCACTCCAGTTGCGAGCCTCTCACCTTGAGGGGGAAAGCTCCTACAGGACCTAAATGGAGGGGTTCCTGGGCCTCACCAGCCCAGATGGCTGGCTCCCTCCAGACTCTTATGCTATGCTGAAGTATCCTCAGGCTCCTTTCCCACCAAATTTTGAATAAGATTATATATCTTCTGGAACACTCCTCTCACAGGATCTTCTTCCCAACCCTTTTAAAGGAACCAGAACATTATCTAGAACATTCCCATTGACCCATATGCAATCTATTCAGTTACCATTTATTTTGCCACCTAGTGGTAGCTTTCAGATACTGCACAACTGAAATTTCTTTCCTCCAGAAGACAACTTTAGGGCTCCCCACCCCCCCCCTCCCTCCCCAAGTCTCTTCCCAAGCCATACTCGTAGACCAAACTTGCAAGCACCTTCAAACACATTTTATGAAAATATACTACTGTTTCAGTTTGTCTGTCTGTGAAACCTGATGTCAGAGACTGGGGCTAGAAGTACAGGTATTCACAGCCTTAGTTGGGGTTCATGTGGCAGAAGAGGACATGGCCCAGTGCACTAAAGCACTCCTTCTCCTTCTGCTGGCCCAATCAATGGCGGTGAGAGAAGTATTAGCCACCCGCTACAGTGATAGCCTTTGGCTAGGAAGGATGAGCTCTGCCAAACTGCTTCACTTTTTAGTTTGATCTGTGACTCAGTATGGTGTCCCATATAATTCAAAATGCCAGTTAGGGCCCCATGGAGGAGGACTTGGCCCAATACAGTGACACGCTCTTCCTGCAGGCTCAATCAGGAGAGTCTGGAGGGAATGACAGGGAAGATGATAGGGGCATCAGCTTGGGGATGACAAGGTTATTGGATGGGAGGCTGAGAGTGGGATTGAACGGGAGCATGGGAGCAGGATCACTTAAGGTAGTGTTTCCAAACCTTTCCAAGCCTACATTAACAAAAATATTCTATGGTACATTTACTTTGGCTGAACAGGCAATACAAACATGGTGAGAACTTGTGACTAGAAGAAGAGCTAAGGAAGCACTGAAAGCCACAGCAGTGTTTTCTTACAAATTTTAAAACAAAGGTAGAGAGGGAACAGAGACACACATGGCAGACTGTTGGAGAAACATTGGGCTAGGGGATGAGATGGGGCTTTCAGAGGGTCTGGGAGATAAGAGCTGCATCAGCTGGGGGAGAGGGAGGGGATTGCATTGTGTTTGAGAGAGGGGATCAACTGGAGGTGTATTGTGCAAAAAAGAGAGATGAGGCTGGATATATGTATGTAAGAGATAAAGAATCACAGGGAAAGCATGTAAGAGAGAGCATATTATTGTTCTGCCTACTTTTAAAAAGCCCATGTTATCTGAAGAAGACGTTGCCAATTCTTGACTAGTCTCTAATCTCCCTTTTATTGGGACGGTTATTTAAAAGGTGGTTGCTGACCACTTAATGGATTTCTTGGTTAAAACAGTCTCCAGGATCCTCTGCAATCAGATTTGAGAAGGGGATATAATACTGAAACCACTCTTATCTCAGCTTGATGATTTAAAATTTGAGTGATGGAACCCCTAGAGTGCAGGTCCTGCTAGACTTGACAGCAGCCTTTGAATGAATGAACAAATGGAATAACATATATTAACTTTGGGTGTATCATTTTTGCATGGGGGGTAACCTACATGGAATGGCAGTTTCTATACTTAACACAAGGCATGGGGGTAACCTGCATGGAGCAGCAGTTACTACCATAAGCAACTTGCTGGGCAGAGTGGAAGGACCATTTGGTCTTTATCTGTTGTCATTTACTATATTACTACATCCTGGTTCATTGGCCATTGTTGCAGCAGCTACTTGTCTAGGGTATCAGATTTAGTTCTCAATTGGGTTCAGTCCTGTCTTTCAGGTAGAACCCAGAAAGTTGTTATGAAAGATTGCTGGAATGTGACACTCTTCAAGGGTCTATATTGTCTCCATTACTTTTTTACATGTACATGAAAACCCTAAGGAAACTGTTCTGGGATTACAATTTCAAGTCATTATATATGCAAATGACTTAAAATTGTATTTGAAATTGGGCTGTGATCCCTGGGTAGTGGTTAAGCAGCTTAATGCATTTCTGGACAAAAATGTAGCCTGATTGAAGGATTATAGACTCAAATAACTATTAAGATGGACTTGTTGTGGGTTGAAAATGAGATGATAGATCTGTGCCCACCTCAGACCTCCTTGCTATCCATTTACCTTGCTATATCTTATCTGCTTACTAGACCTTATCTATTTTATTTGGATTTATATATTTTGATTTTACATGGAAATTGTTTTTGGTAGGAGTAATTTACTCCAGATTTAATCAAAAGGAATTAAATTCAAAACACGAGTCAAAAAGGTGGGTAACTAGGAAGACGTAGGTAGATTAATTGTAGTGTTTTGAGGGTCATTGCCAGACAAATGTAAAATAAATCTATTGACTAAAAATACTTTAGGTTAGCTTTACATCCCTGTTCCCCTAGAAATTTTAACTGTATAACAAATCAACCAAATTATGATGCAGAAAGTGGTCCAGCAGCGAGAGGAAGACTTTCCAGTCTTCTGCACTGAGTGCCACTTGTATGAGTACCTCCCAGCTGGTGAGAGGCTGTATGTGTGCACTAGGTGCAAAAAGCTCCTAGCTCTCAGAGAATGAGTCTGATCTCTGGAGGCTAGAGTGGCAGTCCCGGAGAAGCTAAGGGAGGCAGAGGTATATAGAGGAGACCTTCAGGGATATAGTAGAGAAATCCCACCTCCAATCTGGTAGCTCTTGTGCTACCTTGGAGGAGAAAGGTGACCTGGAAGGAGAGCATCACCTTGATGAGGCAGGAAGTGGTCCTGTAGCTAGGACCTGCCCTCAAGGTGATGTAGCATCTTCTCCCACTGAAGATAGGTCTCCAGAGGCACATCCCCAGGAGTTAAGGGTTAGGACAGCCATTATAATTGGTAGTTCGATTATTAGGAAGGTTGATAGCTGGCTGGCTGGTGGACATGAGGATCGCTTGGTAACTGCCTGCCTGGTGCGAAGGTGTCGGATCCTGTGCATCACAAAGATAGGATTTTAGATAGTGCTGAGGAGGATCTGGCTGTCTTGATATATGTGGGTCCCGATGACATAGGAAAGTGCAGGAGGGAGGTTCTGGAAGACAAATTTAGGGTTTTAGGTAGAACTCTACCCTAGAGGTTCTGGATTTCAGCTATCTCGGAAATGCTACCTGTTCCATGTGCAGGAATCCTGAGGCAGGTAGAGCTCCAGAGTCTCAATGCATGGATGAGATGAAGGTGCAGGGAAGAGAGTTTTAAATTTGTTAGGAACTGGGCTTCATTTTGAGAAAGGAGGTGCCTTTTCCAAAAGGATGGGTTCCACCTTAACCAGAGTGGAATCAGGCTGCTTGCACTAACCTTTAAACAGATAATGCGGCTTTTATACTAGATGATGGAGGAAACCTGACAGTCGCTCAGAAGCACATGGATCAGAATGATGTATCTTTTAACGGTACTAAGAGAACAGGGAAAATAAGGCATCCCAATAGAGAGGATGCAATAAATACCAAAGTGGATCAGGTGTTTTTAAATAAAGTACAAAAATATTCCAAATTAGCCCTGTAAACGGTTGAGTAGGTTATTAACAAATGAAAAACATACTTTGAATTGTTTGTATACAAATGCTAGAAGTCCAAAAAATAAGATGAGAGAGTTAGTGTATAGCACGATGAAAAGGTAGATATAATTGGTATCTCAGAGACCTGGTGGAAGGAGGATAACCAAAGGGACATTGTGATACCAGGGTACAAATTATATCAAAATGATAGGATGGATCAGTTGGTGGAGGGGTGGCAATATTTATTAAAGAAAGCATTGAGTCAAACAGGATACAAGTTCTGCAGGAAACAAAATGCAATGTTGAATCTTTATGGCTAGAAATTCTAGGTGAAAAGGGGAATAAAATAGTAGTGGGGTGTAATACTGTCTACCTGGCCAGAATGAACAAATGGCTTCTCTGATTTCTTTTAGCATTTTATTATCTAACAAAATCAACAGCACAGTAATAAATGATTTAAATTACTCTAGTATTGACTGGGTAAATGTTAAATCAGGACATTCTAGAGAGGTAAAGTTCCTTGATGAAATAAATGGCTCAGCTGGTACCAACAAGAAGTGTAATTATTTTATATTTAGTCTTTAGTGGAACACAGGATTTGGTGCGAGAAGTAACAATAGTGATCACAACATTATAACTGGAGAGAGCACACTAAAGAAATCTACTGCAACAGCATTTAATTTTCAAAAAGGTGACCAAGATAAAACGAGAAAAATGGTTAGGAAAAAACTGAAAGGAGCAACTGCAAACAATAAGAGTTTAGATCAGGCATGGATATTGTTTAAAAATACAATCGTGGAAGTCCAACTGTATTCCAGACATGAAGGCTAAACGACTACTGGCATAGTTAAGAGGTAAGAGAGACTATAACATCTAAAAGAACATCTTCCAAGAAATGGAAAAAGGATCCGAATGAAGAAAACAGGAGACAGCATAAGCACTGGCAAGTCAGGTGCAAAGCATTGATAAGGAAGGCAATGAGAGAATTTGAAAAGAAGCTTGCTGTGGAAGCAAAAACTCATAATAAAAACATTTTTGTGGTAAAAAGCCTGAGAAGGGATTCAGCTGGACCGGTAGATGATCAAGGGGTAAAAGGGACAATTAAGGATGACAAACCCATAGTAGAGACTAAATTAATTATTTGCTTTGGTATTCATTGAGGAAGATGTAAGTGTTACGCTCTGTGGCCACAGATGGCTGCAACCGCTATTGCTCACCTCTTTTTGCTGCCTTGGCTCCATTGGGTGAACTTGCGGCCTCTGCCAGCTACCATCGGCCCTCCGGCCTTCGCTCCTGGGCCAACCTGTGCAGCATGGACGCTGTCGACCGCCATCTTACCCATGGAGTTCCCTAGGCACGCTTGCGCGCTCCCCAACCTGCTTTAACCATGTCACGGTGGGAACCTCGGGGGCGTCCTCACCTGATGACATCACCCCGCTCCGATATTTAAGCTAAGGTGCCAACTGACAACCACCTAAGCTGTGCCCCTATTTAATATCGTTGGAGACAAGGTACCTCCATTCCCCCTCTGGCTTTGGGAAGGAGCATAACTGATCTACTTACCCTTGGGGGTCTCTTCCTCCATATATAGTGAAACAATTTACATTGCCATTGGGAGATCCTATCGTCAGGAATTAAAATTGGCAGAGTTTGAAACAAATAGCTAAGTCTGGAGAGTATAATCATTTTCACAATTGAGATTATCCCAAACCAAGAAAAGGGAGCTCTATCCCATGCCTGGAGATCCCTCTGTATAGATCCCCATATCTACTCATAATTCAGTCTATATAAATCTTCCATCTTATCCCCAACAGTCATCCCTAAGTATTTGACTCCTGCAGGAGCAATTTTAAATGGGAAATTGCTTTTAATAGTTGTCACATGATCTGGAGGTAATGTGACATTTAGAAACCCCAATTTTTCAGTGTTTAATTTATATCCAGACAGGATACCAAATTGAGTAAGTTCCGCCATAAGGAAAGGCAGAGAATCAGCTGGGTTGGCTACTGTAAACAAGACATTGTCAGCAAACATTGACAACTTATTCTCAGCCTCCCTTATCTGTAGGCCTTGAATTCCCCTGTTCTCCCGAATTTTAATTGGCAAAGGCTCTAAGTAGAGAGCAAATAACAATGGCAAGAGGGGTCATCACTTTCTAGTTCCTCTGCCTATCGGGAAGGCTGGAGAGTACCCACCGTTCACTTTTATACAAGCACTGGGGTTGGAATAAAGTTTCTTTATCCAGACTATGAAGTTCTCCCCCACCCCGAACCGTGTTAGCACTGCAAATAGGTACTCCCAGTGTACTAGATCAAACGCTTTCTCAGCATCTATCATGAGGAGTCCCCATAGGAATCTTGGCTTCCCTAGCCCACCACATCAGGTCTACCACTCTTCTCACATTATCTGCAGCTAATCTCCCCGGAATAAACCCCGTTTGATCCAGGTGTATCATCTACCCTGCTATCCTTCCCAACCGTTTAGCCATAATTTTGGCTAATAGTTTAAGGTCTAGATTCAGAAGGGAAATAGGCCTAGAAGACCCACATATTGTGCCATCTCTCCCAGGTTTTAAAAGCACCATGATTCACGCTCTGTTAGTGTCTGGTGCTATAGTACCCTCATTAAGTAACTCATTAAATGCCACAGCTAATGGTTGGGCTACTACTTCAGCCAATTGTTTATAGAATCCTGCCGAAAAGCCATCGATCCCCGGCGACTTGCCCAGCTTCAACTCTCCTACTGCTTGAGCTACTTCCTCAGCTGTTATCAATTTATTCAAGCTGTCCAATCCGCGAGCATCTACTTTAGGAAAGTTGACCCCTGCCAAATAGTCATCTATATTGGACTTGGTGATATCTTTTCTTGATTGGGACAGTTCCTCATAAAATTGGGAGAACCGAGCCTAGATAAGCGCATTGATCGTAACTACCTTGCCTTGTCTATCCCTAATTTTCAAGATTTAATTTTGCATGTCCCTAACCTCGAGGGACCTCGCCAGGAGTCTGCTAGCTTTGTTGTCACCCTCAAAGTGTTCTTGGCGAATTTTATCTAGATGAAACATGATGGTCTTGGCATCTAAATCATGCAACTCCCTTCGCAACCCGTCTAACTTCCGCCCAAGATTCTGATTATGTCTAAGTTCCAACTTTCCAATTTTGTAGAGTAGGGTCTCCCTTTTTTTCTCTCTATTTCTTTTTAGGTGAGAGGCTTTAGCTATCAAGTGCCCCCTAGCTACCGTTTTAAAACACTCCCAAACCATACCCGGAGATACCTCTCCCATATCGTTTTCAACCAGATAATGTCTCATCTCAGCACGTAATTGTGCACAATAATTTTCATCCTCTAGTATACTATCATTTAACCTCCAGTGTCCCTTAGACTCTAGACTAGGTCCTACCCCAATCTTAACCACAGTGCTGCATGGTCCGACCATGTGATGGATTCAATATTGGATTGCTGGGCTTTATTTACTAACACTTTTTCAACCAAAATAAAATCAATACAGGAATAAATATTGTGCACTTTGGAAAAGAATGTATAATTCCTATCAGTTGGATGGAGCAAACGTCAAATATCGATTAGTCCCCAATCCGACATTAAAGCCTTAAGGCCCGCTTTATTGGATTTGAATGTCTCTCCCTCCTTCCCTCTATGGTCCAAAAATGGGCATCATATTGAAATCTCCCCCTACAATTAAATGGCCTTCTGCACATTGCTGCAGTGTGCCTGAGAAAGCTTCCAGGAATTTCCCTTGCCCTTCATTGGGGTAATATACGTTTCCCAATGTGTATAGATTGTTACCTAATTGAAATTTTACTATTATGAATCTTCCATTGATGTCTCTAATAAAAGAAATCACATAGACCACCAGATTCTTGGAAAATAATATACCCACCCCACAATATTTATTCAATTTAGTGGCCGAGGCAAAAAATTGGCAAGGAAACTGTTGACATCATTAAACGTTCATGTCGCTTTCTAACATGCGTTTCCTGACATAATATTACATTTGCATACATACCGATGGCATCTTTATACAACTTTTTCTTCTTTATGTACGTATTTAGACCCTTGACGTTCCACAAAATTATTTTTAAGCTCCCCATCCTTCATAGTGTAAAATCCACTATCCAGCTTTTCCCCCTTAGGACTTGGACAGTAAAATCTAAAACCTCAAATCCTCGTAGATTTTGCCATGCATGATCTAATATACAGCCCTCACACCATTCCCGTTTTTCAATCAACCCTTCCCCAGCACTCATCTCCTTCTTGAAGAATGACCACTCCAATTGCCCCTAGGCTCTCTTGACACGTCCCATTTGACATATCAACTTAGAAATATATAGAAAATACCACTCTCATAAAATCATTCCTTTGCAGAAATTTGCAATTAGCCCTGTTGGCTATCTGGCAAAGGATTACTCTAAATGTCCACGAACTGCCAGAGATTATCAAGTCTCCATTGTAGCTGGATCTAGTCAAGCTAGTTCAGCTATTAGTATCCTTCAAAGAGGCAGAGCCCCCCAGAGTTCTGTCTCAGCCATTTTCCTCCAGATTGTACTCTCTGCCATCTCTGATGTGTGCCTTTGTGATCATAACTCACAGGTGGATGTTCACCCTCTCTCCCAGGGGCTTCCAATCCAGCAGCTAGCAGAATTGTTTAGGCTTCTTCCATGGTCTTGACACGGGAGGTGACTCCCTTAATGGTGAATTGTAATCCAAAAAGAAAAAGCCACTTGTATCGAAAATCACCATTACACAGTGCTGTTACAATGTCCTTAAATTCGCATCTCTTCCGAATTGAGTAGATAGAAAGATCTTGAAGCACTTCAATTTTATATCCCTGCCATGTAATATCTTTCATTTGCGCGCTTGTGTCATCACATGCTCCTTCATGCTGTAGGCATGAAAACATACCACAACATCCCGGGGCTGGATCCTGCGGGGCTTTGCCAGGGATCGTTGAGCCCTATCCAAAATCAGCTCAGGTCTCCCCTCCTGGGGATCATTAGCATACAAAATAAGGTTGCATATATCTCTTATGACCACATTACAGTCAGCATATGCCGCTTCCTCCTGCACACCCTGAAATATCAAGTTTCCCCTTCACGACCTATTTTCCAAATCATCAATCCATTCTCTCGAGATGGTATTGTCCTCTTGCAGTTGTTTAACCTCCCTTTGCAATTGCTCCTGTCCTTCCTCAGTTTCACAGACCTGTTGCTCCACCGCTCCTACCCTTCCTCCCAACGCCTCATGATCGCGTCTTAAATCAGTCACCATAGACTTAATTTCTTCTTTTAGGGAGCACATATCAGCTTTGAGCTCTCTGAATCATGTTTGAAAATCGCCATGGGAGAGAGGCAACTCTGCTGGAGGTGTGGTCTGCAATTGCGTATCGCTGCTTTCCTGAGTCACCGACCCACTGCTGCCATCTTCTCCCTCCTTCTCCTCCATTAGCAAGGCCTCAGTAGGCCAGGATGTAACATTCTCATACGAGAAATGCTTCAAGTCCACTTATTTTTTTCTCGTCGACATCCTTATTACTCACTGACTTTCTCCAGTTATTTTTTCCTCATGTCTGACAGTTTGATGGTGTAGCTTAGCTGTGGATGCTGAATTTGGGCTCGGGAGCGAGTGCTCTAGGTGGCCATTCAGTAGGTAGTGTGATGTAACTTCCTCAATTATTTTTTATTTTATTCACTAAGCTAGCCCAGTCCAACAAGACTCCTGGTCAACAATTTGAGGGAGCTCAAATTAGTACATTTGCGGAAGAGGCTGTCTGTGCCAATATAATTAGGAGTATACTATTTCTGTTATTTAAAGCTTAGGCACAAAGTCAAGCCAGGAGAATACACTCTTGGATTGGATCCTGTGACAGTGTCCCTCCAGTTGCAAAAGATGTGATCCCTAACAGCAGTTTAGCCAGCTACATTATTGAGCATTAATGGACGGGATGAAGATTGAGTGCAGAGCAAAGGAAACAGCTAAGTGTGTCCATCCCAGAACCAACACAGTCTAGCTAGACTACGGAAAAACTGAGATATCTCTAACATTTACACAGGGAATCCTAGGAAAAGAGACTGAGACCATGGTATGTACCTAAATGGATTTAAATTTTAAAAAGGAGAGAAAGAGAACACTTACAAAGAGTTATAGTCTACAATAGAGACAAAAAGAGAGTATCTCACATATATAAGGTAAGTAACCAAGAGAGAGACAAACATCAAATAACAAGGGAGAGAAACAGTTTATACTTACCTTCTTCATTATTGCCTGTAAAACAAGAAGAATACATGAAGACTCACTTTCTTTAAGGAAAAAGCAGTGAAGAAAGACACTCTACAAGAGAGTAAAGTGCTTTGTTTTAAAGAGACCAACTTATCTGATAAGTACTCTTTTGGGGTAAAGAACCGATTCTTTTCATTTTTATTTACTGAAATAAAAACATTTTAAATGTTGATCCTGACACTGTTATTTCTATTGCATACACTTACTACACAATACTTGTTCTTCAAACTTGCTAAAGTGTAATAAATAAAAGTTAATACTTTATTTACATATAACTGCATTCCATCAAAGTTATTTCATCAAGACTCTGTCTTCCCTCGCTATCCCTGGGAGACTGCCTGTGTGCTGTCCCATATTTCTTTGGAAGAAGAGCAGTAACATTTTCCTCTCTCAATCGGCACTTTGATAACATCTGATAGTGACCCTTTTATTAACATCTAAAACACTACTAACTGAAATTTTTCACTCAACCACTGAAGCAGGAGAGGAATTATGTTAGGACTCGCAGCGGCGGCAGGCCGCAACCGGGGCCCGTCCCTTACCAGCGCGGCTGACCGCCGCAGTCTCCGATGACGGCATCCTGCTTCAGGGGGTCGGGTCCGCGGATGTGCACCGCTCAACATGGCCGCGGCGTTGGTCGTCCTCCCGGGGCTTCTGGCTCCGCCCCCTCCAGGGCCATACGCGGCAGAAGAGGATTCGCTACAGGAGTCATTCCTGCACTGGGATTGGCTCCCCCCTTGTAGTGTCAGCCTTTAGGAACTATTTAAAAGCAAGGCCTGCACCTCAGACCTTGCCTTGACTTCATCTTGGCTCCTGTGGTTGTTCCTGAGTTTGGTTTCTGCGTTTGACCCTCTGTGTTTGATTCCTGGACTGGCTGCGGTGTTCTCTTTTGGCTCTCGATCCCTGGACTGGCTGCGGTGTACTCTTCTGGCTCTCGACCCCTGGACCGGCTGTGGAAGTTCCCTTGGCTCTGATTTTTGGACTGTGCATACCGACTCCCCGACCTGCTAGAGGCGCCAGCTCAGCTCTATCTCCCACAACCTGCTCTGGACGTCAGCTTCGGATCTTACGACCTGCTGGAGGCGCCAGCTCAGCTCTATCTTCCACGACCTGCTGTGGACGTCAGCTTCGGAACTTACGACCTGCTGGAGGCGCAAGCTCAGCTCTATCTTCCACGACCTGTTGGAGACATCAACCTCTGATCCCACGACCTGCTGGAGGCGCCAGCTATCTGGACAACACGACCTGCAGGAGGCGCCTGCATCCAGATTTCCTTTGTCCGCTTCTCCTGAGTCTTGGAATTGGCCTCGCCTTCCAGCGACTGGACGCTCGCCCTACGCTGGATCAAGGGTCCACATCCTACTGCATAACACATTACCAAGAAGTGTCTGATGGGTGAGAGGCAAAATATAAATAATTTGATGATGATGAACATGGGGAGGGTTAGAGATGGGATGGGAATTTGAAGGGAAGGACTGGAGCCAAGAGAGGGACATCTCCCTCCTTCTAATCTAGATATTCGCTTTGATCCTAGAACATCGTACCCAGCCCTCCCAGATCCTCTTTCCTCCTTTTTCCCCCTACTCCTGATTCTCTCTCTTTCTTTTCCCCATTCCCTGCATGGATCGGTCAGAAAATGCAGTCTTAAATTGCCCCACAATGCTAGACTTGTTTTAATTAAAACCATTTATTTTTTTATCCCTGTTTTATTTTTGCTGATTAGTTCACTTCTCTATGAAAACAGTTTGAAGTCTCACAAACTGTCTTGCTGTTTAGAGTCTAGAAAATAAGCCTTCTCTGAGACTGAACTCTCTCTTTGATCAACAGCAGGTCTCTATAGATAATTGCTCTGTCAGAGTCCAAGAGACATGCCAAACCCATTTCCCTGTATGGTGGATCCTTAAAAAAGTAGGGATGTGAATCGTGTCCTCGATCGTCTTAACGATCGATTTCGGCTGGGAGGGGGAGGGAATCGTATTGTTGCCGTTTGGGGGGGTAAAATATCGTGAAAAATCGTTAAAAATCGTGAAAAATCGAAAAAATCGAAAAACCGGCACATTAAAACCCCCTAAAACCCACCCCCGACCCTTTAAATTAAATCCCCCACCCTCCCGAACCCCCCCCCAAATAACTTAAATAACCTGCGGGTCCAGCGGCGGTCCGGAACGGGCTCCTGCTCCTGAATCTTGTCGTCTTCAGCCGGCGCCATTTTCCAAAATGGCGCCGAAAAATGGCGGCGGCCATAGACGAAAAAGATTGGACGGCAGGAGGTCCTTCCGGACCCCCGCTGGACTTTTGGCAAGTCTCGTGGGGGTCAGGAGGCCCCCCACAAGCTGGCCAAAAGTTCCTGGAGGTCCAGCGGGGGTCAGGGAGCGATTTCCCGCCGCGAATCGTTTTCGTACGGAAAATGGCGCCGGCAGGAGATCGACTGCAGGAGGTCGTTCAGCGAGGCGCCGGAACCCTCGCTGAACGACCTCCTGCAGTCGATCTCCTGCCGGCGCCATTTTCCGTACGAAAACGATTCGCGGCGGGAAATCGCTCCCAGACCCCCGCTGGACCTCCAGGAACTTTTGGCCAGCTTGTGGGGGGCCTCCTGACCCCCACGAGACTTGCCAAAAGTCCAGCGGAGGTCCGGAAGGACCTCCTGCCGTCCAATCTTTTTCGTCTATGGCCGCCGCCATTTTTCGGCGCCATTTTGGAAAATGGCGCCGGCTGAAGACGACAAGATTCAGGAGCAGGAGCCCGTTCCGGACCGCTGCCGTTCCGGACCGCCGCTGGACCCGCAGGTTATTTAAGTTATTTGGGGGGGGGTTCGGGAGGGTGGGGGATTTAATTTAAAGGGTCGGGGGGGGGTTTTAGGGGGTTTTAGTGTGCCGGCTCACGATTCTAACGATTTATAACGATAAATCGTTAGAATCTGTATTGTATTGTGTTCCATAACGGTTTAAGACGATATTAAAATTATCGGACGATAATTTTAATCGTCCTAAAACGATTCACATCCCTATAAAAAAGCTTTATCTCCAGAAGTACAAAAGACTGCTGTTTGACAAATACTTCTGCATGGTACAAGTTTTAGCTCAAACCTTCTTGTCTGTTTGAGAAAACCAATAGCTACTTAGGTAAGGAGCCTGCAGTATATCATGTGTGGGCTAGATATCCACAAGACCCTTGTTTGGGCCTCTAATAGAATATTTTATTTTTTCCAATGTCCATTAGCGGTACTAAATCTGTTATAGTCCTTCATTTGAAAGGCAGTGTATAAATTAGTTTAAAGAAATAAACCAAATCTACATAAGCTAGAGTTAGTATTGAGGAGAAGGCCTACTTCTTCCAGATTTATTGTTCTTCAAGCCATAAATAAATAGTTCTTTTGTATCTATTAAGTTTATGAAGTGCCAAATGTGTAGCTGCATGTTCAGAATTAAATGATGAAAAAGACTACATGTGGTATTCTGGGGAAGGTATAGTATATATTTGTGTGTGGTTTTTGGAGGTGAATCACCACAATGCTATTTTTCTGTGTCTGAATTTTCCAGGAATTTTTAGTTTCCATTCATCAATTATATGGAGCAGAATTGTCAGTGGTTGATTTTTTAACTCGTTGGGAAGATGCATGACAACAGATTAACAAATGGGTAGAAGAACAGACAAAAGGTGAGATATTGTAGTCTTACTTTTAGTGTCTTGAATATTCATCTGAATGTTTGGAAAATTCCACATCGTTAAAGACTCTTCACCTATCAAGAACTGTGTAAAATTAGCCTACTTTGTAAAATTGCAGACCATATAGTCATTCATTCTACCCAAGCAGGTTAAAATAAGTAAAATCTGTTTACAATTTTTCACAAGGTACCCACTATTAGCCAGACCAATTCGATTTCTGTACACCGTGTTGCAAGCTCTTCCACTTCAGTGGATCCTCACTTGTCCTGTGCTAACATTACCAGCACTGCTTAGACATCATAATCCAGAGACTTGGACTTGTAAGTCCAGCTGCCTTGAATCATGCCAAACCAACACAAAAAATGCCAAAATGTGAGTAAATACCACAATATATCAAAATAAACTGACATTATTCAATTTAACAAAAAAAAAAATTATTTAAAAAAAAATCTGACAAAAAACATCTTTGAAAAAATTTTTGAATGAAGGAAGTGGTAGTTTTATATAAATGTGTTATAGGTACCATCCAGGTTACCCACTTTTTTGTATTATAATCATAAACATACCACCATCCCCCATTTTTTTATATAGATCAATTAAGACTCAAAAATGTTGAACACACAAAATTAGAACCGTGAAAACATTGTCCTAAAATACCATGGGGCAGATTTTTAATATTACGCGCGTGGGGTACATTTGTGAGTGCTACCTGGTGCGCACAAATGTACACCCGACTTTATAACATGCGTGTGCTACCGCGTGCATGTTACAAAATCCAGGGTTGGCACGCGCTGAGCCCTAGGGGAGACCAGATGGCTTTCCCCATTTTTTTTTGGTTCCCCCCACTACCAAGCCCTACCTAAATCCTCCCACCTACCTTAGTTTGTTGAGTTACGCCTGTCTCTGGCAGGCGTAACTTGCACGCACCGGCTCACCATCCCCCGGCACAGGCCGCTGTGCAGGAGGATTCTGGCCCACCCTGCCGCCACACCCCCGGACCGCCCATTTTTTAAAGCCCCTGAACATATGTGCATCCCGGGGCTTGTGCGCGCCGCTGAGCCTTTGCAAAATAGGCTCGGCATGCGCAGGAGTAGGTTTTCGAGTGTTACGCGTGTATCTCTTTGAAAATCTACCCCCATGGTTTCTTATATACACCAATGTACTTACTGTTACTTAGCTGCATATCAATGCTGTTTCTTGAATCTCTTCATCGCTTGAAAAATTACTTGGTAGCACTTCCTCTTCCCCAACATGGCCAAGTTTCGGATTCAATCCTTCATCAGGTGTCCGGGCTCACTAAATAACCAGAATTTCTCCCGTTATTTGCATCAAGTTGTATATATAAAAGAGGAAGTGCTACCAAGTATATTTTTTTATTAGCACCAATAGAATCTTCTCTGATACAAAATATCCCAGACAGTTATGCAGTTGTGCAGTTGTGCAGTTGTGCAGACCAGTCATTTATATATTGAAAAAAGTCAGTTCCCAACTGAGGCATCCTTCAATAAAAAGATAAAGCCTAGGTGGACATAAGGAACTCGTTAAAATGGCTCCACATTTTTTAAAATGTTGCAGCTTCTCCCATGCTGCTTCCTGATCCAGCTGAAGATTTGTTTAAAGGCTTCTGGTAAAAGTATGACATGTGAGAGTTGGGGGGCCGATTCATTATAGTACTCTTATGAAGAGTGAATGAGCTAGAAAGGGTAGAAGAGAGAGGAAGATAGCAACAGGAGAGAGCAAATAATCTAAAAGAGAGAAATAAGACAGGAAGGTGGAGCATAAGCACCCAGTTGTTAAGTTATTCTGTTTGTAAAAACCCTCAAATTAAGGGTACCATATAAATGTGGAAAATATATATGAACTGTATTCGATGGGAGGGGGGGGGGAAGGCTGATGTGCACGGAACAGGAGAGAGACGTTGGGGTGATAGTGTCTAATGATCTGAAGTCGGCGAAACAATGTGACAAGGCGATAGCTAAAGCCAGAAGAATGCTGGGCTGCATAGAGAGAGGAATATCGAGTAAGAAAAGGGAAGTGATTATCCCTTTGTACAGGTCCTTGGTGAGGCCTCACCTGGAGTACTGTGTTCAGTTCTGGAGACCGTATCTCCAAAGAGACAGAGACAAGATGGTGGCGGTCCAGAGAAGGGCGACCAGAAAGGTGGATGACTTATGAGGAAAGATTGAAGAATCTAAATATGTACACCCTGGAGGAAAGGAGGAGCAGAGGTGATATGATACAGACTTTCAGATACTTGAAAGGTTTTAATGATCCAAAGACAATGACAAACCTTTTCCGTCGGAAAAAAATCAGCAGAACCAGGGATCACGATTTGAAACTCCAGGGAGGAAGACTCAGAACCAATGTCAGGAAGTATTTCTTCACGGAGAGGGTGGTGGATGCCTGGAATGCCCTTCCGGAGGAAGTGGTGAAGACCAGAACTGTGAAGGACTTCAAAGGGGCGTGGGATAAACACTGTGGATCCATAAAGTCTAGAGGACATGAATGAAGAGTGAGCGGCTCGCGGGAGTGACGGCTACTGCCTGGAGATAATACCCTTATTCAATAAACATGCACACGGTTAATGCGACTCCAACATTGCTCTAAGCTTCAACGGCAAGAGGAAATGTGGAAAAAAGGATTTACATTCACAAAAAAGCAGGGAGTAGCTTGCTTGTTACGGCGGTTACTACCCCAAACCAAATAAGCCTGATACTTCACTTTCAGTACATATCCAGCATAGCTCTCTGCTTCAACGGCAGGGAGAAAGTCCGATACTTCACTTTCAATCATATCCAGCATAACTCTCTGCTTCAACAGCAGGGGGGATGAAGAAAAGTGGATCTATATACAGACAACAACCAACAAGGACTGAATTACATAGTCTGGGTAAACAAATAAGCATGGGTGTAACTTGCTTATTGCGGCAGTTACTACCCCTAACTAATTAAGCTATTCACTTAGATGCAGTTCCAACACTGCTCTCTACATTAATGATGGGGGTGGAAGGGAAATAGAACCAAAAGGTTACTAAGAGCCAAGACTAACAGAAGTATGAGAAAAAAAAAAGTGCAAAGCTTACTGGGCAGACTGGATGGGCCATTTGGTCTTCTTCTGCTGTCATTTCTATGTTTCTATGAAAACAAATTCATATTCATAAATAGATGGGATGTGCATTGAGAGAAGGTGAAGACAAACAGGCAAGATTAAAAGGGAATGAAAAAACGGTTTGTGAGTATCTATACTGAGAAAAACTGCATGTATAGAGAGAAGATTGCACAGAAGCAAGGCACAGAGGAACAGGAGATGAAGAAAATTGAGCAAAGAGAAACCTGAATGGCATGGAGAAAGAAGCTAATCAGAAAGGGAGATGAAAATATGGGAAGAAACTAAAGGAAATGGGGAGAGAACAGAAGTGTTAATAAACAGTAATGGAGGGCAAAAATCAATGTGACATTACCAGACTTACTCATTTTTTTATTTTCTTCAACAAGATAGTTCAGACTTAGAACAACTGAATAGCACTAGGGTCTGATTCTGTAATTTTTCATGTCCCAAAATGCCTACATTGGGCAGTTAACATTTTAGTAGCGCACACAGTTTTTTTTATGCTGCTGGTAAGCTTCAAGACAGAAGAAGTTAATCAGGCCCTTGGTTCTGAAAACATGTTTGAAGATTGTATACAACCTAAATGAATAAATGCCATTACTAAACTAAAGCTCCAGCGAATGTGTGAACCCAGCTATTTATGCACCAACTACTGCTATAGCTGATGAGAAAAGGGGTATCAGAGATGGAATACGCACTACTAGCTGTAGTATCTCTCTTCAATGTCCATCATACGCCCCAAAATTCCAGCAAATCTCTGTATTTTTCAACTTGCCAAAATAGTCTCTAAACTGCACATACAGTGCTCAACTGAGAAGGATGACTTCCTTGGGACGATGATCCATGGTACTCTTTCTGGCATGGCTATTTCTCTATTGGACTCCTGGGTTGAACAATAAATTTCAGTGATGTTGGTACTAATACTAAGGAATCATGTACTCTCATATATTCCAGTTCCTGACATAAGCTGATGCTTTGGTTATGCCTACATCAGAGGAAATAAAAGTAAAACCCAGTGTTCATAATTAATCCTGTGCTACGGCCTTCTCACGTACTATGTTTGATTCAATTTCAAGCTAACATGAAGGCCGGTACGCTGGATTAATTAGGAACACCAATGAAAATGCACTTGTATAGTAAAGCAGTGGCAGTAAATGTGTTCCTTTGGTAACTATACTTTTCTTCCTCAGGTAAAATCCCCAATCTTTTGGGTGAAGGTACAGTTGACAATAAAACCAAACTTGTGCTGGTGAATGCCATTTACTTTAAAGGAGACTGGGCTCAGAAATTCAAAGAGGAAAACACCTTAGAAATGCCATTCAGGATAACGAAGGTAATAAGGAAATAAGGACATACCACTTTGTCCTGAATTTTAGAAGAAAAACAGATATTTGTGGCAAAGATGATAGCCCACCAATGATTACTGTAGATCTTTTCAGTAGATTATTTCTCCATGGGACAGCCAAGACCAGTTTTGTGAAGAGTAGTGAAGCTCTCTGGAGGAAGGTATTATGTGCACTAGTAATGGCAACTACTTACTGAGTCAAAATCAGCCCTGGAAGTAAGCAGAGTGACCCACATCACACTCTTTGTACTATCACAATTCCTGGTACACCAAGTGGGAGAAGGATGAAATCAGTCCACATTAGGACTCTTCTTTCCATTATTCCTCTCTGAGCTAACTAACAATCAGGATGCTGCTTACATTTTACATTTCAGATTATCAACACTTCCATGCATCTTAATCTGAAAGTGTTTGGTGAAGTCAAAATATAGCTCTTTGACATTTTGACTTAAGATACATGTAAGATCTGAGCTATGATCAGAGGATTTCTTTTGGCTCAGATTGAGATAACCTGTCCAACATTGGTGGTTAATATTTTGCCACACAAACCAATTAGGGACGTGAAGATGTTTTGTCCATTTCCAAAGCAGGAAGTTTGAATCTTTTATGTTTAAACAAAGACCAGTGTGTAACAGGAAAAGGTTTTTGAAGTCTGTTATTTCTCCCATTTTATTTTTTTAAAGACTGATAATACACTTGATCACAATTGGAATTCCATAGGGCAGAAGTCTGATATAAATGTGTGGTGCTTGGAATAGAAATCCAGAGAAAAATGCCAGAAGAACAGTTAGATAATGTGTATATATCGGACCACAATGTGGATGAAAATCGATTTGGGTTCAGAAATCAGCATAGCACAGAGTTGTTGCTATGTTCTCTTTTTTCACACGTTGCTGTGCAGTTTGGAGCTTCTAGCGGGATTCTTGTACAACTTGATATGTCTAATGCTTTTGATACCATTAAGCATGATGATCTTATATCACTTATTCAGTGTATTGAAATCTCTGGCATGGTCCTAGGTTGCTTTTCACAGTTTCTACATGGCAAAAGGCAGCTAGTCCAAATAGGGGGAACAGTTCTCATGGAGACAACTAAACCCAGGAGTACCACAGGGCTCGGTCCTGTCTTCTACCCTTTTAAATCTGCATCTTTCCCCTCTAGAGACCATTCTTAAAGATCTGGGGTTGAACCTTTTCAGGCATGCAGATGACATACAAATTTATATTCATTGTGATGCCCATTGTATTTTTCCTGTAAACCTCTTTCAGCATAGCATCCTGCAGATAAAAAATTGTTTGGTACACAATGGTCTATGTCTTAATGTGATGAAAATTAGGCTGCTATGGGTGGATAAGAGCTTGTCTACTAGTGAACTGACCATCGTCAGTTTTCAAAGTATTTCAGTACCCATAATATCCAAAGTACAAAACCTTAGGCTCCTTTTGGATTCACAGTTAATGCAACATGGACAACTGGCCAAGTTGGTGTTTTATAAGTTAAAGATATTTAATACCAGTTGATATGTTCAGATCTAGGCTATAGTTGTCTATGCGTTATAGTAGCCTATGTGTTGGCCTTTCTGAAAAATTGACTGCGTATGCTCCAGTTAATTGAACAAGCTGCCATATGTTTGCTTAAGGGATTATCAAGAAATTACCATATACAGCCCACTGTGCAAGAATTGTGGCAGCTGTCAGTCAAATATTAGGTCCAAGTTCAAGATGTTAGAATTTACACAAACTGCTTTATGCCAAATTATCCATGTATAGTGAGAAACAAAATCCAGTTCAGACATTATGTTCCGAGGGTAAAACGTTCCTTCCGGTACCTGCAAATCAGGATAATAAACTTCAGCAAACAAGGGCCAAGGCATTTTCATACACAGTATATCGCCAGCCCTGTGGAATGCATGACCAGCTTACTTCCAGGAGGAGAGGGATGTGAAGGTGTTTAGAAAGCAAGTTAATGCAATCCTGTTTAAAGAGGCATTGGGATGATGGCAGTATTTGTTTGTCTGTACCTATTTGTTTGTATTTATGATTAGTGAAGGTTTTTTTTAATGGATTTTATTACAATATTTTAATTATTATATTTGTGATTATTGTAATCCATACTGAGCCCTTATAGCTAGAAAGTTATGGAATTTAAGATTTTAAATTAAAATAAAGGAGGAGATTTTGTCTGGTAAGTGAAACACATGATTTGTTTATATATTCTTTCTATTCTGTTCTGTTTGTGATAATGTATTTAGCAAGGTTACAGTAGGGAAAAGTTAGTCTTTCAGGTACTAAAAGTGACTTCTGTGGGAATTTTCTTTTAGCTCCCAAGGGGATGTATATTTCTGATTCCTTACAAATATTAATCCTCTCTCTGCCTTCTGTCAGCTTTTGATTCTTCACTGATGGGTGCCTGCTGCCAGAACACCCCTCTTCCTGCAATTTCACTATTTTATCAAGAATGCAGCTCCCCTTGGGAACGTCTTGATTTTCTTCTTTTTGAAGAACTTTTAAAAAAAAAATGCTACAGTAACATCATAAACACTGTAGCTCATAGTGAGGTCAATCACAAACTCAACAATTTTCAAAATCGTTTTCACAGTGTGTGAGGGAGGGAATAGAAACTTTCACCGGAGTACCTTAAAAGGACTGGTCCCAGGTATCTGGCCTGGTCCTCCTTAAAAAAACTGCCTAGCAAGGGATTCTGGTTCAAGGGAATCTCCTTTGCACCTAGCAAGGGATTCTGGTTCAAGGGAATCTCCTTTGCACCAGGGAATAAGAAATGAAGGCTAGAAGGGTTAAAGAAGCCCCAAGGTGAAGTCAAAAGCCGAGATTATGCCAAAACAGTTTGTATTGACTCTTGAGGTAAGCAGCTTTTTTTTGTATTTTCTTTTTGTAAATAAATAAAAATTGCATGAAGAACTGGCAGGAATCTGTGTCCTCCAGCCTGTCCCCCCACCCCTGACCTCTCCCAAGTTAACACATTTGTAGGCCGAAGCAATATCATGCACGTAAAAAAACATGCACCAAAGTGAAATTGACGAGATGAGCACTATTAGCTATGCGCGTTTTGGACACACTGATCCCCTTATTGCATCAGGAGTTATTGACGTACATCCAAAATGCGCATCCAAACACTTGTTAACCTGTGTGCTAGGTGCAGCTTTGGAGACATTACCACTGCAGAGTTCTCAAGTTTGTGATTCCCATAGAGCTAGAGGGCCGTCAAACCCAGGGATTAGTAGACTCTGAGAGCATGAAGATGCTCATTCAAAGAGAACTGGTTAAGTGAATATAAATAGACTGCGTGAGGAAAGTGATACTTATCTGTATCCACAGGGACCAGTGACTGTATCCAACCAGCAAAATCCAATTGAAGAGCTGGTAGGCTACAGCAATATAGTAGGAGCCCTTCCCTGGCTCCCATAATCAGTGGTGATAGGGTGAGATTACCCAGACTTTGGAACCCTGTGGAATCAGTTGTGTCTGGTTCCCCTAGTCCAGACAATGGAGAATTGGCATTTCCAGAGGTCTTCCACTGAGAAGAGCCAGACGTATATGTTACAGACTTTAAAGTATCTAAGCCCTGTAGGCAACGGTGATAGTAAAAATACAAACATCCACTAACTTAAATGCAGCTGTGGAGGGAGATTCAGAGTTCAGGAAAGGTCGTTAGTCCATTGCAGCTCCGCAATAGTTCCACCTAACAGGGGGTGGGGGGCAGGGAGAGGTCCCCAGCAACTTTAGATGAGCCAAAAGGGAGGGTAACACTTTTAAATTTGCATGGGAATATATATAGATGGTGGATGGGAAAGAGCTTCTGGGGTGAAAGATAAGAACCCTAATCCTCTTCCTTTATAATGAAGACAAAGCTACTGTACCAGGTAATAAAGGGAGTTTAGAGGATGAAGTGATAAAGCAACTCCTGGTTCCCTAAGCTTATTGCTTGCAGGTCCTACATTTAGCCGATAATCATCTCCTAGGAGGCCACCTTGGGGAGGAAAAAACCTGAGAAACATCTTGGTACAATTTTATTGGACTATAATGACAAATCCAGCTCAATTGCCAGTCCTGCCCCACCTGCCAACCAACCAAACCTGCAGGGATATGGGCAGCTCCCCTGCTGCTGATACATGTTTATAGAGACTCCCTTTGAAAGAGTGGCTATGGAACTAATATGACCTTTAGAGAGATCTACGCAAGGGAATAAGTATATCTTAGTGCTCCTTACTTATGCTACAAGATGCCGAGGCAGTACCCTTGCAAAATGGGAAGAGCCAAACGGTAATGACCAAGTTAATGGAAGTTTTTTCCCTGGCTTGGGCTGCCCAAGGAATTATTAACTGACCAAAGAACCCCGTTTATTTCCAAGGTAATGAAAAAAAATCTGCACATTGCTCAAATTAAAAAAAACAACCCAGATATCTGTTTATTATCCTCAAACTGACAGTCTTGTTGAGCACATCATAAGAACATAAGAACATAAGAAATTGCCATGCTGGGACAGACCAAGGGTCCATCAAGCCCAGCATCCTGTTTCCAACAGAGGCCAAAAACCAGGCCACAAGAACCTGGCAATTACCCAAACACTAAGAAGAACCCATGCTACTGATGCAATTAATAGCAGTGGCTATTCCCTAAGTATAATTGATTAATAGCCATTAATGGACTTCTCCTCCAAGAACTTATCCAAACCTTTTTTGAACCCAGCTACACTAACTGCACTAACCACATCCTCTGGCAACAAATTCCAGAGCTTTATTGTGCGTTGAGTGAAAAATCCTCAGGCAGATATTGAGGAAATGTATTGCTGAAGATGGTAAGAACTGGGACTTACTAATAGCATATAGGGTATTTCCAATCCATGAGGTATCTCAGAGTTTGCAGTGTTTTCCCCTTTTAAGTTACTGTATGGTAGAAGACCAAAGGGGATCCTAGATATAGCTCAGGAGACTTGGGAAGAAGAGCCAACCTCTGGCTAGAACCCAGTGGACAATGTTATCTGGATGCAGGAATGACTTCGGAAAGCTGGAGAGTCTGTGTGCTTATGCCTGAAGAAGGCACAGGCTACCCAAGCCCAAGATTACAACCATTACATGGTACAATGAGTGTTTCACCCAGGTGACCAGATCTTTGAAAATTGGAGAACAAGGAGCATCAGCAAGCAAACCCTTATCTCTGAGATAAAGGCCATACAAAGTAATAGAGAAAACAGGAACTGTATACTACAAAGTAGCTACCGGATAAAAAGAAGACTCAGATTTTCCATATATACCTCAAAAAGTGTATTGTACTAATGTGTGGGCTTGTCCAGGGAGAGGAGTTTAGCCCAGTGGCCTTCCCTAAGTCAGAGTCACTTCAAGTTCCTTCCATGATCAACTCTCACTATACAGAAAGTAGACTGAGAACAGCTGGTGAACCAAATAAGATGTTTTCTCAAACCTACCAGGTTGGACATTCCTTGTGTACCATGACATTTCTAAGTCTCCCAGAGTTGTAGTCCAGCAGATGCCGTATTGGATTCCGGAGTCCAGATGCCATGTTATCAAGGCCAAAGTAAAGGCAATGCTCAGATTAGGAGTAAGAGAGGAATATAACAGTGACTGGTCCTTGCCTATTGTACTGCTGCCAAAGCCAAATTGTTTGTATAGCCAAATGATTTGTATAGACTTCAGGAAAGTCAATGACATGTCAAAACGCGACACTAATACTATGCCAAGAGTGAATGATCTCATTGAGCATCTGGGATTGGCCCAGTTCATTTCCATAGTAGACCTTGCAAGTTCCTCTCACAATGTTCTCTATTCCGAATGGTTTCTTCCAGTTTACTGTCATAACTTTTGGACTATACAGTGCTCCAACGACATTTCAGTGCTTGCTTGACAGCACCAAGGCTATACAGCTGCCTGCCTTCATGACATTGTGGAAGAAACACCTAACCAACTCCAAGCAGAACAAGTCTACAGAAAGCAGGAATGACAGCCAACCCCAAAAAGTGTCTGCTAGGGGGGCAAGAATTTGGCTACACCCTAGCAAAGGGTAAGGGCCATTCTCAGGCCCAGTAGAGTGAGGTGATCATCCAGGTACCAGTTCCATGAACAAAAATGAAGGTGAGGGCCTTCTTAGGCCTCATCGGGGATTATAGGAAATTCAAACTCAAATTCTTGAAGAAGGCAGAATCTCTCGTGTGCCTTTTGCAGAAAAAAGGTCCAGAGAACGTCCAGTGATCTGCAGAGGCCAAGGAGGCCTTCCAGAATTTAAAGAAGGCCATATGCTTCAAACCTAATATGTCCAAACTTTGCCAAACCTATTACTATGCAGACAGATACCTTAGAGGTTGGTTTAGGGGCAATCTTGGCACAAGAGAGGGATGGCCAAGTGCATCCAGTCATGTTCATCAGTAGAAAGCTAGTGTTCTTTGAAAAGCAGTGCTAAATGATCAAGAAGGAAGCATTAGCACTCAAATAGGCCATGAATGCATTCTGATATTATCTGCTGGGGCAGCAGTTCACACTCATATTGAATCATCAACCTCTCATCTGGATGAAGCAGAACAAGGAATCCAATAGTAGTTATGAGGTGATTTCTGGCCTTCCAACTATTCAGCTACAGGATCCAGCATAGAGCAGGGAAAGTAAAGGCCAAGCAGGACTTCCTGTCTAGAGAAGTGGCTCTAGTATAGACAGATGCTCACCCTCGCAAGGCTGAGCTGAGGAAAAAGGGTTTATGGGGGAGTGTATAGAAAGTTTCCCCAAAACATCTTAAATAATTGGACCCAGATAACTGGCTATGTCCTACATTAGAAACATGACTCTGGTCCAAGAGAGTCTCCTTTCACCAGGGAACAAGAAGTCAGGGTCCAGAAGGGTTAGAGAAGACCCCAAGGTAAAGTCGAAGCCGAGCTTATGCCAAAGCAGTTTAATTGCTGTATTGACTGCTGAGGTAAGCAGCCTTTCCTTGTATTTTTTCTTTGTGTAAATAAATAAGAATTGTGTGGAAAAATGGCAGGTGTCACACCTCTGTCTCCAGTCTGTCTCCTCAGCCATGACTGCTCCCATGTTACCACACTGTGCTTTACCAGGGAACTGGCTTGTTATAAAATTCCCCTTCTGATATGCAGGTAAACTCACAAGGATACGTCCTGTATATGCATAAGTTTACCCCAGACTAAGCAGAGCCAATCTTGGGTATGGGGTGGGGATTTATATGCATGCTTTTGCATTTTGAAAAGTAAGAGTGTGCATTTTCATGAAAAATTGTGTCTGGGTAGTTTGGATGTGATAATTTTCAAAATGACCTTATGCATGTATTGTATGTTTACTTATAAAACTGGTGTAACTTATGCAGGTACTTGCTGTCAAATGTATACAGGTAGTTACAAAATTACCTTTACTGTAATATATCTGCAGTCTCTACCTATACTCCTCATTTAACTGTTCCTCAGATTAGTAAGAAGCATATTTCCAGTTCACCTTAAATAGATTTGAAACTGAATTCCACAGTAAGAAAAAGGGCATACAGTATTTGTTCCTCATTGCTTAGTTTCTCAATTACCTTTCAAATTCCAAAGGAAATGCATTTCTAGTGACTGTATATAATTAATCACAAACTTTGGAACATTATAAGGATAATTTTGGATTTTTTTTTAACTGTTGGGTAAGCTCAGAGTTGCCAGCTTCAGTAAATTTGCTGACAGAAAACCCCCCCAACAAAAATGACAATCCAAATATAAATCTATAACTCTTTCTGAGCAGAGTAAACAAAAGCCAGTGAAAATGATGTACCAGAAGAAGAAGTTTGCCATGAGACACATTCCTGAAATACAGTGCCGGGCCCTAGAGCTTCCATATGTTGGAAAAGAACTTAGTATGATCATCTTACTACCAAATAATATTGATGACAACTCCACTGGTCTGCAACAGGTAGGCCTAATTTTTTTATCCTCTAATCGCATTCAAGGGATTATGTTTTAATGGGCATTAACATTAATGCCGGAGTTAATTGCATTTTAGCCCATTACCACAAATTCCCCAACATTAATTAATGTTAACACGCATGCTTTTGACCTTAAAAGAAAAAAATAAACTGGTCTCATTAGGTATTACTGCTGGATATAATATCCAGCGTTAATACCAATGAGGTTTAATGCTGCCCACCTTCTGTACCAAAGTTAACTATACCTCAGGAGATATAGTCAAAATGGTCCAGCTAAGCCTGGAAAGTTATTGTGTGCCACTGTCTTAATATCCACTAATACTGAAACTATAAATCAGCCTCCAGACCCTGGTACCTACCCTCAGACCTCACTCACCATCCCAAATAAGTATCTGGAATCTTCGTAAGAAAAGAAACAGGCTCCCTCCCACTGGTGAAAATTCTGGATACTTTTTTTAGGGGGAGAAGAGGGAAGGGTCCTAGGCTATAAGGCCCTTCGGTTTATCTCTATTTGGGAAAAGGGAGAAACAGAGATCCACTACTAGGGATGGTGGAAGCATTAGATGTCCAGTAGCATGCCACAGTTTTGGGAGTGGCGTGGCGACTACTCCTCCTTATTGTTTCCGTCTACGCAGGCCTGGAAAAGGAAGTCATGTCACATGAGCTAATGCAAGTGAGAAGGTAGCAGAATCACCGTGGCTGGAAGAAGCAGGATACACATAGGCCTGTGCCATGGGAAAAAATAAGAGAAGTCATCCCTTTGGCCACATGGCCTGAATGGGGGCAGCTCTTTCTGCTTGTGCATTCCAGAGGGGGAGAGGAGTAAGTGTATGAGCATGTATGTGAGAAAGCATGTGTGTATAAGAATCAACATGTGTGTGGATATGAGAGAGGAGAAAGTAGCGCACCAAACACCACTCCCCCCCACTAATCTACGACAATCTCAGGGTGTCTGGAAATCAAAAGTCCTCATTACTTTTAAATAGTGGGTGTTATTTATGGCTGCAGTTTTTTGATAATTTATTGGTGTTTAGGGAATTTTTTAAAATGTTGTAAATTAGTTTTTAATTATTGAATGTTATTCTATTTGTTAGCTATTTTGAGATTTCTTTTTATGATTTTACTATTCTGTTTTATATTTCTTGATTTTGTTTGTTTTATGAGGAAAGGAAGTAATTCTGTTTTTCTGTTGCACTGTGTACACAGTCTAGCTTGTTGCAAGTGTAGTTGTTTGTCTATATGTTTGCATTTATGGTCACTTTATTCTGTGCTTGATGAAGGTCTGTGTTCTACATGTGTGACAGAGGTGAGGTATACTGCTAGCATGTAGTTTCTATAGCAGCATGGCTTGTTCTGCTTTCATTACAGGATGTGCATTGGCATTTTAGGATCTGATGTAATTGTAGTTTTGCCTTTTTATAGGTAGGGTTGTTACTGTTTGAGTGCTGGCAGTTAGTGCTGTTTTGGTATGGAAGATTTACTATATTGTGTTTGTCATTGTTTTCTCATGGCTTTCTGAGCACCAAGCCCAGACCTAACATGTTACAATAGACCTAATGGCAGAAAATGCAAGAGTTGCTTACCTGTAACAGGTGTTCTCACAGGACAGCAAGATGTTAGTCCTCACATATGGGTGACATCACAGGATGGAGCCCTGTTCGGAAAACTTTTCTGTCAAAGTTTCTACAAAGCTTTGACTGACACTGGCACACTGAGTGCACTGAGCATGCTCAGCCTGCAGTTATCCCTGTGAGCCACAGGTGTCTCCCTCAGTTTCGTCTTATAGCTAAAAGCGCAAGCGAAACTAAAATAAAAGTAAAAACGTATACAGACCCAACTCCGTGGGGTGGCGGGTGGGTTTCGTGAGGACTAACATCCTGCTGTCCTGTGAGAACACCTGTTACAGGTAAGCAACACTTGCTTTCTCCCAGGACAAGCAGGATGGTAGTCCTCACATATGGGTGAGTACCGAGCTGAGGATGCCCGAGAGCGCACCAAATGCACCCAAGACGCGTGAAAGGTGCAATGACGGGGGTGGAATTTGGAACGGAGAGCATCCTGAAACCCTTAACGGTTTGGTGGAAGGATGTTTGGGTAGTTAAAGCGAAAAGAATAAGAGTAGACGGACTGGCCAAACATGGAGCATGCCGGCTAGTCGTATCTAAGCAATAATGGGCTGCGAAGGTATGAAGAGAACTCCAGGTTGCAGCCTGATAAATATGTTCAAGCAGCAGCAGCCAAGGGGAAGCTAATAAGGCTGGGACGGATGCAACAGAGTGTGGTTACACACAGTTTGTAGTGGAATGTCTGCTTGTTGGTAGGAAAAAGAGATACAGACCATCAATTAGAAGGAATAGGTCTGTTTGCCCATTGGAACTCGCAGCTTGACTCTTGCCACAAAAGGGAAGTGCTAGGTGGAATTCCTATGGAATGTAGTACGATCTAGATAGAATGCAAGTGCATTATTACTGTCCAAGAAGTGGAAAAAACCCTCTCGCTTTGGTGAGAGAGCGGTGTTGGGAAAAATGGAGAGTATATTCTGAGTAAGGTGAGATGCAACGTCTACCTTAAGAAAGACATGAAGTTGAATACGTAAAACCACTCGGTCATGGAGGAACGCAGGGTCGGATGAGTATGTAACAAGGTGTGTAACTCACTGACCTTGTTGGCAGAAATGACATTTATGAGGGAAAGAATTTGCCATGCCAAACTGTGAAATGAGAGGAATGGGAAGGTTCGAACGGAGAACATATGGACTTATAAGCACAAAATATAGGTTCCATTCCGTGGCTAGTGAAAATAGAGGCAGCTTGATCAGTGGATAATCCATGGTAAACTGACTCAGAAGGGATTTACCGTAAATCGGGTATCCCCACTCCCAAACGATACACCAATTGGAACAGAGGTGTACGTATGTGGAGGATATCTGGGGAGCAGAATCCGAGGGAGAAAAAGAAAAAGGGAAATACCCTTTTGTATGCGTCATGTGGTAAATCATGCCATTTTGAATGGTAGGATTTAGGTGTGGAAGGTTTTGTGACGCTACCTGTACCTGAGAACATCAGTGAGTCTACAATTTGAGACTGACTTGTGAGAAGGCGAATTGGTTACTGGTGTGATAGATTGAGAAGTATGGGAAGCATACTGGTCTCGGCCAAGACGTGGGTCTGAGGAACAGTGAACCCCGTCCCGGTTCAACATTAGAAGAGTGCTGGCTATGAGAGGCAGCAGAAGAGACACATTTAAGAGGCCCTTGATGGAAGAAAGGCGTCTATGGGAACACATTGGAAACATGTGTAGGGAGTAGAATCTGTGCACCATATGGTTCGATTCGGACTCAGAGGGCAAGTTCGGTTGACCTCAGCATTAGATCTTTCCCACTACACATGTAGTCCGAGACCATTCGAGAGGATGGAAACCTACATGGAGAAGGTCTGCTAGTGCGTTCAGTAAATCTCTTAGATAAGTAGCCCGAGGATACATGGAGTGAGCAAGGGCCAAGGGTAGAGCTGCGCAGCTTCCTTGCAGAGCAGCTAAGAGGTTATGCGTGCTTGTGTGTTGGAAAGCACATTGTCCCTATTCTATCTGTCTGTATGCACAAAGATTTGTTGCAGAGGCAGTATTGGAAGGCATAAGGGTATAACGCATGGCTACAAGCTCCAGGAAGTTCATATGAAACTGTGCCTGGAGTGGAGTATATGCATATTGGGTTGAGAAGCTTTTAGGTCAAACTTTACAACCCTGAGTAAATGCAAGCATGAGCAGAATCAGACTAGGTTTTGGTTCTAGATCTGCAATATGGATGAGAGACGAAAGAAGTTGAACAGCTTAGACCCACTGATAATGAAATTTCACTGAATCTAACTCAAAGCAGTTTTCTATGAGGAAAGTGCATAGTGAAAAAACCCCATGGCCCGACAATGAAGAATTGAGGGGCTGAGGTTATGGAAAATGCATGCAGGGACATGTAAGAATTTATTAGAATGTCTGCACGTATGCTGGACAGGAAGGTCATTATGACTGTGATGTCCAGAAGTGTTGCAAAAGGGATTTATGGCAGTAATCCCAGTTAGTAAATGCATAGTGAGTCATGAAGAAGTTAGAGTTCCTTGTGTGGACTGAGTGTGGTTATGCAGCTGTCCATGCAAGGAAAAGCGTGAATGATGATGCACTCCGCAGAGAAGCAGCAGTCACCGATAGTGATTCAATGAATACCCCAGTTGCCGAAGCTGGTGCAACTGGCAGAGCTTGGGATTGTAATATTGTTGACTCACCATGAAGCACATAGAAAGATTAGAGGTAATGTACTTACTGCGATATGGAAGCATGGTAACAAGAGATACCATTTTACTTGTGCCTTCTGAAGAAAGTTGGTATTTCTGAGGTCAAGGATGGGTGGAGAGTAACTACTTTCTGTTGAAAGAAAGAATAGTGTAATTAAAACTCCCCAACCCCCCCTCCGCGCTTTGTAGCATCTGGGGGAGTGTATCAGGAACTTTGGTACAAGGTGGGGTGGCCGCTCTGATAACCGGCCAGTTGGGAGACCAGGAGGTGTCCAGCTGGAGGGGCTGATGTAATCTGGATATCATGTAACCTCCCACGGGAGCGTGAGTGGTAAAGTCTTACCTGCATTTCTGTGTGCTGTACAAGAAGACATCGAGACCTGTCGTCAGGCTTCGAGGTGGACTTGCACTTGAGGCAGTATTTGCTGCATCTCGTGTTTAGCAGATCAGCGAATGCACCTGGAACTTTGGTTCTGAAGCAGAAACCAGAAGCCAGAGCATTAATCAGTACAGAGCCTCATTGCTGAAAAAGGGAGGAAGCCCTGATGCAATCCCAAAGAAATGATAGAGAAGTTCTCCTGGTATTGTGGCTGACATAGCTGGCATAGCGATATGTGGCACTAATACGGTTCTTGGAAAGTACATGACCTAGAACTTTTCAAACCATGTGGCTCGAATTAGAGAACACATCTCAATGGGCATGCCGCAGAAGCGGGTGCTTACCATCAGACATGGATCACCGAAGGACAAGCCCGTGAAGATTGCTGGCTCCGTGGATTTCAGGAGTCATCGAGGGAGTAGACGCACGTCTCAACTCTGATGCCTGGTTTGGTGGTGCAGGTATAGAGGAGACAGGCTGAGCGTGGCTGGTGCTACCACCGTAGTATTTTGTGGAGGGCCACAATCCCCCACCAATGGTGGGGCACGCCTCGGGAATAGGGGAGCCGATTAACAGCTCGTGAACCCGGCCCTTGTCGCAGCGGCTCAATGTCTCATGTCGCCAGTGCCGAATTCTTCGGAACTCATTCCGGTGTTTCTGGAGCACCAAGGACTACCAATACTGTCGGAACAGTGTCGATGGCAGTGGTGATGTTGCTTGGCCCGAGCATTGTCCAGCATCAAGAAGGATAGCACCAATGTGCTGGATGGTGTCGGTGGCGGACGGTCACCGTGTCGGTGACTATGCATGCCACGGTGCTCGGCCCGGTCTTTCCCCAGCGCCGAGATGGATGCCCTCGCTGTCTTGGATGGCGACTGATGACAGACTGTCAGCATGCCGGCACTGCTCCTGGTACTATGTAGTGTCGTAGGCTAATACGGGGCTTTAATAAGAACCCAAAGCATGGAGCACTGTATTTAGGCGAGGGCATTATGTGGCGGTGCTATGTCGGTATTGATGGTGTCAATGGCGGCCGAAGCGGCCTCGAGGGTATCGTCAAAAATATATATGAAAAAACGTCGATGACTCGGCCAGAGCAATGATGACAGTGAAGGAAGCACTGACAGCATTGGCGTAGGTATCTATGGGAATGATGTAGCAGCGAATAATCGAAAAAACATTGTTGGCATTGGAAAAATGATACCGGCATCGACAAAGTAGATGACCACATCAATAGGAACGTCAAAGACTCCGATGGAAATGACGTGGGCGTCGAGGGCATCGATGTATGGAGGCGGGCATCGACGGCATGACCACGGGCATTGACGGTATCGACCCGGCCATCGATGGCATCAAGAAAATAAAGGATGGCATCAATGGAAATGACCCTGGCATCGATGGAAGTGCCCCAGGTGACGGTGGATTGACCCGGGCATGGATGGCGCTGACAAGACAAAGTGTACATCGATGGCATCCATCCGGGCAATGATGGAACCGATGAAACCCAAGGAAAAATCAGTGCCAAGGATGAAAAACATGGATGGCACTGATAGAAACTATGCAGGGACCGATGGCATTAGTGTACTGTGGGGGGAGGGGTACCGATGGCATCTAAGAATCCAGGACGGTCTGAAGGGGGTACCGACGGTAGCGATGGGAGCATCGACTTTGCGAGGGTACCGAGGAAATCGAAGGACCTGAATCAACTGGCCCTGGCGGCAACAGAAACCGTAGAAGTCCTTGTCCCAATAGTGCTAATAACCAGGCAGAGTGTCACAGAGGGACACCCGCAGGCTATGTGTGGCTAACTGAAACATAGGGAGAGGCAAGGCCGCAGTCGGTTGGCAGGCCAAGGAGGTAACAGGAACAGACTGAAAATACAGGTCATAGTACCACCGAGCGTCGAATAAACGTACGCGAAGGGAGACCCGTGCAGAGAAAAGTGTTTGTGAAGTAAAAGTTTAAGTGTTTCCGTGTGGAAAAAGTATTAGAATTTCTCACAGAGCTCCTAGCCACTATGCTTATTACAGAGCGGAAAAAAGAAGACTGAGGGAGACACATGTGGCTCACAGGGATAATTGCAGGCTGAACATGCTCAGTGCACTCAGTGTGCCAGTGTCAGTCAAAGCTTTGTAGAAACTTTGACAGAAAAGTTTTCCGTACAGGGCTCCATCCTGTGATGTCACCCATATGTGAGGACTACCATCCTGCTTGTCCTGTGAGAACACATACAGAATGCAGTGATAAGGGAGATGATAACCAAAGCAAGCTTATACTGTTCCACTCATAAGGAACAGCCTTAAGGACAGTCCTTTTCAATCAAGTGCTGTTTTATTCACAATGCTCCATAACAGAAGGCCATTTGCAAAAGAGTACAGTCCCCTGACATGGGCCGTGTTTTTCTGGGGAGGCTGCTTCGGGAGGGATGAAAGGAGGAATTCACTTTAATAATCAGTGCTAGGAGCGGGTGCTATTTTGTCACACCATTACAAATTTAAATTATTTTCCAACAATTTAGCCAAACAGCTGCACACCAATTCAAGAAATGGGTATACTTTTGTCATGGAGTTACAAACCTAATTTACTTTCTGACAATATAGCAGAGAAGATGCATACCAGTAATGTTTATCATCTGCTATGAATATTACCTGGCTTCTTATGGGTAGAACAATATAAGCTTACTGTGGTGGTTGCCATCTCCTTATCACAATAGACCTAATCCCATATGGGTTAAAATTGTCTATTTTGCAGCGTTTTCTGGTTGGCACCTCAGCAATACATGTAAATATATGTACATGTTATAGTACAGAATCTTTACTTTGTCCATTTCTATGTAAAATCTATTATAAATGCATATTTTTTGATTGTGTGTAGTGAAGGCCGCTGTGGGGGGAGGGGAAGGAGAATGCAAGGCTGTAAAGTTTGCTTAGGGCGCCTAATACCTTCCATTGGCCCTGGCCCCCATGTTGGTGGTTTTCCATTCTTCCTAAACTGGATTTCCTGCAGCCAGCATTATCCAATTACATGTCTCGGGGCCAGTTAATGTCGGGTGGAAGAAGCAATGCAATAGTTTTATAATGGCAGCATTCAGTGTAAAGCACTAGCACATTCTGCATAACATTACTTTGGAATATTCCACATTAGAATCAGGGTGTTATCTGCCGTTTCTAACTCAGATCAGTACATAGGACTCTTTAATGCTTTAATATTGGCAACGATGTCGTCAACAATGGATGTCAAACTGCAAAAAGACTGTTGAATATTTGCCTTTAAAAAAAATTCTTTAATGCAAATAGGGGCAGAGTTTCAAGGATTTACGCGTGTAGGGGGGGTTACGCGCGCCGGGCCTATTTTCAAAAGGCCCAGCAGCGCGCATAATGCCTCGAGATGCGTGTAAATCCCGGGGCTTGAAAAAAGGAGATGGGTGTGGGTGGGCATGGGCGTTCCAGGGGTGTGGGGGGGGGGGGGGCCCAGAGGCCTCCGACAGAGCGGCCATTACAGCTCTGTCGGAGGATCATGTGCCGGCAGCCTGCCGGCGTCCACAACCTGCACATGCCTCCAGGCAGGCGCAAAAGGTGAAATAAATATTTTGGGGGGTTATAGGGCTGGGGGGGGGAAGGTTAGGTTAGGGGGAACGGAGGAAGGCAGCGCAGATCGGCGTGCGCAAGGTTCACAATTGTGCACCTCTTTGTGCTCACCAATCCTGGATTTTATAACTTGCGCGTGCCTGCGCATGCAAGTTATAAAATCAGGTGTACATGTCCTCGCACCCGCGCGCATGTTATAAAATCTACCCCATATGGTTTATTATAAATATGCTGAGGGCACCTCAGACTATCAGAGGTTTAAGTTCCAGATGTCATTAGCCTCTTTATGTTCTTGGTCCTTTAAAAGCAGTTTTTCCATGGGAAGGTTTAAGCAGCCTTTAAACAATAGTACAAATTATTTTTTTTCAGTGTTTTTCAGATTTAAAGAGCAAGGTTTATTACTGCTACATTTACTATTCACTTTAAATCTGTACAAAATGTTTTACAGTATCAAAATCGCTCCCAAAGGAAATAATGGGAGCAGAGGCAAATAAAAGGCACAAGTGTATCAGTTCCTTCGGGGTCTGTGAAGGGCATTATTAGTTAGTGTCTGTGGATCTCAAAAGTCTTTCAGATGAAATCTGTTTGCTTGTCTGCTTATATAACACTTGCTGTTTGGCATCTTTCCAATATTCTCCTCACCAGATTTTAGCCACAGTGAGAGTAGTCAGATTTTAGACAGCCAGTTTAGTCCTGTAAAATAGTTTTTACCAATGTTAAGTTGCTTTGAAAATTGCCATCATTTTATCGACTATTTCCAAACGCCTGCATATATGTAAAGATTTTTTGATGGTGGCAAACCAAATGGAGGAAAGTCACAGAAGGTTTAGGTAGAAACTACACCATAGGTGCAGCACCGAAAATCTAACACAAAACCCCCAGATCTAGGAGGAATCCTCATCCAAACAAGGCCGTATATACAAAGCATTTTCTCTGCAGATACAAAATAAGAGAAACACTTTAATATATCTGATTTATAATCTTTTGCAAATTCATGGAATTTAGTTTGAGCTAAGAATAGATGCAGGGGATAATTTTGGCTCCATTGGTATAAAGTCTGTGGATACTCTGTCCCTGCAGGCTTTACACCAGTTTTCAGAGGGAAAGCACACGCATATTTTCCTTTGGATAATGATCCCACCAAAAGCACCTGTGTGTGCACACATTTACACCCTCGCAGGCCTGCGTTTCAGAAGGAAAAATACATGCATGATTTAGAAAACGACAGTGCGCATGTAATTCCAAACCCTGCTCCATCTCTGCCTCTTCACGTTGCAGATCAAAGTAGCATACAAGCCCTATGCGTATACTTTTAACTACATATCGAGTAGGCAATTTTGTAAAAGTCATTTTCCATGCATAAACACTGCTTTAGCATTGGGAATGCCTTTGAAAATTATCCTAAATAAAAATATCTATCCTCACAATTTGCAGAAGATGATCTGAATAGTTTTGGGTTTTTTTTACTTTTTATTTAGTGTTTTTAACATTACAAAAAAGAAGAAAAGGGAAAATAATATTCCAACATTTAGTATGCTGAGTAAAATAACTCCATCTCTTACCCTCCTGGAGAAAAACAGATGCCCTGGTATGAGCATAGCAAATACAGTGTGAGATTATGCCTAAACACGATAAGGCAGCACATTGTTAAATAATAACGACGAGATCACTTCCGTTACACAAGCAAAGTCCTCCTATATTCCCAATAAGGCGACCAAATTTAATCATAAAGAAGTAAATTTTGTTTCAGACTATAAGTGAGCTTCTCTACAGTAGCGATTTCATGCACCTAACTCAGACTTCCAAAGTGGGAGGTGATTTCCACATAAGGGCAATTGAGAAAAGACCAGTATGTATTAAATGGTCTGCCAGTTTCTTCTGTGAAGTAGTGATAGTGTATGATTCCTCAACAAACCTAACAGACATATTGGGAGTCAAGGCTATTTCTTTTCCCATTTTAAAGAGTCAAACCTGTGATACAGATTTCCAAAAAGTCCCAATGAATTTGCAAGACTACCAAACGTGAATGTATGAACCAGGGAGGCCACAACCACACCAATATCGACTGGTGGAGGTGGGAGAAAATTTAGTATAAAAGAAAGGATACCTATAAGCTCTGTGAAGAAGCTTCACCATTATTTCCACCTGCCTGACACACAAGGAAATCTTGTGAGCTTTCTCCCAAATAAGTTTCCAGTGCTGACTAAGTCTAGATGTAAATCGCTATTCCATTGTTGGATAATATGAATAGGTGGATCTTGTATATCTTGGATCTCCAACAAAGCTTTGTAAAAAAGAGCGATACCTTATCATGGCAGGGTGTCTTGAATAAGCATTCGTATTACAGGATGCGGGAGCCCTGGTTGCCAGTCCTTTTCCTGTAGGCGACTAAATTCTGCCAGTATTTGGTCATGAAGATTTGAGTAGTCTTTTCATTGTACAAGTTTCAATATGTTCTGTGTTTCCTGAATTACACCTGCTTTTATTCAGGTTTTCAGACCACCTCATTCCACTATATTCAAACTTTATAACCATAGCTTTAGCTGTGACAGTACAATGTCCTGTGGTTTTGTTCAAAGACATGCCCAAAAGCTCCACTGACTTAATTCAATGTAGCCAAAGGCATTTATTAGTGCAGTTTTTATATTCTTTAATCCGTAGCTAATTATGTAATTCTTATTTTTTCTTCTATGTCCCAATTCCAGCTCGAGAAGGCGCTCACCTTAGAGAAGATCCAGGAATGGACACTGCCCAGAAACATGGGCCATCCCGTTGATGTCCATGTGCGACTACCCAAGTTCAACCTGGAAGATAGCTATGAGCTCAAGGATGCTTTGACACAGCTAGGTCTAGTGGATGTTTTTGATTGCAACAGAGCCAACTTGTTGGGAATGTCAGCAGTAGGTGACCTGTTTCTCTCCAAAGTGGTGCACAAGTCCTTTGTGGAGGTGAATGAGGAAGGCACAGAGGCCGCTGTGGCCACTGCAGGCATTGTAGCTAACTGCATGCCAAGAGAAGAAGAATTTAATGCTGACCACCCCTTCCTTTTCTTAATTCGGCACAACCCAACCAAGAGCATACTTTTCTTTGGAAGATATTGCTCCCCTTAGCAAACTGTAAAAACTATACAAATAAGCACATTTAAAAAAAATCAAATGATTTGAATGATGATCTGTAAAAAATAAAATACAAGACTCAAAAATAAATGGCAGCTGAAAAACTGATTATTAGTTTCATTCTTTGGATTCACTCTTAAAGATGTACTTGAATTTGGCTGACTTAAGTGTTAACCAATTTGAAGTACTCTCCTCTTCACTTTGCAGATGTCTAGAGCAGTGGTTCCCAAACCTGTCCTGGAGAACCCCCAGCCAGGTGGGTTTTCACAATATCCCAAAATGAATGTGCATGAGGAAGATTTGCATGCACTGCCTCCAGTGCATGCAAATTTCTCATGCATATTTATTGGGAACCACTGGTGTACAATAAAACCTAGCTCCCTGGGGTTCTGGTCACAGAAAGCAGTTGGCATAACTCAATTGGACTGACTTAGGTCAGAATGGGAGCAATTTTCAAAGAACCCGTATAGTGTAAAGTGTGCATTTCTATTCTGTGTGGGTGGGCGAGGAGGATAAAATGTGTTTCACTGTACGTACCATGATCAGTCCAGACCATGGGTTATGTCCCCCTTCCAGCAGATGAAGTCAGAGCAAAAACTGAGAGGGCGGTCCCTGATAACTGGTGCGCCCTCTGTAAACCTTCAGTATTTCTCTGACTCCAGCAGATGGCAGTTGCACCTTCGGTTCCCCAGGTCATTTAGAGGATAGTTTACAGAATTTCTTTATTCTTTGTTTTCCTCTAATTATTTCCTTGGATGGATCAAAGTTATAAAGTTAAAAAAAAAAGCCTGTGTTCAGCTTCTCTGGAGACTTTCAGGCAGAACTTTGTTTTCAGTGACAGGTCTGTCTTGTACATTCCTTCTGTCTTCTGTTGTTTTTGGGGTAAGTGTTTACTTATTTCTTACAGCCAGTATTTCAGTTGCCTTATGGGTGAATGCTGGTGGTCCAACCTCTCCCCCATGACCCCCTGCTGCCCTGAGATGCTGTTTCTTCCTTGGGGCAGCCTAACAGTTGCAGAGATGCGCCATTCCTCTGACTGAACGGGAGAGCGGGTCGTTTCTAACAGGTAGCAGCGCTGAATGTCTTGTTCCTGTGAGGAGCTGGGTGCAGGGGGAGGGGTGGTCCAGTCCCTTCCCTGTGGAAACCCCTGAGAAGTCTCATACCTCAGGTCTCTCATTGTCAGAGAAGTAAAATCCCTCTGTCACTTTAGGCTGTCTAGAGGGGAAAAGGAAAAAGAGGAAAGGTTTTTACTTTTTATTAATCAGTATCCTGTACAAGGACCAGCAGCTTATGGGGGAAGGAGCGGAGAGCAGTTTTCGCTCTCTCCCGCTCACAGCAGCCGGGCACAGAAGGACTTTGCCATTCCTGCGGCAACCCCTCACCCCCCTCCCTCCCGATGCCTCGATTGCCATTTTGTATCCACATGTGGCGAGCCAGCCTGCTGCACCTGTTTCTTGGCCAGATGGGAGAAGGGAATTCTCATTTTACTACTGATTTTGTACTTTTATTACACCTAATTTAAGCCCTGTGTAACCGGCTGACCTAGAGCCTGCCTCTCTTCCCAATGCGGCCCCTCCCCCGCGGGGGACCTTAAAGAGACAGCAGGCCTTTTCTTCTAAATTTGTGATTTTAATGCACAAAGCTTTTTTTTTTGAAGTGGAAGCTGAATGGCAGGAGGAGGAACCTTTACCAGCAAAGGTCCCCAGGCATCAAGGGTGTTGGATCCCTCTAGGGGACGGACAGCTGTTAATTCCTCTGAGTCTTTAGTTCCTAATCTGCTGGACCCTGGGTCGCAGGACCTTCTCCTTGAGGATGCAGACAGGGACATTGATGAGTCTGCCCCAGATGAGTTGGACCAGATCATTAAATCGCTTGGAGGGAATAAGGTGCATCAATTGCCGGAAGATCGTCACTTCGCGGACCCGGTTCAGAGGCCAACGGCGTTATCGTCAGACTAGACCAGTGCCTCACAGGACTCCCTCTTCGAGGTCGCAGTCCAGATCTCATTCCTTTCGAGGCCGGAGACCAGCTTGGAACTCCTCTATGCACGGAGCGTCTGCTACATCTACACAATGAAACATTGCCGGTCCACTCTTCGGTTCCCAGGATAGGAGGACATCTTTCCCTCTTCTACGAGGAGTGGATCAAAATCACCTCAGATCGGTGGGTCTTGGATATTCTACAGCACGGTTACGCTTTAAAATTTGCTCGACCTCTCAGAGACAGGTTTGTCTTCTCTCCGTGCGGTCTCAAACAGTGCGCAGTGCAACAAACACTGGATCAGCTCCTGGATTTGGGTGCCATTCTCCCGGTGCCGGTACCGGAACAAAGGTTTGGCCATTATTCTGTCTACTTCGTAGTCCCCAAGATGGTCAACAGGACTCTCAAGATACCACACTTCAGGATGGAAACCCTGCGCTCAGTGATTGCCGTAGTACACCGGGGACAGTTCCTCACTTCCTTGGACTTGACGGAGGCTTATCTTCATATCCCCATCCTGTAGGAGCATTAGCGCTTCCTCCACTTCAAGATTTTAGGGCACATTTCCAGTTCCAGGCCCTGCCATTTGGCCTGGTGACCGCTCCTCGCACCTTCACCAAAGTTATGGTGGTGGTGGGCGGTGGCCCTGCGGAGGGAAGGGATTTGGATGACTGGCTCATCCGGGTGAAGTCCACGGATATGTGCCAGCACTCGGTGGAAAGAGTATTACTTCTCCTCCAGTCGCTAGGCTGCATCGTCAATTTTGCCAAGAGCAGCCTCACTCCGGCGCAGTCACTCAACATTTTGGGAGCTCATTTTGGCATCAATGTGGGCACAGTCTCTCTTTGTTGGATCGGACCAAATCTCTCCTCTCTCAGGTTCAGTGCTTTCAGAACCTCCGACTTCCCACTGCTTGGGACTATCTCCAGGTACTGGGCTCCATGGCCTCCACTATAGATGTGTAGTGCCTTAGGCGTTTCCCACATGCGTCCCTTGCAAAGAGCATTACTCTCCTGTTGGCAGTCAGTGTTTCGGGAATTTCAGATTCTTCTGCCGCTATCATCTCTAGCCAAGGACAGCCTGACCTGGTGGCTCAACCTGGATCACTTGCTAAGAGTGGTAGAGTCAGCATAGCCCATCAACTGTCTGGAGACAAGAGCGCTTGTCTAGTGCTGAAGCGCTTTCTGCCTCTAGTCCAAGGCCGAGCAGTTGGAATCCTCTCAGACAACGCAACGACAGTGGCATACATCAACCGTCAGGGACGGACAAGGAGTCTCCATGTTGCTCAGGAGACTAACAAGCTAATGCCGTGGGCGGAAATCCATTTGTCCCATCTGGCGGCGTCCCACATTGCAGGCATAGCCAACGCTTAGATCCCGGGGAGAGAGAGCTGTCCCAGGAAGCAGTGTCACTCCTCTTCACGAGATGGGGGGATTCCCCATCTCAATCTGATAGCCACTCAAAGGAGTGCTCCGTGCTTCTTCAGTCACAGAAGAAGAACAAGGCGCAGAGGGCGTCGATGCCTTAGTCCTCCCGTGGCCGCGGGACCTCCCGCTCTACATTTTTCCGCCTTGGCCCCTAGTGGGAAAGGTGCTCTGAAGAATAGATTCACCAGGGGCCCATGATCCTGGTAGCTCCGGAATGGCCTTGACGGCCGTGGTTTGCAGACTTGGTCAACCCTTGCGGTGGACGACCCGCTTCGACTGAGACATCTGCCGAACCTTCTCCGACACGGCTCAGTATTTTTCGACCAGGGAGATCGCTTCTGTCTAGCAGCCTGGCTTTTGAGCGGCACCGGCTGAGAAGAGGAGGGTACCCAGAGGCTGTTATCTCCACTCTTCTCAAGGCTAGGAAGTTTTCCACCTCCATGTCCTATGTCCGGGTCTGGACAGTTTTTGAGTCTTGGTGCCAGTCCACACAACTTTCTCCACGATACCCCAGATCTTATCTTTCTTGCAGCGAGGTCTGGAGATGGGATTAGCCTATAATTCCCTCCGAGTACAGGTGGCAGCCCTTGGTGCCCTCCATCATCAGGATGGAACTACTCTTTCATCGCACCCTGACATAGTCCGGTCCTTAAAGGGAGTAAAGCATGTGAAGCCACCGATATGCAATTTAGGTCCTTCGTGGAGCTTGAATTTGGTCCTTCAAATTCTAGGTGGTCCACCGTTTGAACCTCTGAAGAGAGCTACCCTCAAGGACCTCACTCTCAGGACAGTATTCCTGGTGTCTATCTGTTCCGCTCGCAGAATTTCGGCGCTTCAAGCCTTGTCATGTAGAGAGCCTTATCTACACTTCATGGATTCAGGGGTATCCTTGTGTTGGTCTTGTTCTTTCATTTGAATCATTGGTGGAGCTGCCGTCCTTCCAGGACGAGGATTCCAGAGAGCTTAGACACCTCGATGTCAAGTGCGTCCTCCTTCATTCTGGAGTGGTCCCCAGAAGGGGAAACAAGACTTCTAAAACCACCATTGCCCGCTGGCTAAAGAAAGCAATTTCTACGGTGTATGTTGGCGCTGGGCGTCCATCGCCAGACGTTATAAAGGCTCATTCTCTCCAAGCTCAAGCAGCCTCCTGGGCAGAAAGCCGAGCGGCCTCTCCGCATGAGATTTGCAGAGCGGCTACCTGGAAGTCATTACACACATTCGCGCGTCACTATCACTTGAATCTTCAACCACCGATCGTGGGCTCAGGTCATTCGAGCTAGGCTATCAGTGGCCCACCCCACTTAGGGAAGCTTTGGTACATCCCACGGTCTGGACTGATCCTGGTACATACAGGGAAAAGAAAATTATTCCTTACCTGCTAATTTTTGTTCCTGTAGTATCATGGATCAGTCCAGACGTCCACCCTACGGATTGTTGGGGGTTCTTTGGGATAATCTTTCAGCTCGACTGAGTGATAATTTCAGGATCGGTTTGGGACTGATTAAGCGTTCAGGTTGCAAGTTTTTTGCTTAGCCTTGTTTACAGTTGATATTCAATTTTGTATTGATCCATCCAAGGTGTGTTTTTCCTTATTGCTTGGATATTCTTAATACTGAAGGTTTACAGAAGGCGCATCAATTATCAGGGACCGCCCTCTCAGTTTTTGCTCTGACTCCATCTGCTGGAAGGGGGACATAACCCACATTCTGGACTGATCCATGGTACTACAGGAACGAAAATTAGCAGGTAAGGAATAATTTTCTTGTATTTTAGACAGTTGTGTAAATAAAGTTTTCTTGGCATGTATCAGATGGACTCAGGACCAATGGTTATAGTGTACTCCTGATAGCACATGGGAGACTGAGTCAGATTTCAATCTGACATCAGCCTACATATACCTGTGCTGGAAGCTCTGCTCTTCAGTATTTCTCCGTCTCCTTAGCAGTTTGGGACACTACACACGCTTGCACAGCGTTAGAAAATCCAAACCAAAGAAACATAGAAACATAGAAATGACGGCAGAAGACAACCAAATGGCCCATCCAGTCTGCCCAGCAAGCTACGCACTTTATCCATTTTTATTTCCCTTTTTCTCTCTCCCACCTGTTACTATTGGCTCCCAGTACCCTCCAGCCCTAATTCTGTACCGCTTCCATCTTGTCTCTGTCTCTTTGTAGATACGGTCTCCAGAACTGAACACAGTACTCCAGGTGAGGCCTCACCAAGGACCTGTACAAAGGGATAATCACTTCCCTTTTCTTACTCAATATTCCTCTCTCTATGCAGCCCAGCATTCTTCTGGCTTTTGCATTTTAAAAGCATGGATGCAGCCCTGGGATTACTCAGATCCGGGGTGCTACCAGAGAAGGTCATGGCTGACCCATTCTCCGACTGGGAGGGGCCAGGCTTGGAGAAGTTCTGAGAGTCCAGCCCTCCCTGGGCTTCCTCACAGTGCTGACACAGAAAGGATTCTAGGTCAGACTGTGTAGCCCTAATATGGCAGATAGAACAAAGGGAGTGTCTCTTGTGCTTCTTTGTTACCGGAGCCATAGTTAACTGTAGCTTGTGCGATCAGCTAGTTAGCACCTGAGCTCGAGCGCGCACAAATCTGCCCCGATGCACATAAGTTTAAGCATCCGGTTGTGCGTGAACGTATGCGTATACTTATGTGCACAGGTATGTGCACAGGTGTGCACGCATTTATGCATGCATTAGGTGCACAACAGGGCCGTCCTGCATTGCATATACTGTCAATGGGGGGAAAATGGTGCCACACCAAACCACTTGCAAGATGGCACCACCACGGTCTGCCACGTGGAGTACCCACCGAGTCTGAAGCGGGGCCTAGCCCATCGGGGGACCACTCAATCCACTTGGAAACCTCTTTCCTTGACCTAATGGGATCGGCAACATCGTCAGTACGGTGCTCCAAGCAAGGATATCAGAGGAAAGACTTACCAAAGCCCTTCCACGTCTGAGTCAGAGGAGTTCTTCTTTACTTGCCTGGGCTCAGCACTTACCAGCTGAGCACAGAGACAGACTCCGGCTGTGGAGGGAGAGAGCATAGGCCGTCATGCTGCGGTTGGCTTCCTGCACCCGCTGCCTTTCAGCTGCTTCAGTAGCAAAGTCCATGCCAGGGACCAGCTTCTGGAGCAAGGCACACCTCTGAGGGATCTCAGAAATTGCCTCAGGAATTTTCAACTGGGGGAAGGACCATTAGGTATCTTTCTCCAATTTAAAAGGTAAAATTTCCTCTTCTAAAGAGTACTGTGTTCCCGATAGGAAAGGAGACGGAGAGAAACTGAATGGGGTATATCTAGGGTGATGTCAGCTTTGAAATCTGACTCCGTCTCCATCTGCTAGCAGGGGAGCACATAACCCATTGGTCCTGAGTCCTGGGTCCATCTGGCTACACGCTAGGAAAACATCTTGAAACCAGATTTAAATTGATCTCCTAGAGACCAAAGGCTTTCATCCCACCAAGTAATCCAGTCACTCTAGCCACAGATGCTAAATGGAAGCCAGGTATACAACCACAGTGCCACAGAGCACAGCAATAAAAGCCAGAGGCCAGAACGAAGTATTCAGCATAAGGCAGATGTTATCAGAGAAGTTGGATTCAGAAGGAGCAGGTGTGAGCAGTTTGTACCTCTGAACTATTAACTAATGACTTTCCCAGACTATCGATAATATTTGCATGCACAGTATAATTAGTAAATGCAGACAATTTCAGTAAACACACTGCTAAGAAACCACATGAATTGGGTGGAGACAAATCTTAAAAAAGAAAATTCCAACAACTGTATTCCATGCTGGTAGTTAATATAAATTGTTAATATTGACTCTACCATTTGCTCTATTTTTCTTTATCAGTGGTTCCCAAACCTGTCCTGTAGGACCCCCCAGCCAGTCAGGTTTTCAGGATGTCCGCAATGAATATGCATGAGATAAATCTGCATGCACTGCCTCCACAATATGCACATTTTATCTCATGCATATTCATTGTGGATATCCTGAAAGCCTGACTGGCTGGGGGTCTCTCAGGACAGATTTGGGAACTGCTGCCTTATATCCTTTCCTTACTGAAATCCTTAAAATAATAAACAGCAACTCAAGGTAATATTGGCTTTATTTACAATTGTTTTAGGGTTTTCAGATCTTTACAAGATTTTACTATTTTGTTTCCAAATATGACCTTTCTGGCAGCACAAAAACAAAGCAAAGAGCCAATTGAATGGGATGCTTGAGTGTGTCATACTAGAAGGACTTTTCCAAGAAAACATCACTGTGGTAGATCACACACTGCAATGGTCAAACATTTTGTAGCATCATTTTCCTAGAATCACACTGCAATGGAAAGTAGTAATAACCTACCAAAAAAGATCTTATCAGTCACTAATAATCACATTGTCAAAAAATATTTTTCTACATAAATTTACTCCAGTACCATTATCTTCTGAACCATGTGTCTATTATGAAAATGACCAAAGTACTAAAAAGGTGAGAATCAGAAATGCTGAAATTTCTTATGAGAATAAGAGACCAGAGATCCTATTACATAAATTTTCCTCTGAAATCTTTTAAAACAATAACTGTTGCTGAGATGGCCTGTGCCAGCAAAGTGCTTGAGCCATTATGTACTTATTACAGAAATTAACCAAATGTATGAATTGTTATAGAATATTTGCACTCAAACTTATTGGAAGTTACATTTTTTGTGTCAATATGCTACAATACCTTATACGAATGTTATAAGGTCCCAACTTTCTTTTTATTCATTTATAATTTTTCGGAAAACAGTGCAATTGAAAATGAGAAAAGCTATGGGAACTAGAAACATGCAGGCTAACTGCTTACTTTCCAAATTTTTCTCCTGCAGAAGTACTTAAACATTACTGGAAATACCATGGTGGAGTACAGGTTATAGGTTTTTCATTCCAGATGCTCTCCAGCCGCTGTGCCCAGGAGGTTAACATTTCCTTCCTTCTACTCTCCGTCACATATTCGGGTGCAAAGTTGATCTGAGGCGAAAGGATTTTGAAACCACAGAAGTGCATCATGCCGTGCTATTGATAAAAAATGCAAACATGGACAAGTCAGGAAGGGCACATTTAAACTGTGTGTCTTCTGATACTTCATAAAAGATGCAAGTTTTAAAGCGCTGTAGTAGTTTGGGCCGGACTAGTGGCTCAGTGGTAGTGCGGCACGTAACACTTGTATTTAAGATTTTTGAGCTGGCAACAGTGCAGGTACACTGTGGAAGAGATGTTCTCAGGTCCATGGTTAAATAGGGGAAAGGGAAGATTGCTGCAGCGGGGGAAAAAAAACAGAAGAGTTGACTCTCAAAGGATAATTCCCACTCTGCCCTACGTAAGCAAATGGGACCAGGATCATCTGAGACAAACATCCTGCTGGGGTTGAGAGAAATTATACAGAAAGACTCCGAGCCTTCACAAGGCTATGTTCTTTATTCCTCCTTTCTTTATTAAAAATCCATTCCTTTATTAATAATACTCTCAATGTTAAATTTCCTGAAGGGTTTTTTAATGAAAAAATTAAAATGATTGATATATATATTTTTATTTTTATTTTTTTTAGAGGAACCACTCATGTGGTTGTTTAAAATAGTCCAAGATATCCATGCCTCCAAAAACCAAGTTGCTTGAAAACTAAACTGTTATACATGTAAATAGTTAATGTCCTCACTTCCAAAAGGCCGAGCTAAGCATAAAGCTGTTCAAAATGGAATAGGCCAGTTAGAGTAAAAGTGGAATTTTTGTAAATATTTTTTCAAAATAATTAAATGGGAATTCAAAGAGAGCAACGGCTCCATCAAAACCTTCTGATTACATTGCTAAGCTAGCCCTGATGCAGCATAAAAGTGAGAAGCTGGCCAGCGTTGGCTTCTTTCAACTGGCTTATTTTACTTCAGGCAGTCAAGTTCTCATTAAATTTGGCTTTTGGACATGGGGTCTTCTTGGATTACACACAGATAAGTGCATGATATGCATTCATATGCCTCGCTGGGACTATAAGGATATATCTCTTGGAATTCAATGGTCATTTAAATTTTTTGAAGAAAAAAAGTTTCCAAAAATTTCCAGGTGTACTCTAACTGGTCTATTTCATTTTTAACAGCTTTATCTACACACAGCTTGAACTTTTGGAAGCGGCAACATTATGAACTATTTATATGTCTAACAGTTTAGGTTTTGTGCAGATTGGCTTTTGGAAGGGTGGAAATCTTGGGCTATTTTAGACAAATGCATGATTGGTTCCTCTAAAAAAAAAAAAAAAAATTATATATATATATATATATATATATATATATATATATATATATATATATATAAATAAATCGAAAAAATACAATGTTTTATATATATAATTTAAATTTTTTGATTAAAAACCCTTCAGAAAATTTAACATTGAGAATATTATTAATAAAAGAATGGATTTTTAATAAAGAAAAACCATTGGAGGTGGAGGTGTTTTCACCAATGAGTGAATAAGCTACTATGCTTGCACAATCATTGTTTGAGATCTTTACCTCCTTGCTATGAACCAGCTTTTGCATTTCAAAATTATTTAATTGGTGAAAGTTTCTTCTGTTTGGGGGTTTTCCTGCCCACACAAAGACATCCTGCCCACCTGGCATCTTCATTTATTCAAGCCTGGAGGATGAATGTATCCCATGCCTGGTGGTAGAGACCTATGCACAGTAAGAGGAGAAAGACTGTAATAAGAGATCATCTGTGGTTCTAAGGACTCTGTCAGCTGTGCCCATACACTCATTCTGTTTCACTATCAGTAACACTTAACTCAAGGTCTCTGATGTGTTATTTGGCACTCGCAACACTCACAGGGGAAAAGAAAGTATACCTCTCCTAGAGAAAAGAATTCTAAAGATACCCTTTTTCACTCCAGGCCCTGTTCCTTCCCATGCTTCACTCTCTTATCACATAGTGTATTCTTTTAATAGGGGGAAGCTCTCGCTTATGGTCCATTCCATGATGTCTTGCTTTCTGTGGGTGTAGAATGTAGGTGCATTCCAAGGGATGAGATGCTGGGAGAAATCAGAAAGGACCAGGCTCTGGGTGTTAAAATAAAGTTTACTGATTTGGCTATGATTAAACAAATGTCTATTTGTCCATAATGCTGAAGATGTATCTGACTGCTGGTACATGTATATTTCTCTGTAGATAGTTGTCCTTAATTTCAGCATCTGGGTAGAACTCCCATGGTGGTTTTAATTGTGCAAAGCTCACCCAACGGCTAACTGGGAATCCTATTGAAGGGGTCCCCTCAATCACAGCAAAAACAGTCCATCCTGAAACCATCGCCTTCCTGGACACCCATCCTGGTCCCATGGGTGAAGATCCGGTTAGGGTCTCCTGATCTTGCAAATCCTCATTAGTTCAGTTGTTGGGGACTTCTCTTGAGGAAAAGTCAAAGGGGAATCAGACTACCTCAACTCTGCATCCCTGTGGGGAGGGGTGACCCAAGAAAACCTTCCCACAAAGCAAATGTCCAAAAAATACTTCTAAAGGTAAAAACAACACTCTCTCTCTCAGCAGGATCTGTCACGAATGCTTGCCTCACCTAGAGTGTAGAGTGGGCTCACAGGTCTTCAGTCCTCTGGGCAAGAGCCCTTTTGCCCCAAAAGGGAATCCAGCATAAAAATCTCTCTCTCTGTAATTATTATGAAAAGGATCCTCTCGCAGGGAGTGCTCAATGGAGTATCACTTCTCATTGTTCAGAGGCTCTCTAAAACTGATCACACTGAGTTCTAAAATGGCTGGGCTAAATAGGGCGAGTTGTCCAACCACTGCCCTCCAGATTGGGAAGGGCTGAGGGGGATGGAAAGCTCATGATTTTAGAGTTCTCTACAGCAGCAGTTCTCAACCGGTGTGTCACGACACACCGGCAGTCAAAAAAGCAAACAGAATATTGGGAATTATTAGAAAGGGAATGGTGAACAAAACGGAAAATGTCATAATGCCTCTGAATCGCTCCATGGTGAGACCGCACCTTGAATACTGTGTACAATTCTGGTCGCCGCATCTCAAAAAAGATATAATTGCGATGGAGAAGGTATAGAGAAGGGCTACCAAAATGATAAGGGGAATGGAACAGCTCCCCTATGAGGAAAGACTAAAGAGGTTAGGACTTTTCAGCTTGGAGAAGAGACGACTGAGGGAGGATATGATAGAGATGTGTAAAATCATGAGAGGTCTAGAACAGGTAGATGTGAATCGGTTATTTACTCTTTCGGATAGTAGAAAGACAAGGGGGCACTCCATGAAGTTAACATGGGGCACATTTAAAACTAATCGGAGAAAGTTCTTTTTTACTCAGCGCACAATTAAACTCTGGAATTTGTTGCCAGAGGATGTGGTTAGTGCAGTTAGTATAGCTGTGTTTAAAAAAGGATTGGATAAGTTCTTGGAGGAGAAGTCCATTACCTGCTATTAAGTTCACTTAGAGAATAGCCACTGCCATTAGGAATGGTAACATGGAATAGACTTAGTTTTTGGGTACTTGCCAGGTTCTTATGGCCTGGATTGGCCACTGTTGGAAACAGGATGCTGGGCTTGATGGATCCTTGGTCTGACACAGTATGGCATTTTCTTATGTTCTTAACCATAAGGCATGGTTAAAAGGTGAGGTGAAAGAGGTTATTTTAGCCAAAAATTGGAAGAAGAATCCATCTGAAGAAAATAGGAACGAGCATAAGCAGTGTCAAGTTAAGTGTAAAACATTGATAAGACAGGCAAAGGGAGAATTTGAAATGAAGTTGGCCGTAGAGGTAAAAACTCATAATAAAAACTTTTTAAAATATATCCGAAGCAAGAAACCTGTGAGGGAGTTGGTTGGATCGTTAGATGACTGAGGGGTTAAAGGGGTTAAAGATAAACGCCATTGCAGGAAGACTAAATTAATTCTTTGCTTCTAGGATTAGTAATGAGGACATTGGGGAGATAACAGTTCCGGCGATGGTTTCAAGGGTGATGAGTCAGATGAACTGAACCAAATCACTGTGAACCTGCAAGATGTAATAGGCCAGATTGACAAACTAAAAAGAGTAGCAAATTGCCTGGACTAGATGGTATGCATCCCAGGATTCTGAAGGAACTCAAAAATGAAATTTCAGATCTATTAGTTAAAATTTGTAACCTATCATTAAAATAATCCACTTTACCCAAAGACTGGAGGGTGGCCAATGTAACCTCAATATTAAAAAGGGCTCCAGGGGCAATCCGGGAAACTATAGACCTGTGAGCCTGACTTCAGTGCCGGGAAAATAGTGGAAACTATTTTAAAGATCAAAATCATAGACCATATAGAAAGACATGGTTTAATGGAACGCAGTCAACATGGATTTACCCAAGGGAAGTCTTGCCTCACAAATCTGCTTCATTTTTTGAAGGGGTTAATAAAGATGTGGATAAAGGTGAACCGGTAGATGTAGAGTATTTGGATTTTCAGAAGGCATTTGATAAAGTCCCTCATGAGAGGTTTCTAAAAAAACTAAAAAGTCATGGGATAGGAGACTATGTCCTTTCGTGGATTACAAACTGGTTAAAAGTTGGCCATAGAGGCAAAAACTCATAATAAAAACTTTTTTAAATATATCCAAAGCAAGAAAACTGTGAGGGAGTCGGTTGGACCATTAGATGACAGAGGGGTTAAAGGGGCTCTTAGGGAAGATAAGGCCATTGCAGAAAGACTAAATGAATTCTTTGCCTCCGTGTTTACTAATGAGGATATTGGGGAGATACCAGTTCTAGAGATGGTTTTCAGGGGTGATGACCAGATGAACTGAACGAAATCACTGTGAACCTGGAAGATGTAGTAGGCCAGATTGACAAACTAAAGAGTAGCAAATCACCTGGACCGGATGGTATGCATCCTAGGGTTCTGAAGGAACTAAAAAATGAAATTTCTGATCTATTAGTTAAAATTTGTAACCTATCATTACAATCATCCATTGTACCTGAAGACTGGAGGGTGGCCAATGTAACCCCAATATTTAAAAAAGGCTCCAGGGGCGATCCGGGTAACTATAGACCAGTGAGCCTGACTTCAGTGCTGGGAAAAATAGTGGAAACTATTTTAAAGATCAAAATCATAGACCATATAGAAAGACATGGTTTAATGGAATGCAGTCAACATGGATTTACCCAAGGGAAGTCTTGCCTCATAAATCTGCTTCATTTTTTGAAGGGGTTAATAAACATGTAGATAAAGGTGAACCGGTAGATGTAGTGTATTTGGATTTTCAGAAGGCGTTTGACAAAGTCCCTCATGAGAGGCTTCTACGAAAACTAAAAAGTGATGGGATAGGAGGCGATGTCCTTTCGTGGATTACAAACTGGTTAAAAGACAGGAAACAGAGAGTAGGATTAAATGGTCAATTTTCTCAGTGGAAAAGGGTAAACAGTGGAGTGCCTCAGGAATCTGTACTTGGACCGGTGCTTTTCAATATATATATATAAATGATCTGGAAAGGAATACGACGAGTGAGGTTATCAAATTTGCGGATGATACAAAATTATTCAGAGTAGTTAAATCACAAGCAGACTGTGATACATTACAGGAGGACCTTGCAAGACTGGAAGATTGGGCATCCAAATGGCAGGTCAAATTTAATGTGGACAAGTGCAAGGTGTTGCATATAGGGAAAAATAACCCTTGCTGTAGTTACACGATGTTAGGTTCCATATTAGGAGCTACCACCCAGGAAAAAGATCTAGGCATCATAGTGGATAATACTTTAAAATCGTCGGCTCAGTGTGCTGCAGCAGTCAAAAAAGCAAATAGAATGTTAGGAATTATTAGGAAGGGAATGGTTAATAGAACGGAAAATGTCATAATGCCTCTGTATTGCTCCATGGTTAGACCGCACCTTGAATATTGTGTACAATTCTGGTCACCGCATCTCAAAAAAGATATAGTTGCGATGGAGAAGGTACAGAGAAGGGCAACCAAAATGATTTATTTATTTATTTAAAGGCATTTATATACCGACGTACGTTGGGAACATCTCGTCGGTTTACAGAGAACGAAACAAGCAACAGGCTTTACATGTAACAAGTAACCAGTAGAACAAGGAAAGCGAGGGAGGGGGGAGGCAGAGAACTAAGGCACTGAGGAGGGTAGGGGGGAAAGGCAATCTAAATAAACTAGACAATTGTACATATTTACAAAAAAGGTAGAGAAGCTTACATCATATATAGCTAGTATAGATAATTGTACGTATTTACAAAAAGGGGGGGGGGGTGGAAAGGGTAGGAAAGAGCTTAGGTGTAGGAGTGGGTGAAGAGCCAGGTCTTCAGGTTCTGTTTAAAAATTTTGGGGCAAGTTTCTTGGTGGAGTGAGGTGGGTAGCTTGTTCCAGAGGGAGGGACCTGCAAGGGATAAGGTTCTTTCCTTGGTGGAGCGTAGTTTAGTAAGTTTGGGAGATGGGATGTGAAGAGTGGCAAGATATTGTTTTCTGGTGGGTCTGTTGCTGTTATGAAAGGTGAAGTCTTCTTTGAACCAATGCATGTTTTGGTTGTGTAGGGATTTATGTATTAGGGTGAGCGTTTTGTAGGTGATACGAGCTGATACAGGCAGCCAGTGCAGATGTTTGAGTACTGGAGTTATATGGTCGTTTCTGTGTGTGTTGGTGAGGATGCGGGCCGCTGCATTTTGTAGGAGTTGCAGTGGTTGCAGGGTGTTTTTAGGTAGGCCCAGGAGCATGGAATTGCAGTAATCAATCTTAGAGAGGATGAGGGCTTGGAGTATAGTGCGAAAGTCGTTGAGATGTAAGAGGGGTTTGAGTTTTTTGAGTGTGTGTAGTTTGAAATAGCAGTCTTTGATAATGGTGTTGATGAATTTTTTGAAGTTGAACTGGTTGTCAAGTGTAACAGCAAGGCTGCGAATGTGTGGAGGGAAGGATATATTGGTAAGGGTGGTCATTGTTAGGGGATGGCTGATGTTGGGGGGAGAGAGGAGGATGAGTTCTGTTTTAGCAGTGTTGAGAGCGAGAAAATTGTTGGATAGTAAGGTGCTGATGGAGAAGAGTGCAGTGTTCCAGGTTTGCATGGCTTTGTTTATTGTGTCAGAAACTGGAATCAGTATCTGCACATCATCAGCATAGATAAAGTGTTGAAAGCCTAGTTTGGATAGTAAGTAGCAGAGGGGTAGGAGGTAAATATTAAAGAGTGTGGAGGATAAGGATGAGCCTTGAGGTACTCCTTGTGCAAGGGCATAGGGTTTGGAGATGGGATGGGATGGAACAGCTCCCCTATGAGGAAAGTCTGAAGAGGTTAGGGCTGTTCAGCTTGGAGAAGAGACGGCTGAGGGGGGATATGATAGAGGTCTTTAAAATCATGAGAGGTCTTGAACGAGTAGATGTGAATTGGTTATTTACAGTCAGGCCAATTCAGTACAGGCTGAGCGCACCGTTTAGCACCCGTTTCGCTACACGTCTTTTACAGTAAGGGGTAATAGCGCCTTGAAAATGTGCGTCCAAACTCGCGAAACCTAATAGCGCACATCACATGCAAATGCATGTTGATGAGCCTATTAGTTAGTCGCCCGGGATAGTGAAAGTAAAATGTGCGGCCAAGCTGCACATTTTACTCTCAGAAATTAATGCCTGCCCAAAGGCAGGTGTTAATCATAGACAGCCCCAGGAAAGTGTACAGAAAAGCAGAAAAAACTGCTTTTCTGTTCACCCTCTGACTTAATATCATACCGATATTAAGTCGGAGGTCCCAAAAATAATTTAAAAAAAAAAAAAGAAAAACTTAAAAAAAAAAAAATCTGTCTGCCAGTCCACGGGTTCGAAAACGGACACTCAATTTTGCCAGCGTATGTTTTCCGAACCCGTGGCTGTCAGTGGTTTCGAGAACAGACGCCGGTAAAATTAAGCATCGGTTGTCAGACCCACTGACAACTGCCACTTCCGCTAATAAGGAGGCGCTAGGGACACGCTAGTGTCCCTAGCACCTCCTTATTAACGCGGGCCCTAATTTAAATAGAGAATTGCACTCCCAGGAGAGGTGCCTGGGCGTGCGTCGGGAGAGCGAGCACTCAACACGGAGCGCCTGCTCTCCCGCACTTTATATTGAATTGGCCTGACTTTCGGATAATAGAAGGACTAGGGGGCACTCCTAGAAGTTAGCAAGTAGCACATTTAAGACTAATCAGAGAAAATTATTTTTCACTCAATGCACAACTAAGCTCTGGAATTTGTTGCCAGAGGATGTGGTTAGTGCAGTTAGTGTAGCTGGGTTCAAAAAAGGTTTGGATAAGTTCTTGGAGGAGAAGACCATTAACTGCTATTAATCAAGTTGACTTAGGGAATGGCCTCTGCTATTACTGGCATCAGTAGCATAGGATCTTCTTGGTGTTTGGGTACTTGCCAGGTTCTTGTGGCCTGGTTTGGCCTCTGTTGGAAACAGGATGCTGGGCTTGATGGACCCTTGGTCTGACCCAGCATGTAAATTTATTATGTTCTTATGCAAAAAAAGAATGTAATTTCTATAATGTACATCAACAAGGTAGTACAAGAAGGCTGTCTATGATACTTCAGGCACCTCATGGCAGAAAACAATCTTCAGAATTTGTCTGAAATATATATTGCAGGAAAACTCAACATTCATGTAGGTTTACGCGGCATTTTTTCTGGGAGAATGGGGACTCTAGAGATATTCCAATATATTTGTGGTCACTTTGCAACTCTACATATAGGTAGTTCCACCTATGGAGATCAAAATGCACAGTAATAAATAATGATTAAGCATGCTTATTTGAAAGATGAAAGCCCTGGGTAGAAGAAAGTCCTGGGAAGATCTCAATAGATAAAGTCAAAAATATGGAAAGAGGCATTCCTGTAAATAACCTGCACATCTTCCACATATATATTTGAAGACTAAACACAAAATCTTAAAATGAATTCAACAGACCACCAACAATCAATATAATTTCTGCAATACAAGGATCATTCTGTTTCACAATTAGTACCCAAAATGGGGGCGTTCTAGTAAAAGACTATTACAATAATCTAGCCTTGAAGGATCAGGTCTTGAATCACCCTTATAGACTGGTCTCAGCTTAAAAAATGCTGCACCTGCCAAATTAAATTGCGGCACAGAGAAATATAATTGGCATATTGAGCGAATGTGGTGGATCACAGAGTCTCATCGATAGCTATGCCCAAATTTCTGATCTCATTACCGACAGGTAACTCCTTCTGGTCATTTATACAAAATATATCCACTTCCTTTGAACCATCTTTAAAACTCTATTGGATGTCTGGTTTCTTCATATTCAATTGCAACATGTTCTTCTCAAGCCAATGTCTAACTGCTGTTAAACACTCTCAAATTCTTTCAGATATGTGAACACTCGGAGCTTAAAGAGAGGTGTATTTGCAGATGATATGAATAAAATGTTTCTAATTTGAAACACATGGATGATTTTACCCAATAGAAGTAAGTAAAGATTAAACAACAAAGGCTAAATAATTGAACCCTGTGGAACTCCACAAGTAACAGAATGGGCTGAGAACAACAATCCTCTACACTACAAATTAGCTCCTGTCCTGCAAAAAAGAAATGAACCAATTCACAACCTTTCCCCCATCCTCCTCAGGCCAGACATTCGAGCAGGACAAAGTGATAAATAGTGTAAAACACTGAATGGAGATCTAATAAGATCAGATCAATAAACTAGCATTGCCTTTTGTCCAATTCTAGCCTAAATTATCGGACAAGGCCAGCAAGGTAATCTTGGTCCTGTAAGACTGTCTAAATCTTGACAGAAAGGGGTCAAATATATCCCTACCTCCAAATAGTCTAACAGGTAGATCATCACCACCTCTTCAATTAACTTACCCAGATAAGGAATGTTGGTCACTGGTCTAGTATTATTGTAATTCTCAGTATTTCAATTTGTTTTCTTAAAGCAAATCATGTATTGCAGTCCTTTTTAAAATACTGGGGAGTAACCCTTGCTCCAAAATTAACCAGACTAGTTAACTTATCCTTTGTCTTGCTGCTTTTTACTAAACAAGTAGGACAGGGATCATTACCTAACTTGTATAAGCTCCTGCATGAGTCTGAAGCCACAGAAGTCACTGCATAGTGCTCACACTCAGGGGCTAAATTTCAAAATATATTTTTAAAACTTTTTAGAAGCAAAAACTGCACCAGAAGCCTTTCTCCAAAGATGCTTTTATTTTCCAGTTCTGTTTGGAGCGACTGCCTCTCATTATGGGACTGTCTCTTCAAAAGATTTCTTGGTTTCTGCATATTCTTGTGTAGTAATCACCATTAGTCACAATATGCACTGCATATAATGGGCAGTGCTTCTTGGTGGTTTGATCATGGAGATTATTTGAGATGCTGCGAGTCTACCCATGGGAAAGGGGGAATCAGGTAAAGGCAAGGATCTGGTGGGACTTGAACTGAGGGCCTGCTCAGATAAGAAATTAGTACCCTGCCTTCAAGCTGTCAAGTGACTCTGGTAAATTCAGGCTATCTAGGAGAGCTTGAACTGAGCCTGATATTAGAACCAGTGATTCCACCCCATGCAACTGGATTGGTCCTCAGGACTTGAAAAAAGATTCTGGGAGCAAATAAATCAAATAAATTATCACAAGAGAACAAATAGGTTCCAAGCCTCTGCTTATGTAAAACAGAGTTCCTTAACTGTAACAGGTGTTCTCAAAGGACAGCAGGATGTTATTCCTCACACATGTGACATCATCAGATGGAGCCCCGATGTGGAAAACTTATGTCAAAGTTTCTAGAACTTTGACTAGGCACACTGAGCATGCTCAGCATGACCTATACCATGCGTCCCTCTCCAGCATGGTAACATAGAATTATAATTAAAATTAAAAATAGGAAAAATCCAACTCCATGGGGTGGCAGGCAGGTTTCATGAGGACTAACATCCTACTTCCCTCGGAGAACACCTGCTACAGGTAAGCAATTCTGCTTTCTCAGAGGACAAGCAGGATGGTATTCTACACACAAGTGTGAATCCCTAGCTACAGGCAGCTCCCCAACACAAAAAGAGGACCAACAGACACCCAACCAGGTGCCAACGGACACACCACCGGTGCTGTTGGTAATAGAGGGGGAGACAGCCTGAACCCAAACAATGGGCCCTAGGCAGGAGAGGTGGGTTCTACACCTCAAACAGATTCCGAAGGAAAGACTAAACCAAACCTACTGTCTTGTCTGCCATTGCTATCCAGACAGTAATGAGATGTGAATGTAAGGAGAGAACTCCACGTCACAACCTTGCAGTTCTTCTCCACGGGAACTGCTTGCAAGTGGGCCACCAACTGGCTCTGACAGAATGGCTCTTATAGAATGCGCCTTGACATTACCCCCCAAGATGCAGTCCTGCCAGGACATAGCAGAAAAAAATGCAATCCGCTAGCCAATTGGATAGTGTCTATTTGGCAACGGCAATGCCCAACCTATGCCTATCAAAAGAAATAAGAAGTTGGGTGGACAGTCTATGAGCTTCTATCCGCTCCAGATAGAAGGCTAAGGCTCGCATGCAGTTCAAACTTTGCAAGGCTTGTTCCCCTTAGTGCGAATGGGGTCTGGGAAAGAACGTTAGCAGGACAATTGACCGGTTAAGATGGAAGTCCGTCACCACTTTAGGCAAGAACTTAGGATGCGTACGAACGACCACCCTGTCATGATAAAACTTAGTGTAAGGTGGATAAGTCACTAAAGCCTGGAGTTCACTGACCCTGCACGCTGAGATGGTTGCCACCAAAAATATGACCTTCCAGGTCAGTCATTTCAGATCAATGGAGTGTAGTGACTCAAAAAGAGCTTTCATCAGCTGAGGTCCCAAGACACAGTGGGAGGCTTCAATTGAAGCAGGCCCCGTATAGAACATTGAACTATAGGCTGGACAGAGATGGGCATACCATCTGCTCCTTGGAGGCATTCACCAACTGCACTGAGATGAACTCTAACGGAGTTGGTCTTTAAGCCGGATTCCAATAGGTGTAGAAGATAGTCAAGCAGCTTTTGTGTGGGGCAGGAGAATGGATCTAGGGCCTTCTGCTCACAACACATGGAAAACCTCTTCCACTTCAGTCCATAAGACTTTCTAGTGGAAGACCTTCTGGAAGCCACCAGGACTCAAGACACATCCTCTGATGTTGAGATTAACCTCTCAACATCCAGGCTGTGAGCGACAGGGCCAGGAGGTTGGGATGCCGCAGCCTGTCTTGATCTTATGTGATGAGATTTGGGGAAGTCCCCATACTGATTGGTCTCCAGATGGGCAACTCCCCTAGGAGTGGAAACCAGACCTGTCTCGGCCAAAGAGGGGCTATGAGGATCATAGTCCCCCTGTCCTCACAAACCTTCAAGAGAGTTTTCATTTGGACTCACACAGAAGCACAATTGTTACAGTTCCACCTATGGCTTAATCAGGTCAATCCACACCTCAAGTTTAGCATTGTTTATAACCAGAATCAACTTTCTTTTCTGGACATTCAAATCTCAAAGGATCACCAGGGCATAAGTACCACCTTGTTTAGGAAGCCCACCGATCGCAACAATTACCTTCGCTTTGAAAGTCACCACCCTAGAAAATTCAAGGAAGGATTACCTGTGGGCCAATTTTTTAGACTCCGCAGGCTGTGTTCCGACATTGAAGACTTTCATGCACAAGCCAAACAACTTCACAAGAGATTTGCAGAAAGAGGCTATCCAGCCCATGTCATCCGTAGAGCCTATAAGAGGGCAACCTTCTCTGACAGAACCCAATTATTACAATATAAACATCGCAATGAAACCCCCAGTTTGATATGTGTTCTTCCATATACAGAGTTCACATCACACATTAAACAAGCCATTATGAAGAATTAGCACGTACTCAGCCCACATACTTTTTTTCATGAACCTCCCATGTTTGCATACACTCGTGGTTTAAATAAAGGGTCGTCAGAGCAGCCCCTCGAGCCCGTTTGGCCGCACAATCAGGGGAATTAACAGTATGCGGAAAATGCTCTTGCTGCAATCTAGCCATCACGGGTCCTTGTTGGACAGACCCCCAAACAGGCTTTCAAATTATTCATAAACATGCAGTCAACTGTAACACTGATTTTGTAATTTATGCATTACAGTGTCCTTGCAATAAATCTACATAGGACGCACACAGCGCAAAATCCGAATTCGACTCATAGAGCATCGCAGTAGAATTAATAACAAAGATATTAAAGCCCCCATGGTACAACACAGCATTTCACATGCACATCTATTCGATGATTACAGATGGACCATTCTTGAACACATTCCCCCCCACTGGAGAGGGGGAGATCGACCATCGCAGTTGAATTATAAAGAAAACCGTTGGATTTTCCGGCTACGCTCCACAGAACCATTGGGGCTTAATGAAAAGGTTGAATGGTTCTCTCTGATCTAATAATTCGTTTTAGATGGCGTCCCCAGTAACGTCATTCCCCTCTCGGTTTTTTTCAGTTTTTTTTCCATTTTTAACTTTCAAGATGGCCGCCAGCATGACATCATTGCCCTTTTATGGACTTCAATTAAGGTAGGAAAAGTCCCAGCAACGTCATTACCCATATATGGACATCACCTTGTTTGGGGATTCAGACGTCATTTCCTGCTGGCTCAACTTTCAGTCGGTAGATTCCCCTTTAAATCCGGCGTTTTAGCCCGCGTTCCCCTGTCAGTTCAGCGGAATCAATCGCTGTTAGGCTGCACATTCACAGTGCACGTAAGTACTGTTTTTGGGCATTTCTCTTTTTTCAGCTGCACCGTCTGTAACAATTTGAGTCTGTGTCTTTCAGAATTGCTACTTTGTAGCTTCAGTCTCCTATACGATGTTTTCAGTGATTTTGGTTTGCCTGTTTTTTGCCAAGTACAGAAAAAAGCCTGATAATTATGACCAAGTTTGCATTTTTTGCATCGTTTCAAACAAGCGTTGTCCAGCTTTTTCACGGACCACTTTCCATTTCGCAGTAAGTTACACATTCTGGTCCTGAGCCAAGTGTTGATCTATTAGCTGTTAGGCATGTTGTAGAACTCTTTATTATTATTTTTCCAAACAGACACATTCCCTGAAGTTCCCTGAGGAAGGAGATAGATCCTCCGAAACACCGCTGTGTTGGAATATGCACTTCAGGATTTAAAGTATTCACTCGTTTCTCTGGTGGAATAAGATAAGTGCAAGCATTAGTAAGGTTCGCTCAGTGCCTGCACCGGCTATTCTCAGCAACCTATGATTAGACAAGCCCAGCGCTGTACGGGCTTGACATTATAAGCCATAAACAACCTGTGGCCATATATGACGGTTGCAAGAATACACAATTCATTTTGAGTTCATGTACAGCTGAATGTTTATTATTTTGAAAGTTTCTTGTTTTCAGCTTTTTCCGAGTCTTTATATTTTCTAGCATTCCCCAGATATGCAGGCCAGAACTGCCCCCAAACATTGACCCCCTCAGTGCAGCCCCTAAAAAAACAACAAACAAACAAACAGTGCTGGAGTCCCTAGTGTCCCTGCTTTCTAGCTAGGTGATATTTTCTCAAACCCCTTACTTACTGTCTTGTGATATGCACTGCAGGTAAACTTAGCAGGTAACTCAGTGTTTGAGTAAAGCTTACTTCCAGTCCAGGTAGTCAGTCTAGATCATTTCAAAGTAGATTCTCTTCGTAGACAGCCCACCACACAATGGGAAACATGACTTCTACTTACAGAGGGGATGCAAGACTTCATATTAGATTATAACATTAATACACACCAGGAGAAGGGCTCATCCTCAGGGATCCCAAACGTCCTTTGGCCCCCCCTAGCCATCTAAATGCTGGGATCACTTTCCAGGTGTTCCTGCACTTTTGAATCCCCTAAGAACTATCTGAATCTTGGCTCTCTCTGAGTCAATTTGTGGCTCTCTCTGTTTAAGGCACCAGCCCCAAACCAGGCAGACCCTGATTCAAGGCCAGCCTCACCAAACGTTTCCCCTAACAGTGTGTCACTGAATATACCCAGCTCTAAAGACTACTTCCAGGCAGCCCTGAAGTTAGATGGATAATGTTTAATATTGGTGTTATCTGGTTAATTTAGCAAGATAACTTAACTGCATCCCCAGGTCATCCTGCTAAATTTTATCCAGCTAACCCAGAGGTATTCAGCTTACAGGAGTTTTAAGTCCCACTATTTGTCTGCTTAAGTCCTGAACTTAGCCAGACAAATGCACTGAATATTGAGCTCTTACTGTTTCCAAATCCAGGACATTTGAATTTAATGACCTAGGAGTTGAATGTAAAATTAAAAAAAACTGTTTCTAACAAACTTTTTTATTGCATTATTAAATTCCAGAAAAAAATGGACTATCAGAGGTTACCATTATAGAAACAATATACATTTTAGTGTAAAAGACAAATCATACCATCATTGTTGTCTATAAACTAAATTCTAAAATTAATTGTTTAAGGTTTGGATAGGAGTTTAAATGCTTTAAAAATCAATGTTGCAATTTCACTGATTAGAGAAAAAATTAGGAAAACAATTACCTACAAATGTTAATGTAATTTGCTTCTTCAAAAAAGTAAAAGTAGTTATATAAAGACATCATTACCTATAACTTCATGGAGTTCAAATTAGTGTTAAATTAATTTTCTATTTGAACTTTTAAACTATTTGCTTTTTTCCCTACTTATACAAGTTGTTTTATTGATGGCTATGTGCTCAACAAGAAGAGGAGTTTGTAAACTTTAATCCTTACATGCAGTTTTGCCAGCTATAGGAGTTTTTGTTCCCAAAATAAAAGTTGCTTGTTATTTCTTACTATACTATTTTTTTTTTTTTGGCTAATCCGTTTCCTTGAGCAACTTTGGGCTTCCAGCTCAAATTAGAACTGGCCTACCCTGGGGCTATGATGCCACAAGTCTATTTATTTTAAAACATTTTCAGCAATTTTAATATAAGCTATCCTCAGAGGTTTCAAGCAATAAAAACATATAAACAAAGTAAAATGTTAAATGACTCAACCATGATATATCTGTTTTCTTTATATTCACTGACAGATTATTTGTTGATATCCAGCTGTTTACTGATTTACTACAATCAACTTTATTTGCTAGAGCTACCTCATGGATAGTATGTTGTGGCAAAAAACAGTTGGATTTCATTTGCATAGATCTGATACTGAAAGCCACAACTTGATAGCAATACATGCATGTTAAATAGACAGGCTGAAAATAATGAGCTATGATACTCCAAAATCAAGGGTTTCCATAGTGAGCAGGCAGATCTCGTTCTAACCTGAAAAGAACGGCAGTTAAAAAAAAAAAAAAGACTCAAACTATTGTAAAATCCTAAAGCTCATTCTGAGGTCCTTAACATGATTGAGCAGAATTGTATGATGAACCATATCTACAGTACATGTGTAATGCTTCACCAGCTAAGCTGCCCATCACACGGTCAGTGCACCCTTACCTCCAAGCAGGCTTAGGCGCCAACAGGCCACACTGCGCTCTTCTCTAATGTAAAAGGCCACCAACAGGAAACCTAGAATGTTGCCTGATGATATCACGGCCCTACCATATTTAAAAACCAGCTTGGCTCTTACTCAATGCCTCAGCATCAGATCTCCTATGCTGGTCATTGGTCTTAATTGCTCCTGTGTTCCTGCCTGGCCGTGTAGCTTGTCTTCCTTGCCTCCCAATGTTCTCGGATCTCTGCCTTGCCTTCCTGTGCTTGCTTCTCTCTTCTCAACCTCCCTCTCAGACTGTCTCACCAGTTACTCTCCCAGACCGCCTTGGACATCGCCTTGCTGGATCACTGCCTGCCCTTATATTTGTCTGGACTTCATTTTTTCTGGACTGCAGCTTGCCCTGACCACCTGGACCTCATCTCTACTCGTCAGCCACTTGCCCGGACCTTATCCTGGACTTCATTTTGCTGCTCTTCTCTTCTTCACTCCAGCAGGTCGTCCCAAGACCTACCGGCCTCCAGAACCCAAGGGTTCAACCTGCGGAGGAGGTGGCTAGTACAGGTGAAGACTGCGGGTTACTTGACCTCATCAGAGGGTGGGTTCAAAAAGGTTTTGTATAAGTTCTTGGAGGAGAAGTCCATTAACTGCTATTAATCAAATTTACTAAGGGAATGACCTCTTCTACTACTGGCATCAGTAGCATGGGATCTACTTAGTGTTTGGGTACTTGCCAGGTTCTTATGGCCTGGATTGGCCACTGTTGGAAACAGGATGCTGGGCTTGATGGACCCTTGGTCTGACCCAGCATGGCAATTTCTTATGTTCTTATCTGCGGCGCCTGTAGCTTTGTATTTTCTTGAAAAACAGATGCTGTCAAGGAAGGGATTTAATTTGCATTCAGGACAGGGAGGGGAAATGTATTTGAAAGATACCAGCCCTGTTTGAATTTCAGAGAAGGGAATCTCCTATGGGAAGGAGTCTGGGGACTTGTGTCTTTGGGTTTACCACACTCCCACAGTGAATCAGCAACACAATAGAGACTACTGTCTTGCTAAATGCCTCCCTTAGACATTTTATTGGCAAAGTTGGACATAGATCTAAACAAGAAGAAAGGATTCATCTGACATACTAATCCAATAACCTCCAATCTTGATACCAAATTGATCTTTTCCAATAATATTCTATCGGAAGAACATGCACTTGAAAAACAGGGAGAATTAGAGGAGTTCAAAATGGTTTGAAGTTTAGCAATTTTTACTAGAGATGTGAATCGTTTTCCATATCGTCTTAACGATAGAAATCGTGTGGCAGGAGAAGAAAATCGTGTTTGGCACGATTATTTCGTTGAAAAATCGTTAAAAATCGTTTTTTCCGATTAGTGCGCACTAACTCGAGTTAGTGCGCACTAACTCCCCGTTAGTGCGCACTAACTCAAAATGATACAAATAGACACTTTCCAGGTCACTGAAGGTCAGTTAGGAATGAATATGTGTTCCTATTGGCTGGCAGCCCTCTTATCTATTGATGTTACCAAGGTTACCACTGAGGTGATGGTTGGGGGGATGGGAAATGGAACTGGAAACTCATGAACACCAACAGAAAATGAAACAAAGTGTTCACACTTCCCAGGTCAGTAAAGGTCACTTAGGAATGAATATGTATTCCTATTGGCTGGCTGTGCTCTTATCTATTGATGTTACCAAGGTTACCACTGAGGTAATGGTTGGGGGGATGTGAAATGGAAACAGTTGGAAGCTTGACATGTGATGATCAGCACTCACGTGACTAGAACTTCTTTGTTTATTATTTTTGTTAGCAGACACGTGCATGTTGAATTTGCCAATCACTGTGCATTTTAGAAAGGTGGTCCTGGCTGGAACTGTACACAGTTCAAATATATGTAATTGATTGTTAGTAAGTGTATTTTTTAAGTAGCCACACTGGCACAAGTATGTTTACTTTTCCTCCTACTTAACTCACTAGCTCAGCTTTGTAAGAAGGGCTTCTCTGCTTGAGTGAGGGTCAGACAGCTCCCCCCTGTCTGTGAAGCCAGCCTCTCACTAGTAATGTAGGGAGGGAGCTGTCTCAGACTTCACCATCCTCCCCCCCCCCCCCTTACCCACACACCATTCACTAGCTGGGACATGGGGGAAGTCAGGAGTGAGGGTCAGGCAGCTCCCCCCTGTCTGTGAAGCCAGCCTCTCACTAGTAATGCAGGGAGGGAGCTGTCTCAGACTTCACCATCCTCCCCCCCCCCCCTCACCCACACACCATTCACTAGCTGGGACATGGGGGAAGTCAGGAGTGAGGGTCAGGCAGCTCCCCCCTGTCTGTGAAGCCAGCCTCTCACTAGTAATGCAGGGAGGGAGCTGTCTCAGACTTCACCATCCTCCCCCCCCCCCCCCTCACCCACACACCATTCACTAGCTGGGACATGGGGGAAGTCAGGAGTGAGGGTCAGGCAGCTCCCCCCTGTCTGTGAAGCCAGCCTCTCACTAGTAATGCAGGGAGGGAGCTGTCTCAGACTTCACCATCCTCCCCCCCCCCCCTCACCCACACACCATTCACTAGCTGGGACATGGGGGATGTCAGGAGTGAGGGTCAGGCAGCTCCCCCCTGTCTGTGAAGCCAGCCTCTCACTAGTAATGCAGGGAGGGAGCTGTCTCAGACTTCACCATCCTCCCCCCCCCCCTCCCCCACACACCATTCACTAGCTGGGACATGGGGGAAGTCAGGAGTGAGGGTCAGGCAGCTCCCCCCTGTCTGTGAAGCCAGCCTCTCACTAGTAATGCAGGGAGGGAGCTGTCTCAGACTTCACCATCCTCCCCCCCCCTCACCCACACACCATTCACTAGCTGGGACATGGGGGAAGTCAGGAGTGAGGGTCAGGAAGCTCCCCCCTGTCTGTGAAGCCAGCCTCTCACTAGTAATGCAGGGAGGGAGCTGTCTCAGACTGGTATCAGGGTTAGGGCACTGTGTGCAGGAAGATCACAACACTCCTGGTATTAATAGGGATAGGGCACTGTAAGAGATGACTGTAGTAGATTGAATAAGATCTGATGTTTCTGCTCTCCTCACACCAAACAAAAACAACACACAAGCAGAGAAGCCCTTCTTACAAAGCTGAGCTAGTGAGTTAAGTAGGAGGAAAAGTAAACATACTTGTGCCAGTGTGGCTACTTAAAAAATACACTTACCAACAATCAATTACATATATTTGAACTGTGTACAGTTCCAGCCAGGACCACCTTTCTAAAATGCACAGTGATTGGCAAATTCAACATGCACTAGCATTTCAGGTGCCTGCTAACAAAAATAATAAACAAACAAGTTCTAGTCACGTGAGTGCTGATCATTACATTACTTTTTTTGTCAAGCTTCCAACTGTTTCCATTTCACATCCCCCCAACCATTACCTCAGTGTTAGCCTTGGTAACATCAATAGATAAGAGCACAGCCAGCCAATAGGAATACATACATACATATTCATTCCTAAGTGACCTTTACTGACCTGGGAAGTGTGAACACTTTGTTTCATTTTCTGTTGGTGTTCGTTAGTTTCCAGTTCCATTTCCCATCCCCCCAACCATCACCTCAGTGGTAACCTTGGTAACATCAATAGATAAGAGGGCAGCCAGCCAATAGGAACACATATTCATTCCTAACTGACCTTCAGTGACCTGGAAAGTGTTTATTTGTATCATTTTCAGTTAGTGCGCACTAAATCGAGTTAGTGCGCACTAACGGGGAGTTAGTGCGCACTAACTCCCGTTAGTGCGCACTAACACGATTTAACGATTTTTAACGATAAATCGTTAGAATTTCTATTGTATCGTGTTCTATAACGATTTAAGACGATATTAACATTATCGGACGATAATTTTAATCGTTGAAAAACGATTCACATCCCTAATTTTTACTATAAAATAATTGGCCAACTCCTCACAATCGATATCCTCATTAGGATTATTACACGCAACAAGACATCAATTTCTTAACAGAAAAAGGCCTTTAGGATGATTCGTCACTGCTTGAATTTTAAAAAATATTTCTTTTTAGCTGTCACAATTGCCATTTAGTAGATTTTTAAATTATTGAAATAAGCATCATTGGTCTGTTGAAATTCTTTTTTTTTTTTACATTTGTGCTAAATACGTCAAATTTCTTTTCTTCTAATAGCTCAAAAGAAAACCAAGGAGCCCTGTTTTCTCTTTTATTCTGAGAGGATTTCGAGGGGGGCCACTACATTAAATTACTTGGGGTTTTCCCTCCATTTTTTAACCCCCCTTCTTCTTTCCATTTAATCCAAGCCTCACAATGACAGAGCTCTGTGAGGGGCCACAGATCATGGCTTGCTCCAGAACCCAGTATGTGGGCACCCTGAGTTTGGCCATTAAGTATTGTTATCGAGAGACTCTCTTTCCTCAGAAATGACAAGAATTGAGTGGCACCTTATAGACTAACCACTTTATCAAAGCATGATCTGGAGGAGTAGAAGACAACCAACAGGAAAAACTGCATCATAGCCTCAAGAATGGGAGAGAGAATACTATGAATAAAGCAAAGCAAAAGAAAAAAAAAAGGAGAAAAAAAAGAAAGGCAGGGGGAGGAGCTCTGAAAGAGGGAGGGGCCTATAAAGGTCAGAGGAAAATCAGATTAGAGTAATGAGATCAAGACAACAAAAATCTCTACAACAAGGGGCCACAAAGAGAGCTGAGATAGGAATCTCAGTGAGGAAATACAAAGGGGCTTGGAAAGCTCATGGAGAATTTAAAACCATATTAAACCCACTACCCAAGGTAAAAGAACTGAGAAATGTTAGAGAAAAAAAAAATAAATGTGTCCAGGCAAGAAACAGGGCCAGGCCCAACTCATGGGACCTTTTGGAACTGTGAGGGACCACTGATCCAACAACGTCCCCCTTTCGATAGCGAGGGAACCCAATGCCCAGTTACTCCGCTCTTTTACAGGTTTTGTGCTGTCACTTGAGGATCATTTTGTTTTGTTTATAGGTAACTAACAAAGAAGTCTTCTGTTGAAATAAAAGCCCTAAAGAGCTCTCTTTACCCTAGTTCCAACTAAAGGATTACAATGATCTGCCCTCTCCCACTCCAGGGAGGAAGACTAAGAACCAATGTCAGGAAGTATTTCTTCACGGAGAGGGTGGTGGATGCCTGGAACGCCCTTCCGGAGGAAGTGGTGAAGATCAAAACTGTGAAGGATTTCGAAGGGGCGTGGGATAAATACTGTGGATCCATAAAGTCTAGAGGATGTGAATAAAGACAAGAGGCATGGGAGTGGCTTGAGGGAATGTTGGCTACTACCTGGAGATGAATATCCTTATTCAATAATGCGACTCCAACATTGCTCTATGCTTCAACGGCAAGAAGAAATGTGGAAAAAAGGATTTGCAACCACATAAAAGCAGGGGAGTAGCTTGCTTGTTACGGCGGTTACTACCCCAAACCAAAAAAAAATATCTGATACTTCACTTTCAACGCAAATCCAGCATAGCTCTCTGCTTCAACGGCAGGGGAGGGAATTTTTGACAATTCATGCATATCCAGCATAGCCCTCTGCTTCAACAGCAGGGGAGGAAATTTTTGACAATTCACGCATATCCAGCATAGCCCTCTGCTTCAACGGCAGGGGAGCAAGTCTGATATTTCACTTTCAATGCAAAGCCAGCATAGCTCTCTGCTTCAACGGCAGGGGGGAATGAAGAAAGGTGGATCTATATTCAGGCAACAATCAACAAGGACTGAATTACATAGTCTGAATAAACAGATAAGCATGGGTGTAGCTTGCTTATTGCGGTGGTTAATACCCCTAAATTAAGCTATTTCACTTAGATGCAGATCCAACACTGCTCTGTACATTAATGGGGGGGGGGGGGGTGGAAGGGAAATAGAATAAAAAAAGGTTACTAAGAGCCATGAGAAACAGATAACTATGTGAGAGAAAAAAAAGTGCGAAAGCTTGCTGGGCAGATTGGATGGGCCGTTTGGTCTTCTTCTGCCGTCATTTCTATGTTTCTATATTCTATGTTTCTATGCCAAGCAGGAGTATCCAAGGATCTTCACAGAATATTTTAAGATCCGACAACTGAATCGCTTTCCAAATGCAATCACCATAATAATAAATGATGATTGCCAATGCCAGATCTAAAATACTTGAGAGTCAGATCCTAGCTAAGAGGTTAGCATAGCCCTTCTTTCATTTATGAGGTGATGCTTAGCTCTTGTAAGTTGAAAACGTACTGAAAATATTTCACCACATTTGCTCAAAATAATTATGAGCTCATTCATAATCTCCATCTGTGGAGATCTTATGACTAAAGAAAGGGGAAAATCTTAGAAACATGAATTATAAATATTCACAACATGAGACGAAAAAGCATCAAGAAGCAAAATCAGCCTGCTCTCTCTTGCATATTGTTTTCATATTGCAAACATTTCAAACACCCTTTTTAAATCGTGGGAGTTTGGATTCTTCTTCTGTTTTTAGATAAACATGCCCATCTATAATTCATCCATACCTGTATAGGCCAGAGTAGATACTTGACATCACCACTGTCTCCTTCTTTTGAAAACATTTCCTCCGTTCCTCCAGTGGTGAATGACAATAGAGCTAGTTTACCCTACAATGCAAACAAGGGCTACTGGTGAAACACGAGCAAAAAACTTATCCAAAAACGTTGCTAGTCAGAAAAAATGTACATTATAGAAGTTCAATATTCGTTTAGGCGGGTTCATTTTCAGCTGGTTCTAGTCACTCAACTAAGGAGCTAGATGGCTAGAAGCCATATGGGGAAATTCCGCCCCTCACAGGATAAGTTTAGCTTCCTAGTTCCTTGCTGACTAAATTTAGCCACTGCCATGGGAATACCTGGAGGTATTCCCATGGCAGAGGTGGGGGAACAATTTAGCCACCTAGCAGCACTGATTTTGAGGCCAAATAGTATGCCTAAATGTCAGTGCAAGTTGTTGCAACGTCTGTGTGTGCTGAGGGACTAACTGAATATCGGTTCCTCCCCCATGTTGGCAGAATTTCTCCATATTCACAGGAAAGGCAAAAAAATGCTCCCCCTTTAAGGATAGTGCACAGTTGCACATCCATTTAGGCTCTGTGGACTGAAACGAATAGATTACTGAAAAATACAAATGACCACCTTGATAATATTCAGTATTGATGTAGGCCTATCAAGTACCCACCATCTCTATAGTTGTAATTAGTTATAGAGTTAACGTCCCCCTCTGCATTTTCATCTTCCCAGTTACAGTCCCCTGTTTTATTGTAACTTTTTCCTCCTTCTGGTTGAGGTTAATGTACTAATGCTTCTGTTCCCTGTAAACCGATTTGATTTGATCTGTATCATGAAAGTCGGTATAGAAAAGCTTTAAATAAATAAAATAAATAATAAACCCCTTTGTTACCAATGTTACTTAAATCAAACGGAAACCTCCTATTGCCTCCCCCCCCCCCCCCCTCCTCCCCAATTCTCACAAAGCAAGACATGAAGAGTCTTTATTATGGGAGTCAAATCAAGCTAATACATGGACTCCCAACTCACTTCTTATTGTTACATTCGGCGGCTCACAGACTGCCCGGTTACCACCACACGCACCTTCTGTTTCAGGCCCGCCACACAACATCCTGATGTGGAGAAATCGCCTGGCACCTCGCCACTGCCTGCGATACATGCGGCAAGATGCTGTCACCGATTCTTTCAAGGCATGAAGTGGCCTCCTTAGGTGTGTGCGTGCTTCTCTGGCTAGGATTTAAACTCCCCCCTCCCCCCACATGGCCCCTTTTGATGACGACAAACTGAGGCCCTAAAAAGGCCAGCGCTACAGCCACAACTCGCCTCAGCAACAGATCCCTTTACTTGTCAGTAGTGCTAGTTGCTCCAGTGTCTGTCTTCAGCTCCTGTGTCGTCATCATCTTCATCTTTTCAGTTCTTCAGTGTCGTCCTTGTTGCCCTCCTGGTCTACTCCTCACCTGCCTGCCCTGCCTATCCGTCCTGCCTTCCCTTCGGATGGACTCCCAGTATTGACCTCGGCTTGAACTCGGACTCACTTGTCCTCTGCCTGCCATGGACTACAGTCTGCTTCTGGATATTTTTGTCTGCCACCTCCCACTGACTATAGCCTGTCTCTGGATACGCTTGGCCTCAGTCTCCGTCCACCCAGCTAACTTAATGAATCTCTCCATCATCAGAGGCCCCCACCCAAGACCTGCCGGCCCCAGCACTCAAAAACTCAACCCAAGGGGAATGAGGGTTGGTAGAGGCAAAGTTCCAGCTGGACCTCTGCTTCGCTGGGATCCGCCTGCCGACTGTGGGGATCTGCAGGGCTCCTCAGTACTTGGGCCCAAGGGTCCATAAACCAACACTTATAAAGAGAGATAATGCTATATTAAAACCAAATGCTATTTAGAACAGGTAGGAAACCAATCACCATAGCAATGAGAGCTCTCAAAATTGATCCAACAAACATATCTCAAGCACCTCAATTCAGTGGCGTAGCCAAGGGTGGGTCACCCACTTTGGACTCAGGCCCACCCAAACAAACAGAGCTGCTCGACAGAACAGCAGCTCGGTGATGACCTGCCCACGGGGATTCCACTCCCTGCGGGCACATGATCAAAACAAAGGCGGCGCGATGATGGCGCACAGGAACAGAACCGCAGCGGTGCGATGATGACCCGTCTACCGGGATACAAACCCCTGCGGCACAGGAGCAGAAGCGCGGCGGCGTGTTCAAGACCTGCCCGCGAGAGTTCCACCCCTAAAGGCTGAAGAGAAGCCAGATGATGTGACAGGAGGTGAGGGAGGCAGGCTGTGAAAGGGAAGGGAGGAAGAGTGAGACTGTCTCATTCCCTCGCCTCCTCTCCCCATCTGCTTCACTTGCTCAGCTTCCCTTCCCTCCCAATTCCTTCCTACTGAGAAGGAGGGGAGGAAATGGGAACTGAGCTAAGTAAGTGGAAGGGAAGGGAGGGGGTTGGGAGTGAGAGGGAGGAAAAGGAAAGGTATAAAAGAGGAGTGGCAGAGGGAAGGGGTAGTAAGAGGGAAGAAAAGGGGGAAGGGGAGTGAGGGAAGGGGGAAGGGGAGTGAGTAAGAGTGAAGGAGCAGGCATAAGGCTGGCAATGAGGGGCGAGTGCAAGACTAATTTCTGGGGTGTGTGTGTGTGTGTGTGTCAGAGTGAGAAAGACAAAAAAAAGAGACCTTGAATAAAGAATTAGGAAAAGACAGACAAGGGGAAAGTGGAAAAAAAGACACCAGGACCAATCAATTAGAAAAATGAAAAGATCAGACAAAAGGTAAAAAAGTAACCAAATAAATAAATAAATAAATAAAATGTGGACTTTTTAGTGATTGGAATCTGCCATCTTTGGGAATGTGCAATTCTTATAGTTTTTGTATTTTGCTCTTTAGAGTTCCACTGTTCAGCATCTGGTTTCTCAAGCTATTTTGGATTTGTCTGCATGTTTCTATTCCTAATTTGTAGTCCCTTATATCTGTTTTGGATAAGGATCAGTCTGTGTTCTGCCTGTGTGTGACAGAAGTGTAGTATTTTGGCTAGCGTGTCATTCCTCTGTAGCAATTAGTAGCAGTCCAGCTTATTCTGTTTGCTCTATAAGTGGCATATTAGTGTTCTAGGGCTGGTATAGTATTTGTACTGCTGCTTTTTCATAAATAAGGGTGCTGTTTGATTCCTGAGAGTTAGTGCTGTGATTGTATGGAATGGCAAGGTTCTAGGTGTCTTGTTTTTTGCAGGGTTTTGTGTTACATCACAACAGGTTTAACAGTGGAAGAATTTTGTTTTGCTAAGGTGATACCAGAATTTGAATATTTTTATTTTTGCATGTTGGGTTTTAATGTGAACTGTCCTAGTTATTCTCTGCACTCATGTAGTTATGATGATCTCTGCCTTTCTAGAAAGAGGACTCATGAAAGAATACATTATTTATTTTGTTACATGATTGATTGGATTTGATGTCTGTGCTCTTTGTTTTTATTACATGATATTCTTGTGTATTTATAAACTACAATAAATATAAAATTAATACAGATAAGATTTTTAAGGTTGGTAAGGCTTAAAATAATAAGTTAAGATATTGTAAAGTTTCACTCATGATGCATAACAGCTATTGCAGACTACTTAGAAATTTTTTGTCAAGCACACTCTAAGGTATTATTTATGGATGAGAGTATAACAAGTAGGACTTAGATCTGTTAACCTTGGGACCCCCCAAAAAAATCAGTTCTGGCTACGTCACTGCCTCAATTACTTTTGTAAAGGAATATATTGCTTCTTCAAGGGTTTCATATACTTTTGATGTCAACTAGTTTCGTGAGGTTTTAAGTTATAATTTGAAAAAGTCGATTGATTATACATTTTACATACATATATATATTTTTTACAATATGGAAGACTTGTGAAAAGGTAGATTGTATATAGTAGAAATGAGTGAGATAACGTGTGTGTGTGTGTGTGCGCAATTAGGAATTCACAAATTGCTTGAATATGTACTGTCATAGGTGGCTGGTTTGTTGAAAGAGCCATCAGCATGTAGAGAAATAAGAGTTCAGAACAATGCTTCATTTTGGGTTTTGATAAAATTTACTTTTTTTTTTAAACATTTTATATATCTTTTGGCTGTGGACAAACTTGTATTTAAAAAGAATTTTCGAAGAATTTGCAGACAATAGTGTCTATCACTCTCTGCATTTAACTAAACAGAAATGTTTACTGTGAACAAAATATTAACCTGCCTATTACAAGCATTCCACACCCCATGCCCTTACTGTAATTCATGCAATCCCCCAGTATGTGAAGATAACCTTACATGTGACGTGGGATGCCTTCTACTAGTCAGAGGCTGTGAATTTGGGAGCCCAGATAGATCTCTGCTACTCCCAAAATCAATTGCAAGGGAAAAAACAAAACTCGACCACCTAAACCTTTTCTTTCTTTTGCAAACATATTGGGCCAGATTTTGTAATCTACGTCCGATTTTATAACATGCGCGCGCAGTCGCGCAGTCGCGCACATGTTACAAAACCCGGGGTCGGCGCGTGCAAGGGGGTGCACAATTGTGCACGCCGAGCCCTAGGGGAGCCCCGATGGCTTTCCCCGTTCGGAGAAAAGCCTTGGAGAAAACTTTCCTTCTGCCCCCCCACCACCACCACCTTTGTTTTACTATTTACGCCTGCCTCCAGGCAGGTGTAGGTTGCGTGCGCCGGCCGACGCAATCCCCGGGCCCAGCGGCAGTGGCGAGGCCTCTGGCCATGCCCATTCCCCACCTACGCCCCGCCCATTTTTTCAAGCCCTGGAACATGCACACGTCCCGGGGCTTGCGCGTGTCGCTCAGCCTATGCAAAATAGGCTCGGCCCGCACAGGAGGGGTTTTAAAAGGTTACGCACATAACTTAAGCGCGTAACCCTTTGAAAATCCGCCCCACTGAACCCACAGGATGCTCTGAATTTAGGAAACATCCCCATATATAATAATAATTTTTCATATTTAAAATGGAACAAACCTTGAGCAAGCCAGCTTCATAGCATTGTGGGAAATCATGGGCAAAGCCCTGGATGAGCACTCGATCCAGCCAGCCTTTCATAATTGCAGGCATGCTGAACCAATACAAAGGAAACTAGAAAAAAAAAGCAAAAGAATCCAATGAGGAACAGAAAACTAAAGGAAAATAAGCAAACAGATACCTCCTCTTTCCCTGTGTCTACTTGCATTGAAATATGTTGTGGAATAGTCTGCGTTGGAGCATCATATCTCCTATCTCTGCCCAGTCTAAAAACCCACCATTTTAACATTGCTTTTAAATCTTAAAGTCTGGCTCTTCCTGGTCATGGACTTTTGGGAATTTTAATCACATTTACTGTAATCAATATATTTTCTGAAATCTATTTGCCTTGTCTGTGGATTTTGGACTAGTCACAGAGCAGGGACTGTCTCTGGTGTGTATCTGTGCAGCATCTATAGCACTATTTTATATACATCTGTACGGCACCGTCAGTGTCTCGTAGTGCCACAGAAATAAGCAACACTACTTGCAGTAGGATTACTTGGCTCAGTAGTTGGGCTCCTCACGCCAGCAATCCTAATGTTTCAATGGGCATACATATGCTAGCAAGAAGGGGGGTTTTTGGTGCTATTTATTTTTTCTGCTCAATCTTCATTTTACCATGTGCCCAATAGGTTTCCAATACAATAATATTTTTTGGATGGATACTGCATTAAGCAATATTTGTCTAGAGATGATAGGGATAACAATTTCCTAGGTAGTGGATGTAGTATGTGGGAAATTTTATTTGCTTGCTCATTTATTCTTTTGCAACATCCCTCCACCCCATTTTCCCCATCTTTGTAAACCCCTCACGCCCTCAACCTCAAATGATAGATCTGCAAACACATGCTGGCTAGACTTACACTTAGAGCTATACGTACTAAGCACATTTTCCCCACAGGCACAAAATGGAACAAGCACAGATGACTCTTAGAGCTTCTCTTTCAGCCTGCAAGGGGTCCTCCCCAGTAGCATCAATTGTTTTCCCAATCTTTCTCTCTCTGGGATCCAGCATGTTGCTTCTGCAGCAACCCTGATTCCAGTCTTGTCAGACAAAGGACTCCAACTTGAATCCTTTGTACTGCAACAATCAATGCTGCAGCCTGAGCCATAGGGACAGACCAAGAAATATTTTTTAAAGTGTTAAATATAGAGCTCTAAATGTACTAAGAATCAGAATGAACAAATGAATTATAGTTTTATTGTTATCAATAAATGGGAAGAAGTACGATACTTTTCCTGACTGTACATTTGTAAAACCCAATAAGAATATAAGAATATAAGACTTGCCATATTGGATCAGACCAAAGGTCCATCAAGCCCAATATCCTATTTCTAACAATGGCCAATCCAAGTCACAAGTACCCGGTTGGATCCCAAGAGGTAGATAGATTCCAAAATGCTTATCCCAAGAATAAGCAGTAAATTTCTGCAACTCTTCCTTAATAATGGTTAATGGATGTTTTCCTCCAGAAAATTGTCCAAACCTTTTTTTAAAACACAGCTACACTAATAGCTTTCACCACATCCTCTGCAATGAATTCCAGAACTTAATTATGAGTTGAGTGAAAAACTATTTTATTAGTTTTAAATATATTACAATAGTAACTTTTGTTGTGTGTCCCTTAGTCTTCGTAATTTTTGAACGAGTAAACAACTGATTAACATTTACTCGTATCCATTCCACTCATTTTATAAACCTATATCATAGCTCCCCTCAGCTGTCTCTTCTCCAAGCTGAAGAGTCCTAACCTCTTTAGCCTTTCTTCATATGGCAATTATTCCATCCCCTTTATCATTTTGTAAGCCCTTCTTTGAACCTTTTTTATTCTGCTATAACCTTTTTGAGATGTGGTAACCAGAATTGCACACAATATTCAAGATGTGTTTGCACTATGGAGCGATACAGAGGTATTATGATATTCTCTGTTTTAATTCTCCATTCCTTTCCTAATAATCCCTTGCATTTTGTTTGCTTTCTTTGCTACTGCTGCACATTGAGCAGAAGATTTCATTGTATTTTCAACAATGACATCTAGATTCTTTTCCCTGAGTGGTGACTCCTAATGTGGAACCTTGCATTTTGTAGCTATAATTTGGGTTACTTTTCCCTAAGTGCATCATTTTGCACTTGCCCACATTAAATTTAATTTGCCATTTACATGCCCAGTCTCCCAGTTTTGCAATATCCTCTTGCAATTTCTCACAATCCTCTTGTGATATAACAACTCTGAATAATTTTGTGTCACTGGTAAATATGATCACCTCACTTGTTGTTCCCATTTCCAGGTCATTTATAAATATAGTAAAAAGCAGTGGTCCCAGAACAGATCCCTGGAGATTTCCACTATTCACTCTTCTCCACTGGGAAAATTTACCATTTATCCCTACTCTCTTTTTTCTGTCTTTTAATCAGCTGGCAATCCACAATTGGACACTGTCCCCTATCCCATGACTTATTAATTTCCTAAGAAGTCTCTCATAAGGGTCTTTGTCAAATGATTTCTGGAAATTCAGAAACATTATAATCAACTGCCTCACCTTTATCTACGTTTATTTACACCCTCAAAAAAAATGTAGCAAATTTACAAGGCAAGTCATCCCTTGGCTAAATCTATGTTGGCTTTGTCTCAATAAACTGTGCCTATCTATATGTTCAGCAATTTTGTTTTTTAATATAGTTTCTACCATTTTGCCTTGCAGAGACGTCAGACAGACACCAGTTTGTAGTTTCCTGGATCACCCCTTGATCCCTTTTTAAAAATTGGCATTATATTAGCAAGCCTCCAGTCTTCAAGTACCATAGACTATGTTACTGATAGTTTACAAATTTCCAATAGCAGGTATGCAATTTCATTTCTCAGTTCCTTCAACACTCTAGGATGTATACCAACTGGTCCAGGTGATTTGCTACTTTTTAGTTTGTCAATTTGCCCTAGTACATCTTCCAGGTTTATTGAGATTTGTATATATATATATATCTATCTAAATCTATGTATAACTAACTTGCCAAATCTCATAAGAGGATTCTTAAACTCATGTGCCGGGGCTTCTCTGGAACTGTAATCCAGTGCTGTAACCTCTGAATCACTTCTCCTACTAAATCATCTTGCCCCGAGTAAAAGCTCATGCCTTAGAGGACTTCTGTATGCCCTTCAGTATTGGGGCCCCTTTTGATCCCTCCTGTTTAGGCTGCTCCTCCTCCAACTTTAATGAATGGGATACCTTGATGACTGGTTGTGCTAGCTCCTCGCTTCTAAAAAGTATAATTGCCATATTTGCTGACTGTTCTGCCATTCCTTCATGACATACTTGTTGAGAATCTGTTAGGGACCCTACGTCATCTCTCTCTTCCAGAGGTAAATACCACAAAAAAAAAAAAAAATGCCGGGGCATTGCTCCTAGAATCACTGTTTCTTTAAGCCGAGTCACCACCACGATCCGTGGACTGCACACTGCTAGAAAAGCTCTTTTCCCTCTCGGCTTTCTCCCATTTTTTTTCCACTCAAGTTCCTTAAAAGGGCAGTCTCACAGCTTTAATGTGATAGGGAAATGCAGGGAGCTCAAACCCAGATTGCCCTGGCCGGGGGAAAGAACAGCCACCTTCCTGACTGTTGCCACTCAAATTCAGCCATGGTCTCCATGGGGAAAGCGACCTATATAAGAGATCGTTGCCCCAGTAGCCTGCTCCTTTCACCGTCCTGCTGTAACGGCTTCTCCTACAGATAACTGGAGGCAGAGGAAACTACCGATGCCTTCCCTGCTGCACCAGGCTATATAGGGAGGGACGTCAGTACATTCTGCCTCCAACTGCGGCTGGTAGAGGAGGATGAAGCTCCCTTGTCTGGATTGGTCGGGTAGAAGAATGAGGAAACTGTGTTTGAATATTGTGTTTTGTCATGCAGCCCAAAGTGCATTCGTACATGTGCATGGTTTTAAAAGCATGCATAAAAGTACGCATGTTTGCCTCATACCTACAGCATGTACCTTTAAAAAAATTAAGAGGTCAATATTCAAAAGCATTTATCCAGATCATCTGAGTTATCCAGATAAATGCAGACTTTTGAATAACATATCTGGTTAACGTTTAGATATTTTGGGGACATTTGGGATGAAGTTGCATTAGCCGAATATTAGAGATAGCCAAATAACTTATTTTGCTAACTCACAATGTGGCAAACAGCAGCATTATAATTATCCTAGAACATGTTCCCAGATATTCAAAGAATATAGCCCGTTAATTAATGGATTACCAGTAAAAAAAAAAAAACAAAAAACCCTCCCAAGCACCCCTAAAAACCCCAACCACATCCCAAATTGTCAAAATATCCTGCAAATGAAAGTCCTCTTCAGTAGCCCACTGTCCTTTTCCTCATACCCAACCCTAAAACTCCAGCTACACCCAGAATTCTTCAAACCCCTTACTGGTCCCCAGAAACAATTTCCAAATATTTTGGGTGTTTTAGGGGGATGGGGGGATTGACCAGCAGATATGGCATCTGTTATACTGGGGTGGGGATTGGGCCTGCAAACACACACTTTTTTTTTTCATAATGGTTATCGCTTTTTAACTGGCCATAGTCTTTCTTTGAATATAGCTGGATATAATTAAAGTTATTCATGAACATGTACCACGATAACTGAGGATATTCAGCATTTATCAAGCTACATATCCCTAATATCTTATCTGGCTAACCTGAGTCAGATATGAAAACTTTGGAGTTTGGTTTTTTTTAATTGATCTTTTATTGTATCCACAGAGAGGCCAATATTCAAAAATGGAAATTATCTGGCTAAGTACTACCAATCCAGCTATGTGGCACCGCTGAATATCCAGCTAGGATCAGTGGGCACCACTTATCTGGTTAAGTCAGGAGCGGGCAATGGAGAGATTGGGGAGGAATTGAGTTAGCTGGGTAAGTTAACTAGCTAACTCAATATTCAGAGTTAGCTGACTGAATTATCCGGCCAACTCTGGTCAGGCCCTAGTGTTGCCCTAAAGTTAGGTGGTTTAACTTTATCTGGCTAAATATATGATAGATGGGTATATTCAGTGGTGCGGCTGCACCACTGAATGAACAGCATTAGTTAGCCGGATAAGTTTATCTAGTTAACTAGCAAAGCTGTGTGGTGACTGAATATGGACCTCAGTTTCCAAACACACCTCCAAAATGGCCCCTGAGATTAAGAATGCCTCTTTTTTATATGACCAAAAATATACACATTATGAACTTATGCACATACTTTCTGGTGGCTAAAAATCCATTCACCATGAAATGGCAGAGTTAGGTGGATTACTTGCTTTTATCCATGACATGTACGTCTTGATCCTTGGTAAGTTTTGCATTTGGTCTAATATGTCAAGAGTCTCCAGCAAAGTTCCGGACATTCTACAGTAGGAGTTCTGAAAGCCCTTAAATAATACAATAGCACGGAAAACAACTAACCTGGAAATTGTAATTTACTGTTCACCAAACTCAGGTGTAACCCTAAATCTGAAACATCCAAAATATTAGATGTTTCAACTTTTTCATTTACCCATTTCTTCCTGTCTAGTGCAGTATTTTGCTGTGCTCAGCTGATTATAGTTTGTTTTAAGTGAAACTAAAGTACCAAACTAAAAAATGAGAGCACAAACTTTACCTGGAAAATCACTAAATCAGCTTCTTGCACCTTCTTCTGCTCTTCAACCACATCCTTGCACAAACTTCCATGCCGAAAGGCTTCTCTGGTTTCTACTCCATAGTTAAAGTGCTGGGGATTGCACAAATTCCCTTTGGAGGAAGTAAAAGCAGACACATCCTGATCTACTTTTTTCATTCATCAGAATTATCTATTAACAAAGAAGTCGATATTCAAAAGGGTGTGGTTCAGGGAACTTTAGTTGACCGTAGAAACCCCAAGGTTTGAATTTTGCAGCCCCTTTCATCAGCAACATTTTGGCAGGGTATGTCACTACCCGGCAAAAAGGTCAAAGGATAAAAAGAGGAAGAGCAGAGGACATTTCAGGGTCATGGCAAAGCACCAATATTCAGCCCAAGCTGGATAAATCTGGACAGAAAACAGAGAGTCCTAAAATTACTACCCAGGTAACTTTAACCAAGTATATTGAGTGCACACTTAACCTGGCTAAATTCTGCTGGATATCCAGGAACAGTTTTTCTGGTAAATCCACCCAAGTAACTTCCTCATTCCCAGCTTGCTCAATATCGATCCCTTAATATTCACAGAAGGCCATTATCTCTTATTGCCTTTTATCCCAGGACACTTTACATAATCATTGTTAAAATATATAAATCAAAAACAGGTTTTAATAAGCAATTCCCAAAATAAAAACATTTACACCTTCTCATCCTTTTTCTCAGCAAGGCTGAGCAACTCCCTTGACATGGATAGCAGGCTTCCTGGTTTCCAACAGTCTAACGACTGGGTAAGAGAAATAAAGAGTCAAATGAAACTGATTCATTCAAACTTTTATTTTGGATCTACAAGCACATTTTTACAAACTTAAAATGAAACAACTCTCCAGTTTCAAAGCTCACAATAATTTTACAGGTTCAAATCTAGATAAAGTAAACATATGGGTGTATGTTCTGTTTTATTTGATGTTATTTATTTTTATATTGATGTCATTGTTTTAGATATGATTTTATATTATGTTTTATTTATCAATGGCTACACAGCACACTGGGTGACTACAGTGAGGTCAGGACTGGAGGTTTCAAAGTTGGATAAATTAAATACATAAGTTATTTTGATGTCAAAATTCTATTAATCATTTTTTGATAGCAAAAGCAGAACATTTTTTTTTTAGCACAAGCAAGGCATGTTCAACCAGTAGAAGAAAATGTGTGCTGGTTTCCCCAGTTCTCTTGATGCCAATTCAACGTATTGGAAGACTGCTGGCTGGCTGTAAATACAGAGGACATAAGGTAAGAAATAAAACTGGGAAAACTGATGATTATTATGGTGAATCCAGAGGCCATAGAGTGAAGAGCAGTTGGAGAGAGCAGAATGATGGGTATTACTGCAAGTACAGAGCACAAAGCACACAGGATGAGGAATAATAAGGCGACACATCTTAGTGAATGAAGAGGGTTGTCCAACCCGAGGGGTTGATGCAATAAAGTACACCCAGCCTAGAGCACAGGTTTACACCCAGTTTTACTCGTGTAATTTCTTTTTAAAATCAGGCCCTGACATTTTTATATGAATAGTAATATCTTAAGTCTTTAAATAAATATAAAAGTCAAAGAGACGTAAATAGAAGACACAATGATACAAGGATAGGCTGATTATCTCTCATGGGAGAGTCAGATCACTTATGTAGCAACATTGTACAAAAGATCATCCTTGCAGAGAGAAAAGGGCCATTCCCCTATACTTCATTCTACTCCTGATGTGTCACACCAAGAACAACTTGTGTTGATAGTCTGATTTGTAGTTCACAAAGATATCAGTACATTAAATATTAAAGGCTTCTTGAATTTATCAACTTTGATTTAAAAAAAATGGAGAACAGAGCTGATATGTTAACTGCCAGCTTGAAGCATCATAACAATGGTTTCTGATCCTAGGTGTTTATAAATTGCAAATTTAGGTGCTTATTTGCAAAAAAATAAAAGTAGGGGCATTTTTCGGCCAATTCAATTAGATAAAAAAAAAACCAAATAGACGTTATAATTAAAAACTAAACAAGGGTAAGAATGGGAGTGTATGCATTGGTATTTGCAGGGGAGATATGTGGCTAAAGGGGTGACAAGAAGTGTGGGTGTAAATGGGTGGTAGTAGCAGTGGGGTGAGATCCTTCCCTCCTTGTAATCCCTCTTCATTCACTGCAGCACCTCTTCTTGGCCAGCAAAGCCTGGGCTTCCTGTTGTTCCACTCCTCCAGTGTTGCTTCTTCTTCGACTGGCAGGAACTGGACACCCTGTGGTTTCACGTTCCTGGTCCAGGAAGGCTTGGCATCTCCGCTGATCTACTTTTCCAGGCAGTGAACCTTCCTTTCATTCTTGTGCTGACGAGACTTGGGCTCCCTACTAATTCCACTCTGATGACATCATCCAGCCACTGCGCTTGAGTCTCAGCTCAACTCACAGCAATGGGCGACATCAGTAGAGCTCCAGTAGGTAGGCCTATTGTGGGGGATTTTTGGTTAGAACAGTTTTTTTTTTCCACTTTCAACTGAAAATCAGAAGCCTTAATCATAGCATTCCTCTTGATGACTGTAGAAGTCAAGGTTTTGATAATACCTCTAATAAGTCAGAGAAAACAAAAAGGTATTCAGACCTGAAATATATGTCCTCCTGCTTCCCATTCACTAACCCTTGCAGGAGTTAATGCTGCAGCAGCTTGTACGGAAACATTACATTTTTTTGCTGTCTACAGCAACATTTTGTATTTTTTCAGTTATAGCCAAGTGAGATACAATACTATAATAGACAAGATACACTGCTCACTTCACTTTCCGTCAGACCCATACTGGAGCTATTCATTCACCTTAAAACATTTGTTAAAGGTATTCTGGACACGGATGTGCTCAAATTAAAACTTGAAAAACAAAGCTTAATCACAATTGTAGCACTGGAAAGATATGCCAGTTCATTTCCATGCCTTTTGTCAACTACCTCCTGATATAAGTTTCTTTCAAGTACTGATTTCAGAAATAAGATTTTACAGGCAAGGAGAATCTTTTAAATTAGAGGCAGACCGCATTGCTATTAGTAAAGTAGAACTACTTAAAGATAAATGGCATTAAATTATACAGGAAATAGGTCTTGAAGGAGAAAGAATGGAAATTTTGCCATAATTACCAAAAACGAGAAGGAAGAAGTGGAAAAGATTTAATGGTAATATCGGCTGAAGAATTATGTTCTAATATCTCTAACAGTGATTCAAAATCTTTATTCAGAAGAAATGTTTTCAATGGAACTTTAACATCTGAATTAAAGGGCAGATTCTAAGTAAAAAAAATAACATTTGTTTTACATTCTATCCAGTCTTAAAATATGTGACATTAGAGCCTGGAGAAGTAGAAGCTTGGGCAGGATGCCAAAAGGTCAGTAAGATTCCATGCGGCTTATCCTAGGGATAAGCAATGGATTTCCCAAAATTAACAGATTATGGACTTTTCTTCCAGGAACTTGTTCAAAACTTTTTTTTTAAACACAGCTGCACTAATAGCCTTCACCACATCCTCCAGCAATGAATTCCAGAATTTAATTATGTTGAGTAAAAACAATATTTTCTCTTATTAGTTTTAAATGTACAACTTAGTAACTTCAATGTGTGACCCCTAGTGTCTGTACTCTTTGAAAGTGTAAACAACCGATTAATGCCACTCATTTTATAGATCTTTATCATATTTCCCTTCAGCTGAAGAGTCCTAATCTCTTTACCCTTTCCTCACAAGGGAATCGATACATCCCCTTTATCACTTTGGTTGCCCTTATCTTTACCTTTTCTAATTCTGCTATGTCTTTTTGAGATAGGGCAAACAGAACTGCACATAATACTCAAGGTGTGGTGGCACCACAGAGCGATACAGAGGCATTTGGCATTTATGGCCAAGTGAAAAAGTGAGCTCTCACCTGAACACAACATACAACACCACGAGCTGGGAGACTCTGCAAAATGTAGGGGGCTTTAATTTATATTTTGATTAGCAGTTTCCTCCTGCTTTTTGGACTTCCAACTCAATCAGAACCAGTACTGGGGTCCTGGTTCCAGAAGCCTTCAAATCACAAAGATTATGTCCCCTCACAATTGATATTTATTCCAGTTGTTGCAGTGTCAGTCCTGGGCTGGGGGCCAGGCACCAGGGCTCCCTTCAGATCCCTGCAATCCTAGGTCCCCAATCAATCACTAGGTGTCACTCTTAGGCAATGACCATGACTCCCTCTTCCCTGGGGGGGCTGAGAACACGGCTTCTGCTCCCCAGGACTGGTGATTTTGCAGAAGACCTGACCCAGGGATCAAACCATGGACCTTCTGCATGTACAGCATTTACCAGCTGGGCCACTGGGCCAACCCTGGATTTTTATTATTTTTTTTTTTAATATAACTGTATTTTTATTTATAATCTATAAATGCAATCTTCGGTCTGTATGGATGTGATCCTTAACCTTTACTAGAATGGACCATTAACATCTATCCAAATGATTAATAATCTCTACCTTGTTTATATGCCTTATTTATATGCCTATAAAATTTAGGATACAATTTAAATCCCTCATGATGATTCACAAGGCTCTTCACAACATCTCCCCCCTCAACCTATCCTTCCAACTACAGCAACACATCTCCAATAGACCAATCAGAAGTGCATACCAGAACATGCTTCACACCCAGCCAACAAAAACCTCATTGAGGAAACGAGCTCTGTCCACTGCAGGTCCCCATCTTTGGAACCTGCTCCCACCGGACCTCCGCCAAGAACCATGCCTTCCGACATTCAAAAAGAAGCTAAAGACTTGGCTATTCACTCAAGCTTTCCCTGAGAGCTAAAATCTGGTGAAGCGACAGACGATATACCTACCTCTGTACATATGTTCCTGATTTATGGTTCCCAGTTACATTTAATTGAGTTTATGAAAGTTCTCTTTAATAGTTTTCCTGTATACTTGTGTTAATGTATTTCCGCCCTGGAGGCAACTGTTCAGTTCCTTGTAAACCGGTGCGATATGTATTCTTTACAGGAACATCGGTATATAAAAATTAAAAATAAATAAATAAATAAATATATTCAAAAATGTGTTAAATCGCTTCCTTAAACGTTTGAAATAAGGTACAACAACCCATCCATCAATATATAAACAACATAAATAGTACATCAAATTATAAATAAAGCCATCCAGCCCATACAACTAAAAGCCTACTCACTCCTAGTTAAGCAATAGGGTTTGAAAAAGGAGCGTGTGCCTTTAGTCCATGATTATATCAACCACAGACCTTCAAACACAGGAAAAGTGACCACAAATTAGAAATATACAGATAACTAAACTGGAAACCCCAAGAAACCAGAGCCTGCATCCCATGCAACACCAGAGAAATAGAAACAGAAATGCATTTCCTCCTAGATCATGCAAAATAAAGATATCATGCGCCACACATTCCCAAAGTTGATATACTCCATTCACTAAACTGAAAATAAAATGCTTTTTTCTACAGTTGTTGTCTGGACATTCTATTTTTCTAATCACTTTGATCCTCATCTCTTTTTCCTGCTTTCCACTTGTTTATTTCTTAACTCCTTTATTGGATCTCCTGTTTATTTTCTGTTTCATCTCTCTCCTCCTATCTTCTCCAATTCCTCCCCTACATCTCTAACTATTTATTTTATATTCTGCTTTTTGGCGTTTCAGGGCGGATTACATTCAGGTGCTGTAGGTATTTCCCTATCCCCAGAGGGCTTACAATCTAACGGGCCAGATTCATTAAGGCTTTTCTCTCATTTCGTGAATATGGGAAAAACCCTTAGTGAATCAGGTAGTAAGTTTATACCTGAAGCAATGGAGTGTAAAGTGACTTGCCCAAGGTCACAAAGAGCAGCAGTGGGATCTGAACCCCGATTTCCCTGGTTCACAGCCCACTGATGTAACCACTAGGTCACTCCTCCACTCAGAACATTTCTCCTCTCTGGTTCACTCAATCATATCCACATGCTGGTTTGCTCTCGCTCTCTCCCTCTATCATATTGTAACAGACACTACCATTCCATTACCATTAAGTCCTGGCTAATAAGTTAGTAATTAGGGGGAGGCACCATTCATCCACAGCCCCTCCCTTTGATGGGTCCGGAATGGCCAGCCCCTTGCAGAGGTTTTAAGGGAGCTCTCCGCAGAGAGTTCAGGGGACAGTATAGCTTGTTCTTGGAAGGTAGGTGGTGTTGGATTTTTGTGGCCTGCTCTGGGGCTCCAGCAAACCCTGCTAGTAGTCTGTAAGTTGGGTTAGGGATCTGCCTTTTCCTTTCCACTCCCTGGTGGGTAAGAGTTGTAACTCGGGAATATTTTGGGCTTAAAGACATTTTACTTGGTAGGAAGCCTGGAGAGACCCTGGATACCATCTGGACTCATGGAAGGGGAACCCTGTTTTTAGGACTGTGTACATTAGGGAAGACCTGCCCCTCTCACCCTCAACGACGAGAGAGGAGGTGGTGACCTGAGGCCAGGACCTTCCGGTGTTTGCATCAGTTTTGGGGACAAGACTTTGCTTTTGGAAAATCGGGAAGGAAGAAGGGCAGTAAACCTAAGGTTGTGAGAAGCTGCTGTTTCAGCTTGGATTCCACCCATCTGGGATCCCTAAAGACATATAAAAACCTAGAAGACCAACTAACTGTGAGTAGAGAGAACTTTAAGATCATAGAGGAAACCCTTATCTGGAGTCTTCAGCCTGGGGAGAGAGAGAAAGGTTTGGGCTCTCTGTGCAGAGACAGTAACTTTAGATTTTTGTCAGTTTGGAAGAAGTTTCCTGCCCATTTAAGGGATGCCCTGCCCACATGGAGATTATATTTTTTCCAAGCCCTGGAGGGTAGACGTTTCCCTGGTTCTGATGCCAGAGATTCCTGCACGGTGTGAGGAAATAGCAGCAGATTGTAAAAGTAACAGGCTCTGTGGTGCTGTGGCTTACGTTGTTGTGCCATACTTCATCAAATTTCAGCAGTAAAATCTTTATATTTGGATACTAACTCAGTGGCTCTGGTAGTTTAATTTGGTAAATCAGCACACACAGTAAAAGAAAATTACCCCTTTCCCAGGGACAAGAACAAAGGTACAAAAGATCATCCTTAGCACACGGGGCCTTGGAAGTAATCTCCCCACCCCCACTCAATAAGGAATTCAGGCCCTGAAAATAAGAGACTGCGTTCAAGCTAGCCTGGCAAGCCCCAAAGACTCCAAACAAACAAATTCATTGATGGCCCCAGCAGGTTGTACTCCGCACCCAGGGATGGGGTTAGAATATGCACACACCCACACACTCGTTCACTCTCTCTCTCAATCATATACACACCCCCACACTCGTTCGCTCTCTCTCTCAATCAATCATATACACACACCCACATACTCGTTCTCTCTCTCAATCATATACACACACCCACACACTCGTTCTCTCTCTCTCTCAATCATATACACACACCCACACACTCGTTCTCTCTCAATCATATACACACACCCACACACTCGTTCTCTCTCAATCATATACACACACCACACACTCGTTCTCTCTCAATCATATACACACACCACACACTCGTTCTCTCTCTCAATCATATACACACACCCACACCCTCATTCACTCTCTCTCTCAATCATATACACACCCCCACACCCTCATTCACTCTCTCTCAATCATATACACACCCCCACACGCTCATTCACTCTCTCTCTCAATCATATACACACCCCCACACCCTCATTCGCTCTCTCTCTCAATCATATACACACACCCACACCCTTGTTCGCTCTCTCTCAATCATATACACACACCCACACCCTCGTTCACTCTCTCTCTCAATCATATACACACACCCACACACTCGTTCTCTCTCTCAATCATATACACACACCCACACACTCGTTCTCTCTCTCTCTCATATACACACACCCACACACTCGTTCGCTCTCTCTCTCTCAATCATATACACACACACCCACACTCTCGTTCGCTCTCTCTCTCTCAATCATATACACACACCCACACCCTCGTTCGCTCTCTCTCTCAATCATATACACACCCCTACACCCTCATTCACTCTCTCTCTCAATCATATACACACCCCCACACCCTCATTCACTCTCTCTCTCAATCATATACACACCCCCACACCCTCATTCACTCTCTCTCTCAATCATATACACACCCCCACACGCTCATTCACTCTCTCTCTCAATCATATACACACCCCCACACCCTTGTTCGCTCTCTCTCAATCATATACACACCCCCACACCCTCATTCACTCTCTCTCTCAATCATATACACACCCCCTCACCCTCATTCACTCTCTCTCTCAATCATATACACACCCCCACACGCTCATTCACTCTCTCTCTCAATCATATACACACCCCCACACCCTCATTCACTCTCTCTCAATCATATACACACACCCACATGCTCAATCACTCTCTCTCTCAATCATATACACACCCCCACACCCTCATTCATTCTCTCTCTCAATCATATACACACACCCACACCCTTGTTCGCTCTCTCTCAATCATATACACACCCCCACACCCTCATTCACTCTCTCTCAATCATATACCCACACCCTCATTCACTCTCTCTCTCAATCATATACACACACCCACACCCTCGTTCGCTCTCTCTCAATCATATACACACCCCCACACCCTCATTCACTCTCTCTCTCTCAATCATATACACACACCCACACCCTCGTTCACTCTCTCTCAATCATATACACACCCCCACACTCGTTCGCTCTCTCTCTCAATCAATCATATACACACACCCACACACTCGTTCGCTCTCTCTCAATCATATACACACACCCACACCCTCGTTCGCTCTCTCTCTCTCAATCATATACACACACCCACACACTCGTTCTCTCTCAATCATATACACATACCCACACACTCGTTCACTCTCTCTCAATCAAATACCCACACCCACATACTCGTTCACTCTCTCTCAATCAAATACCCACACCCACATACTCGTTCACTCTCTCCCATGCTCTGTCATACACATCTATGCTCTTTCACACGTCTCCCCCTCTGGAAGCAAAAGGGGCAGCAGCAGACTCCTCATTCAGCCCCCATGGCCCACCAGATTCTTCTAGACCCCAGGCAGCGCTACTCTTGCTTCCTGACTGTAGGGAAGCCTAAGATTCCTCTTGTGGCCCACAGCTGCGCTGCTCCTTATTGCTGAGTGAGTGTGTGTGAGGGGGGGGGGAAGGATTCATGTTGCCCCCTGCTCCGGACTGCCACGGGCAGGGGGAAGAAAGGGGAGAAGGCCAATACTTTCTGGCGGCCCTGCAACAGTGCTGCTCCTCACAGCTGGGAGTGGGGACGGTGGTGGCAGAAAGCCGATGCTTCTTGCAGCCCTGTGACCTGTGACCACGCTGCTCCTCACTGCCTGGGGAGGGGGGAAGAGAATGGGAGAAGGCCGATGCTTCTGGTGGCCCCGCAGCCATGCTGGTCCTCACTGCAGATGCTACTTCTGGCCCCACTGTTCCTGGGGAGGAGGAGGATGCACAGGCTGCCTTCTGAGCTGGGCAGCAGCGTTGGTCCTGATCTGTCCTCTTATCCCCCTCCCCTACCTTTAGGGAAGGCCCTAAGGGGAGAAGGGATATCAGGACAGGTGTAATAACTCATTTTCTGCCCCCCCCCCCCCAGCACAGAACTCTTAAGGCACAAGGGTTGTATTGGATGGAGGGGAGATAGTTCTTCAGTGACAATCGGGCCCGATGCATTACAGTGCGCTCAGCCAAGCGCACTGGTTAACCCATGGTCGGAAGCGCGTTTTGTACGCAAGTCCACAACACCTTATGCTATAAGGGGATTAGCGCATCCAAAACGTGTGTCCAACCCCCTGGGAAGCTAATAGCATGTAAATTCATGTTGATGAGCACTATTAGCTATTCCATCCCAATGCAAAAAAAAAATGATAGAGGATGGAACGGCTCCCCTGTGAGGAAAGGCTAAAGAGGTTAGGGCTGTTCAGCTTGGAGAAGAGACAGATGAGGGGGGATATGATAGAGGTGTTTAAAATCATGAGAGGACTAGAACGGGTAAATGTGAATTAGTTATTTACTCTTTCAAAAAAAATACAAAGACTTAAGGGACTCTTCATGAAGTTAGTAACACATTCAAAACAAATTGGAGAAAATTATTTTTCATTCAACACACTATTCAGTTCAAGAATTCATTACTGGAGGCTGTGATTAAGGAAGTTAGTATAGCTGGGTTTAAAAAAAAGGTTTGGATAAATTCCTGGAGAAGTCCATAAATTATTAACCAAGTAGACAGAGAGAATAGCTACTATTTATCACAGCATGATAGCAGCATGGGATTTATTTACTGTTTCTGATGTTACCAGGTTCTTATGACCTGGATTGGCCACAGTTGGAAACTGGATACTGGGCTTGATGGATCCTTGGTCTAACCCAATATGACAATTATTCTGTTCTTATGTAGATTGCTGGCAGGGCAGGAGCAACTCACGATTGCTTCTTACTCTCCCGCCCCCCCCCCCCCCCCCCCAAGACTCCCAGATGGGGTAAACCATGGTGTGGGTGGGAGGGATGCAGAGGGTGCAGTGTCAAGCCGCCTCCTTTCTCCATACTTCTGATTTCAGTTGCATTGGGTTTCTTTTTTTTGTTTTTTTACATTAAGAACTATTCCCCCCTCCCCTTTTTTGCCATCTCTCTCCTGATTAGTCTGACTGTGACTAGATGGAGAGTCTTTATGTTTTGCCTGTGTATTTAGAATGCTGCTCCTTTATATTTGAAGGGAATTCATGATATACTGACCTTTCATAAGCATTGCAAAGTGTGTGTGTTTTTTTTTGTTTTGTTTTGTTTTTCAGTTTGCTTTTACCTAATTAGGTTTTTTTTAAATTTTATTTTATTAGAAGTCATGAGAACAATAAGAACAAGCATATAAGCAGAAGTGAAATAATAATTAATTAGAGCATAAAAGCAGTATCTATAAGGCTGCAGGGAAATATCAAGTTGCCAAGACAATTTATTTTTAACATATATTTTTAGTGTAGGATGCAAGTACCTAATTAGTTTTGATTGTTTCTGATTTATTTTTTCTTGCTTATGTATTTTTTAACTGTATTAGGTTATGTTTATTGTTGATTATATATTATGAACTACTCTGTAGTCTTATGTGGGATGGGCAGTAAACAAATTTTGAAATAGATAAAAAGAATGATTATGGCAATATCCCATTTATGCCTCTGTTATAGCAACACTATCTAAGTCCGCCTTCACTATTAGGGCTCACAGATCTGGAGCTTTATTGCCTAGATTAGACTATGAGCCTTCTAGTTTCTTCCTCTATGGAAGTTATTCCATACTCTTAATCAGCCTTGTTGCACTTCTCTGTACCTTTTCAATATATATTATGTCCTTTCTGAGACTGAGTGACCAGAACTGTACACAGTGTAACCCCCCTTTCTGGCAGAGGGTACCTGATGCAGTAAAGTCCCAGGGCTGTCTTTACTCTCCCGGAGCTCCAAAATACTCTTGCAGCAAACTTCAACCAAAGGGAGGTTCTTCGATAGGAAGGAGGCCTAAGCCGCCGTGTCCTTGGTGCTGTGGTTCAGTCACTCCTACACGTAGCTCAGTTCTCGCAATGAGAAAGGTCTGATCCAAAAGGCACATTTGAATAAACCAGCTCAGAGCCCAAGGTTAGTGTTCAAATAAAAAGATTTACTTAAGCTTGAAAAACAGGATCCATGCAGTGATTCCAAAAATCATGAAGAAAATACAAATCAAGAAAAATTAGGTTTCTCTGTCCAAAGAAAGTGCCCCTCTTCATGATTAATTGTTCCTGGTCCAAAATGCCTTCCTCAGTAAGGGTAGGTAGGGTAGGATAGAAAACCTTTCCCCAGCTTCAAAAATAGTTAAATCTCCAAAGAAAAAAACTTCTCAAGATACTCAAAAACTACAATGTTTTCCACTTTGCTGTTAACTGGGCGAAAGACATAAAACAGGGATTCAGTCCTTCCTTCCAGGGGGTCCTGGCTCACAGTCCAGAACCGATGCAAAAATCCTCTCAGAAAACTTACTCAGAAGTTTCTTCACATGGCTAGGTCTTGAGGACCTACCCAAGTCTTTTCCGACAGTCCGCTCCTCTGCACTGGGAGATCCAGTATTGATCTCCTGACTTCTGCGGATTCGCCTTCCCTCTGGCTACTTCATGTGCTCAGTGGCAATTTGTAGCACGCAGACCCATCCCAAAAAGAGGATGTCCCTAAAGCTGGGGAGGTGCAGGATATACAAGTAGCCGACCTACAAATATCCTGCCATGACCACTGGGAAAATATTAGAGCGGGTTCTAATCCCAGTTACCACAGAATTCAAGATGCAGAGGCACCATGCATTTGAATAATGGCACTCCTTAATAATCAACATTCATACTGCTGCACATTGAGCAGATGTTTTTCAAGATCCTTTTTCTGAGTGGTAAAAGCTAAACTAGAGCCCTTTATTTTACGTGAGAAGCTTGGTTTGCTTTTCTCATGTGCATTACTTTGCATTGGTCAGTGCTGACACTTAAGGTCCGATTTTGGGGTTTTTTGTTTGTTTTTGTTTGTTTTTTTTAAATGGTCGCACGCATAAAAAGCAGGGGTTACACATGTGGCTGGGCCTTGTGCGCACTGCATGCATTTTAGAACAAGCCCGGCCATGCGCTGTTACGTGCAGAAGTGCCGGGCCCTTTTCCCCTCTCCTCCCCAACCTCAAAACTAACCCTACCTATCCCTTTTTTTTTTTTTTTTTTAATTTTCATACTTTCTGCTCGGGAGCAGAAGTAAACTCCGTGTGCCAACCAGCTGCCAGCGCAAGCTTCCTCAGGACAGTTTTCAATCCATGAGAGAACTTTTCTTTTAATCCCTTGAGGACCTAGGTTCATTAAAAAGCCTTTGTGAAAGCTAAAAAAATCCAAGTACATTAATCAACTAATCCCTCTCAGCCATGCTTGCTGATGTCATCAAAGTACTCTAACAAATTAAAAGGGGCATTACTTCTCGCTCAGAAATATTGTTCATTTTTCTCCAACATATGTGGCCAAAGCTTCTAACTTTTTACTATAGTCTCTAAGGTTTTCTTGGATCAGAAGTTAGACGTGCAGGTCTATAATTCCCAGGGCCATATCTGGAACCCTTTTTAAAATGGGTGTTACTTTAGCAACGCTTCACTTCTCTGGCACCGAGGTTGTTTATAATGAAAGGTTATATACTGTTATTAGTAGCACTGTAATCTTGTTAAAAGTTCTTTTAGAACTCTTGGATCAATGTAGTTTTGGCTCCGGTGATTTGCTACTGTTTAATATATCAATGTGTTATTAAAATCTCTTCTGCTGCCTCAGTTTGAGCCACTTCTTTGGATTTATGCCCTGAAAGAATAGTTCTAATTGGGGGGAAGAACATCCGCCTGTAATAAAATAAATAAATACATCGATGCAAAGAATTCATTCAGGTTCTTTGTTTGTTTTACCTTACCCGAGTGCAGCTTTAACACACTGATCATCAATTGGCACCACATGTTTTCTGGCAAACATTTTACTCATATTGCATAAAAAGATTTATTGGCAGCATTTTTTTCCTAGTGTGTGTTTTTCTATGTTTGTTTGTGAGTGTGTTTTTTTTAGCAACTTACTTTTCAGATTATTTTTTCAATTCTTTTTGCTGCTCCAGTTAGGAAACTCTATTCTTGGGGCAATGTATTCATTTTCTCAGAGTCAGAAGCTGTATCATATAGATACAAATGTCATTCTCTGGGCCCAGAACAATTTTGTAAGGTGGATATAGCTAACCTATGACCAATAAGGCCTGGGCTATTGGTGCAGTATACCAGGGGGCACCCCCACTCCCTCACAGGCAGGCCGATGCAATATCAGCGTGCCGAAAACGGGCTCCTAACCGGCACATGGTTTTTAAATTAAATTTTTTTTTAAAACCTTCTCCTCCTATTTGTTCCTCTGACTTAATATCGCCATGATATTAAGTCAGAGGAACTATAGAAAAGCTGTATTTTCTGCTTTTCTGTACAGTTTTTGAGCTGCTCAAAATTTAACACCTACTCCAGGGCAGGCATTCATTATGGAGAGTAAAAATGTGCGCATTGGGCGCACATTTCTTTTTTGGCGGAATGGGGATTGTCTGAACCGGCAATCTGATCCATAGGTCGGTGGCGATCGAAAGCTTTTCTTTCATATGTCAGGCATTGGCAATATGATAGATGAGGTGGTATGAGATGAGGGATATTAATAGTGTTTTCTTTTCTTACAGAATCGCGGGGGAGCCACGGGGGTCGGGAATGTGCCTGGGTCATGGGCCATTCCTTTGTGCACTGGGCTCAGTGCAGGGCTGAGCGAAGGCCGTATGGGCTACACCTGAACTTGGATGCCAGGCACTGGAACATCAAATGGTTTAGCATTCGGGAGATGAAGTGGGGGAGTTTATCCTTCTTGCAGGAGCGGGTACTGGAGTGCGGGGTTCCACAAATTATAGTAATTCATCTTGGGGGGTAATGATATAGGTGAGTGTTCCTGTAGGGAGTTGGTGGCTAAGGTTTGAAAGGATGTGGCGTCCGTCATGAATGGATTGCCTAATACAAGAAGAGGATGGTCAGACATCATAGGACGGTGGCGTTTTAAGAATGAGTCATTATGGAGGAAAGGGGTTAAAAAACTGAATAAGCAGATTGGGAAATGTGTTATAAGGCACGGGGGGGTTTTGGGTGCGACCCAAGTGGTCGTGGGAGATCATAGAGGGGGTTTTCAGGGGCAATGGGGTTCATCTTTCAGATGTGGGTATTAATTTACTCTGCAGGAAGGTTTAGAGCAGTTGATTGGTGAATTATAGGAGGCCGCAGTGGGGGGGAACAAGGGCAACCAAGGTTGTCTTTTTGTGGCAGTAAACCCAAGCCCAATGTTGTTAAGTTTATTATTGTGTTGTAAAGGGGCATTGGGGGGGGGGGGGGTTTGTGTAGCTTGAGGGATGCTACATGAGATGGCCAATGAGCAAGAGGGGAGCCAATGCTCAAGGCTGGAGCTTACCCACGCTGGGGAAGTGGCGGGGTAAGAGGAGGAGAGGACGAAGTAGCTCTACCACTGGGACGTGGTGGTGGGCACTTAGAGATGAACAAGGTGGGGGGGTGGTGCTTATATGGATTTTGTATAAATTTTGGGGCTCGGGTTATGTGATGAAAGAAACTGCGGCCTTTTTATTAACCAAATAAGATATGTGTTGTGTCATTTGTGAGGGGGGGGGGGGGGCGGAGAGGGAGTACTGAGATGCGAGTGAGGGTCTTGCCTCTTCACGTTACTAATAATTCCTAACATTCTATTTGCTTTTTTGACTGCCACTGAATGCTGAACTGAGGATTTCAAAGTATTGTTTGCAATGATGCCCACATCCTTTTCCTGGGTGGTAACCCCTAACATGAAACCTACCATCGTGTAACCACAGTGTGGGTTACTTTTCCTCCCCATGTGCATCACTTTGCACTTGTCCACATTAAATTTAATCTATTGGAGTGCCCAGTCTCGCAAGATGCTCTTGCAATTTTTCACAAACTGCTTGTGATTTAACGTGGAATAAATTTGTGTCATCTGCAAATTTGATCATCTCGCTTCACTCCCATTCCCAGATCATTTATAAGTATATTAAAAAGCACTGGTCCCAGTACAGATCCCTGAAGCATTCCACTGAGAAAACTATTTAGTCCTACTCTTGTTTCCTATCTTTTAATGAGTTTGCAATCCACAACAAGACATTGCCTATCCTGTGATTTTGTAATTTTTTTTAAGAAGTCTTATAGAGCACTTTGTCAATCGCCTTCTCAAAATCCAAATACACTACATCCACCAGCTCATAATTATCCACATGTTTATTATCCCCTTTACAAAACTATAGCAGATTGGTGAGGCAAGATTTCCCTTGTGCAAATGCATGTTGGCTGTATCTTACTTCACAATGGCACTGGTGAAGCCAGCGTGAATGTGCGTACAAACCATACAACAAAATCGGTGCTGGTCTCAGGTCAGCCTATGCTATTGTGAAGTAGAGCCCCAGTGGGGCAAGAGAAACTGGGGATTGGCTCCTGCCCGTGAAGAATCCCAGATGGCTTTTTTGCCTAAAATTTCACACATTTACTCAGAGGAGCTGAAGACAGTTTTTAATGTACACTAAAGAAAAAAATGAAATAAAAAATAAAATAAAACAAAATCAAAACCAAACCCACCAACAAAACTAAAATGAATGAAATGAAAAGCAAAACCTCCAGACCCCTAAAAATTAGAACCCTAACCACCTTGCTGAGCAGACTGGATGGGCCATTTTGGTCTTTATCTGCTGTCATTTCTATGAAAACTACCTGGGTAGCTTCACGCTGAAAATTTACTATAAGGTCCGCATATACCATGCTGCACTACAGGTAACTGAAAATTGATCACTTCTTGTCTGAGGCACCAGAAGGGTGGCAAGCACGGACTTACTAACATGTTACACAAAGGCAAACAGAAAAGATCCCAGGAGCCGGAGATGGCAGTTTCCTCTTTAGAGAGAAGCTTGCCACAGCAGCAGCTGCTGAACCAGCGTTCACAACCAGGGTGGCCAAATGCCTGGTCTTGGACCGGACAGTCTGGTTTTCAAGCTAACTGTAGTGTCCGGTGAAGCTACTTGCATGGCCCTAGGGCAGCATCTGAGTTGTGCTGGCTGCACACGGCCAATCAGAGCAGGTCTGGCCTCAGTCCTCCAATCAGCTGCCTGTTCTTTGTCTCAGGAAGCTGACAGCCAGAGAGGGAGGGAGAGGCGTGCAGAGTCTGTGCCTGCAGGCTGGAGCTGAATCCACAGCTACCTCTCGCTGCCTCTGCTTCCCGCAGCTTAATGAGTCATGCTGCCCCCACCCCCGCCGCAGGCCTTCCCCTTCCCAGCCGGGACCTGCCCCGCCTGCCACCATAGCTGCCTCTCCAACATCCCATGGCTCAGCCCATGAGAACTGCAGCTTCTTCTTCCCACCTCACTGTGCCGGTCTGAAGTTGCTGTGCCAGTGGCTGCCTCTCTGCTACTCACTGTGGGCTGTGCCTTCCATTCTCTCCCCCTGGTCTCATTTTGCGTGGCTGCTTTAGCCTCGCATCACTACGGGCTAGCAGACTCCCTCCCCCCTTAACCTGTTTTATTGTATTTTTTTTTTTTGGTTCTACTTCCTCTGCTGGCACCACTCCTCCCTCCCTCCAATGGTTAGCTATTATCTCTTCTCCTGACCGCTGCTGTGGCAGCTGCAGCCAGACAATCCAGCTAGATAAAGTCATTTTTTTTTTGATAAAGAAAGGAAAAAACAAAACGGAAACAAACAAACAATCTTAACTTGCCCCTTGGCAAGTTGGAATTACTTAATGTTAAACAAAAATGATAGTGTACTGCAGTGACCCCCCCCCCCCCCTCCCTGACTAGCATCCCATTTCCTTCTGCCTTCCCAGCATCCCCAGCCCTGTACCCGGTCTCTCTTCTCCCTACATGAATTTGGTCTCCCACTTCCCTACCCAGTATCGCCCTGCTTTCCTGAGACCTGTTGGGCTGCCCTGTGCCCCAGGCAGTCCTAGGGAATAAAGCTGCTCATGTGGGCTGCCTCCCTGTGTGACAGGATTGGCCAGCAGCTGCATATGGACTAGGGAGGGCTGATACCAATACAGTGATGGCATGCAGCGCTGGCACCCAGCCCCTCGATGAGTGCATCAATCAATGCCTTCCTCCCAGACCTTGTACATTGCACTCTTTTCCTCTTTCCCTGTCCAGCACTCCTTTGACACTGTGACAGCATGTATGAGAGTGTGTGAGCATGTGTAACGAAGGAAGCATGCGTGTTTATAAGTGACAGAGAGGGAGCATGTGAGAGAATGAATGGTTGTATAAATAAGAGGGAGACAACCCCCCCCCCCCACACACACACATCTCCACCAATAATCCACAATCTCAGGATGACTGGAATTCAAAACTTCCCAGATATGGAGAGCAGGGAATTTTTAAAAATCCTTATTAGTTTTAGTTACTGTGTGTTACTTGATGTGTCAGCTGTTTTGAAATACTTTATGGGTGTTTGGGAAATTTTAAAACATTTTATATAAATTTTTGCTTATTCAATGTTCTATTCATGAGCTGTTTTGAAATATTTTTCTGTTTAGTTGTATGGTTTTACTGTTATGGTTGATGTTTTCTATGTCTTGCTTTTATTGTTGTATTATGAGGAAAAGGTGAGGTTTCTGTTTTTCAATTACACTGCATATGGTCCAGCTTGTTGCAGTTTCCAGTTTCGATTTTGTCTGCACATTTGTATTTATACTTTATAGTCTCTTTATTCTGTATTTGACGAGGGTCTGTTTATGTTCTGCATGTCTGACCAAGCTGAGGTATTATGTTAGCTTGTAATTTCTGTGTAGGGATCTATAGCAGCCTGCCCCACAGAGGGGAGCAACTGAGAGTAGGGGGATCTCCTTCATTGCTCTAAGAGGTTGCAAGATAGTTCACAGGCAGGATTTAACACTTATGTAAATGTATTAAAATTTATGGAAATGAGCACATAAACCACTACCCCTTCCCCTCCATTCCTCCGGTATCCAGTCCTGGTCTATGGAAAAGCTGGCAACCCTATTCACAATGTGGGTCTAAGAGTGCAGGGTCAGAGCCAAGTGTGCCATGCAAACAGCAAGCAAAGAGACAGAAATGCATCACAGACAGAAGTAGAAACTGCATAATTTGCAGTTGGCCTTGGCTTGCCTTAAGCAGAGGTTTATTTTTTTCCTATCTTATTCAGGATGCTATACTAATGCACTTAAGATCCATTTAATTTTATTTTGGAGTACTAACAAATGCTAGGAAATACCGTAACTGCTTATGAGAGGTCTGCTATGTATGCTGGAGGGATTCAAAATCTTACAGGGGAAGAGGAAGATGGGAGTAGTTTAATCAGCATGAGCATCTCCACAGGACTGCATTAAAACTATTGTGACAGGGAAACTGATGATGCTGGTTTCTCACTCCCATGTTTTGGAAGTGCTGTGGAGGGATGAGTAAACTATTTGTTTTTCACTGTTTTTTCCTACTTTATGAGTTTTCTTTCACCCCATTGTTGGATGGGAGATCTGTGTGTGATAGAGTTACTGCAAGGCATTTGCTGCCACCTGGTGTCCTCTTCACAGAGTATGCTTGCAAATTGTACTAATATGTGCTTGTTCCAGGGCACAGCTCCCGCAAAGCAAGTGTAACCACCCAGCATGTTGCTCACACAAACATTGAAGATTCACTCCAGGACCTTTCTTGTAGGGGGCACAGGTTTCCCTGTTAGATCCTGCTAGTGAGAGTGTAAGGTCACTTCCATTCTGTTAACATCACCTAACTCTGGCACGCCGTAGCTCACGGACACCCGCCCCTCCCACCCTTGACCACGCAACAACAGATTAGGTAAACCAAGATAACTTTTATTAAGTGGATGAAACGGCCACAGCCAGCATTTAACATTATAACCTTATTACTTTATATTGCAGCAGCTTAAAACGCAATTGGCATTAGCTAAATGCCACGCCCTCACCGGTACCTTGCTTGTTCTTCCCACCCCAATGCTTTTTTGGAGACGGCAGCCCTCCATCCTTCCGCTCCGTGAAGGTGGTATACCATTGGCACCCCGCTCCGTGAATGCCAATCCCGCCTTCCGCTCCGTGAAGGGGGAACACCCGCCACTGGCATCCCGCTCCGTGAACGCCTCCGTGGCTACTGCCGCTCCGTGCAGTATTCTGCCGCCTCCTCCCACCCCTGGCCTTGCGGGCCGCGGTTATTGCTTATGCCAGGCCTTCATTGGGCCACCCCCAGACCGGCCATTATCTCGGTCTCCGCCATGCTGGCCTTGCGGGCCGCGGTTATTGCTTATGCCAGGCCTTCATTGGGCCACCCCCAGACCGGCCATTATCTCGGTCTTTGCCATGCTTAGTTATATCCATGCCCCCGCTTTCCCCCTATGCAAAGTCCTTGGTGCTGTGCTCCTCCCCTTCCCCCTCCCCCAACACCAAAAACTTCCCCTCTATGCAGTGATACATCCCCTTATGCTCCGGTGAGGGCACCCGCCAAAGTAGGAAACAGTAAAACCTTATTTGTTTCCTACCCCCACTAATTAATTAAAGCTGCTGTGGCCGTTTGCAGAGCGAGGATAAAGATATCTACCCCAACGTCTGATAAGTGGACCCCATCTGGCCTATACATGCCTTGACATGATGGTGAAATATCATCATGCTTGATGACATATCCCCCTATAGCTCTCAACCACGTCCCCACTTCTTTATTCAATTTGCGCCTGCTTTTGCGATGGATTTATGCGACCTCGCGTCCCTCCATACCAATCGGGGGATAATGTGGGACCATACCAATACCACGGCTGGCCATATAGCCTTAATTGCAGTCAAGTCCTTCTTGATCGTGATTATTAAGTCAATGTTTTTGACTGCGACCAAATCGTTACCGCCCAATTGACAGATGATATCAGGCTGTGGTAGTTGCCTGGCGTATTGGAGGATGCAAGGCATTAGTTGGACCCCTCATCCCTCGTTTGCCGAGCCAGAATAAGCTGGCCTTGCTACGAGGTATGCCCATCTGCTCGCTGGAGGTCTTTCTCTTGGTTCTAATGTGCGCCCAATAAATGTACGAGTGCCCCATATCACTTTCGCGCTCCCCGCTGGCGAGTCTATGATGGACAAAATAAAACGGTTATGTGCAACAGGACGGTAAATATATGCTTTTTATGTTTGTCAGTGAGACTGTTCATTGGGGTGTCTGGTTATTGGGTCGTATGTATGTTTTGAATTTACCGGATTTCCACCGCCCTAGCGCCTTAATTTGATCTTCGCTTAAACCGCTGCTGGCGAAGGATGCTGCGCCTATTCGGAATGAATGTGTGTGATAAGCTCCCGCGTCTTCCCCTATCTTTTCCAAGCCTTTGCGTAGCATACTGATAAACTGGTAACGCGATAGCGCGTTGCCATCTTTGTGTTTTAGAAAGGGCCCTCCCCCCCAGCGGGCGTACTTTGAGGTATTCTGTTGTAGCCCTTACGGGGCATATCACCCCCGTATGAGCAGGGTATAATGTAATCCAGCGACCTACTGCCCGTTGATCAGTTTTTGCTCGCCTGAGAAAGATCTGTACTGTCTCATTAAACAGCCTTATGTTTTCTATCAGGAGACCCCCATCCGATGCCCTGGTGGTCACCTTTGCCCTCGGGATAAGCTCGCTGTTTCTAAATGCACCAAAGAACATTAGTGAAAAAGCCACGGTCCATAGCTTTACCTCATAATTGTCCCAAACTAGGCTGGGGAGCTCCTTTACCAGTGCTTGTAGCAGCATTGGTGTGATAGGCTTTCTGGCGTCCCTTCTAACTGGTTCTTGTCTCCGCCAACCCTCTAATATCTTTTTTATGAGAAAGGAGTTGCTAATTGAGCCTATCCCCCATAGTTTGGAGACGAAAACAATAGCAGCTACATGTTGCCCTGCCTGTGCTCTTGATGCTCCCGAGTTCTTGAGGTAGAGCAAGAACTCTGTTACATTTCTCTCTGTCATTACATTTCTCTCTGTCATTGTCCCTTGAACTTGCGTGTTATTTGATTGGCAAAATTTTTGGAACAGGCTCCCGCCGCGTGCATATGCTCTCCCCGTACTCTGCCAGAGCCGATCTCAATATGGAGGCGATTCCGGGCACCCTAATTCCCAAATCCGCGGAGGGACGTGATAAGGGTGATGCTCTGCTTCCGGGGCCAGGAATCTGAAACGAGACCACTGACAACGAGACAATGCATCAGCGATGCCGTTAGCTTCCCCCGGAACGTACTTAGCCTTAAAGACCAGGTTAATGCGCAGGCAGAGCAGTACTAAATCCCGCAATAGCCTAATGACCCTAGGGGAGTGAGCGGTGAGAGAATTTTTCGCCTGTACAACCGCCATGTTGTCTGACCAAAAAACCACTCTTCTGTTGTGGAAACATGCTTTCCACATGTGTATTGTTGCAACGATGGGGAACAATTCGAGAAAAGTGATGTCTCTGAGTAAACCCATGGCTTCCCACTGTACTGGCCATCGTTCCGCGCACCATTTCCCAGCCAGATAGGCCCCGAATCCAGCGCTCCCCGCTGCGTCGGTGTAGAGCTGCAGCTCCCTATTGGTCATGATCGGGTCCCTCCAAACTGTCCGCCCATTATATTCCCCTAGGAATGTCTTCCATACTATGAGGTCCTCCCTGAGCTCCTTGGTGATTCTAATGAAATGATGGCTCCTGCGAATACCTGCTGTGGCTTGGGACAATCTTCTCATGAAGGGGCGACCCATGGGCATGATCTTGCAAGCGAAATTGAGGTGACCAATGAGTGACTGCATTTGTTTTAGCGTGATTGTTCGGTAGTAGATATGTTGGCCCGTAACGCTGCTATTTTTGCGGGCGGTAGGCGTGTGACCATTTGCAGAGTATCAATTTTGATACCGAGAAATGACAATTTTTGTGACGGTCCTTCTGATTTGTGCTTAGCTAGCGGAATGCCTAATTCGTCAGTTTTCCGGGTGAATGCTTCGAGGGCTTGCGCACAGGCCTGTGTGTCCCTATGGCCGGTAAACAGAAAATCATCCAAATAGTATATGATTTTCCCTTTCCCGATGTCCTGCTCTACAGCCCATTGCACAAATGTGCTAAACCTCTCAAAGTAGGCGCAAGATATAGAGCAGCCCATCGGGAGGCATTTATCGAAGTAATATTTACCTTGGAACTGAAACCCCAACAGATGGAAGCAGCTTGGATGTATTGGAAGCAAGCGGAAGGCTGATTCAATGTCGGCTTTTGCCAACCATGCCCCTTGCCCCCAATGCCTCACCATGTCTAATGCCTGGTCAAATGAGGCGTAGGCAACCGAGCATGCTTCGGGGTCCAAGTAATCATTCACTGACCCACCCTCTGGGAAGGATAAATGGTGAATCATTCGGAATTCCCCTGGCTCTTTTTTGTGAACCACCCCCAGAGGGGAAATCCTAAAATGAGGTAGAGGTTTGTCCTTGAATGGGCCTTCCAACCTACCCATGTCGCTTTCTTTTTTGATCTTTAGTGCAATGACCTCTTCATTATTCCTCGCAGATAAGAGATTCTTAGCCTCTGTGGCGGTTTCTGGCCCCATGAAAGGTATATGAAAACCTTGGGAAAACCCTTCGTATAGCCATCTGGCCTCCTTGGGCTGATAACCCTTTAAACAGACCTGCAAGCTATGTATCTTAATGGGGGTAGGTGCTCTAATGAATTTATTGTTGCTCTGTGTGGGGGATGGTTCCTCCCCTTGAGCATTTTGTTTGAGGGTGGCCTGCACCGCATCCCATGCAGGCGTGTCTGAATTTGCAGGCAGCAGCGAATCTGCAAAAACCAGAGTTGAACAGCCTACAGATGGGAGTCCCCCCACCCCTAAATCTAGTGGCTTGCCCCCACCTTTGCCCTTGACGAAAGGGCTGACCTTGCCGAAATGGAAATCTTCCCGTAAAAGTATGTTGGCGAGGAGTTAACCATGTACTCGGCTGGTATGCATTGCCAGCGAAGCCAGGGACAACCTCCTGCACCATACTCCAACCAAGCCGTACCGCCATACGTGCGATAAGCACCACAAATGACGTCCTGGTAAGCAATTAAGGAGCAACATTTTTCAGGAAATTTTTGACCTATGATGGATGACAGAATTCTGAATCCTGCTGACCAATTAGCTAGCGTTTTAGCGATGCAGGGTTTCTCCCTAGCTGAGAGTTTGCACGCTTCGTGGCATTTGGGATCGGAACCCTCCCCTTCTTTCCTGAGCAGCTCGAATATATCTACATATTCGCTGCGCCATATTTTCTCTTTTAACGCCTCTGACACATGCGCGGTTAGTGAGCCCACTGTACATGTGTATTGTGCAGCGTTATTGCCATTCGTGGCTGAGCTACCAGTGGTATTGTGCCCATTGGTCCCCAGCTGACCCACCGTTGTTCCAACCGCTGTAGCTGTGGTTGGTGTTCCAACAGCTGTAGCTGGGGCTGGGGTTGGTGTCACAAGTAAAATATCCCCCATGGGTCGTCCTGACTGCCCTGTTTCCTGTGTTGGGCTAGTGTTAGCATTACCCTGCCCATGCCAGTTATCGAAAATAGCTTTCATAGCAGCGAAATTGTCAGTAGGAGCGCTTTGTGGCCCCAGCCACACTTCGCTGCCATTCCTTGGTGGTGGGTAACTGGGCTGTGTTGGGGGTACCTGCACATTACCCTGGCCCCGGTTTAAATCAGGGTACTCACAGTTCTGTCCTTCTTGCGGTTGCCCGTGTTGTCCATGAGCTGTCTGTTGACATGCTGGTGGCTGGGTGTTGCCAGCTGAACTGTTGGAGCTGCCCGCTGCACCGTGCTGTGGACCGATGGGCACTGAGCCAGGGGATGGGCTAGTGGTATGCGTTAAGGCATCCAGCATTGCCTTCACCCTGTCCGTGCCATGGATAGCAGCCGCTGACCAGGTTTGGTCCATGAGCTGACGCAGCTGTCGTTCGGTAACATTGCCGAAGTTCTCTCGTGGCAGTGCTGCAGGGGTCGGTGCTGCAGGGGTCATGCCCCGTGGAGGGGGCTGCTCCGGCACATAGCAGCCCAAATGGCTGATGCTACGCGGTTGTCGTGTGCTTGCGGATTTCCTCTTCTTATTCCTCTGTGTCTTGGTCTTACGTTTTTCGACTTCTGGCGTTGCCGCAAAGTTTTCCTGCAATTTGCTTGGCTTCCGACGTGCTCGCTTGGCTAGAGCCTGAGCCTGGTCCGGCATAAGTGCGGACGGGGCAAAAGCCATAGCAAACTGAGTGGTAGCCATGCTGTGTAGACATATTAAATGGTTAGATCTCGCACAGTTTTGGGGGGGGGGCATATGAATAGGTAGCCAAATGTGGGTGTGCGCACACCTGCTAAGGGGGGGGTGGGGGAGGGTGCAAGGAGCCGGGGGGGGGGGGGGGCTGGGCGCACGTTTGGGGCCCGGCAAGTTTGGGGGGGCTGGACGGGAACAGGATGGGGGTGGGGGCAGCTGAGGAAGGTGGAGGGGGGGGCGAGGGGCGGCCGGACTCTGGGGGGAGGCGGGAGTGCCAGCGCATGGGGGGGGGGGGGGCCTGGGGAGTAAAAGGAAAGTAATAAAAAAAAAAAAAAAAAAAAAAAAAAAAAAAAAAAAAAATCCTGAAAGTCCATGTGCTGACCTCCAAAATGGCCGCTGCCATGTGCTAAACTCCCAAAATGGCCGCTGCCATGTGCTAAACTCCCAAAATGGCCGCTGCCATGTGCTGACCTCTGCTGGCAAGCCCTTCCCATGAGAACCACAATACCATGCTAAGATGTAATCCAACCTTTCATTAATAATTTAATTTACTTTGAATAGAGCTGCCTAGCGCAGCCTAAATCATATCTATCAAGCTGAGGGTCCTGTACCCCTTATAATTCAGTATAAACGTGCACATGGGACAGCTGTCCCTTTAAATGGTAACCGAATGCTAAATATCACCTTTAGGATTAATATAAAACCATCCTGTTAACCTGGCTGAGCACTCAAATGCCATACCGCTGTCCCACAGACATATCATCAGAATTCCCAACTACGGAATGCTGGCTACTTTTTAATTGTCAGATTACTTAGGTATAACAAAGCACATCCACAGGATGTTGAGGTAGCATGGTAGACATGAAGCCTGCCCACTTCCTAGCAATTTAGAGAGCGAGGGGTAAAGCAATACATAGAAAACATCGATTTTAAAGTAAAGTAAGCCTACAAGATCAGTGCTCTAACCACTGAGCTACCAAGCCTGCTACTGCCAGCCATGTGCTCTAACCACCTATGCATTCACCATGTGCAGACCCCTTCAATGGCGTTTCTAAGAGGCTACAAGTGAAAGATAACCAGGCCTGCACTCGCTGCCCTTTCAATAAATACAGCAACATGCGGAGCAAGCATTGTGCTGGAAGCCAGCCATGAATTCATAAAATATATATATATATAATAACAGGTAAAGTGTGGCCGAGAGCCCATGGCATTTCACTAAATATATATTAGTTAAAATATATATAACCAGCCATGTGCTAAGGCATTTCCTTAAATAAAATAACATTCCAGGCAGAAACAGCCATGCATTCAAAGCCTTTTCATTAAATAAAGTACTGGTAATGCAGAGCCAGTTCAATGCAAAAGGGGGGGGGGGGGGGGTGAGCATACCTTCCAGACCTTAGCAACACACAATTACCATTAATATTCTCAACATTTTGCCTATAAGCCACAAAATCTATGTACTTTACCCAATGATGTAATCAAAGAAATCGTTCCTGCTCCTTTAGCTGATCTGCTCCTCTTACAGCACGGCCGTGCTGGAGGCAAAGTGAAAGTAAAAGCAAAACTGTTGTAGCACAGCCGTGCTGAGGTCAGCCTGTTACAGCACAGCCGTGCTGAGATCAGCCTGTTGCTCTCGATTCCCGGCTGCAAATGTGCTCCCCTCACCCCGCCCTACCTCTAAGTACCTGAGCTCAGAGACGCCGCCTTCTTTGTCTCATTGGCTCATGCCCAGGTTTGAACTGGCCCCTAATCCTATTGTCCGCCCCTCTCCGCACCTAAGCTGTGCCCCCTCCCCCCTCCCTCTTACCTGCCGCACGTCTGCCCAGTTATACGGCCCATGCCTCAAGAGGCGGGCCTCCTATAACAGGATAACAAGCTTGAGATCCCCACATTATATTCCTTCACTCTAAAAAAAAAAAAAAAAAAAAAAAAGTCAAGGATAACAAGTTAATAGCAGTCCACAAACAAAAATCCACAGGCAGACCAAATATTTACCATCAGTTTCTCTTTTTAGCTACAGCACTTATTCTTATGATCACTGAATAAGATTCTTGAGGCAGGAGCCCTAGAGTTCTCTGCTCTTTCAAATCTCCATATGGAAACCTTAGGACTCACAGGTATCTTTTAGTAACCTGAGGCATAGTAATCAGGCATAGGAGGGAGCTCCAAGTCAAGAACCGTTCCCAAGCTCTCTGCTTCTTTCCCTCTGTATGAGAAGATAGATGACTTGCCTCCTCCTTCTTCCTCAACCAGCAAGGCAATCCCTCCTGTTCTCTTGGGGAGTGTTCAGCCACCTACTGACAGAACCCAGTTACAGACATCACTGGACCACCAGGGACTTTAGGCAAGTTTGTTTTGTTGTTTTTTGTTTTTTTTTGGGGGTGGGGGGATTGTAAATAACTAAATTTGAAGGATCGGGACAGCAAAAAAAATAACCGGTCAGAACCGCGGGAAACAAAATCGGAAACGATTGCTGGTACGATGCACATCTCTAGGGGATAGTGCAGAGTTGCTTACCTGTAACAGGTGTTTTCCAAGGACAGCAGGATGTTAGTCCTCTGACATCATCAGATGGAGCCCTAACATGGCAAACTTATGCCAAAGTTTCTAGAACCTTGACTTGCCACACTGGGCATGCCTAGCCTGCGCTATACCAAATGTCCACATGGGGTCCCTCTTCAGTCTTATAAAAACAAAAATATAAGAAACCTAACTCCGCGGGGTGGAAGGCGGGTTTTGTGAGGACTAACATCCTGCTGTCCTCAGAGAACACCTGTTACAGGTAAGCAACTCTGCTTTCTCTGAGGACAAGCAGGATGGTAGTCCTCACATGAGTGAATCCTAGCTACAGGCTGCTTTCCAACATAAAAAGGGGACCAACAGACACCCAACCAGGTGCCAACAGGCACAACCTTGGTACTGTTGGTAACAGAGGAGGGAGTCAACCTGAAACCAAACAATGGGCCCTAGGCAGGGACAGATGGGTTCTACACCTCAAAACAGTTTCTTACTATTGTGTCGGCCATCCCTATCCAGACAACAGTGAGAAAGAAATTCAAATGTGAACTAAAAATATGGTTATTTAAAAATGCCTATAACCTAACTTCAAATTATCTGAACACAGAATAAGCACCTACAAGGACTAATTCATTAAGAACCTATCAACTGAACTAAATACCCCATCACATCTCAACATCCAAATAAATAAAATTGAAACATATTTTATAAACCACCAACCTTATATCCCGGTACCATGAGTTAAAAAGTACTAGAACATTCCTGTAGATCTATATCACCCCTGATTACATTAGTCTATGTATTTGTCAATCTATTATATTAATGTCATGTTGTAAATTGTTGCAATATTAAATTTGTAACAACGATATACAAAATGGCTAAATAAACGTGTGGAGAGAATTCCACATCGCAGCCTTGCAGATCTCCACGGGAACTGCTCGCATGTGGGCCACAGTCGCTGCCACGGCTCAGACAGAATGAGCCTTGACATGGCTCCCAAGATGCAGTCCCGCCTGGACGTTACACAAGATGCAATTTGCTAGCCAATTTGATAGCGTCTGTTTGGCAACGGCAATACCCAACCTATTCCTATCAAAAGAAATGAAAAGTTGGATGGACTGTCTATGGGCTTCTGTCCGTTCCAGACAGAAGTCTAAGGCTTGCTTGCAGTCCAAACCGTGTAGGGCTTCTTCGCCTTGATGCGAATGGGGCCTGGGAACAAATGCTGGCAGGACAATGACTTTGTTAAGATAGAGGTCCATCACAACCTTAGGCAAGAACTTAGGGTACATATGCAAGACCTCCCTTTCATGATAAAACTTAGTGTATGGTAGATAAGTCACTAAGGCCTGGAGCTTGCTGACCTTGTCCGCAGAGGTGACCGCCACCAAAAATATGACCTTCCAGGTCAGGTACTTCAGGTCACAGGTGTGTAGTAGCTCAAAAGGAGCTTTCATCAGCTAAACTAACACCATGTTGAGGTCCCAAGACTCAGCGGGAGGCCTTAGGGAAGGCTTCAATTGAAGCAGGCCCTGCATAAATCGTACAACTAGAGGCTGTACAGAGATGGGTATACCAACGACACCATGGTGGTATGTGCCAATTGCACTGAAATGGACTGTAACGGAGTTGGTTTTTAAGCCAGCTTCCGATAGGCATAGAAGGTAATCAAGCAGTTGTTGTGGGGGGTAGAGAACGGATCTATCACCTTCTGCTCACACCACATGGAAAACCTTTCACTTCAGTCCACAGGACTTTCTAGTTGAAGGATTTCTAGAAGCCACCAGGACCAGATACACATCCTCTGAGAGACAAAGCGGTTGCAGGATTAATCTCTCACCGACAGGGCCTGGAGATTGGAATGTTGCAACCTGCCTTGATCTTGCATAATGAGATCTGGGAAAGTCCCCAGACTGATCAGACTCTGCACTGACAACTCCCAGGGGAATAGAAACCAGATCTGTCTTGGCCAATAAGAGCTATTAGAATCATAGTCTCCCCCCTTGTCCTCACGAAACTTCAAGAGAGACTTCACCACTAAGGGAATCAGAGGATACCCATACAGAAGGCCCTTGCCCCAATGACAGGCAAATGCATCCGAGGTTGGTTAGCCATCAGACTTGTACAAAAAGCAGAACAGAGGCACCTTTTTGTTGCAAAGAGACATGAAACGATCCACGTCTGGGCTCCCTCAGAAGTGGAATATCCGATTTGCAACCCCCTGGTCCAGGGACCACTCGTGGAGTCTGAAGGCACGACTCAGTCTGTCCAGCTACCACTTTGCCACTCCAGCCAGATAAATGGCCCTGAGGACCATCCCATGGGACAGGGCCCATGACCAGATCTGGACCACTTCCTGACACAGGAGGTACGATCCCATGCCTCCCTGCTTGCTAACATACCACATTGCCACCTGGTTGTCCGTTTGCATCAGGACAACTTTGTTGTACAGCCAATCTCTGAAAGCCCATAGTGCGAACCTAATCACCCAAACCTCCAGGAAGTTGATTTGACAAGAGTGTTCCTGAGCAGACCAGACACTCTGGGTGCTGAGCCCATCTACATGATCTCCTGAGCCCAGGGTGGACACATCTATGGTTAGGACAATTTGGGTAGGAGGACTCTAAAAAGAGATCCCCCATTCCAGATTTGAAATTACCTGCCACCAGGATAAAGAATCCCGAAGGGGTGAGGTGACTCGGATGCAACCCTGGAGGTTCTGCGTGGCCTGGCTCCACTTTGACCTCAGGGTCCATTGGGCTCTGTGCATGTGTAATCGTGCCAAGGGAGTGACATGGATGGTTGCAGCCATATTGCCCAACAGCCTCAATTTGTGCCAGGCTGACACCTACTGGCTCTGCAGAATCTCTGCTGAGATGGTCCTCAAATTGTCAGCCTGTTGATGAGGCAGGAAGACCATAGCTTGAGCCATGTCTAACAGGGCTCCTATAAAGTCCAACTGAATTGATGGGTTGAAATGGGACTTTGGGAAGTTGATGATGAGCCCTAGTTTTACGGGCTCAGACCGTGCACACTGGTATTCTGCCCAGGGGCTCTGACCTGGGTGGGGGGGGGGGGGGGGTAATCTCAATGAGGTCTTCACTGAGGGCTACCTGAGGGGCTTATCCCATATAAACACATACAATTACTGGGATTAAACCTGGGGGTTTGAATCCAGGAGATTATTCTCAACACAAAGCACCACACACAAACTGATTCAGTATATCACGGTTCCAGGTATTTAGGAAAGTGAGTTTATTTGAGCAATAGGAGGATAGAACAAAATAAAATCAGATTACACAGAAGTAATAGTAGATAACAATTACTACATAGATATAAAAAGCTTACATGTTTCCAAAGGATCAGCCTGCACCATCACATCCAGAGCTCTCTCTCTCTGCTAAATTTCCTTATACACTAAAAATGTTTGTGAAAGCACTGATGTTCCTTCCCTCTGATTTCTTATCGAATTTCAGGCACGCTTTGTGGCTTCACTCTCTCTCAGGCTTTAGTATAAGTTAACAACAACAGCTTTCTCATCTAGATGTCCTGCGAGTACGGGCTCATATAGAGCTGACAGGAAGCTATGCGGGCAATGAGCATGGCTCCCTGAAATACCATTTTCCCCAAGAATGTCCATCGTTCTGTGATCCCTCCCTGGGGGTGCTGAGGAATGGGTCAGAGAACGCTTGGCTCTCTTGAGAACGGATTCGACCACCACCAATTGATGAGGCAGCTGACACTTTTCGAATCCAGCAGCCTTCTAGACGAGGTAAACCCCCATCTTCCTTCTTATTAAACGGGAGGCACTGTGAGGGGGTGTCCCATATCCTCAGCAGCAACTCTAAGGATATTGTGCATCAGGACCACCACATTCTCTTAAGAGGCAACACGAACTGGAGGATCTCAAGCATTTTGTGCCTGACATCCTCCTCTGTCAGTAACTGAAATGGGATGGCTTCCGTCATCACTCTCTCAAACCCTGTGAAGGCCAAGTCCTCAGGCAGAGACTTATTTCACTCTTCTGGAGGAGAAGGCTCTTAGGAGAGACCCTCAGAGCCAGGACTCGTGGTGTCATCCCCCAGGAGTCAAAAGGATCCTCATTCTCACTGTAAGCCACAGGGGATGGGGTCCTAGACACTCAGCCTTCGTCCACAATGGCATATATTTTTAGGTTTCATTTTATTTATAAAATCCATTTTAGCATCGTTTGTTTATCCTCTTTGTATTACTTTTACATTTTGCTGCCACCACATCTCTCTGACAGAGGAGGAATAGCCTAGTGGTTAGAGCAGTGGACTATGAACCAGGAGACCAGGGTTCGAGTCCAACTGCATCTCCTTGTGACCTTGGGCAAGTCACTTTGCCCTCCATTGCCTCAGGTACAAAAACTTAGATTGTAAGCTCTCTGGGGATAGAGAAATACCTACAGTACCTGAATATAAACTGGTGTGATATCTCAATTGAGATCGAATGTCAGTATATAAATAAATCTTGTTGGTTGGCTTTTAGCCTCTCCTTTTTGCTGCTTTTGCTGAGACTGGCACTAATTATCACCATTGTTGGTAAACTATGATGGTGGTTCAAATGATGTGAATGCGTCCTCTAGGAACTGGACCTGAGACCATCAACTTGTTCAACCCAGGCTTCCATTTTAAGTCAACTGACCTGACTTGGATTGCTAAAAGTGACCTAGAGGTGAAAGGCTTTGGGACAATTCCTTTGAACAAGTCAGTTCCTGTGGCTGCGACCAGGCCTATTACTAAGAGCTACCGTGAAGGTAACTTTGCAGAGTCAGCCTAATTGCAATGTACACACGCACTTTGCTATGCATACACCTTGCAGCCAAAATTTCCAAAAGGGAAACTATACAGGCAGTTCCCCTTTACAAACTGTTGCAACTATGCACATATAAATGGTGTACATATGCACGTATAAATGATGCATATGTTTTGCACTGGACCAAGGACAAAAAAGCATGTGCACAACTGAAAACCGGGGCAGCACAACGCCTTTTTGGTTGGGCCGGGGGCCAAGCCAACCAAATTCCACCAACTCCTTCCCCTCTGTCCCCATAACCCCCTCCCCCCCCTACTGGTCTCTCTCGCACTCTCCCTTGCCCCCACAACCCCCCTTCCCCAGTCCCACCCTCATCTCTCAGTCTTTCTTCCTTTTCCCCCTCCACAGCCTGATCAGGAGGAGGAGAACAGTGATGCCTTAGGCCTTAGGCTATGCCTTAGGCTTAGGCTATGCTCTTATCCTCTACTGTCTGGCTTGACAGTTGCTTTGAATCGTGCAGCTGTACAGAGAGTCTCGTGTGGTTCAAAGAAGCAGTCAAGCCCAGAGCTGCATACGTGGAGGATCTTGCCACCAAACAGCTGCTGCCTGCCCAACCTGGCCCTGGTTCTTCTATAGTGATTTTGTGGGAAGAGCCAGATTTTGGTGGGGGTCATGGCCATTGTGGCCCACCCCATACCAATACCTATGACTGAAAATATCAATGTACATGAACTGTTCCCTTCCCTGATCTAAATACACTTCTAGGAATGCTTCTTTTTAACCCAGATTCCATGCTGCTTATCCCAGGGTCAAGCAGTGGATTTCCCCAAGTCCACCTTAATAATGGTTTATGGATTTTTCTTCCAGGAACTTGTCCAGACCATTTTTTAAGCCCAGCCACACTAACAGCTTTTACACATTCTCCAGCAAGGAATACCAGAGTTTAATTATGTATTGAGTAAAAAAAATATTTTCTCCTATTTATCTTAAATGTATCATCTAGTAACTTCATTGAATGTCCCCTAGTCTTTGTACTTTTTGAAAGAGTAAATAACCAATTCGTGTTTACCAGTTCACTCATTTTATAGACCTCTATCATATCTCTTTAGAAGTCTCTTCTTCAAACTGAAGAGCACTAACCTCTTTAGCCTTTCCTCATAGGGGAATCGTTACATTCCCTTTCTAATTCTGCTATGTCTTTTTTGAGATGCGGTGACCAGAACTGCATACAATACTCAAGGTGTCGTTGTACCAAGGAGCAATTCAGAGGCATCATGATATTCTCTGTTTTATTCTCCATTCCTTTCCTAATAATTTCTAGCATTCTATTGGCTTTCTTGGCCGCTGCCACACATTAAGTAGAGGATTTCAACAAATCCGCCATGATGCCTAAAATCTTTTCTTGGATGGTGACTCCCAATATGGAGCATTGTATTATGTACTGTAATTTGGTTAGCTATTCCCTATATGCATCACTTTGCACTTGTCCACATTAAATGTCATCTGCCATCTGGATGCCAGTTTCCAGATGGCAGTTTGACCATTTTAGCCCTACTCTCCGCTTTCTATCTTTTAATCAGTTTTCAGAACATGCCTCCTATCTCATGACATTTCAATTTCCTAAAATTCTCTCATGATGACCTTTGTCAAATGCTTTCTGAAAATCCATATACACTATATCTATTGGCTCACCTTTATGCATGTTTATTCTCACTTTCCAAAAATTAGCAAGGCAAGATTTCCCTTAGCTAACTCCATACTGACTTCGTCCCATTAAACTATGTCTATCTATATATTCAGTAATTTTGTTCTTTAGAATAGTTTCAACCATTTTTCCTGGCACTGACATCAGGCTCACCAGTCTGTAGTTTCCTGGATCACCCCTGCAACTTTTTAAAAAACTGGCGTTACATTGAAGATTGGTGTGTGGCCAGGTACTATAGCATATTTTAATGATAGTTTACAGACTACCAACAGTAGGTCTGCAATTTCATTTTTCAGTTCTTTCAGCATTCTGGGATGTATATCATCTGATCCAGGTGAATTGCTACTTTTTAAAATTTATCAATTTATCCTAGTTTTTATTTATTTAGGCATTTTTGTATACCAAACATATTGTATACACTTCACGTCGGTTTACATCAGATTTTGGGACAGTCATTGGTGCTTTGTCCCAAAAAGAAAAACATTACAATAAATAATTAATTAAACCCTATATATCTTCCAGGTTAACAGAGATTTGTTTCAGTTCCTCTAAATCATCACCTTTAAATATCACTTCTGGCATGGGTATCTGCCTTACATAGTTCTCAGTAAGGCCCAAAGCAAAGAATTCATTTAATCTTTCTACTATGGCCTTGTCCTCCCTTAGAGCCCCTTTTATCCCTTGATCATCTAATGGTCCAACTGACTCCCTCGCATTATTATTATTATTTAAGGCTTTTTTATACCGGCATTCATGATAAAATCACATCATGCTGGTTTACATAAAACAAGGGGAGTGATAACTTTGAACGATAAACAGGTGTAGAGAGGCAGAAAAGTAAGTTACAATAAAACAAGGGAAAATGGAACTAGGAGAAGAAGAACAGTAGAAGCAATAATTTAGGCAGTAACAATGAGAGGAATTATTTACATGCATGCTTTTTGTTTCAAATGTAACTGATAAACTTTGTCTGTTTTTTACCACTAGAATTATTTTATATAAAAAAAAAAAAAATCTGCAAAATTTAGATATACTGGGAGGAGCAGAGTAAGTACTATCAGTATCTATCAGGAGAACAAAAACTGGCTATTGTCAAACAAGGAGGAGACCTAGGAGTAATCATATTGGATGTCTTGAAGGTTGCCAATTAGTGTAACAAAGCGGCATGGAAAGTTAACAGTGTGCTCGTATATACAAGGAGAGTATTATCAGCAGGAAAAAAAGAAGGTAATATTGCCCACGTATAACTCACTAGTGAGACTATCTAAAATACCACATTTAGTTCACAGCTTCACTGAAAGGATGGAAACACTGCAGAGAAGGACTACAAAAATGGTACTAGGCCTGTAACACAATTTTACACAAAGAGGCTAAAAAGGAACCCCAAACATATTCATTACAAAAAAAAAAAAAAAAGAGAGAACGAGGAAGTGGGAGATCCGATTAAATATTCAAATGTTTGTTTTTGTCAGTTTCAATAAAGTATGAAGAAGAGAAAATGAGACGGAAAAACCAAAGTATCATGCTATCATAAGTTCTTGTATAGCTGATGAAATACATAACTAATATTTTCTATATTGTTTTTAAATAACCATATTATGATATTATCAGCTTGTGGGAACGAGTGGCAATTCCCACAGGCCTGGAAATATGAACTAGTCAAACTCCAGCCTTTCTTAAAACATAGTCTTTATTGCTTCAATTATATACACAACAGTAGATTGCCTTTACCTTCAGACAGTGTACGCTCTCTATTCAGTTTGTACTGCTTTGTCTCAGCTCAGTGTTTGGATAGCTTTACGTTACAGGAGCTGCCTTCCTCCTGGAGACATGGGCCTGGTCTGGTTATCCCCACCTGGATCCCAGCTCTTATTCCCCTGTTTCTGGTTACACCCTCTGAGCCCCACTTGTTCTGCAGGATCCTGCCCATAGAGCATACACTCCTTAGTGGATTTAAGGTGGACCAGGCATCTAACCTGGTCCTGCATAGGTAAGTAGGTGAACCCTAAGGACATTGCTTCACACAGCTATACAACAATCAGTTCTATTTATGTGGCACCACTGAAACTGGGTATAGTGTCAGTGATACCACTTTATTATAAGCTTGTAAAAGAGAAAAAAAAAAAGGACGACAACTACATTTGAATAAGCAGCAAGAGCGATATTTTAGAGGGAGAAAATGTTATTATGAACCGTACCAGTGATGTCATTTCTGGTTGTTGTTGCCTTGAACTGCATAGCATACAGATCAGATACGGTGACGCTGCAACCCTGCTTGCTCAAAATGTCCACTGCAGTGTTCTTCAGAGACCCATTCATTGATTTGGGCTCTTGATGTGCATAGATGATGAGTACCTTCTTTCCTAGGATTGATTAAAAAAAATAAACTCACTTTCTGAACACAGTAATATCCAATTAATAATGGGAAATAGGTATGAGAACCCGTGGTCAATCTCACTGAAGACTGACAAGATAAACTGCAATAGTCAATAGGCATGTCTGTTTGTGATCCTTAAATGGGTGGCACTATAGAATTGACCTCTGTCATAGAGTGTCTATTATAGCGACTAATAACCAGACTAGCTGCATTGATGCAAACTCTGGGGGTAACTTTGCTCTGCTTTGATTATTGCCTCTGGACAAACATAGCTGCAGATCTTTGGGCCTGCCTTCTGTATAATTGCTTTTTTTTCCCCCCAACCAAAACGAGGGGTGTTATTGCCTCCTCCAGCCCAACCCTACACACAGGAATGCCTCCAAATGAGTGTGGGTAAAAATTCTATGTGCTATTGAACAATGTGCATGTTATTCCCATAGAACATGGGCAATTTTCAAAAAGCCTATTTCTGGGAGGGAAGACGCTATTTTACCTGCAGACTTAAACTTTTTCCTAAAGTCCTATTGCCACTCAGTGCATTTCAACAGACCAAAGCTCTTCTTGTAAATGAAAGACACCAAAGTTATAGTCAATGAAGCTCATCCTTTAATGAAAAACGACTGTACAGTGGTGAGGGTGGTGATATGAATTACTGCATTACTTTAAAGAGATCATTCACCCTCCTATTTTTTAAATTTACTATTGCCCCCTCAGTTGCCCACTACCCAAATGTTTTGCTTAGATGATTTCAGATTGTCTTGCTGGCCAAGAGCTGAAGGAGATGTTTCCTCCAAGGCTATCTCCACAGAGCAACTCTTGTGTCAGCAGGGGTCAACCATTATGGCAGTCGCCACCCAGGGCTCAAGAATATCACCTCCATGTCGGCACTCGAGCCCTGCCAGTTCCATAGCACAGGGAACTTGAAACGCAGAGCTACAGGTCAGAGTCATGAGACCAGCCTAGATAGGATTTTTTTTTTTCACCTAGTTTGTGGCCTGTGATTGAATCCCTTGAGCTACAACCCCTTCCCCTGGTATATTATACTTATATTTAATGTTTTTTGTTTTTTTTTTTAACACCCTTAATATTTCTTTGGAACATATCATATGCCTGAATTATAGATTGTTCTTTCACATCATAGGGTACAAACCACTCCCTGAGGGTTTGATAAAACTGATCTTTTTCTATAAAGCATAATTCTAGCATATTTTAGTTTCTCAAACATTCAAATAAAAACATAAAAAATGGTAATCAGCAGAGCAGCAGAAGCCGTGCCTTTGTCTGTCTTCTACCATATCCCCAGAGGTGGACCAAGGCTTTCCTGAGCCTGATAGCAAACTATAGAACTGCGGCTCCCAAGATCCCCCCCCAGCTGTGTCTGGTACCCCGAGGTGCAGCCATAACAAGAAGCTCCGCACAGAACTAATAAAGCCTACTGTGGCCCCTGGGTGTTAAGAGACTGAGGAGTCTTCTGTAACTATAAGATATTTCCTTAGGGAAAGGGTGCAGGAAAGAAAGTTCAACTAAGGGACAGTGGGTGTGATTGACGAGGTGGCTCAGCCCCTAGGGGAGTATATAATACGCTTCCCATGTGGTTACAGGGCTCTCTCTGCTGTGTGGGGTGCTGAGGAGGATGTAGTGGAACCCACACTCCCTCCCCTCTCTCCATGGGTTTCAGAAGGGGGAAGGAAGGAAGATGTGGAGGGCTTTCCCAAGATCTCAGGAAGCCCAAGAGAAGTACGGAGAAACTAAGACTCAAGCTTGGAGTATGATAAAGTAAAAAAGGAGGGCCAGCAGGACCAGAAGAAGATCTTTGCCCATCTTGGAGTCTTTGTGCAGGGCTGGGAAAACTGCTTTCCATCTGCAGAAGAGGAGATAAAACTTTGTGAAGGACTGCAAGACAACTTATGTGGGAAGAGACTGAGGGTTTGAGGCCTGAATCCAAACCCAGGTCTGGGGTGAGAGAAAAAGATGATTAAACTGGAGTTATTTGAGGGAAAAGTGGCCTGTGATTTTTGGATGTTTTATTTACCTTCAGAACTTTTTTTTCCTGCTGAAACAGTCATTGCTGTATTGGTTAAGAGCTGTGATTGATTTTTCTGGACTACTCTCTGATCTGACACATTTGCAAAATAAACTATTTTGGAATGCAACATTTTGGTGTGGACAGTGGGTTTTGTTTTGTGTGTCCTCGGCTCAGTTTGGCTCTGCAGGGAAACCTGTCCCCAGTCTACAGCCCAGAGAGAGTGCACCCCACCCTGGGAGAGTTACACCATTGATCCTTGAGACTAGGAAGGTGACCCCGAGTGGAAAAGGGGTTACATTACTTTCCGGTTTGCATGCACATCCATATGTACATATGAATCCTCCCCCCCCCCAAAAAAAAAAAAAAAATCCCAGACAGGATCCCTTCTGGACTCTCTGACATGTCTGCATAAGACTCCAAATACAGAAGTTATTAGGGAGGGACAGACAGACATGTTAACTCATAAGCCTACTTTTCTTCCTTTGGAAAGGAGGCTAAAAATGAATATGCATCCTACAATAAATGTAAACTCCCTAAATCATAATCAGATATTGAAATGTAAAGCTGTTAAGCCTTTATCATATAGACTAACGTACAGAAATTTCCAGCAGTAAGCGTGGGACGAGAAGTATAGCCAGCAGTAAGTTATTGATATCATCCATGCCACCTCCAGGAGTAGGGCTCTTTTCTCAGAACATATAATTGTCTCCACAAGACACGGGGTTGGGGAGGAGTTGAAGGTCGAAGGCCTGGAGGACTGGAAAGAGGCAGCAAGGGTACTGGCCTGTTCTCTGGAGACGTTTCTCCAGTTTCTCTTTTTTTTTTCAGATGGATAGCCGCTTGTCTTTTCAGAGACAGAGTGGGCCTGTTTCCCCTATTTTCTTATATATTTTGTGGGAATGGGAGTTTTCACTTTGTTTTATTGCACCAAGGGAGGAAAGCTCAATTGTCTGGGCAAATCTTTTGTGGCCAAGAATCTCTAGGGAGGTGCTTGAAATCCAAAGCTGTAAGCTGCATTCTTATTTTTGGGCAAGAGAGGTTGGTGAGGACTCTATGGGTGCAACTTGTAGAGAGTATCCAGCTCAAACTGCTGGAGGACTGCAGTAAGAATCTGAAGTAGTAATGATAGAGCCAGCACCGTTTCTGGCAAGGTCTCGGAGATAAAATGGAAACCAAAAGGGGACCTCTGGGATTTATTCCATTGCACTGTATTTTTGTCTGTTTATTAAGTTAATAAAATCTGACACTTCTCATAAAAAAGAAAAAAAAATAGCAAAGCATGGTACAGCAATGAAAATAGACAAACAAATAGCTTGAGACTTGTTCCTGAGGCTGCAGCCTGCTTCTCCTTTCCTTGGGAGGGTGTGTACTTAAATTTTTAAACCTGAAGCAAGCCCCAGGGAGGGGAAGAAGAGGATGAGGAAGAACATCCATGGGGAAATAGCCCAGCTGCCCCAAACTGCCTTCTCTGGTTTTGAAGAGCACACAGCACTTCTCATATGAAGCCAGGAGATCTGGCGGCCTGACAGGACAGGCTCAACCTGGCTGCATCAGTCCTCCACCTTACTAGGCCACTGCTCTGCTCCTGGTGATGGGGGTCAAATTAAGGCAAGCCAGGGACAAGTCTGGGCCCGTTTATAGCAAACACTGTGGCTGTTTATCTATAAATGCACACCTGTATATCTCCAGGATTTCTTTTACCAGACTTAGTAATTTATTTATTTTTTTTACATCATTTCCCCACTACAAAAAGAGAAAACAAGCAGATTTGCAGCACAAGAAAAGCCACTGACAGGAAACGGACGGAACAAGATGTCAGTGGGAATAAGCTAAAGTCATTGTGAGACATTTCTGCTGCTCTTGCAAATTAAGAAGTGAATCTGTCTGCAAGAGAAAAGAAATCATACCTGCCATTTAGCGGGTGCTGTGGGAAGGCTCAGTCTTGTGGATTGTGCCTGCATAAGATGAGATGCTGCACACAAAAACTCTGCAGCATCTGCAGGCGGCAAACTATATTGCTGTGACAATGTCACTCTCCTGGTAGTGCAGAAAGACCTCCTCAAGAGCTCATCAGTCAATGTAGTGTTCAGACAACTAGAAAGAGAAAACAACAAGAAAAAACACTTTTTTTCAAGGAAGTTTGAATATGCACACCTGGAGTAAGTGCTTTTTTCCCTTTGTTTCTCCTTTTTATTTTAATGACATAAAAACTTGTAACAAGGGTTCACAGCTCCTAACTAGCTTGTACAAGAGATGGACTCTACCATCAAGCTAGGGTGAGATAACATAGTACAAAATTTCATCTTTGTGAGACTTTCCTCACTCCAAATGATGTTAAATTTTCAGCAAGGTGTACTGTGTGCTGTTTGCACGTCTCACTCTACATGCGAAACTGGCCCCTAAACCCGAAACCACCACCAACACCACCTTGACCTATTAGATGGCCCTCCTATCTACCTTATAAATGGCCTGTGACCGACGGCCCGCAAATGCGCAGTAGAGCGCAGCTCTACTGCGCATGTGCGGGCAAGGACGTCGGTCAGAAAAAAAAAATGGCGGTGGGGCCGCAGGAGCGGGAGGAGAAGTAGCGGCGCCGCGCGCGCGCGGTGCCGCTACTTCTCCTCCCCAGATCTGCCGGCAGATCTCGGGGGGGGGGGGGGTCACTGCCGCGCGCGCGGGAGTGACACCCCCCCGAGATCTGCCGGCAGGAGCGGGAGGAGTTAATGGAGCCGGGTGAGGGTTGCGGGAAGTCGCGCTTACGGCGCCGGGAGGAAATGGAGGTGGGTGTGGGCTGCGAGGAGTCGCGAGTACGGCGTCGGAAGGAAATGGAGGCGGGTGAAGGGAGGGACTGAGAGGGGGACTGAGTGAGTGGGACTGAGTGAGTGGGAGGGAGAGGGGGACTGAGTGAGTGGGAGGGAGAGGGGGGACTGACTGAGTGAGTGGGAGGGAGGGAGAGGGGGGACTGAGTGGGAGGGAGGGACTGAGTGAGAGGAGAGGGAGGGTGGAGAGGAGTGGGTGGGGGAGGGGGGTGGTGAAGAGTGAGGGGAGAGAGAATGAGGGGAAGGTGAGAGACAGAGGGATGTAGCCCGTTTTAACGGGCTTTACGGCTTGTAGAGATATAAATACTTCATTAGTATGAGAGTGTTGTAGATAGTCTCCCTCTTTCTCCCCCCCCCCCCCCCCATGATACTGGTGCGGTAATACTAAAATTTCCCTAAACACTGCTTTTGAATTTTCCCCGCAGCACTTCTCCCGTGCCCCGCCGCCTCCATTTGCGCCTGCGCTGCTTGCGTTTTTGCCAGCGAGCGGCAGCCAGCACACTTCCTGCCGCTGCCTCACCACGGGCTGAATGCCTGCCTCCCAGCTCCCACAGCTTTCCTCTGCGGCAGGCTCCTTTCATTCTCAAGCCGCCTTCCTAACCAAATGGCCACCCCCTCCCTCCAAAGTAGCTCTTCTCAACCGGTCTCCTGCTGATCTTCCCTCACCGAGTGAGAGGGACAATCTTCCACTGCTGCCGTTGCCACCCAGGCTATCAGCACGTTCAAGCCTGGATGGGAACGGCAGCAGTGTTAGTGGAGGATGGCAACTGCGGCTGGGCCTTTTCTTCTTCCCGCACCTGCCCCGGAACAGGAAGTGATGTGCAGTGGGGTGCGCGGGAAGAAGAAAAAGCCATGCTGCACCAAAAAGTAGCGTCGGCCCCGGACAATAGCATGCGCCTGAAGCAAAATCAGAAGCAGCCAGAAATCGGCACAGGAGACAGTAGAATTAGCCTTCCGTGGCCGATGAGATTCTTCTTTCTTGGCCTGCGGGGGCTAGAGGAAGAGGCTGCTGCAGCTACCATTTGTGCTCGGGGGGGGGGGGGGGGGGAGGAAATGAGAGAAAGACAGCAAGTGAGAGAATGTATGTGTGATTGAGAGTGTGCATGTGTAACTGTGAGTGAGAGCCTGTGTGTGAGAGCATTTGATTGAGATCATCTATGTAAAGTGTATGAGGGAGAGCATGTGTGTGTGATTGAGAGAAACTGGTCAGAGAGGTGATGTGTGTGTGTGTATATAGGAGACAATGGAAGTGACTGGTCAAGGAGATGACGAGTGTGTGTGTGAGAAAGAAAGTGATTATGGGAATGAGAAGCCTGTGCATGTGGCGAGCTAGCATAGGAGTAAGAAACCTGGGTATGTGTGAGATAGCATGGACGTGAGTGTGGGCATGAGAGAGAGACTGATCGGGAAGGTGACTGGTGTGTATGTAAGAGAAAGACTGGTCGGGAGACGATTGGTGTGTGAAAGACAGAAACTGGTATGTGTGTGTGTGTGTGAGAGACAGAGAGACTGGGCGTGGGCCCTAAGGAAGAGGACCATGAGTACAGAGCTTCAGCTTAGTTTTTGGGTACTTGCCAGGTTCTTATGGCCTGGATTGGCCACTGTTGGAAACAGGATGCTGGGCTTGATGGACCCTTGGTCTGACCCAGTATGGCATTTTCTTATGTTCTTATGTTCTTATGGTGTGTGCTACTGGCCTGCATGGAAGAGGACTGGAGAGCTGCTGGAGGGGGTTAGTAAAGGTGGCTTTTTACGTTTATTTTTCTTGATTGACTGCCATTTTAATTATTTAATATTATGTGATGTGTCTGCTGTTTTGAAATAGTTTATTGGTGTTTGGAGAATTTTAAATAATTTTTATGAGTTTTTAATTGTTGGATATTATTCTGTTCATAGTTGTTTTTGAAACATTTATTCTGCTTATTAGTATAGTTATACAATTATTTCTGTGTTGGGATCTATAGCTGCTTGGCTAGTTCTGTTTTCCTAATAGGAGGTGTATTTGTGTTTAGGGCCTGATTTAATATTTGTAGTGTTGCCTTTTCATAGATAGGGTTGTTACTGGTTGAGTTCATTCCATAATACAGGTGTAACTGTGTGCAGATTAGTTTATGTGCATTACTGCAGATCCTGGGAGTATGTTAGGTCGGTTCTGTGTATGTGACAGAGGTGAGGTATTTTACTGTATCAGCCTTATTTGTTGTATTTTCTCAAGAGGACATGCAGTAGTGATAAACTGCTGTCTTTTCATAAGTAGGGCTATTGAGCCTGGTAGATGGAGTTTGTGTTGCTATTACTGAGATGACACTAGAACCAGAATATATTTTTTGTAAGGTGAGTTGTACGGGGAATGTCATAATTCTGCTTTACATCCATAATTATGGGTCAGGGGGGTTCCTGTGGATGCAAACTGTACTTTTACATTTAGCCCTATGATAGTCATGTGTTCAGTGTGTCACGTATATAAAAACCATCTGTCAGGTGTGTCCAGACAGAAAAAAGGTTGAGAACCACTGTGCTAGAGAACAACTAATTCATGACCATCTCAAGGTGACTGGAATTAAAGGTTCCCAGGTATGGAGAACTGGGGATTTTTTCTATCCTTATTAGTTTTAATTATTGATTATTATTTGATGTCTGCTGTTTTTGAAATATTTTATTGGTGTTAGGGAAGTTTTCAAAAATTTGTATGTGAGTTAAATTACTGGAGGTTCTATTCATCAGCAGTTTTGAAATATATATTTTTAGTATGATTTTCCTATTGTGATTGTTTTATAGTTCTTGATTTTATTGTTTGATGTTTTATGAGGAATGATGGTATTTTCTGTTTTTCCATTGCTGCATTCTAACAGTCTAACTTGTTGTGATTTCCAGTTCAGTTTGTCTGTGCATTTCTGTGTATATTTTATGGTCCCTTTATTCTGTATTTGGTGACTCACCAAATTGTATGTGTTATTGGGTAGCCATGGGCCAGTATGGAGAAAAATCCCCCGGGCCACTATTTTCCCACAATCCGCCCCTGGGAGAGGGGGTGACAGCCTCTCTTGGTTCTGCTTCTCTGAAATAGAAAGCAGGAAGAATTTGATTTTCTCTTATTTTTGGGAAATGTTCATCTTTGAATATTGCTATTGTGTACAGTACAGGAAAAACATTTTTTTTCTTTTTTTTTTTTATTTCTCTGGTGTTACGTTCTTGACAGAGTCTGCCATTTTGGGTTTTCCAGTTAAGCTTTGTTTCACTGTTTCTATTTCTAATTTGTGATCAGTTCTGTATTTGGTAAGGGTCAATCTGTGTTTTGCATCTGGGTAGCTAGGCAAGTTATTCTGCTATTGTGTAGTTTCTGTAGCAGTCTAACCCGCACCTCCCAATACAAGGATGTACTATGTTGAATGCTCTCTAGAGCGTAAGTGTGAGCCTGAGGAGATAACATGCATGTGAGCGTGAGAAAGTCTGTCAGTGAACAGTGTGTGAGAATGAATATGTATGTTAGACTGTGTGCGTTTGTTTATATTTTTAAGTTATCTCTAATCCGCATGTATAAAAGAGATGAGGTATTCTGCTAGTGAGTAGTTTCTGTGCAGGGATCTATATCAACCTGGCTTATTCTAGTTTCCTAATAGGAGGTGTTTTGATGTTCTAGGGCCTGTTGTCACATTTGAAGGGACAAACCCCTAAGGAACAGCAAACAAAAATTCAAAAGCAAAATGAAGAAATGCATATTATAACATTTGACATGTATAAAGGTTGTAATAAAGTAGCAGCATGCAGAGGATTAATGTGATTTTGACTGCAACAAGCAATTCCATTTACCTTTTGGGATGCACCAGATCTACAACACTGCCTATAAAATCTTTGCCTTTGCGAGGTGCAACATGCCAGCCAGCCTTGTCTTTTTCCAGCAATTATACAGAAGACACAGGAAACCTGTAGCCCCCCTATGTAATACAAGTGTTTTAGCTACACACCACTGCGAGCAAGTCCTCAGATTCCAAATGTCTTAAACATAATTGTGCACCAAAAGTACACTTAAAAAAAGACTGCATCTACTGTCTCCTGACTACCAGTTTCAGTATACAGTGAAACGCCTTTCATGGAATAATTATGCCGCATGACTTAACAGCTCCTTACAGCTAGTTCCTCTGCTTCCATTCACCCGCACCTCCACAATCTCTGTGCACTTCCTTGAGCCAGGATTTTTTTTTTTTTTTTTGCTTTGCAGAAAAGCATTCCCCCCCAGGAAACAAGAACAACTCATCATAGTTCCATGGCTTTATACTGGGTAAGGGATCTTGAAAATCCAGATAGCTTGATTCCTAAAACATGTGTTCATTTTAGAAAATGGTGTCGTCTTTATCTTGCTATTCTGTTGCTATTCTTTTGCTATAACTATCCTGCATTTGCTAGTGAATTGGAATCAGGGAGACTGTGCTGAAAGTTCCTGTTCACTCACTCAGTCAACCAGCCAAGTTCAATTTTCCTCAGGTAAGAGACTGACTGGGTGCCCAAGGGACACTGTCAAAAAAGCAAGAAATAATTGATTCATAAATTTCATCTTGGAAAGCATTTGTACCTACAGTTCTAAACAAGCAAGCATCATGTAGAGAGATTTCATCAGTGAATTAATGTTATCTTACACAAGATCATTACTATCTCCTGAAAGCTTTCAGTATTACTATATTTCACATGCAGTTCGTTAGAGAGGTTTTTTTTTTAAGGTGTATCTTGCCCTCCCAAATAAAAACACCTTCTGATAAATATGAATAAACGTATAATTCTGTATTATTAGTGTTATCAGTTTTAAAGAAGCAGCCCTAGATTTCTCCAAATAACATCTGCCTGTTTCTTGACTTTGTTGCTCTTTTTTTTGTTTTATAGGGATGTCCATTTGTTCTAATCATTTTTCGGCAATATGTGCATATAATGTTTTACGTGCAGAAAATTAAATATCTGGCTTTATATGCATTAAATTCCAAAAACAAACTGAACAAATGTGCATACTGGAACAAATATAGAAAATATTTGTTTGATCTGAAAATGAATCAAATGAACCATTTTTCCATGCACATCCTTATTGTTTTATTCCGAGGTCTTCTTTCTTTGTTATCTCAACTTTGTATACACCTTTAATTATGATCACACCTGTTGTTTAAAATAAAAGAACTCCATTCTTTTCACAGGCTATAGTTTATGTTATATTCATCCTTTGCATTCAGTATGATGCCTGCATGGGGTTCTGACAAGAGACAAAAAAAAACAACTCTGGTGTTCTTAAATTCATAGGATCTTATTCAATGAAGAGTTATTCTATAGAGACAAAGAAAAATAAAATGGCCATATTAAATAAGGTAAAATTCTAACATTAGTGCCACAAATGTAAAGATATACAACACTGTCCCTAAACAACAAACTTCACATAAATTCCCTATCAATATGAAAATGAAAGAAATGCTATGTGCAGCCATATCAATTGTAAAAGGACTTGCTAAGATTATGAAATAGTCCCCCTGAAGAAGGCACATGAATCATGGACCCGTGTCGGGGAGTTTTTTGTGGATTTCAATGATAGATAACATTTGCAAGGAGGCCGAGGCCGAGGCCGCAGAGCCCCGTCGCGAGCCATGCCACGACGAGGCCTGGGAGCTGGAGGGAGCCAGAGGTACTTGTGCTGGTCACCTGGGGCACAGGTGACTCGCTGCAGCAGCCAGAGAGGAGGGACTGGGGCCCCCAGAGGGAAGAGCAAGGTGAGCAGGCCCGGCCGTGGCCTTAGCGTGGCCGGGACGCGCAACATTTGTGACAGGTTTGTAATGTAGGGATCAAGAGGAGACCTTTATTTTGTGATCTCACTGTTCGTTGGGGATTGTGTTGTTTAAGAGGTATTCCAAGCAGATCATTATTATTTAGATTAATGATATTGAATATGATCGTTAATGTTTTATACTGGATTCTAGATTGAATTGGTAGCCAGTGTAGTGCTTTCAATGTAGTAGTAATGTGATCATATTTTTTGGCTCCAGATAACAGTCTTGCGGCTGCATTTTGCAGAAGTTGTAGTGGATTTATGTGACAAGCAGGAAGACCAAGGAGCAGGGAGTTGCAGTAGTCAAGGTTCGAAAATATTAGTGTTTGTAGAACAGTTCTGAAGTCTGTAGTAGTTAGTAAAGGTTTCAGGCAGCTTAGTATCCGCAACTTGCTATAGATGGATTTTATCAATTTACTGATAAGCCCTTTCATTGCTATGTTTCCATCCAGTTGTAGTCCTAGGTCTCTCACTTGCGTCGATGGATTAATTTGGCAATTTCCTAGGTCTATAGTGGGTGGTAGTGTTTTTGGGGGTTTCAATTTAGCCATATGATTTCAGGTTTTTTTGTATTAGTGTTAGTTTAAGCTGGGATAGTTTTTCATTTATCATTGTCCTATATTTTGTGATTAATGATGCTGTGTTTTCTGTTGAGTTTGTTAGTGGAAAATAAAATTGTAGATCATCCGCACAGAGGAAGAAGTTTAGACCAAGGTCTATGAGTACTTTACATGATGGTAGCATGTGGATGTTGAATAGTGTAGCAGAGAGAGCTGATCCTTGAGAGACTCAAGTGTTACATTGAAAGGTGTCAGATATCTGATCTTTGAATTTTACTTGGTATGTTCTCTCATCTAGGAAGATGAGATGGTAATGAGATAGTAATGATGGCTTAACTAAAATATTTACATAAGACCATAGGATATGCCATGCTGAATCAGATCAAAGATCCATTGAACCCAACATCCTGTCTCTGAGACTGGCTAATCAGGATCACAAGTACCCAGAAGATCCACTCCTTGTTGCTCACTCCCAAGGATAAGGGATGGTTTTCCCAAGTCTATCTGGCTGATAATATTTATAGAATTTTCCTACAGGAATTTGTCCAAACCGCTTTTAAAACCTACTGTGCCAGATGCCTAGACCACATCTTCCAGCTAACAAATTACACAGCTTGATTGTGCATTGAGTGAAAAAGTATGTTACTTACTTGTAGCTGATGTTCTCCAAGGATCACATGATGGAAGACCTCAGAGGTAGGTGATGCTATGGTCAACAGCATGACTTCACAGTTTCTAGGGCTTTCAATAGCTCTTCTGAGCATGTGTGGGATTATCTCACATTTCAGCCATCATACAAGGTCCTCCTCAGTTCTTTAACTTAGCTAACATGATGTTAGGATTAGTTAGTGTGTGTGGGCCCTTGGGCCGAGGTGAGAGGTGGTACTGCCCACAAGGAGGAGCCCCGTGAGCCTCACCGTCAGGAGGCAGAGTCTCTGCTAACGTCAGACACAGTATCAGTCTAGAGTCTTTATTAAAGAGATAGAGTAACATAGCCCGCAGAGCGGGGTATACTGGAGGAGGTCCTCAGTAGAGATGATAGTGGTCCGCAGAGCGGGGAACGCCAATAGAGTCCTCAGTAGACATGGTAATGGTCCGCAGAGCAGGGTACACTAGAGTGGTCTGTTAGGAATCTGTGTTGCGGGCTCCTGAAAGAGGGAGGAGTTAGCAATCGCGTATAGATCTGCTATCTGATGGGAGGAGCAATCAGATAAGAGTAGCAATCTGTTAGGAAAGCTCTGTGATGGAGCTGTGAGGTAGCAAAATTGTAGTGTCTCAGATATCATCTTGCTAAGGAGTAGCAATCTGTAATGAATCTGATATAGTTGTAGGTGAATCCTTGGGCCGGTGGCAGATGACCATGCCACCGGGAGGATATCCTGAGAGGGACCACCAGCTAGGCTTGAGTATGGAGACAGACACACATTAGTTCTTTTATTAAACAGGTTTTTGAAACCACCAGAGGTGGCAGTAATGAACTGATATGCCCAGCAGGGCTGTAGTCCCTCAGGTACTGGAACAGCGATTCAGAATGGCTGAGCTGTTGAGAAACTGTAGAAAGTGAGTAGGCAGAGTAGGGAGAGTTCATGAACAGAACTAGATGACAAAACTCACATAAGGTCCCAAGGAAGCTCAGGAGCTGGAAAGGTTTAGGCCCTCGAGAAGCGAGTTTCTGGTTCCAGGGAAGCTCTGAGAGAGCGATGGTAACTCACAATTGTTTGTAGCAGCGATAGCTTCCAAGCAGTAGCGAATCTTCAGAGTGTCCAGGAACATGGGCCCTCGAGGAGCAAGTACTGGTTCCTATCTGTAATCTGAAAGAAAGAAAAGGAGCGAGGCCCCCGAGGAGCGGGTAACTCTGGTAAGTCTGAGGAGGCAGAGTAGCTTTGGACAGCCGAAGTGAGTCCTTGCTAACTCAGATTGTTAGCAAAACAGAGACCTTTAAATATTGAAAGCAGATGACGTCATCTCAGGGGGACGCCCCTGAGGTTCGCGCTCTTGCTGGTACTTCAATCAGAGCGCGCGCGTGCGCCCTAGGTCTTCAGGCAACATGGCGGATCTGCAACGTCGAGCCGGTCCGGGGACACCGGAGGGAGACCACATGGAGTCGCCGCGGCAGCCAGCCATCCATCAGACCCGGAGGGAGTCGCCACAGAGGTAAAGAGGGCAGAGTGAGAGCGTCGAGCAGCGACGGTCACAACAAGGTCCTTGGTAGAGTTGGTGAAGGCCTGCAGGGCAGGATAGGCCCGAGGGAGTCCTCCGTGGAGAAGATAAGGTCTGCACAGTGGGGTACTTACGAGAAGAGTAGAGGTGGTTCCAGGGAATCCCCGAGGTACGAGGCAGGCAGAAGTCCCAAGCCTTAGGCCCTCCGAGGAGCGGATAGCCAAGATGAGGAGAGGGCCCCCAAGGAGCGGGTACCCGAGACGTCTTACGCGAGGAAGCAGGAACAGGAACACGGACTCCTCTGAGAGTGAGGCAGAGTTAGCAAGGATGGGTCTCTTTGCCAAGTCGTCAGTAAGCAGGACCAGTAAGCAGGACCAGCTGGTTTAAATATCCTGAAGGGATGATGTCATCCGGAGGGGACACCCCCGAGGTTCCCGCCATGACGTGTTTAAGACTGGCCCATGTGCGTGCGCGCCTAGGAGATTCCGATGGCAAGATGGCAGTCGGTGGCGTCCGTGCTGCCCCGGGAGGCCTGGGAGCAGTAGGAAGGCTGTCGGCAGCTGGCGGAGGCTGCCAGTCTACCCCACGGTGTCAGGGAGGTAAAGAGGTGAGCAATAGTGCCATGGCAGCTCCCATAGCTGTTCCTCGTACAAATTCGAGGAACAGCTGTGGGAGCTGCCATGGCTCCAGATGTGGCAAACATTTTTGTGGCCAGATTTGAGGCCCTACATATAGATAATTGCCATTGGACACCCCATCTAAAATGTTGGAAACGTTATATTGATGACGTCTTTGTCATATGGGAAGGGTCCCTACCCATGTTACAGGAGTTTCATATATGGCTGAACAGCCTGGATCCCTGTCTGAAATTTACCATGGAGCACCATCATGACCACATTGCCTATCTAGACATATTGATCCAGAAAAAAGACACCTCTTTAGCTACGTCTATATACCGGAAACCAAATGACCAGAATAACCTACTTCGATTTGATAGTTTTCATCCAACCAGTTTCAAAACTAATCTTCCTGTGGGTCAGTTCCTCAGATTGAGGAGATTGTGTACGGATCAAGATGATTTTAAAATTCAAGCAAAAGATATGGCTAATCACTTTTTACAATGTGGCTATCCCACACAATGCGTTAAAAAAGCTTACCGGCGTGCACTCTATTCAAATAGAGAATATTTGTTCTTGCCAAAAAATTCCAAGCCGGGATCAAACCCACAGACCATGGTTCTAAAGCACACTCTGTTGCCGGCATCTATCAGCAGAGCCATGAGAACACATTGGAGGATCATTCAGCAAATCCATCCCTTATTCAATCAACCCCTGCGAATTGCATACTCTCTGGGCAAAAACATCCGAGATCATGTTGTGCGCTCAAATTGCTCCAAACCTATATTGAACATTGAACCAGTTCAAGTTTGTGATAAATGCAAATTTTGTCCTTTAAAATCTTCTCAGTCTCACATCACTATAACTTCGGGGAAGACGATTGCATTGCCTGAATTTTCCTGTCATTCCACCCATGCCGTTTATGCAATCTTCTGTCCATGCCCCTTAATCTATGTGGGCATGACAAAAAGAAAAATCAAGATTCGTCTCACTGAACACAAGTGTTGTATCAACACAAATCGAGTTGAGGAACCTCTGGTCGCTCATTTCAAGGAATTTAAACATGAGTTTGATGATATTAAATGGACTGTGCTGGAAATCATTAATCAACATTGGAGAGGTGGGAACCGTATACAGTCATTAAGACAATGTGAACAGAAGTGGATTTTTCAATTGAAATCAGTCATCCCTGGTGGTTTAAATAAAGACATTGAATGGTTCCATTTTTGGTGATTGCCCGCCGAAATCAGGAATCACTTGACTGTCAGGTGATTGCCAAAAACCTCTGCATTTAAAAATCAGACCGACCCGAGCTGCCTCACTGCTGAAATCTCTAAGCAGGGAGACTGTGTCGGCGTTCGGTGAGTTCAAATCTGTTTACCTGCTCCCTCCCACTTGCAAGTATACATCGTTAAATGTTGTTTGTTCATAAAATTGAAATCGCTGAAATTATAGTTCATTTTAACTAAAAAAATTTTATATCTTAGAAAAATTGACGAACCCGCAGCATCTTGCATGAATTATCATTGTTTAAAGATCTGCTTTATATCCCCGCTAAAGCAAGGGGAAGTGCTGGATCAGGAGAGCTTGAAACGGATGTCTCTGAAGCAGCTTGTGTGGCGAAACGCGCGCATCGGACAAGTGACTCCGACAGCTACGGGATGAGCAACCCCGACAACCTACAAATAAGGAAAGTCAACCCTTTTTAAATATATAGTAAAAAACACAAAAAATACAAATAATTGAACTTTGATGCTAGTTCCTTGGACCAATTGATTAAATGTGACCCTGTGAAAGTGCATGAAATGCAAGTTCAACTTGTGAGCACTGGGAGTGGTATGATGGTCCTTAAATTTATATGAGAAAATTCTACAGCGTTGTTATTTTCTAAAAGATTTCTAAATACCACGTGTTTTCATATAGTTCATTTCAAATCGTGGGATTTTCTATTAAGAGAGTATTGTATTTGGTAATTGAAATCTCCCATTATTATTGCACTGCCAAGTTGGTTAGCTTCCATGATTTCTCTTAACATTTCATCATCTGTCTGACCATTTTGTCCAGGTGGACGGTAGTATACTCCTATCACTATACTCTTACTCTCCTGTTTCATTAGTATCTTTCAAGGATACATTCCTCCGAACCATGCACTGCTGAGTGACTGTTGGCTTTCCCCCTTGTTCTAGTTTAAAAGCTGCTCTATCTCCTTTTTATTTTTATTTTTAATTCTTTATTTATTAGCTTTTCCAAATTTTTTCAAACCAATTCCAGTTCATAAGAGAAAATAAAGGGTATGTCACTTTCAACATTTACTTATTATATCATTTCTCTGGAATATTTTTCTATTGACAATATCCTATTGACCAGTCAATGACGCTAGTCTCAGGCTGTAGAATATGGGAATTATATAATATACAATACAATTTTTAAAGGAAAACATTAAGTAGCAATAACTCAAGACTTCTGCTGTACATATAGTTATGTCTCTGGGGATGATGTAAGATGCTTTTTAGAATCTATAAACCTAGCTAACTGATCTGGAGAAAAAAAAATATTGCATTCATCTCTCCTTTTTACTAGACATTTACAAGGAAAACGCAATAAAAACGTATATCCTAATGAAATCAATTCTTGGCGTAAAGCAAGGAAATTCTTTCGCCTTTGCTGCGTTATTAACGCCAAATCTGGAAATATTATAACATTCAAATCATGAAACTTTATATGATATATTCTGAAATATGTTTTCATTATTTTATTAACATCAAAGCCTGTAATAAGAGAAACTAATAACTTTCCCTTATCCATTACCACCAAATCAGGCTGCTCCAGAAAATCTGTCAAGTCATCTTGGAATGGTATATTGGAATCTCTATTTACCCTTCTAGAAATAGGCAAAAAATAACATGTGTTCACAGCTGGCATATCAGAATCCATGAAACCCAAAATCTCACTAAGAAACTTTTTAAGTGAAATATATGGAGTCTCTCCTGCTATGCGTGGAAAATTCAAAATACGAATATTTAAACTTTTAGCTATTTTCTCCAAAATTTCAATACGTCTCGCCATTGCTTCTCGGTCTTTTACTAGCAATGCTTTGAATTCCTGAGTTTTTTCATCTTTTTTCTCAAGTTCAGAGATCTTTTTACTTGAAGAATTCAATTTTTCCCAAATTTCAGATATTTCCTGATGTTGCTTCTGGTTAAGATGGCGGCATAAGTCAGACGTCTGTAAGATCAGTGTTAAAATTTCAAGAATTCTCTCTTTGAAAAATATTATTATGCCACCTAAATGTAAGGGTAAGGTGAGGATACACCCAACAGAGCCTTTACCCTCACCTATTCAACTTGAAATTATTCACTTTATGTCTGTACCTGTTGGAGAAAATCCAGGAGCCGAGGACCCTGGTGGGCAGAGCGGTGGGGGAGAGCCTCTTGTGCCCTTAGATGAGGCGTTACTGAGTCCTGATCTGAGAAGGCTGCCGGCACAGAGAGGGAACGGCAAAGACTTCGAAGAAGGTCCGGGAAATGACCTCACTTCCGGACGCGGAAGCGAAGCAGAGGGGAGTATTGCTGGAGTGGTGCCACGAAACCTGACACCTCCGGAGGTAAACTCCATTCTAGAGTCAGCAGAGAGAGTGGAAGAAGCTGGAGGAGCAGAAACATCGAGGCTCAACCAACGACCCGGAGAGAAAATCATGGAACCCGGTCTGAGAGATGTAGCAGGTACGGGGGAAAATGAAGTAGTTGGCTCGACCGGCGGTGACTCTAGCCATCCCCCTGTGGTGACCCTTGATGGACTCTAGGATTTGGTGGTAGGCTTTAAAACTGAAATGAGAATTGCCTATCAAAAGTTAGTCTAAGCTCTATCTCCTTTTTAAAAGTTAGTGCCAGCAGCTTAGTTCCACTCTGGTTAAGGTGGAGCCCATCCTTTTGGAAAAGTCTCCCCTCCCCCAAAATTTTCCCCAGTTCCTTACAAAACTGAATCCCTCTTCCCTGCACCATCGTCTCATCCACACATTGAGCTCTGCCTGCCTCTGGGGGCCTGCACGTGGAACAGAAAGCATTTCAGAGAATGCCACCCTGGAGGTTCTGAATTTCAGCTTTCTACCTAAAATCCTAAATTTGGCTTCCAGAATCTCCACATTTTCCTATGTCGTTGGTGCCCACATGTACCATGACAGCTGGCTCCTCCCCAGCACTGTCTATAATCCAATCTAGGTGACGCCTGACGTCTGCCACCTTTGCACCAGGCAGGCAAGTTACCAGGTGGTCCTCATGTCCACCAGCCACCCTGCTATCTACATTTCTAATAATTGAATCACCAATTATGATGACCGGCCTAACCCTTCCCTCCTGGGCAGTAGCCCTAGGAGACTTGTCCTCAGTGTGAGAGGACAATACATCACTTGGAGAGCAGGTCCTTGCTACAGGATCACTTCCTGCTACACCAGGGTGATGTTCTCCTACTGGGAGACCTTTCTGATCCAAAGCAGCACTGGGGCTGCCAGACTGGATTTGGGACTTGGCTACTATGTCCCTGAAGGTCTCATCAATGTACCTCTCTGTCTGCCTTAGCTCCTCCAAGTCTGCTACTCTAGCCTCCAGAGATCGGACTCGTTCCCTGAGAGCCAGGAGCTCATTGCACCGAGTGCACACATATAATCTCTCACTGGTGAGTAAAAAATCATACATGTGACACCCAATGCAAAAGACTGGAAAGCACCCTTCTTGCTGCTGGGCTAACCTGCTTTTACTGAGAAGGCCTGCAAAACAACAAAAGCTAAACTTCTCTACACCGCTGCACTCTCTGACAATCTAAAGCAGGGGTCGGGAACCCATGGCTCGCGAGCCAGATATGGCTCTTTTGAGGGCTGCATCTGGCTCGCAGACAAGTGTCGCCACACTTTCCCGCTGACCCAGCTGCTCCCCAGTCCTCCTCCGCCCGGGCTTAAAATGCTGTCAGCCCGAGCGGAACGCGGCAGGACAGCTAGAGTCAGCGGCACCGGCATGCTCTCTTCTTCCCGCCCCCCCCCCCCCCGCGGCCCGGAAGAGGAAGTGGAGAGTATCGGGTGCATGCGTGGCAAGAAGAGGCCACGCTAGTGCGCTCGGCATCGGCCCGAAGTAAAGAAGACTGCAGCGCGGCTCGGAGGAAAATGAAGAGGTTCAACCGTGGCCGATGGGACTCTGCCTCCGCGAGGGCTGAAAATGAAGGAGGTTAGCGTTGGGAGGAGGCTGCTGCTGCTGCCGCTAGTTCCCGGGGTGGGGGAGAGAGAGAGTGAATGAGCGAGCAAGCATGTGTTTGCTCGCTCATTCACTCTCTCTCTCCCCCCCACCCCCACCCCGGGAACTCGCGGCAGCAGCAGCCTCCTCCCAACGCTAACCTCTTCATTTTCCTCCGAGCCGCGCTGCAGTCTTCTTTTCTTCGGGCCGATGCCGAGCGCACTAGCGTGGCCTCTTCTTGCCGCACAGGCATCTGATACTCTCCACTTCTTCTTCCGGGCCGCGGGGGGGGGGGGGGGGGGCCTGTGTGTGTGTGTGTGAGTGTGAGTGTGAGAGATTGCATGTATGTGAATGATTGAGAGCCTGTACATGTGAAAGAGAGTATGTCTGTGATTGAGAGCCTGCCTGTGAGAGAGAGAGAGCATGAATGTAAGTTTACCATTGGGAACCTGTATGTGTAAGTTTGTGATTCACACAAACAGGTTTTCAAAGAGTATGTGTATATGATTGAGATCCTTTGTGTGTGAGAGAAATCATGTGTATGTAAGATTAAGAGCCTGTGTGTATAAGTAAGAGAGAGATCATGTGTGTCTGTGTGTGACTGAGAGCTGGTTTAGGTGATGGAGCATGTGAGTATGTGATTGAGAGCCTATGTTTAAATGAGAGAGAGAGACCATGTGTGTCTGTGTGTGATTGAGAGCTGATTTAGGTGAGGGAGCATGTGAGTATGTGATTGAGAGCCTGTGTGTAAATGAGAGAAAGAGAGGACATGTTTGTAAGCATGTGAATGAGAGTCTGTGTGTGAGAGAAAAAGACAGCATGTATTTATGTGATTGAAAGCCTGTGTGTGTGTGTAAGCGTGAAAAGATAGACAGCATGTGTGTAAATGTGTAATTAAGAGCCTATAAAAGTGAAAGAGAAAAAACATGTGTATATGTGAGTACTGAGAGCATGTGTGTATAGGTGTGTAATTGAGAGCCAGTGTGAGAGAGAGCACTAGTATGTGACTGAGAGAGGAGAAAGTTCCAAGCAAACCACCCCACCTCCTGCTAATTCAGAACAATCTCAGGACATCTGGATATCAAATGTTCCCAGGTATGCAGAGCAAAAAAAATTTTGTATCCTTATTATTTTTCATTACTGGGTCTTTGTGTCTGCTATTTTGAAATATTTTGTTGGTATCTGGAAATGTTTTATATGAGTGTTTAATTATTGGATATTCCACTCATCAGCTGTTTCGAAATATGTTCTTTTTGTTAGTACAGTTTTACTGCTGATGATTTTATATTTCTTGATTTGTTTTATAAAGGATGGGTGATGTTTCTTTTTTCCTTTGTTACACTGCATACAGAGACTCTGGCTTGTTGCAGTTTCCAATTCAGTTTTTTCTGCATGCTTCTTGTTATGCGTTTTGTTCTCTTTATTCTATGTTAGGTGAGGGGCAGCACGTGATTCAGGTGAGGTTTTCTGCTGGCGTGTAGTTTCTGTGTAGGACTCTATAGCAGCCTGACTTGGTCCGTTTTCCTAATAGGAAATGTATTGGTGTCTTAAGGCCTGGTGTAATATTTTCAGAGACTTATTGTACTTTAAAAGTGTGATCTTACATAAAATGCACACATTTACTTGTATTTAGTTTTAAACATATTGTATGGCTCTCATGGAATTACATTTTAAAATATGTGGCGTTTATGGCTCTCTCAGCCAAAAAGGTTCCTGACCCCTGATCTAAAGGGACTGCCTTTCAAACTCATTCCATAGAGCTTCTAAATAGATTCTCAGGAGGGACGGCCATTCCAAACTCCTCAAAGGGAGGAGCTGCATTTGAATGGAACTCCCTCTAGCTGAACTAAGGGCTCACCCAGATCTTACTGGTAGTGTGACCGCAGGGTCCGCTACATTGGTATGGGAGCTTTACTATATTGTAATTCAGTTTATGCAAAACATTCCAAGGGCCAAGTCCACACACAACATGCCTATCAATAGGCCTAATATCATATAGGTTCCAAATGTCTTTTGCAGGGTTTTGTGGTTGGCACCACAGTAGTGCATGTAAATATAGTATACATGTTGTTATAAATGATGTTTAAGCTCAGAAGACTGTTTGAATCTCCTTTTTCGTGCATAATTTTTAATTGTGTCTGGGGAGGGTGGGGGTGCAAGGCCTAATATCCATGCACCAGGCCTGGCTGCACTGGTTCCGTGTGGGAAAGCAGGAATCCATCTTGATCTTTGTGTCAGTGGGTATCCCCAGTCTCAGTCACAGCAGTGATGTGAGCAGTCTTCGCTAAGGCTAAATTTTCTTTGTTATAATCCCAGAGAAATCCAGTGGCATGGATCACTTCTGGTCCTTTCTACCCAGGAGAAAGTAGGCAGAGCAGAGCCTGGAGAACCATAATTGTAAAAGCATCACACCGTTTACCACACGATCAATGGGAAAGCACTGGAATAGCAGGAGGGGTGGGGGTGGGGAGAGAATTGGAGGCAAGCTACAGTCACAGAAAGGGAGGGGTTGAGTCAGGAGGAAATGCCTGTGCATTGCTAGTGAGGCTTCTGTCTGAGGTGGCTGGGCTGAGCTCTGAGAGAGGCAGATGACTGTATAACAACTGAGTCTCCTGGAAAGTGGGGGTGCGGAGAAGGGATGGGTGTTGCACCCGTCGGACGCAGACGGCTGCGCCCTCTCTGTCTCACCTCTTTTCTTTCTCTTTCCTCTCCTCTGGGCAAAATGGCTGCCTCCGCCTCTCTCCGCTGACTTCTCCTGCATCCCCGGACTGGCATGGGCGATTGCGTTCACCATTCTTACACTGAGGCCACTTAGGGCAAGCGCGCGCGCCACCCTCTCTTTTGAACACGTAATGGCGGGAACCTCGGGGCCGTCCCCACTGCATGACGTCACTATCTCTGGGTACTTAGCTACTTAGAGTCAACAAACATGTCAAACTTACAACAGTGGGAAAGGGAGGGGGTGCTGCAGGCTGGTGAAGGGCTGGCAGCAAGCAAGAACTTTACATAATGATGCAGGGGGCACTCACTAGGGCAGTGATGGCTAACCTATGACACGCGTGTTAGAGGTGACATGCCGAGACATTTTTGCTGACACACGCAGCGTTTCATGGATAACCCAAAAACACAGCCCGACCCTTTAAAATTAGTTTTTTAGTATCCCCCCCCCCTCCGGACCCCCCCAACCCCCCCCCCCCCCCCCCGCCCATGCCCCCGGGCGCATGGAGGCTCATGCGGCACAGCGACAGGCAGATGGGCAGGGCCATGGTGAGGCTCACGTCACCACGGCCCGAAGAAAAAGATTGCGTTTAAACGCACTGATGCTCTCCTCCTTCCTGCCTGTGCGGCCCTGGACGTAAACGTTTCCGGAGCCACGTGGGCAGGAAGGAGGAGGAGCATCAGCGCATGCAGAAGCGGAGCAGTGCTTACGGGCCGCCGCGAATCCCAAGTCGCAGCGGCCCGAGAAGAGAAAGAGGCCCGGTAGCAGGGCCGCCGCGGCCCGAGAAGATCAGGGCCGATGCAGAGCCCATCCTGCGGTGACCCACGAAGAGGAGGCCCAGAGGTGAGAGAGAGGCTGAGGGTCTGTAGAGGGTGTGTGTGTGTGTGTGTGTGTGTGCGCGTGTATGAGATGAGTTGAGAGATTGAGTGTGAGAGTGAGGACCTGAATGCTTGCAGAGACAGCATGTGCTTGAGCAAGACAGCATATGGGAGTGAGAGAGAGCCTGTATGTGTGAGAGTCAGACAGCATGTGCCAGTGAGAGACTGTGTGTATGAATGATTGTACGAGAGAGCATGTGAGAGTGAGAGTGTGTGTGTGTGTGTGTGTGTGTGTGTGTGGGTGGGTGTGTGAGAGAGAGAAAAATGCATGTGAGAATGAGAACCTAACTGTGTGTTTGAGGGAAGAAAATGGAGAGAAAAGAAACAGAAAAAAAGACATTATAAAAGGAATTGGCAAAAAAAAATAAGAAAGGGAAGGTGGGAAAAAAAAGCCTGTGACCAACCAATTAGAAAACTAAGATCAGACAGCAAAGGTAAAGAAAAAAAAATTACTTTTTGTGATTGGCACGTGTAATCTTTGGGAATGTGCAAGAATAGCACTTTCTCAATGCGGATCTCACAATGTATGAGATCAGCATGGAGAAAGTGGAAGCCTACGGGGCCTGCACAAAGGAGGCAGCAGAATGGGCTTCAGTGTCAGTAGCAACACTCGGCACCTCTCCAATAGCCATGCGGCAGCAATGACAGTGGCAGCAGAGGAATGAGAGAGGTTCCGAGGTTGCTGGCAAAAGAGAGGGGGGGGGGGGGGGGGTCTGCCTTTAGTGTGTGCATGTGTATGAATGGGACTCTGCCTGGGGGTGTATGTGTGTGAATGCATGGGTGCCTGCCTGGGGGTCTGTGTGTGAGAATGAATTGGTGCCTGCCTGGAGGATGGAGCGGGAGTGGTGTGAAAATGAATGGGAGCCTGCCTGGGGTTCAGTGTGTGTGTGTGTGTGTGTGAATGACTGGGAGCCTGCCTGGGTGTGTGTGTTTGTGTGTATGTGAGGGAGCCAGCGAGTGTGAGAGCATGAGTGTGTATGAGAAAATCCAGGGGAGTAAGAGTTTGTGTGTGGGCGGAGGGGGGTGTGTGGAGGGGGAGAGAGTGTCTTAGAGCCTGAGAGTGTGTCAGTGTCTGTGAGAGCGAGAGGTTATGGTGGGTATAAGAGCATGAATATGTATGTATGTGACAGTGTATGTATGAGAGAGAATGGACATGTGAGTATGTGTGAGAGAGAGAGGATAACCTCCTAATCCTCAACAATATCAGGGTGACTGGAAATCAAGAGCTCCCACAGAAGGGGACAGCAGGGACTTTTTAAAATCCTTATTAGTTTTACTTGAAGATTTAGCCAATGAAATTCAGCAACAAAAAAGTCACTAAGTAGGTAAGGTAAAGAATTATTTGTTTTTGCTTTATTAATAAATACAGAACATATATTAAAATTATAACTTTTTGTTATTAATTAGAGCTACAAATATCACAAAATTATGGATGTTTCTAGAAGTGACACACCACCCAAGTTATGCTCGGTTTTTTTTTTATGAATTTTGACACACTGAGCTCAAAAGGTTGGCCATCACTGCACTAGGGGGTAATTTTCAAAAGGATTTATATGCTTAAAACTGGGTTTTACATGAATAAATGCACTTTACTCCTGTAAGTAGGCTTTTGGAAATTACTACAACATATGTCATTGAATTGTCAATAGGTCTTAAATGAATAAGTGCACTGTAAGTGCATAAATGGACTTTTGAAAATTGCTATGATGATATGTTACATTTACATGAGCAGCAGCACAACAGCAGAATATGTGTCTGAGCCACTTGTTGGCACCAGGGCCAGTACAAGGCTATTGGGCACCCTAGGCGACCCTTGCACTGCCCCCCCCCCCCCCACCTGTTTCGGTGCCGACTGTGTGCTTCTCAGGGCCGCGAGCGGGATAGGCCCCGCTTTCGGCACCACGTGGCTGCTCTTCGGCACCCCCTACAGCTCGGTTCCCTAGGCAGCCGCCGAAGTTCGCCTATTGGACACGCCAGCCCTGGTTGGCACTATGGTTGCCTTATTACTTGGCAACTTGTTCAAGAGCTAATTGATTGGCAAAAGACTTAAACAGGTCAGGAATCCAAGATATATATATATACATGAGAGAGACTGTATTTCAAAAGAGACAGAGCAAGATGGAAGCAGTGCAGAGAAAGCAACCAAAATAGTAAGGGGTCTGCATCAAAAGCCATATGAGATGAAACTGAAGGACTTGAATATGTATACCATGGAGGAAAGGAGAGATAGGGGAGATATGATGCAGACCTTTAAATTCATGAAAGCTATTAATGATACACAAGAATAAAACATTTTCTAATGGAAAGTAATCTGTAGAACTAGGGTCATGATATGATATGAAACTACGAGGGAACAGGAACAGTGTTAGGAAATATTTCTCCAAGGTGTTGCACTGGAGGTGGACCCTTGGCCTGGCACAGGATTGGTACGGCTCTCCAAGGGTTCCCAGAGGGCACCTGCCACCAGGAGGCGGATCACACAAGGAGATAAGGCTAGCTGGAGCTTCACCAATAACAGTCCGGGGGCTCCGCAGGTTGAGCCCTTGGATTCCCGGACCTCCTGGGCTTAGGTGGGCCTCTGAGGATCTCCCGGAGAGGTAGCGGAGAGGTGTGCCCACCAAGAGCAAGGGTGAGCGGCAATTGGAGAACAGATGAGCTAGACCAGAACAGAGAGTACCGGAGTCCACTGGAACGAGACAGAAAATGAAAGACCTCCAGTCAGGGTAGGCAGTGCCTAGTGGTCTAGCTTGTAGAAGGCAGTGGGTAACGTCAGAGCAGGGAGGCCTGGTGGTCACAGGAGGAGCAAATAGAGTGTCCATGTGGAGCACAAGGGTCAAAGCCAGGGTATCCGTCTGAGGGTGGTCAGCCAAAGCAAGGGTCAGTTTCAGGTATCAGTTTGAGTGTAGTCAGTAGCAAGCAGAGGTTAGTTCCAGGCAGCAGTCCAAATGTGGTCAGTGGCAAGCAGAGATCAGTTCCAGGCAGTGGTTCAGACGTGGTCAGTAACAATCGGATCAGCACAGTGAATCTGCCCAAGTGTGGTCAGAGGCTAGCCGAGGTCAGTTCCTTGAAGTCAGTCTGAGAAGGTACAACCTGGGTAGCGGAACAGGAACAGACGCTGGAGCACAAGGAGGACCACAGGAACACAGGAGCACTGGAAGACACAGGAACGCAGGAACACTGGAGGAAGCAAGGAATACAGGAACACAGGAACATAGGATGGCAATTAGCTTCTCAATGATGAGATGACCCGTTTGCCAAGGCAAGGAACTGGAGCCTGAGCCCTGTCCCGACGTGAGGTGCAGTGTGAGGTCGAAGGCCCTGAAGGCCCGGGATAGGCCGCAGGACGCCGCAGGACGCCGCAGGACGCCGTGGACACCGGGGACTGGCAGTGGCTGTGAGGGAGGACAGACCAGGCCTTGCGGAGGGGAGCCGAAGTGAGCAGGGGCGGCCTAAGCACCAGCACGGCCGGGACGTGCAACACAAGGATGGTGGAAGCATATAATGCCTTCCTAGAGGAAAGGTAATGAAGTTCAAAAGAGTATAAGGATAAAGGACAGAAATGAGAAAAAGAGGTAGCCTGCACGGAGCAGCAGCTTTTGCCCTAAAGGTCATAAAACAAACAAACAAAAAAACTTGCTGGGCAAACTGGAAGGACCTCTTGGGTCTTTTTCTGCTGTCATTTACTGTATTACTACCCAGACTTGTGAGGGGCACAGGACCAACCAGCTGAATGGATGCAAAGGGGACTGCAGTTCAGTTTGCTCATCCCTGGGCTAGGGAGTGCTCCACTTCTTAGTTATTTAGGAAAAACGTGGAATTTACGTTAGGGATATTTTGGCTGCATGTCACATGAAGGACTTCGCGAAGGTCGGCTTGGCATGCTTTTGGTAGCTGTACTGCACAGACAGCGCCCAAGGGTGTTGGGCATATAACCTGTGGGCCTATTTTGAAAAAAGTCCCCATGGCAGATATTTTCCTACAATCCGCCCCTGACCCATACAGTTTTTGAAATTGTCCCACATGATTCCATGGCATGGAATATACTTCTATTTGTTTTGTTGTGTGTGTTTTGTTTTGTTTTGTTTTTTTTTATTTCATTACATCACTTTGGGTGTCCCCAGCCACCCCTTGAGAACTCCCACGCTGTCACAGAGCTCTAATTTCTCCAGACCTCATAATCATTCTCCCAGATCCACCACCGCTCAGAGCAACACCTTGCACGTTTCAGACTCACTTCCTTAATGTACATCTGTGATGCTCTTTGCCCCATCACCTCCTCCCTTCATTTCCTGTACGCCGCCTACTACAAGCTACTGAAGCGTAGATACAGGGTGCAGAAATTTCCCCAGACCTCTTCATCTACGCCGTGAATCAGCAGAGTTTGGACAGCATTGAACTTTAAGAAATTTCTTTTATTTCTACGTTATTTTCCTTTGACCTTTCCAAGCCTCCTCTGCCGCCGTGTCTGCTTGTCTGTAAATCACACAGCTTTCCAACATTCACAGGGTAATTTTATAACTTCCTGCACAGTGGTAAAGTCTGTGTGAACAATGTAGGATTTTCCTAGCGATCTTAAGTTTGCTGTGAACATTTGCGGGTGAGTGGCCCAGGTACATGCAGAGAACCTCATCTCCTCTTTGGAGGGCATAATTTGTGTGCAGTCATTTTAAAATGAAAAAAATAATATGTCTCAATGCCAATTCTGCCCCAAACGCTGGCCATCAAAAAGCCTCTACTCATTTGGCAAAAAAATATGAACAAAGCCAGGTTATGCTTTGAGCTGAGCCCCGGCCGATTTTGTAACAGCCATTTACATGCATAAAACCAAATTTTATGTATGCTATTGGCATTGAAAATTACCCCCTCGGTGACTAATATTTTTTAAATTAAAACAATTTATTGATACAAAATATTAATTCATAAGTTTTGAACATGAAGACATCATCAGATATATTACAAGTAAATAAAAGATTGATTGCCTAACTTTTATAGCTAACAGATTGCAAAATGCATTTACTAAAATAGTTGAACTAAAAAGTTAAGCAACTCATTCAATGTCACAATGTTAGATACATTGCAGTTGGTTCCCTGGGGAGTTAACACCCCCCTCCCTCAATTTCCATATATAATAAAGGTTCTCAACTCAGCCAAAAGGCCAAAAAGATACCATCCATATCTCACAGCACAGCACAGCACAGACCCTGTCCTTGGATCTCAGCCTACAAAAGGCCAAAAAGTGACCCAATTGATTTGTCAGGGGCATGGCAACTAAAAAAAGTTATGAAAGAGAGAAATACCTGATATTATAGCTGTAGTCATTTCCTCCTAACAAGGTTCCTATAGTAGCTGTTGACAGGTATCTTTGAGTCCTGCTGTATGCACTGAGAAGATTTCACTTGGATATTCAATACTGGTCTTGTCGTTGTGAATTAGCAAGACTAAAAATATGTTGTTGACATTCAGAACACAGATGCTACAAGGCTCAGGAAAAATATTCATCTCAACTGTGCAGCTAATAGGTGATCATGGCTAGGTGACTCTATCCAACACAATTACATGTTGAACTTGTAATACAACTTACAATAGGGAATGAGTGGAGAATAATAAGTAAACGCACAATCCCTTCCAAAATTATTCTCCCCCATCCACCCCACCTCCTAGAAAAAAATGCAGAATAGGCTCAATATCTGCAATTATCATACAGTTATCTATTTAGCTTAATTTATACAAAAATGTTTTAGGGATTGCTTTTTGAATTAAATATCATTTCAACTGTTTTGTTAATGAATAATATAGAAAAATATTCATTGTGAGAAACATGTCTGTTATCTTCAGCATAACAGCCTATTGTACTAACCTTTCACATCATTCCACCCAAGAATGAACTTTTTTTTCCTGTCTCCTAAGCACAAGATATGAAACTCAAAAAATGTTTTGCATGCCTGCTGCATTGGCAACTGTAAAGCAAACTAGCCTGCGTCTATAATACTGTATGTGGTTTAACATGTATTGAATGATATATATATATATATATATATATATATATATATATATATATATATATATATATATATACACAAATAGTTGTGTTCACAATAATGAACAGCAGCAGATTCTCTGAATCTCAAGCACATATATTCCCATCAAGTTCCTAACAATTGCCTTTTTTAAAATCAAACATACACTGTAATTAGTATTAAGAATAAAATTTTCATTCATTTAATCACTGCAAAATTCCTCCATCTCTCCTAGAACTTTCATGTTTCTTGTCTTCTTTATCACTTCTGTCTATAAACTTTTATTTTGTATGGTGTCACTCCTTCAAAATTGCAAGCAGTCTGCAGGCCAAAGATTTTTAATTTGGTTCATTTCGGTGAGGATTTTCATTTGTTTTCATTTCATTCTCTTTTTTGTTTGTTTTTTTGTGTTTTGTTATTTTTGGAAGTTTGTGTGTGCAATGCGTAGTTGTGCACACAAAAAGCAATTTGTGCACATATATTGGAAATTGTGTACAAAAATTGCCAGTTTATATACACCATTTTCAATGTGCATAATTTGCTGATGCAGCAGATACTACCCTTAGTAAAAAGACATGGGGATTACTAACCTTAATCAATAAGCCTTGATGCTTTTAATTCAACTGCAATATTGCTCCCCACTTCAACAACAAGAGAAAAAGGGGAATTGGATTCAGACAACAACCATTAGGGCCCGACTTCTACAATCTGGGGTACTGATACGTAGACATAAGGGAAAAAGCACAGGACTGCTTCTATGGCAAGTCCATAAGCAAAGCACGTCAAGCAGCTCTGTCTGAATTTTCAACAATGCTCATCACCCAGTAAAACATGTTGCTAGCTACAAGTTTGGTATTTGCCAGGTACTTGTAGCTTGGTTTGGCCACTGTTGGAAACAGGATGCTGGGCTTGATGGACCCTTGGTCTGACCTAGTATGGCAATTTCTTATGTTCTTAATTTTTTTTGAATTTTCATAAGGTTTGGGGATAACTGCACAGAGTGGCAGTTACTACCCTTAAGAAGCTTGCTGGGCAGACTGGATGGACTATTTGGTCCTTTTCTGCCGTCATTTGTTACGGGCCCCGGAGTCTGGGAAACCCACCTGATGAGCAGCACAGGACTGCAAGGCAGGACTCAGAGCAAGACAAGGGCTGGTCTTTCACCTAGCCAGCCCCCTTGCCCACAGGTTGAGCCCTTGGGTTCTGGGGGCCAGGAGGTCTCTGAGGCGGCAGTACATCATAGTTGTAAGTCCACACAGACAGGAACACAACTTGCCATGGCAAGGCTGGACCGACAAGGCTTGAAAAAAGCAAGCAGCGCTTGGTAGGCAGGACAAGGCAGACTTGGCTGGCAGGACAAAGCAAAGATGGATATTAAGCAGGACCTGGAACTAGACAAGACAAGGGTGAGACAAGGCAAGGACAGGGCTCTGGTACAGGCAGGACTGAAGACTGGAACAGACAGGAAAAGACCAACAAGGCAGACTAGGGCAGGGCTTAGATAAGGCAAACAAGATAAACCCCAAACAAAACACACTAAAGTCCAAAGGCAGCAAGGCTTGGAATAGGCAGAATATGCCAAAGGCCCCAAGACAGAGAGCAAGGCAAGATAAGCCCAAGGGCCTCAAGTCAAAGCAAGAGACAGAAGGTCCGAAGGACACAAGGCAAGGCAGAAGACCCATAGGATGCAAGGCAAGGCAGAACAAAAAGGGCAGTTGGCCACAAGACAAGGAAAGAATAATGGCCAGGTCATGGAGCCAGAAGCAACACCATGAGAAGACAAAAACAGGCAAGGTCAGATTACATAGGGCTGGGATTTGGGCATGGCAAAGGCAATGAGGAGCAGCTTGGCAAGGCTAGAGGTGAGGCATACTGAGGGCCTCTGCTGATGGGGAGGAAGCATGAAGGTAGGATAAGGCTGTATATCAGATTAAATCCTAACATCATTTCTGTTTCTATGTGAGCACAACTATACACTATGGGGCGGATTTTCAGAGCCCTGCTCGCGTAAATCCGCCCAAAACCGGGCGGATTTACGCGAGCAGGGCCCTGCGCGCCGAGAAGCCTATTTTACATAGGCCTCCCGGCGCGCACAGAGCCCCGGGACTCGCGTAAGTCCCGGGGTTCTCCGAGAGGGGCGTGTCGGGGGCGGGCCCGGTCGTCGCGGCGTTTCGGGGGCTTGTCGGCAGCGTTTTGGGGGCGGGTACGGGGGCGTGGCTACGGCCCGGGGCGGTCCGGGGGCGTGGCCGCGCCCTCCGTACCCGCCCCCAGGTCGCGGCCCGGCGCGCAGGAGGCCCGCTGGCGCGCGGGGATTTACGCCTCCCTCCGGGAGGCGTAAATCCCCCGACAAAGGTAAGGGGGGGGTTTAGACAGGGCCGGGCGGGTGGGTTAGGTAGGGGGAGGGGGGGGGAAGGTGAGGGGAGGGCAAAGGAAAGTTCCCTCCGAGGCCGCTCCGATTTCGGAGCGGCCTTGGAGGGAACAGGGGTAGGCTGCGCGGCTCGGCGCGCGCCGGCTATACAAAATCCATAGCCTTGCGCGCGCCGATCCAGGTTTTTAGCAGATACGCGCGGCTCCGCGCGTATCTACTAAAATCCAGCGTACTTTTGTTTGCGCCTGGAGCGCAAACAAAAGTAGGCTATTCGCGCGCCTTTTAAAATCCGCCCCTATACGCATAAACTTTCGAGCATGCATCTAAATGAACATTTTTCATTGTCTTTGGACACACTGTTGATTTAGTTCATTCCAAAAATAACCTTCCATTCAAATGAATACACATCCCTATAATCTGCTCCTGTACAACAAAATATCCTTCCGTGAGGTCCCAAAGCATCTTAACCATTGAGAATTCATCTATTTCATACTCACTTTGAGGCTGAAGGCCCTTGTGTGAGGATGAATTTGGTTGAATGATGATGACTGGATTCCTGCATTAAGATGAGTTATATTATATGTTTCACTGCCTTTCTTGAAGCTAATTGTGGAAAAGTTCCCATGATAAAAGACATTGAGTCAAAATTTAAACAGGTTAAGTCACTGTAATAAACTTTGAACTACTCATTTTGGAGCTTGTGAGAATATTTAATTTAGTGCTGGTTGGCCAATGATTGCTTCTGTTTTTAAGCCCAAAGGGACATTTATTTTTTTTTTTTACTAAATGTTTTCCCTCATTTTGTGTCTGTGGGAAAATGCTTAGAAAAAAGCACCCAAATATTGTTATGTAGAGCACCATTACTAATGTATCTAAGTTATTTATTTAAAAAGAAGAAGTTGCATGCAGACCCATTGGAGCCTAATGCCTGGAAAACACTTGCACTTCTGCATACACTTAGCTTGTGAATCAGGAGCCTGCTGGATCCCCTGACATGTTCTGGAAATTTGGTATGGATAGGACAAAAAACACAGAAGTTATTCGGAGAGATACACAGGTACAAGAAAAGACGGGAAGGCTGATATTTAGCACTACTAAGTGGTGGTAGCTGAATATCCAGCTATATTCAGTGGTTGCCACTTAGCCAGATAAGTATTTATCTGGTTAAGTATTATAGATATCTGGATATATTGGGTGTTGGCAATGGGCAGATTGGGTTAGGGCTACTTATCCAGTTATCTTAACTAGATAGGTGCTGATATTTGGCTTTATTCTGCCATAGAGCGGGTCTAACTTAGCTGGATTTAACTTATCCAGCTAAGTAGCAATTTCTTGCAGGATAGTCAGCAGCATAAACATGCTACTTAATATCTCATATATTAGCCAGATAAGTCTGAATGTAATCCACTTTGAAATGGCTGAAAGGCAGAATATAAACTAACTAAATAAATAAAGATGTCTGGTTAAATCGGAAGTTATCCGGCCACACAAGGCCAGATAACATTTGACTTGTTTTGACTTAGCCGGTTACAACTGAAAATCGGCTCAGTTTGTTGCCTGTTTTTTTATCCAGCTAAATTATAGCCAGATAATGACCTTTCTGGCTAAAATGTAGCTGGATAAGCAGCTGAATATCTCAAAACGTGCCATTTAGATAGATAACTTGTGATTTGTCTGTCAAATTGGCTTTGAATATTGACCTCACAGTGGCTGACTCAGAATGCGTCCATATGTGCATAGTAATGTCCTTGCATGCATCAGCCACTCGTTGTGCATACCTCTGCCTCCATGGGCTGTCTGGGGTCTGACAATCAACAGCCTGCCTGGACCTCGGTAGGCCAGGGTAGCCAAGTGGGGAACAGTACCAGGAAGAGGCTTGCTCTGCTACACAGAGGTGGGGGGGGGGCCACTTCAGGCTGTTGTATCTACATACAAAGGTTGTGCCTGCTTGTCATTTTATGATGGGCTCATTCAGCTAGTGAATAAATAAATTGCAGCCTCTTCAGGCATCAGAGGCCACATCTGTTTGTTTATTTATTTATTTAAAATATTTATTACATTCTACAAATATTGAAATGAGGTACAATAAAACATTCATAAATATGTCAGAAATAAACAGTATGAAATATCTAAGGTATTTTTGCCTTCATTGACATGTGTTGTTCAGACTTCCATTCAAAACTGACTTATTAATTCTAAAAATTCTTCACATGCTCATGCCATACGTGTCTGACCTCAGTTTCCTCTTGTAGTGCTCCTTAAGCTCTGGATTCCTCACTCTCCTGTTCCATAACTTTGTAACTACTGGTGACAGAGCACATTTTTCTTCAGCTTGACATGCTTTACTCATATCTGTTGCGCCCGTCGGTCGCAGATGGCTGCGACCTTTGCTGCTCTCCTCTTTTTTCCCTACACCAGCGATTCTCGGAAGATTGGCGGCCTCCGCCTCCAGACGCTGCCCTCCTCGGTGTTCCCGGGACGGCATGGGCGACTCCGCACGCCATATTGAATCGGGGATTACCTAAGGCACACGCGCACCAGAGCCTCTCTTATTCATGTCATGGCGGGAACCTCGGGGGCGTCCCCCCCGCATGACGTCACCCGCCAGCGTATTTAAGCCTTACGAACTATGCTTCCTACGAGTTAGCAAGGACTTCCTTCCTGCTTGGAGACACTTTGCTACTCTGACCTTCGTTCCTGCACTCTGGGACTTGAACACTGTTGGTACCAGCTCCACGGTGCCTAGTTGCGTTCTGGCTATCTGCTCCTCGGAGGGCCTTCTTCCTGGGGAATTCTCCTACTCACATTTCGGACTTTGCCTTGTGAGTACACTTCTATTGTTACCATCTTGCTGACGGGATCTCCGGTGTACCCCATGCCTCGGGTCACTACCGTGCAGCCTCAGCAATCCTACATTCAAGAAAATCTGCAAAAAGGATTTATCAGGCCTTCCAAGTCACCTGCCCGGGCCGGATTCTATTTTGTTGGCAAGAAAGATGAAACCCTTTGCCCATGTATAGACTACCGAAGACTCAACGAAATCACCATAAAGGACAGATACCCTTTACCTCTGATTTCAGAGTTATTCAACAGACTCCAGGAGCTAAGATTTTCACAAAATTTTATCTGAAAGGAGCATACAATCTGGTCCACATCCGACAAGGGAATGAGTCAAAAACGGCCTTTAATACTCGCGATGGCCATTTTGAATACTTGGTCATGCCCTTTGGTCTATGTAATGCTCCGGCCGTATTCCAAAATATGATGAATGAGATCCTGCAGGATACTTAGACGACATATTATTTTTCTCCCGAGATCTACATAAGGTGTCACCAGAGTGCTGCAGAGGCTACGAGAGAATCGTCTTTACACTAAGCTAGAAAAATGTGCCTTCCACCAAGAGTCTGTTCCATTTTTGGGCTACATGGTGTCCAGCAGGGGTTTCCAAATAGATCCACAAAAGACCAGAAGCATACAAGACTGGCCTCAACCCACTGGTTTTAAAGCACTCCGCCGATTTCTCGGCTTCACCATTATTATCGCACATTCATCCAACATTACTCCACCTTGACTGCACCACTCACCACCATGACAAAGAAAGGAGCCAATCCTTCACAGTGATCTCCAGAAGCAGTTTCTGCCTTCCAAACACTTAAGGAGACTTTTCTCGAAAAACCTTGCCTTCGCCACCCAGATCTTCGACGACCATTTATAGTCAAGGTTGATGCCTCCGATGTCGGAGTTGGATACCCAGACACTGCATTCCTGCTCTTTTTTTTTCTCTGCGTTTTTCTCCAGCTGAACAAAACTATGGTATAGGAGACAAAGAGCTGTTGGCCATCAAGCTGGCATTCGAGGAGTGGTGACCAAGGCTCGAGGGGGCACAACACCAGATAACTATATACACAGATCACAAAAATCTGGAATATCTGCGTCAAGCGCAGCGACTGAATCACAGACAAGCCCATTGGTCCTTGTTTTGTAATCAGTTTGACTTTCTGCTCAAATACCGCCCTGCTGACAAAAAAACCCGGGCAGATGCCCTCTCACGCTCCTTCACGTCAGAAGATGTTCCAGACGCACCTCGCCATATCATCAACCCTGAAAAGGTGATTCTGGCCGCTACCCATTCCATTCCAGCTGGGAAGACGGTGGTTCCTAGGACCCTGAGAAAGAAACTTCTTAAATGGGCTCATGATTCCCTATTAGCCAGTCACCCTGGACAACCTCGTACATTATCCACCTTGGAAGGGTATTATTGGTGGCTTTCAATGAAGGAGGACGTACGAGCATACATTGAATCTTGCACCACTTGCCCAAGACAGAAGCCTCCGGCCAGTCACCCTTCGGGACTTCTTCAGACTTTACCAACTCCAGATGGACCATGGACCCATATAGACCTACCAGTATCCAGTGGAAATAACACCATATGGGTCACAGTGGACCGCTTCTCGAAAATGGCACACTTCGTGGCATTACCAGAGCTACCATCTGCTCCAGAACTGGCAAAGCTGTTTATACGGCATATATTTCGCCTGCACAGCATGCCGAAACATATCCTGTCGGATAGAGGTGTACAGTTCACGGCTAAGTTCTGGAGAGCTCTTTGTAAGAAATTTGATATTTCTTTGGACTTAACATCAGCATCCCATCCACAATCAAATGGACAAACCGAAAGAACTAACCGTACACTTAAACAGTTTCTCCGCTTCTATGTCAACTCCAGACAAAGGGATTGGGCAAAATTGCTCCCGTGGGCTGAGTTCGCCTTGAATTCGCATCCCTCAGCCGCTACTGGATCTACACCATTTCAAATAGTGTACGGCTGTCAGCCATTACCTCCATTACCGTTAACTTTGTTGGTTTCATCTCCTGTAGCCCAGGCTTCGGCAGAGGAGCTCCACCAGCTTTGGAAACAAACCAAAGGCCTTTTACAAAAGGCAGGACAACAGGCCAAGAAGTGTTACGACACTCATCACAGACCAGCACCCCCAATTCCAACCAGGAGACAAGGTATGGCTCAGTACCAAGTTTATCCATCTCAAGCTGCCATCTGTGCGATTCGCGCCTTGCTACATTGGGCCTTTTTCTATACTCCGCTGCCCTGGGACCTGTAACTTATAGTCTGCAACTACCTACTTCCATGAAGGTACACATTGCCTTCCACATATCTCTCTTGAAGCCTCTCATCCTCTCCGAGTTTTCTACTAAGACTCCGGACCCGCAACCTCTTTCTGCCGAAGAGGACATCACGTACCAAGAGGATGAAATTCTAGACGTACGTAAGCATGGCAAGCACTGGGAAGGATATGGGAACGATATGGGCCGGAAGAAAATAGTTGGGAGCCTGCTAAGAACATTCTTGACAAAGACCTGATTCATCAGTTCCACCTAACTCATCCAAGGAAGCCGAAACCCCCTGGGAGGCGCCCTAAGAAGGGGGGTACTGTTGCGCCCGTCGGTCGCAGACACCTGAGACCTTTGCTGTTCATCTCTTTTTTTCCCTGCACCAGTGATTCTCGGAAGATTGGCGGCCTCTGCCTGGAGACGCCACCTTCCTCAGCGTTCCCAGGATGGCATGGGCGACTCCGTACGGCATCTTGAATCAGGGATTATCTAGGGCACGCACGCCAGACCCTTTCTTATTCACATCATGGCGGGAACTTCGGGGGCGTCCCCGCCACATGATGTCACCCGCCAGTGTATTTAAGCCTTACAAACTATGCTTCCTACGAGTTAGCAAAGACTTCCTTCCTACTGAATTCCACTCTACTTGGAGATGCTTTGCTACTCTGACCTTCGTTCCTGCACTCCAGGACTTGAACGCTGTTGGTACCTGTTCCACGGGGGCCTAGTTGCGTTCTGGCTATCCGCTCCTCAGAGGGCCTTCTTCCTGGGGAATTCTCCTACTCACATTTTGGACTTTGCCTTGTGAGTACACTTCTATTGCTACCATCTTGCTGATGGGACCTCTGGCATACCCCGTGCCTTGGGCCACTACCACGCAGCCTCAGCAATCCTTCATCCACTCTTCAGATGGAGTCTGTCATCTACTCAGTTCTACTGATTCCCTGCATCTCTGCTACCAGCATCAATGCAGATTCTCGGCATACCCCGTCCTGCAGGCCACTACCGGATCTACCTTGCAGGTGCATCATCTAGAGGGACTCCTTGGCGTACCCTGCTCTGTGGGCCACTACCGAGGATATCATCGCTGGGCTTCCTCGCTACTTTGAACTGTGCCTCACTTCCCACTCTGTGGGTATTTTCATCTCAGTTCTTGTTTAATAAAGTCTCATTACACCAGAGTCCTTATCACGCCTATCGTAGTGAGTCCCCACAAAGCTCCTCCCTGTGGGTGGAGTCAGCTCTCACTACGATCCAGGGTTCACAACATTAACAGAACATAACAATATCCTTTCACAAACTTCTATAAATAAAGATCACAAGACCCATCAAATCATAATTATAGACAATTATGAATTGAATCTAACTAGATAACTAAGGAATTAGTTAACTACGGTAGATCCCCTTGGATGGGAATTGCACCCTTCAGAGTAACTAAACATATGCACAGATATAACCATGACACACAATTTTCTTAAGGTGTAGAGGCCCATGATCACTATTAGGGCTAAATCCTGGACTTCTTCTATTAGTCCTGAATGCAGGTCCTTCACTGGGGGATGGATACATTTCCAAGGCCAAGGGCATTACCTGGGTTTTCTTCTGTGTGTAAAGATGCTGGACATGGTTATGATATTCTAATATAAAGCTTTACTGAAGATATGGTTCAATATACAGAAATTGGCATTTAGTATCTAACTGTAGTCCCTTAATCTATCAAGATAGTATCTTTGAATCTGTGGTCCCTTAATCTATGAAGAGCATTACTCCCCTTAACAGAAGGCTTGAGAATATCCTTCATGGAGTGGCTGTTGCTACAACCCTTTACAGGTGGGAGTAGCTTGTACAGAGCGGCAGATGCTACTACCCTTAACAGAAGGCTTGAAGCTGAATTTTAAAACCAGCACATGGTTATTCATGTCCATGCGTATGCCGGCTCCCACAAAAGGTCTAGGCCATTTTATAACATATGCGCGTATATGAGTGCATGTTGTAAAATAGACTGAATGCATGTATATGTATGCACAATTTTATAATGGAGACACACATGTGCGCGCAATTGCCTCCTCTAGCACGTAAGTAGGTGAATTTTATAAGGGATGCCCGCCAACGCAATTGGCCATTTTCCCAGTTAGTTCCCAGTTCTCCCAGGCAAAGGATAGCACCTCCTAATCACTCTAGTTAAAAAACTTCCCTTTTACCCTGTTAACCCTGACCCTTTAAACCCTGCTTACCTCTCTACTTTGTTTTAGGACTTATACGCCATCCATAGCAGAAGTAAAGTTATGTGATAGGGGATCCAGGTGCATGCTTGTGCACATAAGTATTTACACGCTGGTTTCATTGAGAAATTAAGGCATGCCCAGGCCCCGCCCTGACCCTGCCCCTGCCTCACCCGATTTTGAGAAAAAAGTTTTGTGCCCAAAGCTGGAGATATGCGCATACTCAGGCAGCTTTTAAAATTCACTCGCCATGCACCGGCCCGAGAGACTCGCATATCTCCCAGTTTTGGCGCACGGTCTTTTAAAATTCACATATTAGGGCGTAGCCTGCACAGAGCTGTAGTTGCTGCTATCCAAAGAAACTTGCTAGGCAGACTGTATGGACCATTTTAGTCTTTATCTGTTGTCTTTCACTATGTTGCAATCCCTTAGAGTCCCTTCTTTCTCCTTGGATGGAAAGTAAGGATTCTCTGGGCAAACTTGAAAAGGTTCTCCTAATCTTTTTCACTCAGCACATAATTAAGCTCTGAAATTCGTTGCCAGAGGATGTGGTTAAGGCAGTTAGCTTATCTGGGTTTAAAAAAAGGTTTGGACAAGTTCCTGGAGGAGAAGTTTATAAACTGCTATTAGTCAAGTTGACTTAAAGTGAAATTTTAATACCCATGAGTGGGCGTCCATGTGCACACAGTTCCTGGCACGTGCCCATGGATGTGCCAATTTTATAACATGTGCTCGTCGATGTGCGCATGTTATAAAATATGCTACCTCTGCACCTAATGGTGCTGTCCCAGCCTGCCCATGACCCACCCCTGCCCTGCCCAGACCCCGCCTGCCCACCCCTTTTTTCTAATCCAGTTCTTCAGTGCATACTGGGCGATGCGTGCATGGTCACGGGCCTTTGAAAATCCTCATGATGCGCATGTGGCCCGACCATGCACATATCTCCCGGTTTTAACATGTGCCAGGATTTTAAAATTGGTGTGTTAGGGAATATTCACTGCTTATTACTGGCATTAGTACCATGGGATCTATTTAATGTTTGGTTACTTGTATCCTATAATGGCCATTGTTGGAAACGAGATGCTGGGTTTGATGGACCCTCGATCTGACCCAGTATGGCAACTTCTTATGCCCCTTGAAATACCTGGGATTCATTGCTCGATTCTGAATTCTTTAGTTTTCTCCTTTCCTCTCTCCTGTACCTAGTAGGCACCTCAGTAGCTCTAAGGGAGTACCTGGGCTGTGGCTATTTTTCCTCATCTCTCCTCCTGTGTATTGCACTAGATTGGTAGCCACTCCTATACAACCAATTGCTGGATTATTAAGAGAATATCTAGGACTGAAGGACACCAGGATGACTAACAAAAAACTTCTTCTTTTCACTCCTTTCTCTAGAGTAGGAAAGGAGGATAAAAACTTCCTCCGAGCAAAGATCACATAATGAGTAAACTACTGAAAAACAAAAAAGAGAGAAATTATCAACCACAGAATATCAGTTGAAATAAATCTCTTTACGGATGAAGACTCCTCAGCTAAGGTTTTGGGTCTGTGCTCTACAAACATAGGGGAATGGAAAGCCCAAAAAATCCACACAGACACTAGGTATCACTTGCTAACATTGAAACTGGGGGTGCTGTGACAAAGATGGTACATTCCTCTATTCTATTCTACCCTTCATGACCTACGGTAGCTACTAGGGATGTGAATCGTTTTAGGACGATTAAAATTATCGTCCGATAATTTTAATATCGTCTTAAACCGTTATGGAACACAATACAATAGAGATTCTAACGATTTATCGTTATAAATCGTTAGAATCGTGAGCCGGCACACTAAAACCCCCTAAAACCCACCCCCGACCCTTTAAATTAAATCCCCCACCCAATGACTTAAATAACCTGCGGGTCCAGCGGCGGTCCGGAACGGCAGCGGTCCGGAACGGGCTCCTGCTACTGAATCTTGTTGTCTTCAGCCGGCGCCATTTTCCAAAATGGCGCCGAAAAATGGCGGCGGCCATAGACGAACACGATTGGACGGCAGGAGGTCCTTCCGGACCCCCGCTGGACTTTTGGCAAGTCTTGTGGGGGTCAGGAGGCCCCCCCAAGCTGGCCAAAAGTTCCTGGAGGTCCAGCGGGGGTCAGGGAGCGATTTCCCGCCGCGAATCGTTTTCGTACGGAAAATGGCGCCGGCAGGAGATCGACTGCAGGAGGTCATTCAGCGAGGCGCCGGAACTTTTGGCCAGCTTGGGGGGGGCCTCCTGACCCCCACAAGACTTGCCAAAAGTCCAGCGGGGGTCCGGAAGGACCTCCTGCCATCCAATCGTCTTCGTCTATGGCCGCCGCCATTTTTCGGCGCCATTTTGGAAAATGGCGCCGGCTGAAGACAACAAGATTCAGTAGCAGGAGCCCGTTCCGGACCGCTGCCGTTCCGGACCGCCGCTGGACCCGCAGGTTATTTAAGTCATTTGGGGGGGGGGGTTCGGGAGGGTGGGGGATTTAATTTAAAGGGTCGGGGGTGGGTTTTAGGGGGTTTTAATGTGCCGGTTTTGCGATTTTACGTTTTTTTGATTTTTCACGATTTTTCACGATTTTTCACGATATTTTACCCCCCCAAACGGCAACAATACGATTCCCTCCCCTCCCAGCCGAAATCGATCGTTAAGACGATCGAGGACACGATTCACATCCCTAGTAGCTACTAGGCCACACTCCTTAGTAGACTTTCACAATGTAAAAAGAGTTGTCCGCAGAGGGGTGTGTTTAGGTTGGGAGGAAAACCACACACATGTACAATTGCATTTTCAAACGTGCACATGCTGTTTTACCCCCTTTCTTCCACCCACAGAAACAGCAGAGGCAAAGAAAATGGACACTTTGGACACATAGACCTATAGCGCATTTTCAAAGGGAAATTACTATGGTATATACATAATAAAGTGTGTGCATACCTAGCCTAGGGAAAATTGCCCCAGATACATTTCTACGCAGCACCTGATAGTGATACCCCAAATTTCTTCTTAGGGCATCTCTTTTGTTTACATTTCCTAACAAGTTAAAAGATCAAATTGTGTCTCAGCCATTCCAAGTTCATGTGCTGTTTATTGATAGAGCAGTACACCAGGTATGTGAGATTTAGATAAATGGAAAGTGCAAAAAGACAACCCTGCCGGAACTTAAGAAAGCCCAATGGTATTTTCAGTACCTCCTATGCAGGCACATAAACCAGAGATGAACTACGTGATTTCCTTTATGCACAGGAGGTACAACATCTGTGCCAGCTAAGGAGAACTAGTCTGACAGATGTATAATTTTTTTTTCACTTTCATGCCACATATAGTTTCCCTTATTGCTTTACAAAGTTTTTCAATACTTGTGTGAATTTTCTTCTTCAAGCAACTTCAAGAATATCAATAAAATTGGCAGATGCCGCAGGAAAAATTCAAACAATCACTGGCAACTGACATATTCTTAGACTCAGGAGAATCATGATCATCGTCTGATGCAGACTCGGTTTCATAGCAAATTTGCTGGGTTTCATAGCAAATTTTTAGCAGTGGGCCCCGTAGGACTCCAGTCCAGTTTCCCATCCACAATCACATAGCAACAAAGTAGCATAGTGGATGACTGCCGAGAAAGACCTCGATCCATCTAGTCTGCCTAGTAATTCTGTCCACGTTATGGACAAATCTCTTGCAGATGGTCCTTATCTAAGGCAGTCTTTTTTTTTGCCTTCTTTCTTGTTACTCCAGCACATTACATAGATGAACATACAAGATTTCCTTTTATTTCCTTCCTGTACCCACATTTCTCTTGGCCTACCACAAAACATTGTAATAATCTAAACAACCAGCAATACTCTGATCTGAGCCCCTGAGATACAATATTACTGTTGCGATCCCGGGTCAGCCCCGGGATCGCCACTCACCCCCAAGCCGAGTCCGGTCCGCCTCCACCTCCGTTGGGCCTGCACAGGCCTCTGACGCCGCGCTCCCGCTCTGGAGGAGCAGCCGGCGTCCTCCCGCGGCTGGCCCCACCCCCTAGCCGCGCACGCGCGCGCTAGGGCTCCAGATTTAAAGGGGCCAGCGTGGGAAAGCACTAATTCACCTGCAGATGACGTCAGACGCTGCAGGGCTATTTAAGCCCTGCAGCTGGAGCCTTCCCCTTGCCTTGCAACGAGGTTCCTCAGGTTCCCTGAATACTAGTTGCTGCGTTCCTGGCTTGCTCATCACCTACGACCCGGCTTGACTCCTGACTCGTCCTTCGTCTTCTCCCTTGGCTCTGGCTTCGTCATCTGACTTCTGGTTCTGACCCGTTTCCGTCCACGACTCTGCTTTTCGTCTCTCCCCTTGGTTCCAGCTACTTCTGACTTCTGGCTCTGACCCGGCTCCGTCCACGACTCCGCCTCTTGTCTCTTCTCCTGGCTTTTCGACTTGGCTTTGTTCTTGGACCCCGTCTCGGATGTTCCTTGGTTCCTGTGTTCGCCAGCCCCGAAGATTCTCCTAAGTCCCAGCGGCCGGGCCCCTACGGGCTCCTCCTGGGGGGGCTCCGGCTTCCAGGGTGAATCTCCAAAAGTCCCAGCGGCCGGACTCCTACGAGCTCCTCTCGGGGGCGTACCGGTCTCCAGGGTGAAGGTTCCTCAGTCTACAGGGCCCAACGTCGTCCGTCCTCCGCCCCATTGCCGAGTCCTTGGTCGCATAGGGCTCCACCTTGTTCCAGTATCCAAGCCTTCCTCAAGTCCATCGAGCCGCCTCCCGGTCGGGACGTTTGCTGTGGCCCTCCACAGCGCTCCATCCCCTGTTCTGACCGGCCCAAGGGTCCACGATCGTAACAATTACTAACAGTCAATTATTAAAAAAATGTTCCATCTCCCAGCTACTCCTTTTTTTAGCTGATGAGGCCTGGGGAATCTTTAAGTTCCATTGTTTTATCTATTTTAAATTTAGTTCGCTCCTTACGGGCACACTTTTCTGAAAACAGATTGAGGTTTCCCTCACTTCCAATCATATTTGTGTTGGTTTTATGTGGTCTTGCTTCTGGTCCTTCTACAGTGAACACTGAAGAGAAATATTTGTTATGCAATTTCACTTTTTCCTCATCAGCCTCTACTTATTCCTCTCCTTCACCTCTGAGTCTCACAATGCTACATATTTGAAAAAATTCTTGTCCTCTCATTTTACAATATTTGCTGATTACTTCCCCAGCTTCTTTTAGCTTTTCTAGATAGTATTGCCTGTTTTCCTCATTCTGTGATCTCTTATAGTTTATGAATTTGAAGACATTACGAGAGATTGCCAAAAATCTTCAAGCCCTACCGATTACTATCTGATGCTGCTCATCCATGCTGGCACAAATGATACTGCCAGGTACCACATAGATCATATCAAAAATGCCTTCATGGCTCTGGGAGAGAGGATAAAGCAGATGGGTGCACAGATGATGTTCCCCATCCTCCCAATCTTTGGCAATACTGACTACCATAAAATCCCTCTGAGCCTCTTGCTAACTGGATTTTGCCACTCTCAAAATGTTGGCACTCTAGGCAGTCACCTAGTTTACCTAATGGAAGAACCGGCCCTGCATGGCAATGTGCAGCACCTGCCATTGAGTCACCTGCACACTCTTCTAATTGTAACAACCCCTGCTAGGGATACATGAAATAGAAAAAAATCCTGATGCTCAGGATTCTGATCCTCATTTGTCTCAACACATTGATTCTAGTCTCTTCAATTTTACAAGTTCACTTCTGGCCTTCCTTCTGTTACACTTTTCTTACACAAAAGTTTGTTTCCTTTATTATTAGCTCCTTTTAGATCAGCCCACTGTTGTTCCATTTCACCCATCTTCTCTCAGCTTTCTAGCTCCTCCTCATGGTATTTCCCCACTTTACCATTGTTATGTTCTGGTATGGTTGTGAACCCTGGATCGAGGGAGAGATGACTCCACCCACAGGGACGAGCCCTGTAGGGACACCACGATAGGCGTGGTCTCAACAGAGAAGGACACAGTAAATAATGTGGAACGGATAGCAGGAACGCGACAAGGCTCCCGAGGAGCGGGTACCTAAAGCGTCCAAGTCCCGGAGAACAGGAACAAGTCCCAACGTAGAATGGAGTAAAGCAACAAAGCGTCTCCAAATGAGGAATGGAATTCAGCAGGAAGGAAATCCTTGCTAACTCGCCAGAAGACAGGGCCAAGCAGCTTAAGTACACTGGCGGGTGGTGTCATGTGGAGGGGACGTCCCCGAGGATCCCGCCATGACGTGTACAAGAGAGGGCCTGGCGCGCGCACACGTGCCCTAGGTTATCCCAGATTCAAGATGGCGGACGGGATCGCCCATGCCGTCCCGGGGACGCTAGGGAAGGTGGCGTTTGCAGGCGGAGGCCGCCATTCATCCAAGAATTGCTGGTGCAGGGAAAAAAGAGGTGAGCATGAGAGGTCGCAGCCATCTGCGACCGACGGGCGCAATAAGTCAGTATTTTTGAGAAACAAAACTTTGAGCTTCATGTGACTTTCCTCTGCCTCGGCTGTTATATCAGAGCATATTATCTGATGATCACTGATGCTCAGCTTTGCACTTACCTGTACTTTAGAGATACTGTCGCTGTTTATAACTAACAGGTCTAGTGTCGCCCCGTCCCTCATGGGTTCCATCACCATTTGTTTAAGCAGAGTCTCTTGAAGGGCATCCAAAATCTCTCTACTTCTTACAGATTGCGCAGAAGGGATTACTGCAAGCCACATTCGGAAGATTCAAATCTCCAAACAGCAACACCTCTCATCCTTTTGGATGTTTTCAGCTAGATTTCTGTCCAGTTCATCTGTTGGAATCAGAGGCCTATAGATCACACCTGTTTAAATGGAAGTGCCATTGCCTCTTTTTAAAAAACCCCACAGAGCTTCCTCTTTTCCCCACATCTCTTGTATTTCACTTGCTTGGATATAGTTTTGGGGCCATTTCCAGAATCTCTACTCATCAAATACATCTGATTAGTATAAACCAACTAACAATGAACCTATTCACAAATAAGTGCTATTTTATCTTGCAGAGATATGCTGGAATTTTAAATCATGTGCGCACTTGCATGTTTATGACTTAAAATATGCCTACCGCACATAAGTATGCTCCTAATTTTAAGAGGTTACTTTAGCAAACCTACTTCGCATATCTTCCATAAGACTTTTCTGGCTTTAACACGTGCGTGCAAATGAATTTTAAAACTTACTCGCATGAAGAACATTCCCAGTTTTTCCAGTTAGTCTATCAGTTTGCCCAGTCAATATCAAAGTCTTCCAGGCCCCTCTGGTTCTTCATCCTGCACACCTCCCAGTTGATCAAACCCTTCACCCTGTCCCTCTCCTATAAGCCCTAAAATGTGAGATCTACAGACTCGCTCATCAGAAGCAGCAGTAAAGTTACATGGCTAACAAGCTGATGCGTGCTGCAGCCTCTGCTTTTAAAATATGGATTTGTGTTGGCCCTTTCTGCCCCCTTATTTTTGGTGTGCACATAGGTACATATGCGCATAAATCATGGTTTTTAAAATCTGTGTTGCTCGCATATTGCCCACAAACATGCATATGTGGGAATTTTTGGGTGAGCAATGCTTTAAAAATCTACCTCGTAGTTTCTAGGATCTGTAACACAAGAAACAGCCAACAACAAGCTGACTGTGAGAAAGTTAATGTTGGATCAGGAGTTAGCATGGCATTTTTATTTATATTTACCTCATAAATTAGGGAGCAGTTGGTTCTAACTTATTCTGGTGTGATTTTGGCCTGATAGGTACAAACCTGTTAACGGATAAAGGTAGCGAAATCATCAGGAAGAGAGTATAAGGATGGCTGTATTATATGTTTGGTATTTGTTTTATTTATTATTTGTTTTTGTATTTTATTAGTGTCTCAAATTTTATTTTGTGATTATGTACATTGCTTTGAAAGATTTTATTGTAAAAACTGGAAAGCGATTAAAAAATGTATGAATACCTTTTCATTGGTAGCTCAAAATGAGTTACCTTCAGATACAGTACAGATTTCCCTGTCCCCGGATGGATTACAGTCTAAGACCCTGATTTACCAAGGTCAGTAAATCAGGGCCTGTGTTTCTACCAGAGGCAACAGAGGTCACAATGATTGTCTGCAGGATTTGAACCCTGGCATCCCTGGTTCTTAGCCTGTTGCTCTAACCTCTAGCTATTCCAATAAAATTAAAATTTGATTCTGAAGCAGATACCTCTATCATAATTGCGACTGTTAATGAATAATTACATAAGAAACCTCCCTTTAAGCTAGTTAACATGATTTTGATTACTCCAGGGGATGTGGTACCCATAAGATGTCAGTTCATAGCACATAATTATTTCAACATCTGTGATGGACTGCAGGGATATTCTCTCCAACTACCAGGAATGGATTCAAGGGGAGAAGAGCTACTGAATAGTGGAATAGGAAGGGAATAGGATTTATTCGTCATTTCAAAGCAATACGTGACTTTGGTGAGATGAGGAAGGTCCCCGCGCAACCTGCATGCGGGCCATTCTTAACATGGCACAAGACACCTTTGCCGTTCCCCATCTCTTCAGCCCAAATGTTACTCGCTGCGTTGGGATGTCATCAGGGGCCAGCCCTCCCCAATGAAGCCATCGGCAGAGGGTGAGTAGCATATCCATGACAGGGGGTGCGGGTATCGCGAAGTTTCCTCAAGTGAGCGGGGATTTAAATCCCAGGATGATGGTATTCGCCATCTTTGTGTGGGAGCTAATCAATATTGTATTAAAACAAGCAGCAGAACCTCACAGTACAGCAACCCCATTATATCCCAGTACCTGCTGTATGTTACCAAAAGGTCAAGGAGGAGCTGGCTGACATGACTTGAAAAAGTAACTGAACTGACTGAGTGATTGTATCTGTGGCTCCGGTGAACAAATGAAACGAGAACATCTGCCTAACTTAATAAAATGTCAAAAGGGGGAAATTCATCCTTCACACATTAGCAGAGATAACACCTAAGATGGTAACTTTCATACTGACACATAGGCGAACATGTGTGCGTTCATCGGCCCCATGTCCAGGGACAAAACCATTTTATAACATACGTGTGCATATGCGCAAATGTTTTAAAACAGTCTTGCCATGCACACGTGTGCCGAATTCTAAGCGGGCGTGTGCATGTGCACACAAATCCCGCTTCTATCAAATAAGTGTGTGTGTGGGGGGGGGGGGGGGAGGGATTTTAAAAAGGATGCGCCGACACCATTGCCTGTTTTAGCAGTTTCTTCTGAGTTTGCCCAGTTAGAGAGGTCCTCCAAACCCCCCTAGTTTTATAGCCTGAACTCCCCCTAGTTAGTCCCAACCCTTTAAACCCCACAGATCTGCCTAGTTTTCTTACCTTTCTTACTTGCATGGCATCATAGCAGAAGTAAAGTTATCTGGCAGGGGGGCCTCAGTGCACGCCGGATCGTGTAAGTATTTACACACAAATATCTGGTTCAGGTCCTGAAACACCCAGGTACTGCCCATGCTCCACCCACACCCCATTTTAGAAGTTCCGAGATGTGCACGCAGCGGCATTTATGCACGTATCCATGTGGCTTTTAAAATCCACTCTGCGCGTGCAAGCCCGACATATTGGCGCATCCGGCTTTTAAAATTCACCTTAAGCTGGCAGAAGGAGCTGTAGTCTCCAAACTTGACACAGCCAGTGGATTTTGGATGATCTTGTTAGCTGGGGAGAGTGCCACGCTAACTGTATTCTTAATGCCATGGGGAGATCACTGCTTCCAAAGACTCCCATTTGGCCTGACTTCAGCCCCTGAAATGTTCCAGCGGAAGATGACCAAACGTCTTAAAGGCCATGATGGTATAGTGACTTATATGGATGACATACCCAACCACCTGGAGAAAGTACTTGAAACAAGAGCAATCTCAGGATTGAAATTAAACAAAGAAAAATGCCAGCTCAGGCTGTCTCAACTGGAATTCCTAGGACAACTGCTTGGAAAAGAGGGAATGACCCCAAACTAAAAAAGGATGAAAATAAATATAAACATAGACACTCCTTAAAATTCTAAGCAGCTCAAACATTTCCTTTGAATAGTGGACCACTTAGGATGATATCTATTGCAGGTTTCTCAAATTGCTTAACTCTTAATTGTGCTCTTGAAATAAGGAAATGGATAGATATGGGGCCAGCCTCAGCAAGCAGTTTTTGAAGGTCTAAAGCAGATGGTATTTGAAGCCCTCATGATGTCCTTCAGCCTTAATCTATCAACAGTGTTGAAATGAGCACTGGTGCATGCAGCTATGGCATAGGAGTCCTGAACACAACATTTTCAAGCAAGTAACATTCTGTTCTCTCATTCTTACAAAAGCAGAAATGCTGTATGCCCAAATAGAAAAAGAGTACTGAACATAGCAAAAGAATATCATTCAGCCAGAGGATATTTCTGTCAGATAGGATTTTGACAGAGATATCTTCATATCCCCATGAGACTAAGATAGTATAGAGAATACATCTTAGTCATTTAAGACTTATCAGCTCGGAAGAGAGCCATATCCCTAGGAAGCCCCGAACTATGGAACTCCCTCCCAACCGAACTGAGAACACAACAAAATTTAAAAACCTTCAAAAAAGAACTAAAAACCTGGATGTTCACCAAAGCCTACCAAAACACCCTATGACTCTATGCTACAACTTCCCTCCCTATAAACATACAGAACCAATCCAAAGCACGTAAGTTAACCTGTACAATTTAACAACCAAACTATGTTTAAAACGACTAAGAAAACTATGTTAACAAGCATATGAATTTTTGGACACTCTGTTAAACATCGAAACTTTGCAAACAGCACTATGCCAACAGAATGGGGCAACAGCACCTTAAGTGTGTGAAGACATATACTTCCCAGATTGGAAAGTTGCATGCCAAGATCTAATGAAAACGTGTTAAGGAAGAATATCAAAATGCCCAGGCTGGGATTTATTGCTGAGTCATTCTAGATGGAAGGTAGACTCAATAAAAGGAGGCCTAACAAGGTGTAACTAGCGACTAATAGGAGAAGCTAGGAACTGACTGCCAAAAAAAAAATAACTGTAAGGAAGAAAAGGGTTGTGTCCTGATCGTACCTGGTAGTATAACAGCTTCCTAGATATAAAAAAAAAAGTCTCAGCCTAGGAGAGTTTTCTGATGCACAAAGTCTGGAAGCCATGAAGGTAATCCAACTCTGTTTAAAGTTTGAAAAGCTCAAGTCCAAGTGATTCCACAAATCTAGAAAAGCAAAGTGTCATACCACTTAGAAAAATTTCTGAATACTGATATACTGAAATGGTTTTTGTTTTCCAATTGGAGAATAAAAGGATTAGTCTTCCCCTTGACTCTAATAGATAATTGCATTTATGATAACACTCAATGAAAGTCAGGCTTGTGTTTCTGTTGTTATCTATGAGGCTAATGTTCAGAAAAAGCTGAACTCCTAAATTTAGGAATTCTAAATTAGGTCCCTATTTTCAGTTGAACTCAGCAGCCTAAGTTTTAGGCTGAAAATTCACCTATATTTAGGGTCTTAAAACTTGGGCCTGCTAGTATTTGCCTAGATTTAGGGACCTGATAGTGCTAAGCACCTAATGTTTTTTCCACACCCTAACTCCATCCCTGCAATTGGATTCAGACAGCAACAGAGGGCCCCCACTTTTACAGTCTGGGGAACAAATAAGCATGGGGTAATTTGCTGATGCAGCTGTTACGACCCTTAACCAATAAGCCTTTGTTTTTTTTATACAACTCCAACATTACTCTCTGCTTCCACAGCAAGGGGTAAAGAGGAATTGGATTTAGACAGCAACCAATGAGGGTCCTGACTTTTATGGTCTGGGAAACTGATAAGCATGGGGGTAACCTGCACGGCACAGCACAAACTACCATAAGATTGCTGGGCAGACTGGATGGACCATTTGGTCCTTTCCTGCCATCATTTCTATGTTCTTATATGTTTCCTGTAACCACCCACAATTTAGAATCCAGAATTTAGGACCCTAGTAAAACTAGGAACTTAAGTTTATAATCTCAGCTCTAGTATATATTCAAAAAGGACCGATTTAGAAGCCAAACTGCCACGGTCAGGCACTAAATCCTTTGAAAATTGATGTCTGTGATATTCAAAGAATTTGTCAGGCAAACTTTTGGAGTTAACTGGACAAAATCTGAGAATATTTCTCCCAGGTCCCTGGCTAGAGTTTTGCAAGGCAATGAGTTTCCATGGTTTACCTATGTAAAAAGAACCCACAGGGGGCATTCCCAGGGCACGGTTCCACATGTTCTGGGTAGCACTTATATTTGGCACCACCTGGACAAAGAGACAGCCAGGTAAGTCCTAGTCAGACAAATACCTCTTCCAAAGTTATACAGATAATTTCCCACTCGCTTACTCACTATGGACATCTACAGCAAATATTTTCTTCCTATCTACATAAGGAAACTCTTATCACACTGTTGAGGCCTTTCCTCTTCAGTGTGAAATGAATTATATAGCAGCATCTCTGAACTGACCCCCATGGACCTATATAGCCACCCCTCTTCAATGCAAGTTTGGAGGGGTGAGGGTGCCTAGGAAAAAGCAATGAAAATTCTGGAGGTCATACAGGATAATTTACATTATTTTCCAGGTAGAATCAGGAAACTGCTCCGCACTAGAATTGGAAAGGCAATCTAGAAATACAAAATTATTAATATTATAAGGGAAGATCTAGCACTGAGAGAATAACAAAAGCATGAGAAAAATATAATTGTCATTGCAATGACCACAACAACATTTCAGACATTTCCATCAACCTTCTACTACATCGTAGCTAGAACTGCTTGGCTATTTTATATAAAATGCTTTGCTTAGTTCTTTATCTAAATTATTAATACGAAGCATCATTGATTGCACCATTCTCTTCGTGCATATATTCATGTTTACTGGCATAGTGAAAATCCCTGGTAAGACAGTACTGCATCTGTTTGATGCTCATTTATTTATTTAGCAGTCTTTATAGTCTGCAACCTCCATCTTATGTTCGGTGCAGAGTACAATCATAATCAACATAGCTGGATAACTGGGTCTCTACAAAACACCTCCGAGCTAGCTGGATAACACGTTACCCAGCTCCTCTTGAGCCCGCCAGTGTGGCTTCAATGTTTTTGTTCTGGGTTTTGTTTTGCGGTTTCCAGTAAAGTGCTGTATTCCTCTTTGGTAAAATTACCCAAATCCATCTGGCTATGTTCAGAATACATTTATTTACTTTGACATATGCTGGATGGGTCATCACTTTATGGCGCTAAACTGTTGTTCTCAGACAGGGTCTTTCCGCTGTTAGATTAGGGCCCTATGCATGAAAAAAAGCTCTAATAAGTGGAAATTTCCATCAGTTGCTGAAGTTCTGTATGTGTCAAGAAAAAAAAATCTAAGCACTGATGCATAGAGAACAAGAGTGCTGCTTTAGAATGCAGAAATAGGTAAGACCTTTTTTTTATCTGGGAAATCCCTCCCCCCCATGTATTTCCCCACTAATGATGCTAAAACTATTTACATCAAAAGTAGTTGGAAGCAGATGACTGTATTTAACTGAAAAGGGCTGCAGCCAAAAATCTCTAATTGAGTGCAGATACATTTACATTAGTGATGTCACCTATTTCTTATCATCAGAAAATAATACAAGCGTAGTTTTAATGATGGTTTAATTCAGTTTGTGTGTCTTTAATAAGGTTCAATGCATAAAAATAATAATTATGTAGAAGAAGATACAAAATTATTCAGAGTAGTTAAATCAGAAGCAGATTGTGATAAATTGCAGGAAGACCTTGTGAGACTGGAAAATTGGGCATCCAAATGGCAGATGAAATTTAATGTGGATAAGTGCAAGGTGATGCATATAGAGAAAATAACCCATGCTATAATTACACAATGTTAGGTTCCATATTAGGTGCTACTACCCAAGAAAGAGATCTAGACGTCATAGTGGATAACACATTGAAATCGTTGGTTCAGTGTGCTGCGGCAGTCAAAAAAGCAAACAGAATGTTAGGAATTATTAGAAAGGGAATGATGAATAAAAAGGAAAATGTCATAATGCCTCTATATCGCTCCATGGTGAGACTGCACCTTGAATACTGTGTACAATTCTGTTCGCCACATCTCAAAAAAGATATAGTTGCGATGGAGAAGGTACAGTGAAGGGCAAACAAAATGATAAAGGGGATGGAACAGCTCCCCTATGAGGAAAGACTAAAGAGGTTAGGACTTTTCAGCTTGGAGAAGAGATGGCTGAGGGGGGATATGATAGAGGTGTTTAAAATCATGAGAGGTCTAGAATGGGTAAATGTGAATCAGTTATTTACTCTTTCGGATAATAGAAGGACTAGGGGGCACTCCATGAAGTTAGCATGTGGCACATTTAAAACGAATCGGAGAAAGTTCTTTTTCACTCAACGCACAATTAAACTCTGGAATTTGTTACCAGAGGATGTGGTTAGTGCAGTTAGTGTAGCTTGGTTTAAAAAAGGATTGGATAAGTTCTTGGAGGAGAAGTCCATTACCTGCTATTAAGTTGACTTAGAAAATAGACACTGCTATTAGTAGCAACAGTAACATGGGATAGACTTAATTTTTGGGAACTTGCCAGGTTCTTATGGCCTGGATTGGCCACTGTTGGAGACAGGAAGCTTGGCTTGATGGACCCTTGGTCTGACCCAGTATGGCAAGTTCTTATGTTCTTATGTAGAAACATAATATAGGTAACAGTTTAATTTGCTGACCTGGAAAGCCAGAATTAAGTCAAAAGCTTTGTTTTTAATTGAATCCTGTATTACGGGAAGATAAAGTGTCTTGCCCAAGATTACTCAGATATAAATGGTTTGGGGCGGAAGAGAGAAGCAAATAAAGAGAAATGCCATGGCTTATCATAATTTACAGCTTTGTTGGTGTAATTCTGTTTTTACTTTATCATTACTAGTTACCACTTACCATCACTTACTAAAGGGGCTTTAGTTTGTCTTATGAATATATCCCATCACCAATAAGTCAGGATGTTATTAGTCAGCATATGCATATATTTCGGTAGTATTTTCCCCAACATCACCATTGCTAACTTTATTAATTTTAAGTCTCTGTTTGCCTGTTTACAGAATCTGTCTACAAGAAGTGCCTCTCAATTTTATTAAAGTTCAACAAACTTTTATTTGAAGTGTGTTATTTGTGTATTTGTCAGGCTATTGGCTTTATGTGCATTTTATTAGTTTGAAAATTGTACCCAGATGGGCCAGGTTTTATGTTGTACATCAGTTTGAACAGGGGATTATCTTGTATTAGCAGTAAATAATAATTTATTTAAAAAAAAACTACATAGATTCATTTTTATATTTTTATTGATTGCATTGTAATGTTAATGGTTTTATGTTTGAATTATAGATGTAATGTTGTGAGCCACCATGATCACCAGAGTGTGCACCTAATAAATATTTCTAAATACATTTGTTGAATCCTACCAGGGTAGAAGCAAGATTTAAAAAAAAAAAAAAAAAATTCCCTGGGGGTTTGATCTCCTTTGATTATTTGCACCAGTATTGGGGTGTTTCCCTAAATGAAAAGAGGTTCAGCCAAAATTACACTTTTGGAATTCACATAGTTCCATGCATCTAACTTTAGAGGTTTCTGGTTCTTTTGTAAAGTAAGGTGGTTGCCATGTTTGTCCACATATATATATGGAAAGTTAGCCCATGACCATTATTTCCAATTCTTTTGGAAATTACCAATAACATCTGACTGTGGACTGTGGGAAGGCAACAACAACATAACACAATTAAACTAAAAGTGCTTTCCATCTTTCAAGAATTTGTGCTAGAGTAATAATCAGTATCACAGGTCATGAAACATACTGAAGCAGTGGCAACTATTTTATTTAGTAGCACTTTCATGCATAATTTTTATGTCACCCCAGCTTGATGGAGTTGAGCAGCATATACAAGGATAAACAGCAAAGCAGATTCAGCACTTTTCTCAGACAACATCTAGGTCACTGATATCTTTATTTCAAATTACTCTCCCTATATTAGGGAAAGGGGGGTTCTACTACATTAAAATCAGGAGTTAAATGTTCAACAATGTAATATTTTCATTATTAGATTATAAATTTGCAATTTAAGGCATTAACAATCTGTGAGAAGTTAAGTCTCATTTACAGGAAAAATAAACAATATTTTCAAAGTAAATTTATAGCACAGTCCAAAATTAATTGACAATACGATGCATTTGAAAGCACGCCATAATGGCTGAAGAGTTTGAAAACAGTTTCCAAACTCATTTGGTAAGAATGATTCTTATTTTGGGAGGCTTTTGGAAATAAATTCCTACCACCATAAGAAACATGCTGGGAGACTGCCGTCATTACTATGTTATGATAAAGTTAGCAGAAGTCCCATTCCTGGTGGTTTATACCCAGTACCATTTTGCAGACTAAGAATATCAGCAAACTGAGCAGTTCTGGTGGGGAGTCCTGTGTTTCTTGTGCATGGCTCTAGGTCTTATTTGCATCCTAAGGGCAAAATGTTTTTTTTGTTACTCATGGGGATTACTATCCTTCAATTAACCTTGATGCTTTTGAAGCAACTGCAACATTGTTCTCTGCTTCAACAGTGGGGGCAACAGGCAAAAAGAGGAATGGGATTCAGACGATGGCTAACGCTGGGCCCGACTTTTACGGTTGGGGATATTGGTATACAGACAATAGGGAAAAAGCACAGGGCTGCTTCTATGGCCAAGTCCAAAAGGAAAGCAAGTTCAAGCAGCAGTGTCTGAATTATCAAGAAGGCAGTGCTCACCCCATAAAAATGTTGCTAGCAGTATTTTTGTTATGGGTTTGGCAGTTGCTTGGGAGTAACCTGCCTAGAGCAGCAGTTATTATCATAAGAAACTTGGTGGGCAGACTGGATAGACCTTTGGTTTGTTTTCTGCCGTCATTCCCATGTTACTAATTTAACTATGACCATTCATTAATGAAAGCAACATATGAGATCAGAGAGTACTTTTTTTTTTTTAGCTGGGGAAGCTGAATATAGACTAAGGTGGCATGCTGAATAGTAAACGCCACAGCAGTTGCACTGACACTGTGCAAACAACAGATGTCACTGTTAGATATGAAAAGCCAAAGCAGGTCACTATAATAAATCACATTCCCACAGCGATAATAGACCAACATGCATTCAGTTCTTGACATTTTCTTCCCTTATATTGTACCAAAGGAAATTACCTTATGAAAACTAGCAGAGCCGATATACATATGCATAAAAACCCCCAGACTCTTATGCCTCCTAAAGCTTCTCAACTGTTTTTGAGTGTGGTGGTAAGTTCCAGTAGTTACTTTCTTAATATACCCTCATTCCTGTCATACAAGAGCACTGCTGAATTTTAACATACAGTGTGAAGTGCAGCACCTACAGCAAATAAAATAATGTTGAAAAAAATGATAAAGCGGGTCATGCTACATGAAAGCAGTGGAAATTACTGCACATAACCAAAGCTGAAATATAAAACCAGTACCAACAAATGATCTAAGAGCTAACCGTTGTTTCGTAATTTAGATACTGTGCTGCTTGTGGTATAATTTGCTTTATAGTTTCCGGTTTTATTATATAATATGCTTCAGATTGCTTTATGAATCATTTTCTCCTGTTCTAGGTCTATCAGAAAACAAAAACCCTGAGAAATTTAATGTACAAAGTTATATATATCACATTTTGTTTAATTATATTTCCTCCTGCCTATATAATCTTGTACTGAAGGAGAGTTGCAAATGCAATCAATGTAAAACAAAATAAAAAATATTCCCAAAAACAGTACAGATTAAAACAAAAACAATATGCAACCATAATTATGGCCAATATAACACAGGCAAGGCGACCAAATAATCAAGGTAAAATCTGCATAAAGCAGTGTATGATAGAAAAAAGTGATGTATTTTGCTCTTACATTACTAAAGCAGAGGCAGAGTCAAGACTGGAAGATTGGGCATCCAAATGGCAGATGAAATTTAATGTGGACAAGTGCAAGGTGGTGCAAGGTGTTGCACATAGGGAAAAGTAACCCTTGCTGTAGTTACACGGTTAGGTTCCATATTAGGAACTACCACCCAGGAAAAAGATCTAGGCATCATATTGGATAATACTTTAAAATCGTCAGCTCAGTGTGCTGCAGCAGTCAAAAAAGCAAACAGAATGTTAGGAATTATTAGGAAGGGAATGGTTAATAAAACGGAAAATGTCATAATGCCTCTGTATCGCTCCATGGTGAGACCGCACTTTGAATACTGTGTACAATTCTGTTCACCACATCTAAAAAAAGATATAGTTGCAATGGAGAAGGTACAGAGAAGGACAACCAAAATGATAAAGGGGATGGAACAGCTCCACTATGAGTAAAGGATGAAGAGGTTAGGGCTGTTCAGCTTGGAGAAGAGACGGCTGAGGGGGGATATGATAGAGATCTTTAAGATCATGAGAGGTGTTGAACGAGTAAATGTGAATCGGTTATTTACACTTTCAGATAATAGAAGGACTAGGGTGCATTCCATGAAGTTAGCAAATAGCACATTTAAGACTAATCGGAGAAAATTCTTTTTTACTCAATGCACAATTAAGCTCTGGAATTTGTTGCCAGAGGATGTGGTTAGTGCAGTTAGTGTAGCTGGGTTCAAAAAAGGTTTGGATAAGTTCTTGGAGGAGATGTCCATTAACTGCTATTAATCAAGTTTACTTAGGTAATAATTGCATCAGTGGCATGGGATCTTCTTGGTGTTTGGGTAATTGCCAGGTTCTTGTGACCTAGTTTGGCCTCTGTTGGAAACAGGATGCTGGGCTTGATGGACCCTTGGTCTGACCCAGCATGGCAATTTCTTATGTTATCTGTGCTAAATGATGCACATATTTCTGTTTAGCATCAAAATGGTTAGTTGGCTGGTTATATGATGTCCAAACCTATCCTTCCCCAAAATGTCTCAACATTGTTACATAATTATTTCCACCCAGATTAAAGTGATGATAAATGCGAGCAAGAGCAGCCTTATTTCTTCATGTAGATTGGTATTCAGTTGTCCTCATCATTTCTTACATCAAAATAACCACAATCAATCAGCAATGTATTTCAACATCCAGGGACAAATGTTCTTCATAAAATATTTTTATCCTTCCATAGGTAGCTTGTCTTTATGGAAATTCATCCAGGAATAGTTTTGCTCATTTTATATCTACACTAATTTTCATAACTTTTGGCATCTAACTTCCAGGAGCTGACCCTGAGCTGCTGTAGCTTGTTGCTGTTGACCGGCTGATTTAGCTTCAGCCATTGTGGTCTATACTGGTCCTCCTAGGAATTATCCATATGCCAAGCAGTGTGTCCCAAATACTTTAAGTCCATAGGAAATTAATTGCTACAAGAGCTAGATTCTGTACTGTATGGTAAAATAAATCTAAGGGGGTCACTTTGCAGAATAAAAATGAATTGTTAAAAACCTGTACTCTGTACTTTCCACCTTGCTACACTGCATGCCTGGAATAGCTGTGCACTAGGTCCTCCTGCCACTCACATTGAAATTCAGGAAAACCCAACAGAGGGAGGTTTCTTTTAAACGAAGACCAACATTTTTCATCTACTCTAGCACTCATAATGTCCCCTGTTTTTTAAAATACTCATTCACTGAACACACTGGTTGGTGAGGAAAGAAAATGCTGGACCACCTTGGCCAGACCGCAGCGTTAAATGTGCAATATGCTATTACATCACTGGCCACGCTCTCAATGGTCTCTGTGAGACAATGTGTGAGTGACATTTGTACTGAGGTATTATTTGCTGGGGGAAAGGGAAAATCATTTCTTCTACCACCAACAACTGTAGCTTTGGCACGTCAGGAGAGCTGTTCTGTGGTGGCCACAGTAGCAGTGGTGGTAAGGCAGATATAAGTGAGGGTTCAATTCATATTGACAGTACTGTAGATGCACACTATTTCCTGTGCTGCATCCCCACCATCCCTTTGCCACTGGTGCTCCCATTCCTGCACTCTACAACCACCAGAATCTTCCAGACCTTTTCATCCATGGGTCACACAGTCTAGCTTGTGTGTAAGTGTTACACTCTGCGGTCACAGACTGCTGCAACCTCTGTTGCTCACCTCCTTTTTGTCTGCCTTGGCTCCATTGGGCGAACTTGTGGCCTCTGCCAGCTACCTCCTGCCTCCATTCCCGGGCCCACCTGAGCAGCATGGATGCTGCCGACCGCCATCTTGCCCTGGGGATCCCCTAGGCACGTGCTTGCACTCCCGGGCCTGCTTTAACCACGTCATAGTGGGAACCTCGGGGGCGTCCCCCTCAGTTGACGTCACTCATCTTGGATACTTAAACCCGCCAGCCCAGACAGCCGACGACTTGGCAACAAGTTCATCTTGCTGAATCCACCAACTCTCACTTCAGTACTTGTTCCGGTTCCTGCTTCCATGGTGTGAGACTACTGGGTACCCGCTCCTCGGGGGCCTTCCTCGTCTCTTAGCTATCCACTCTTCGGAGGGCCTTCACACAGACTCCTGTCTGCCTTGCTTCCCAAGGCTTTCTACGGAACTACTCCTTTGTCTTCAGTCACTGTGAATAACCACGCTGTGGACCATTGCTGTGATATCCACATTGAAATCCTCTCCGGTGTACCCCGCTCCGTGGACTATTGCCACGATATCGCTAGAGGAGCCCTCTCCAGGTCTAACCCGCTCTGTGGACCTTTGCTGTAATATCCTAGAAAAACTTGCCGGTGTACCCCACTCTGCGGACCACGACCGTGACCTCCCACCGAGGAACGTACCATTTCTACAGACCCCATGTGACTTCAGTGACTGTACTTTGGCTCGGCAACCCCGTTCCTTGGGTAGTGCCGCACCTAATGCCTGACTCCAGTTGTCCCGAGCTGAGTCTGACGTCAGCACCTGCACTGTCACTCCATGGCCCGCCTCCTGGGGTCACCCTCTCTTTCGCCATCTCCTTCTCTACTTCTACTGTATACCATCCCGCAGCCGAAACCTCGCCTCCCGACGGTGAGGCTCAGTGGAGCTCCTCCCCTGGGCGGTACCATCTCTCACCTCAGCCAAAGGGCCTTCATACCCACAAATTCTAACAGATTGCCAGCAAAGATCTTGGCCCTCCAGGCCATCCCTGGCCTGGCCCAGCAGATTTCAGATCAGCAGAAAGGTTTGGAGAGTTTGGCCAACACCATAAATCTTTTAAATAACCGGCTGGACCCTGCCTCAATGTTTGCCAAGCTGAGCCCAGCTCCATAGACTCCTCCGTTTCGGCCATCAGTGCCCTTACCGGCACCTCCTTATTTTTCAGGTGACCCCCTTGTCCTGTAAGGGTTTCTTGAACCAATGCAACATGCACTTTTCTTTACAACCTGCATACTTTCCTAACGTAGTTACCAAGACGACATACATACTATCCCTTCTGGAGGGATGGGCGTTGGCCTGGGCGTCACCCATGTGGGAATGAGCAGACCCGATCCTTCATGATCTACTGGGCTTCCTCACCCTCTTCTGTATTTGATGACCTCTCTCGTAAGGCTATCACCAGTTCTACACTACTGCACCTGCATCAAGGTTCCCGATCCTTACCGACTACGTCATCGAGTTTAGGTCTCTTGCGTCTGAACTGCACTGGGATCTGCTGGGCTGTCTGCTTGTGATCTTCCTCGAAGGGCTGAGTCCGCGCATCAAGGATGAGCTAGCAGCTCGAGAACCTCCTGACACTTTGGATGCTCTCGTGGACCTCACAGGCTGCATTGACCACTGCCTTCATGAATGCTCGTACGAGACCAAAGGACCCAAGCGGGTGGCTACTGGTACTCCCCGCATCCATTCGGCACCTTCTACGAAGACCTTTGCTTCACAAGATACCGATGAAGAGGAACTGATGCAGATGGGCCTCAGCCATCTAACCTCAAGGGAGAAGCGCCGCCGCCTACGGTCAGGTCTGTATATGTATTGTGGACAGCCAGGACACGCGGTACCCGCCTGCCTACTCTGTCTGGGAAACTCTCAGGCCTAGGTTCTACCGGAGGACTTCTCTTAGGCCTGACATCACCCTCTCCTCCATTAACGTTACCTGTTTCCATCAACTCAGGTACCCTGGAATTCCATACCTTGGCCTTAGTAGATTCTAGGGCTGGTGGTAATTTTATCCTCTGACAGCTGGTGGAGCATCTCCGGATCCCCACAGTCCATATACCCACGCCATTACTGCTTTCCTCCATCCATGGTGAGCTGTTACCTGGCGAAGTTACTTGCTCCACAGTCCCCATCTGACTTCACACATGATCCATGCACATGTAGACCATCTCTTTTCTGGTACTGGACAAGGCCATCCACCTGGTGGTTCTTGGGCTACAGTGGTTGAAACTTCACACTCCGCAATTCGACTGGAGCACCTTACAACTATCCCAATGGGGCAACTCTTTTCATAAGGATTGCTTGGAGGTCGTGTCACCCATGCCTTGCCTAACTACCATGACGTCTCTCCTGGGTCTCCTGCTGCAGTATTCCGCGTATGCAGACGTGTTTTCGAAGAAGGCTGCAGACACCTTACCACCTCATCGCTCATTTGGCTGTGCGATAAATTTGCTACCGAACTCAGAGCCTCCTCGCGGAAGGGTATACCCACTTTCGCTAACAAAGACTAAAGCTATGTCAGACTACATACAGAGAATTTGGCAAAAGGCTTCATTCAAGTACTAAAGCTATGTCAGACTACATACAAGAGAATTTGGCAAAAGGCTTCATTCGGCCTTCCAAGTCTCCCGCTGGAGCGAGATTCTTTTTCATGGGGAAAAAGGACGGTTCCCTCCGGCCATGTATAGATTACTGTGGCTTAAACGAAATTACCCAGAAGGACCAATACCCCTTGCCACTAATCTCTGAACTGTTTGACAGGCTCCAGGGGGCCAAAATATTCTCCAAATTGGACCTGAGGGGTGCTTACAATTTGGTCCGGATATGCCAGGGTCACGAATGGAAAACAGCTTTTAACACCTGTGATGGCCATTTCGAATTCGTGGTAATGCCCTTCGGCCTTTGTAACACTCCAGCGGTGTTCCAGAATATGATGAATGAGGTATTGAGAGACATGCTCTACCAGTGCATTGCAGTCTATTTGGATGACATCCTGCTATTCTCACAAGACCTCCAGAATCATCGCCGAGACATCTGCAATGTTTTTCAGCACCTAAGGGACAATTGCTTGTATGCCAAGCTGGAGAAATGTTCCTTGTATGCCAAGCTGGAGAAATGTTCCTTACCACCTCATCGCTCATTTGACTATGCGATAAATTTGCTACCGAACTCAGAGCCTCCTCGCAGAAGGGTATACCAATTTTCGCTAACAGAGACTAAAGCTATGTCAGACTACATACAAGAGATTTTGGCAAAAGGCTTCATTTGGCCTTCCAAGTCTCCCGCTGGAGAGGGATTCTTTTTCGTGGGAAAAAAGGACGGTTCCCTCCAGCCGTGTATAGATTACTGCGGCTTAAACAAAATTACCCAGAAGGACCGGGCATACGTAAACTCACAACAAAATGACTGGTCCGAGTTACTACTGTGGGCTGCGTTTTCCCTTAATTCTCATCTCTCCGCATCCACCTGGTCTTCACCCTTCCAAGTGGTAGACGGACGTCAGCCCCTGCCTCCGCTTCTGCTACCTCTGCCAGTGGCCTCTCCTGCGGCGCAGGCCACTGCCCAAGTGTTGCATCAACTTTGGGACGATACTAAACGACTTCTACAACAAGCTGTCCAGAAGTCCAAGAAGTGCTATGATACCCATTATCGGGCAGCCCCTCAATTCAATCCTGGTGATAAAGTATGGCTTACTAGTACTCGATTCATTCGCCTGAAACTGCCTTCAACCTGCTTCACTCCCAGATACATTGGGCCATTTCCCGCACTTCGTCGCCTGGACCCAGTTACGTTCAGCCTTCGCCTGCCCACATCACTCAAGATTCATAACATCTTCCACGTCTCATTACTTAAGCCTCTCATCCTGTCCGAATTCTCCAAAAGGGCGCCTGAACCTCAACCTCTGGCATAGTAGTAGTATAGACATATGCCTTTTACAAATAGTATTTAACATATTTAATCATAAGGAGTTTGAGATGCTCAATGTCTATGGTACTTTGCATATTTCTAACTTTAATACATAAGTAATCAGGTGCTCTTCTGTCAATTAGATTGATGAAGCAAGATCAAGGCACATAGGTGAAGCACATCTGATGTAAAGATCAAAGAACTTTTTATACCTAATTTTCCTGGATATGCATCCTGACATACGGAATTGTTTAGTAATTAGAACACATGAGGCCAAATGTCTGAGATAGCTTAACTTGACTTATTTTGAAATAAAATTAGTATAAGCCATAAAGGACAGCAAGAGAAAGGGTATATATACCATGACATTCAGACGGTCTAGGCTACTGTTCTATCCAGAGTATGGCATACCCGAGACCCTGGAAGATTTAACTCTTATTTGGTAAGAAACCAATTTGATTTTTCCTGTATCTATTATATGACAATCAATTAAATACTTTCCTCATGTGAAATAAAAAATCATATTCTTTAAGAATATATCTGACCGAGTTATTGAGTGGCTCTGAGCTCATAATTAACTAAGCTCAACATGATGCATCAACTCTAAGGAACGCTGTTATGTTAACCTTGTGAGACATGGGGTTCTAAGTAGAAAGGGTAACCTATAAGGGGACTACTTATAAAAGTCTCATTCACTTAGAGCTGCCTATCAGAGCAGAACTGAGACAGACCCTTTTATATTGTCTGCTTTTGTTTTTAGGCCCATGCTGGACCACCACTACTGACTATCCTGCACTCAACCAGCTCACCAGACCACCAATGACTGTGTCCGACAGTCCTTACAGCCCATGCTGGACTACCAATGACTATTCTGGATGAGCAGAGGACACTATACTGCCTCAGGAACCAACTCACATAGGAACAGCAACACAACACAACTTGTAGCTTTTAGCTGACAACTGCCACACTGGACTAACCAATGTGCAAACAATCATATTAATCACCAAGATCTTCTGCCAATAGCAAATGAAATGGCAGCGCTGGTGTCCTAGGTATCTGGTTACAATTGGATGTCAACCATGGTGTGGTCTGCACAAATGCCATGAAGTGTTTCCCCACTGCACTTCTTAAGGCTGCATGGTGGGAGAGGCTATATTTTCCAATGGTGTGGTTCTGGGTAAACACCATGGTTACTTGGTGGGAACCTGTGTTCCTCAGTTATGATTGTGTGCTTTGTAAGTATCAGAGATTTTTTCTGGGTATACATGTGTAATCTCTTACAGGGCACTGTGATGCTGCTATTTGCTGCTATAATTCTAACTTTTTTCTCTACCTGTCACCCTTTCCTTCAGCTTCCTTGTGCCCACTGTCGGGAATAGTGCTTCCGCCCTGCTACTTACTGAAGCTGATCTTGGTTGAGTAATACTTCCATATATCTTGTAGGCCCATCTGCGCTCAGTTGGGGAATGCTGCTCATGCTGTTGACTTTTTATTGCAGGTTCTTGGCTTGCTGTTGCTGCTAACTAAGATAGTGGTTCTGCTTCTGCTCTGCCTTCCAATATAGAGGCTTCTTCTATTCAGACACCTCATTTGTGCCATTGCTAGCCCTTGCATTGATGCTAGTCTCCTTTCCTCCTGTGTTTATGTACCATTTCTGAAAACTATTCTTGCTGACTCCATGCTGGGTGCTCAACCTTGTCTCTTGATATCCCAATTTTCATTTCTCATTTTTATATTTCCTGTTATTTCAGGTGGGTGCATCGTTGGTGCTCGGTGCTGCTCTTTGCGGAAATGGTGATTCTACTTCAGGTCTTCTTTCTGACGCAGATGGTTCTTGTTGCATTTGGCGCCTTGCAGGACTGCAGCGCGAGCCACTACGTGCACTCCCGTCCACTGACTGACACTGCCAGAGGCCTGTCGTGGCAGAACACCACCATCCATACACACTGCTGACCACCACCTGCCCTTAGTTGCATGCACGCACACACACACATGCCTGGAACGCCCTTCCGGAGGAAGTGGTGAAGACTAAAACTGTGAAGGATTTCAAAGCAGCGTGGGATAAACACCGTGGATCCCTAAAAGGCTAGAGAATGGGAATAAATAAAAAAGCTAAATCTAAGAGAAACATGGGGGTAACCCCCACGGAGCAGCAGTATCTTAAACATACATAAATACATAATAAAATGCACCTTCCACAAGATCGAAACTGCCATATATTTTAACACGTCATCATCTGAAATATTGGCTTGATTTTATAAAAACTCTTCCCCAAATGCATTTTTTTAACAAAAATAGTTTTTTGGGGTTTTTTTGTTTTTGTTTTTTTAAAAGAAAACTGGCTTTGTTATCGCACACAAGTTCTCAGGTAATGTGTACCAAAGTATAGGCCCAGCTAAAGACAAAGCTCTTTTACATGCTACAATTAGATGCACTGTTCTGTATCTCTAAAACTATTTTTCTGGCAGATTGTAAAGCACACTGGGCACACAAATACATAAAATTGCACCTATCTTCAGTGCTACTTCATTGTATAAAATCAGTTTATGAGCAAGTGTAGCCTCTTTAACATGGAATGACTGATGCCAGTGAGAAGTCTGGCAGCAGTGTTTTGCACAATCTGAAGAGCTTTCAAGGAAGCCACTGCTAAACCCAAAAAGAGGGAGTAACAATAATCAAGGCTTGGTAATAATGTCTGCAGGACTGACCGAAATCATTGACGTGTAACAGAGGTTTAAGGTATCGAAGTATTCTCATTTTATAAAAAAAACAGTCATACAATAGATTGAATGTGGCTTCATTGATAGCTCACTAACAAGAAAACCCAAGTTTATCACTTGAGAGGCAACTAAACCTGTCACATCATTAAAGGTAAAGCTCAACGGGAAATTACCATGGGAGCACAATTCAGCAGAATGATCTCAGTTTTTCCCACGTTTAACAACAGGTAATAATGAGACAGCCAAACTCCAATTGATCCAAGAAATAAAGATAAATAACCATGGGTCGCCTGCCATGTAGAATATTTGGGGGGGGGGGGGGGGGGACATAAATTGGATGTCATCTGCACACAATTTGTAATTCAGGCCCAAAGTAGACAGTAACATACAGAGTGGAGCAAAATAGGTATTAAAAAAGGTGGCTGACAATGCTGAAACTTGTGGCACACCAGTATCCACAGAGTGTCAGGTTGATTGATTAGAAGCAAAAGAAACACAATTGCTTCTGTTAGAAAGGTAAGAGGTAAACCAGTTTAGCATATTGCTAGATAAACCAATGTCTTTTAAAAAAGTGACAATAAGGTGATTAAACATATCAAATGCTGCTGAAATATTGAGCAGCACTAAAATTACACATTTTCCCAAATCCCAGTTTCTTCTAATGTAGTCAGTACTGCTTACCAGTAAAATATCAATGAAAAAAGTTCCTAAAACCAAATTAGCATTGATCTAAAAATGTTGTGGATGCCTTTTTGCAACCATTCATCTCTAAAGCAGCATCTTTTTTTAAAAGATACTAAACACTTACTATTTTACAATCCATTTATTGTGCAAAAGATTAAATTCTGGTCACCTTGGACATCAAAGCCCTCTATACCAATATATCCCAGACAACAGCTCTAGAAATAGTGTTAGACATATTGGAATAAAGACCAAGACCACATCGCGTACCCACAGAATTTATTCTCCAATTGGCGCAATTAGCACTCACTGAGAATTATTTCATTTTTCAGGATAAATTTTATAAACAGATTCAAGGTTCGGCTATGGGGGCCACCATGGCCCCCAGTATAGCAAATTTATATGTTGCGGCATTTGAGAGAAAATTTTTGTATGGAGCACCAGAATTTGCCAATGTTTCCCACTGGTATCGCTACATAGATGATGTTTTTTTCTTGTGGAATTCGAATGAACAGTCCCTCATGGGTTGGTTTTTTGGTTTTTTTTGTTTTTTAGAGTGGTTGAATTCTTTGGATAGTCATTTGCAATTTACCCTTCACTATGATATTCAAAAAATTGAATTCCTTGACATCCTTATTTGCAAAGAGAATCAACATCTTACCTCTAATCTGTATGTGAATGCTAAGAACACCTACTTACATTTTTCCAGTTTTCATCCCTTTCATCTATGCAAAAATCTACCCATTAGTCAGTTTCTTCGGTTACGTCGATTATGTACTCATAAAACTGATTTCATTTCACAATCTCAAATTATGATAAAAAAATGTTTACAGCGAGGTTATCCATTCAAATATGGAAAAAAAAAGCCTACAAACAGGCTTACATTGCCACACGAGAATGGCTGTTGCTTGAGAACAAAGAACCAGAGGCACCTGCCTTAACGTGTGTATTACCTTTCTCTATATTTTCTCCACAGATTTCTCAATTGATATTCCATCATTGGCCCGTTTTAAAAATGCATTCCATTTTTACAAATTTTCCCATTATTGCTTACAATCGGGGTAAAAATTTGAAGGACTTATTAACACATTCTTGTTTACCGAGCCCTTCAAATACCACAAATATTGACACTGTAGGACATTGGACTTGTGACAAATGTTCATTCTGCAGTCAGGCTATCATGGGTCCTCATTGGACAGATCCTTGTGGTAATATTCATACTGCTTATTATCGGACTGATTGTAAAACATAAATCACATTAGTTGAAGTACAATGTCCCTACTCATTACTGGATGTGGGTAGAACCAAACGTCCTATTAAGACTAGACTCACTGAACATCGGAGTTGTCTAACCACCTTCAAACTTCAAGCTCCAATTGTTTCTCACTGTGTACAATATCATCATTCATTTCATGAAATCAAATGGCGGATAATTGAATTGGTTCGAATTAATCCCAGAGGAGGTAATATAAAAGCTGCTCTCAACTACAGAGAACAATATTGGATTTTTAAATTGAATTCAGTTCATCCTAATGGGCTAAACCTTGCGGTGGAATGGTATACACTTATTTGATGATGACTTTTATGTCATCAATTGATTGCGATTCCACGTCATCCTTGCATATATTAATGACAACATTTCCAGTGACAGCACAGGAAATGTACGCAGAAACGCCATTGTTGAATTCTTGAATCCAGACGGACTACAAATACAGTAAGTGCCAAGCTGTTCTGATTGAACATTGACATGCTGCCCACTACAGCTAATTTTTTAATCTTTCATATTTTTTGAGATAACACTGGTTTGATTTCTTAGACGCTGAACTCCAGCCCTTGATAAAGAATGATGAGCATTTGAAACATGGACCCATGTCAGGCATGTTGACAACCCATGGCTTCAGCGATGTTTACAAGCTAAGTTATTGGAATTATATGAATTGCATGAACTACATACAGAGCAAATGAAAATATAAAAAATTTTTGATTTATTACTTGGGACTCTGACCGATGATTAAAAATAAGGCTTACCATCCAGCAATCTTGCTTAGAAGATGAAGCCTATTATGACTGGTCAATAATACCATAAGCGTCCTTTATATAATTGCATAGTACTTCTGGCATTCTGTTTTGTCATATTTGTATTCTGCCACTGTACTTTAATCCGCTATAATTGGGTTTCACGTGAGTCATTGTTGAATGATCTAAATCGGAACATATTTAAAAACAGGTACATGGCTAAAGCATATTTCAACTTTATAAGTCACATTTACAACTGCAACATATTAAAAAAACAAAGTAGATGAACACAGTGTAAACCATATTTCCACAGAGAAGAGACAAATGTTGGAGTTAGAACACTCTCTATTCCAGACACCCTCCCCCCCCCTCCCAATGTACTGAAATAATAAAAAAATAAAATAATCTGCTATGATTTTGCAATGGAGCTCATTCCCCTTTGACCTATTTCCGGCTACAGCAGGTGCACACTTATTCGGCTCTGGTTCCAAATCTGGATCCACATTTTTGAGGAATGCCAAGCCCTGGGGGCGATATCATGAAGCATACGGGAAACCATGACAATATCTGCAACTCTGGTGAATACTGTAGCACTCCTCCAAAGTGGTCAAGGCAGTGGAACTGGCTTTTCAAAATGCCAAATGTACACTCTGACTGCTCTTGTTACTTTGGATTTCAGCTGCTGTTCGTGATGCAGCCAGGGGCATGAGCAGCCATAAACAGCATTTCCTGCCAAAAAATTGGAAAGTATACTTTTTCTGCTTTTGGCACCCAATCCAGAGAGCTTACATTTTAACATTTAGCTTACACTTGGTTTGACTTTTATTTCAAATATAATGAACAACCAGCATTCGTATTTCCCTTTGGTGAAATGTTGAGCCAACACCAACTGCATGAGGTAAAAGGATTCATGACTGCTTCCAGAAAACTTGGAAGACAACACTTAGGATCTTCTTGTGCACAATGCACACAAGGTGTACATTCAGGAAGTGGAAATGCTTTTGTAAGAATAATCAAAATGATATCAATATATGATCTCACTTCTAATGAATAAGAATATTGATCATAAAAGATTATCATTATTTTCAGCACAAGACTAACACAGACTCTTGTTTAATAGTCCTATTTTTTGTGCTCAGGAGTATAATTATGCATATACATATACACATACACACACAGTCTCAACTGTGGGAGATATTTTTTTTTAAAGCAAGTTCTTTTTGTATATAAAACACTGCTGAATCCATATAAGAAACCATACTTATCTTAGTGCTTGTAATGTGCTTCTGGGAATTGTGCTTCTGGGAATTGCCTTTGAGATTATTGCTAGGCATATGTAATTTCTAGAGACCCATGGATAACCTGACATTGCAGGGTTTCGGGAAAGTCTTCCTTCTTCAGGGAGTCACCTAAGGCAATCCAGTCTCTCTCTCTCACTTTGATCCCGGGTTAAATGTCAACTCCATAGAAGTTAATCATTGCTGTCATCCACTTAACACAATATGGCAAACAGCTATATCTTGATATCCTGTTACTGTATGCCATTTCTCTCCCGTGTTGAAGGGGAGGGGGATGAGAGCAACATGAGTGCAATAGGTTGCAGCCATTTACATTCGGGATGCCAGCTATATTGAAGAAAGTGCACTTTATCTCCTGCCACTGCATAAGCTGCTGTGGGTACCTGACCCATTTCATCATTTCCCTCAGTATCTAGTTGAAATGCCTGGCCCATACTGGCCAATACACCCACTATATTCTGGAAAGAGCCAGTGGCCAGAAAATGCAGGGTACTGAAAAGCTTGACCATGGTTAATTATAGAGTCAATACCTCTGATTTCTTCATAGAAAGAAAGAATTGCCCTGGAGCTCAGTCTATACGTCCAGACCACATCTGTCTCTGGTAACCCCAGCAGTATTGTCCTCAGGCGAAATATCCATTGCCTGTATGCCTTTCTGTGAATGGCTTGAACCAGGACAACCCGCTCTTCTCATACCCTTCCTTCTTCAGCAATAAAGCGTCTTCATTCTCCTTTATCCTTCAGCATCCTCTGCTCTACTCCTTCAGTTCACACGCAAAGTGTACCAAACCATTAAAGAATAATGTAAACCATATTTCCACAGAGAAGCACCTATACACAGTTTACACACTACCACAGGGTGGACTAAAATAGGCCACCAGAACTGTGACTTAACTTCTAATCCTGCCCTGACCCACATTAAAAAACAAGCACACACGTACTAAAATGTCTCCATGCTAACGCATCTCCCTGCATTGTCCTGTAATTGCTAATGCCTTTGTTTACATGGCATTTGCATACACCCATGCTAATCTTACTGCAGGATTTTAGTGTGGGTTGTTTTTGGGGAGGAACTAAAACCCATATTCAAAACTGGGTTACCTTAGCGCTAAATCCCAAGTAAAAACCCAGGGTAAGCTCAGCGAGGCATATTTACATCAGTCCCTATCAGAGCTAAAGTAAAGTACTAACCTTAAAACAAAGCAGCAATTAGTAAGAAAAAGGAGAGCCCATATTATCCCACAACATTTATTCTGGACAGTTTCCAACTATTATTTCAATCAAACATGGCTTTCATTTATGCAAAGATTAAACACATATTTAATCTCTTTCAACCTTCCAGCAGGTGTTTTATAAACCATGATCTTTGTATTATGAGATGCACCCAGTACCTCAATATTGGCTCTTTGGTTCCCAGAGATGAGCACTCAAAAGTAACTAAAGTGTATGTGATTCTTTGTATCTCTAGAGTTTGTCTATGCCATTTACTTCAGTATATACATATTAATTGAAAGAATGGAAACATTTCTATGCACTAGGAGCACAGTTTGCAAAATGCCCTGGGGTACAGTGTCTTGTAAGTCACACAGGAAACTCACCTTCATTTCTATAGTGGTTACATCTAGAATATAGTACTTAGACATTATCAACTAAATTAAATACCAGGATTACTCAGTGTTGGCAATGATCTTAAAGATTATTAGTACACTTACACAGCAAGGTTCCAATATCGAAGACTGAAATGACATTTTCTGAGCCAGTCACAGAGTATGTTTATTGAGTGGGGAGATGACATAAAATGATAAAACATTTGCCGGAGAAAATTTTTGCTAATTCTAATAATCTTGTTTCACTACTATAATTACTTTCTTTAGTGTAAAGCAAACCTGAGAAGGAGATAGCTTCCAAGAGAAGAAAATATCTTATGATTTTTGCATTATGCTAATAGCCAATACCTCCCTATCTACTTAACCCTCTCCAACTGTCATTAAAAAATACCCCCAAAAAACCCCATTTAATACTGTTTTGGGGACATTGGTGCAATTCTAGGGTCCAAATATCCAAGGTACAATTAAATCTTACCTTGCTAATTTTCTTACCTCGAGTCCTGACAGACCGGACTTCCCAGCGGGTCTCGTCCCCCTACCAGCAGATGGAGGCAGAGCTCCAGAACTCTTCTTTGAGGTCCTCTTCTATATAGGCTGGTTCAGCAGGGAAGGAGTCAGTAGGTTCTTGCCCGAGCTGGTGCTATCTACCACAATTACCTATATCCTTGCTTGCTACTTTCCATGTCACAAACATGTGACATGGAAAGTAGCAAGGATGTGCTGGGCACTATTACTCGTGGGTTGTGTGTCCTGACTGGGTAGGCCAATCTCTTGCTCGCCCCCTCCTCCTCCTGGGATTTAACATTATAAAATTTAAAAAAAAAAGAAAAAATTGGGGGGTGGGGGCTCCCTTCCACCTAGAGTAGCTTGAACACGAGTTGTAAATTAAAACATGGCCTGTTCCATGGTTGAAGAACAAAAAAGAAACAGCGACTGGGACAGCTCGGGACGGCCCTTGTGTCTCGCTCAGTGGAGCTACCTAAGAAGTGGCGGTACGACTTCCACTGAATTCCTCTCCTATGGTTGTCATTCTTTTTCTATTCCTTTTTTTTTTTGTTTGTTTGTTTGTTTAAACTTCTTAGGGAGGGATTTTGGACTGGTCCGTCAGGTCTTGAGGAAAGAAAATTAAGAAGGTAAGATCTAATTGTATCTTCCTCTTCATTCTGCCAAGCCAGTATTCACAGTGGGATGTACCTAAGCTATCATCATCCTGGGTGGGAACATCCTAGGGATTCTTCTGGGACTCCAATCGGGAATCTCATGCATGCAGGTGCAGCTTGTAATGCTTCGTAAACGTGTGAGCCAAGGCCCATGTGGCTGCCCTGCAGATGTCCATGGGAGTCACTGACTTGTATTCTGCCCAGGAGGTGGCTTTTGTCCTTGTTGAGTGTGTCCTTAGGCCTTGCAATACATCCTTGCCACTCACTGTATATGCAAAGGCAATGGCCTCCCTAATCCACCTTGCAATTGAGATATTGGAGGCAGTGTCCCCTCTGTGGACTCCTGAGTACAACACAAATAGCTTGTCTGACTTTCTGAACTTGTTTGTAATAATCCAAATAATGCTAGTCCTTCCTCCCCTCTGTACAATCTGCCTTCATGAATCCAGGTAGAGTGATCGATTGAAATGGAATTCAGACACCACCTTGGCCTTAGTGTCGCATTTTCTTTTAAAAAAAGAGAGAGATGGTTCTCAGCATGACAGGTCTTGGATCTCAGATATTCTTCTTGCCAAGCATATCGCTACTAGGCTGTCTTCCACATAAGGCCCCTTACCTGGATGCTCTTGAGGGGCGCATAGAGACTTTAGCTAGTGCACTCAACACAAAGTTCAGGTCCCACACTAGAATTGCTGGTTTGCATGGTGGCCGTATGTGTTTTGCTCCCCTCAACCCCCCCTAAGAACCAGACAATGTCCGGAAGCAATGCCACCAAGGAGCCTTTGATCCGCCCCCTGTAGCAGGTGATAGTCGCCACCTAGACCCTCAAGGAGCTCACCACCAACCCTTTAAGCCAGGTCATCCTATAGGAACTGCAATATGGTGGCTATCCACCTTCCCTGGAGAAAGGTTTCTTTGGGAGCATCAATGCTCAAAGTCTCCAGGTCCTTGTAAAGCCTAACGAGGTTGATCTTTTTTGCACTGTCAGAAGTGTGGCGATTATCCCTATGGAATAACCTATTTGTTGAACCTATCCCTCTCAATAGCCATGCTGTAATAGAGAATTGTGCTGGATTTTCAATTTTGGACTGGCCCCTGATGTATGAGGCCCAGTACCGGGCCAAACTTGATTGGCTCCTCTATCCTTAGCCTGCATACCATGGCCATCTTGGCCAGTCTGGTGTTAATAGGATAACTTGTCCCTGATAACTGACCACTCTGTTCAGAATCCTCTCTATCATAGGGTGGGGGAAGATGACACAGAGAAGAGTTTCAGTGGGCCACTCCCGGCCAGCACATCAATCCCCTTAGACCCTCATTCTCTTCTCGTGCTGAAAAAGTTGACTGCTTTGGCATTGCTTTTCTTGGCCATCAAGTCCCACTGGATTACCATACTGGATGTCCCCATTGGATTACCATTTGTTGGAAGGCCTCTTCTGACAGTTCCTGCTCTCCTGGATCCAGTCTTGTCGGCTTAGGAAGTTTACTTAAATGTTCTCTGCCCCTGCTATGTTGGCCGCTGAGATATCTTGGAGGTGGCATTCTACCCAGGTCATTGGACCTGCAATTTCTATTGCCATTTGTGGGCTCCTGGTTCCTCCCTGCCTATTGATGTAGATTACCGTTGTGTTGTCCAAGAGTATCCTGACTAGGCATCCTTCCACCCTTGATCTGAACTGGATTAAGGCTAAGCATTCCGCTCTGGTCTCCAGCCTGTTTTGGAGAATTTCCTCTCTTGCTGCGACCAGAACCCTTGTGCTGTCTGTTGTAGAGCACCCCCAGCCCTTGTTGCTTGCATCTGTCGTCAGTAGGGCCCACTGAAGAAGTTCTAAATGAGCCTTTGGCCAGGTTGCCTCTTGCCACCATTAGAGGCTTTCCTTTACTTGCAGCAGTAGGGGGAGCTTCCGATCAAAATCCAAATTTTGCGGTGCTCCACTTGCTAGGAGGTAGTCATGTAGAAGTCTCATGTGTGATTTCGCCCAGGGCACTGTTTCGATGGAGGCCATGGACCCCAGCACTTGTAGATAACCTTTCCACCTGATGCTGCAACTTGACTATCTTCTCTTCTGGAAGGAACAGAGTCCTTCTGCTTGTGTTGAAGAGGGCTTCCAGATACCACAATGTCTGAGAAGGGCACAGATGGCTCTTGAGCCTATTTACTATCCAACACAAGCCTTCTGTCTGATAGCTCTCTCTGTCTTCTCGATCACTTCCTGCCTGGTCTCTTATCAGCCAGTAATCTAGGTAAAGATGAACTCTGATTCCTTCCTTGCCCGAGGAGGCTGCTGTCACCACTAAGACCTTCATGAAGATCTGTGGTGCCATTGCCCGCCCAAAAGGCAAGGGCTGGAACTTGTAGTGATGGCCTAAGACTGCGAAACAAAAACTTCTGGAAACTCTCACATAGTATGTGCAGATAGGCATCCATTAAATCCAAGGAGACAAATTCACCCCTTCTTACTGCTGCCTTGGCTGTCCCTAAGGATTCTATTCTGAAATCCAGGATCCTCAGTGCTTGCTTCACCTTCTTGAGATCCAGCACGGGAGGGGGGGGGGGTGGCGAAACCCGTCCTTTTTAGGCAGTTTGAAAAATATGAAGTGGGTTGCTTTTCCTCTCTCCTGGATGAGGACCGGTGTAATGGCTTTGAGGTCTAGAAGCCTGGCCACCACATCTTGAACTGCTTGCTTCTTTATTCTCCTGCAAGATGAGAGAATGAACTGTTCTTTATGATGCCCTTTAGTTCCAGATAGTACCCTTCCGGAATATAAAAATCTAAATAAAATAAAAATAAGTCCTCCCCAAATAGCTTCCTCTTGAAGGGAAGCTTAAACAGCTTAGCCTTTGATGCAGAGTCCACTGCCCAGCTTTTTTGCCACAGGAGACGACTGGTCATCACACCCCTAGTGGCCTGTTTGGCCATAATCCTAGTGAGATCATAAAGGTCATCCACCATGTAGGCTGCTATGGACTCTGCCTGTACCATCTCTTGATTGATGGCCCCTTCCACCTGCCTGCTTGTGGGGATGGCTGCAGGATGCAGAGCAGAGCCCTCACTGCGTATCCCCCGCAGATCATTGACCGTAGAGCTAGGCTAGTCAATTCAAAATCTTTCCTCAGCAGAATCTTGATCCTTCTATCCTGCTCCTTCGACTGGGATAGTCGTCTTTTTGGAGACCGTGAACACTGCTGCATCTACTCTAGGGAAGGCTAGGAAACTCTCACTCTGTCTGATCCATTACATATAGCCTTTCCATATTTTTTCTACTCTGCAATGTTAGGTCTGGTGTGGACCACTCCACTATAATCCTATCCTGGATAGTGGAATGAATGGGAAATACCCTTGCTAGATTTTTAGTGCCCGTATGAATAAGATTACGCTTAGGTTTGGGGTCTATAGGCTATTCCTCTGGGATCCCCTATAGATAAAGGCTCTTAACTCATCAGCCCTAAACAAACAGACTGCCAAGTCATCCTGCTCTGGTCCTAGGTCCTCCTCTCTCTCGGTCTCTGGGGAATCCACCTGGTGTTATGGCTATGGCTGCTGTGCAACTGCCTTACCACCAGAGGTCCCTCAAGAGCATGCTCTCCTGGCTGGGCCAATCCGTCCTAGTCATCTGCTCTATGTCCTGACTTCCTTTATAACCCTGCCTACCCAATACTTCAGTGCTTTGGCATTGAGCTCGTTTGGGCTCCCTGCTCTAGCCTCCTTGCTGCCTTGCCAGCGGGCCTCTGCCTTGCTACCTTGCCTGCAGGCCTCTGCCTTGCCTTTGGGCTTCTGTGTTTTATGTTCAGTGTTAGTACTGTCTGGTTAGTCTGTCTAGTCATTGTCAGTCTTGCTTCCCCGGGTTCCCTTAGTCCAGTCACTCATACCTACAGTCAGTATCACCCTTACCTGCACGCTATCCTGAGTCCATCCTTACCAGAACCCAGTTCCAGTATCCTGATCACCTTTACCTGCACTCACTTTCACACATACCTCCATGCTGCTCCTGTGTATCAAGCTCACTCTTACCTTCACGCACCTTGTATCAGAGATTCCCTCGGCCTGCATTGGACTCCCTCTAGCCAGCTCCCAGTACATCAGACACCTTCCAGCTAGCATACAGCTCCACAGGTTCCAGCCAGCACCCAGCTCTATACACTCCTGCCTGCACCACATTCTTTCCCAGCCATTATCAGAGGCTCTCCTGCAACCCCTGTCTCTCTCCATCCGGAGGCACCCCTGCAGGTGGTGTTCACTACATCTGACCACTGCCTAAATGTAACACTTGGGAGAAGTCATCCAGTTTGTCAGAAATTGGATCCTGTAACAGCCTGGGCTTCTCCCCTTCCCCCTTACAGGAGGGGATGGGATCGGGACCTTTGCCTTTGGGGCCTACTGAGTCTATTGGCTTCCCTTGCATCTCCTTATAAGCTTTGTGCATTAAAAAGCACAAACTCAGTCGAGAACTCCTCCCCTCCCCCTCAAAGCTGGAGAGGGGACGGGAGCCTGACTAGTGATTTCCACTTCAGCTGTGGGCACCTTTCAGGCTTACTGTGTCCACTGGGCCTCCCCACTGCACTCTTCTGTATCGCTCACCCTCGCGCCAATAGATTCTGTGCTGCTGGCTGCCATGCTGTTGCAGCAGAACAAGCCTGTGGCCATCAGAATGCGCTGCACACCAGGCACTTCCTGCCTCATTCCATTCTACCTGTCGGTGCAAGGGTTCTGGGAACTTTGGGCTAATTCCTGCAGAATTAGGCCCTAGGCCTACTTATACCCATTGCTGCTGCTTCTCAACTTCTCCTGCATGAGAAATGCAAGGCCCAAGGCCTGATTGCCCAATTCTGGGGAAGGGAAAAGGGACCCTAGGAGGGCCATCATCCCAAAGAAGACCCTTGCCCCGGCCATTTCCCCTGCCAAACTAGCTCCACCTACCATCTGCTGGAGGCAGAGAACTGACTCCTTTCCTGCTGAACTGGGGAAGAGGTCAGGATCTCTGCCTGCATTTGCTGGTAGGGGGACAAGACCCCCTTTGAAGACTGGTCTGGCAGGACAAAGAGGAATAAATATTACAAAGTAACACTAGAAAAATATGATTTTGTTAAATTTAATTAAAATCTATTAGCACAGCTGATTCAAACTGTCAACATAAAAATCTATATCTATGTGGAAGATGTCCAGCTCATACTTCCAATGGATCCAGATCCATCCACAGTTATAAAATAAGCTAAGTGCATGTCTCACTGCTATTCAAGAATGGACTAAACACAGATTCCTTCTGAATCCCAACAAAAGTGAGATTTTCTGGATATAAAACATGAGCTCAGTCCCTGATCTAAAATCCTTTTTGGAACCTGAGCTCCCACTAAGAACACAGGTAAAAACCTTGGGGGTCTTGGTTGGATTCAGTTTATCAAATTCCCACAAATCCAGGTGCCAGTAAACAGTGGCCACTTTCATTACATAACTTATGAAGACTGCAACCACTCATCAAGAAGAAAAACCTACTCAGTTGCTCATGCCACAGTAAACACACGGCCGGATTATTGCAACACTGTGCATGGGTCTAACAGATAAGACCCTGCAGAAATCCTAGTCAATGTAAAACTCTGCTGCATGATCGATAGAAGGGATGCTGCGTGACCAGGGCTTATTTAGAGTGTGTGTGTGTGTGTGTGTGGGTGGGGGGGGGGGGGGGGGGGGGACGGCCTGGAACACAGTTCTGGTATTTCTTTTCAGATCAGCAAGGGGGTTCCGCTTCAGCCCCTCCTCTTCAGGCAGCCTGCAGGGAAGAGGAAAGTGTGATCCCGGAGCAGACCAAGCAGAGAACAGCCACTCGACTCCCTAATCCAGCCTCTTCCCTCCTCTTCTACAAGGAAAAGGAGAAGTTATAATGCTGAAGCAGATGCTGCAGAGCAAAAACCAGACACAATAAAGGGGTTGAGAATAAGCACAAGTTTGACACTTATAAGCAATAGTGCTAGTAGTCAGGGCTTCAACCCTAGCCTTGATAAGCACTACAGTTCACAAGTTTCAAAAGCTTTGGTCATGGGGAAATTCTGTATTACCTAGGAGCGCAGAACTCCCCTCCTAAGATGCGTATGTGCACGAGACAGAGGGAGGCTGTCATGAGGGGGTGCGGATAGGCACTAGAGAGAGGGAGCCTGTGTGTGAGAAAGAGAGGGACAGAGGGAGTCTGTACGAGGGGCAGTACTGAGAGAGGGGTCAAACTCTGGGAATGGAGATAGAAGGGATTGAGCCTAGAGGGGGAGGGGAGTGATAGTGGCAGGTGAGGAATTGGGGCCTGAGAGGGCAAAATGAAAGGAGACTGGCCAGGGGAGTAGGGAGAGAGGGTGGAAGAGACATACTTACAGTGAACTTCTAGGAAAATTCTACTTAAAATATTAAAAAAAAAACCAAAAACCTCTGCATCTTTCAGTAATATCTTTTTTTCTGTATCACATTTTTAATTAATTACTTAAAGACTGTCATGTATAGTGTGTTATTTTGACCAAATATAAAGTATGCAGAATTTTAAATTTTTTTGTGCGCAGAATTCCCCCATGAGTAAAACGTGTGGCAATTCAACCCCTTTTTGTGTCCATTACTCAGAGCTTAATTTCTGGCGGAACAACCAAGAATGGGGTTCTGCCTCCTTTTTCCCCAGGACAGAAGGAGACGAGCGTACAAGCTGGCAGTAAATCAGTTCTGGTGCCTCCACAGAAAGAGGGCAGAGATGGTGGTGGCAAGATCCTTTCTGGCCCTCCCAGGCCTCAGAGAAAGCACAGCAGAGAGTGTTGGAGCTACTCACCCCGAGACGAGGGCAGGCACATAGCCTTCATTTTTGTGCAATTTCCTGACACATTTAGAAGGCTGTGGCAAAGGATGAAGAGACGCGAGGTGAATGCCTTTCAGCTCCGCTGCTTCTGCAGGATGAGAGTGTGCACATGTCTGTGTGTGGGAGAGAGCTCACACCTGGCCCTGGCCCAACTCCCTTCCACACCACTCCACAGTTCCATTTCCATTTTGTCTACAAATTAAGGCCTGTGCGTCTCCATATCACACCTACGAAAATACAGTGGTTACCAATCCCCCCCCCCTACAGAACCAAAATCAAAACATGGACATCAATTTTTTAAGCCTTAGTTTAGTTTATTGTCTTGTTAAACCGCCATGCCAACATAAATCAAAGAGTTTTCCAAAGAACATAACAAATAGTCTTACAAAGTTATATACAAAAAGTTCCATAAAATAAAATCAGCAATACATAATTGAACAAACTATAATCTAAAAGCATGATAAAAGTATTAAAATCCTAAAATGTATTATCCTGATCCATGTCTTAATACAGATCGCCATCTCTTATTTCAGTAAATATCCAGTAATATCTGGTTCCATGTACATTAGATGTGAAGTTCATAGGCCTGCTTAAAGAACCAAGCGTAACCCCATCCCCAGGTACAAACTGCTACCCGATGGGCCCATAAAAGAATTTAGCTGTCTTTGGGGCTGGACCCACTCACCAGCTAGCTCCCTCACCATTCCTCTCCATTCCTCTCTTCCCCAAAGCTGGCTTGTTTGTAGGTGGAGGGGAAAGATTTATTTTCTTGTGTGCCTAGTGAGAGGTACACTTCTCCCCAAATCTGTGGATACTATATGTGCCAGAAAGAAAACACAGGAGACTGTGTTTTCTTTACTGATAGGTACAACCAGGCAGACTCCCATTCACACACACAGACCCACCCCATCCCAGGCAGGCTCCCCCCCCCCCCAGGCAGGCTCCCATTCACACACAGAACCCCCCCCCCCCAAGCTGCCACTCACACACCTACTCACCCATGCATCCCCCCTAGGCAGGTTGCCACTCACTCATCCCCCCTCCCAGGCAGACTCACACATCCCCCCCCTCCCAGGCAGACTCATACCCACTCTCATTCCCCCCCAGGCAGACTCACACCCACTCACCTCCTCCCCCCCCCCCAGAAAGGCTCCCATTGGCACACCAGCATACCCATCCATCCTCCCAGGCAGGTTCCCACTCATACCCCTATCCACCCATCCCAACCAGGCAGGCTTCCATTCAAACCCACACATCCCCCCCCCCCCCCAGGCAGGTTCCAACTCACACACACAGATCCATCCCCCCCAGGCAGGCTGCCACTCACACACACCCACCCCCCCCAAGACAGGCTCCCATTCACAGGCGCACACCCCCCTCCCACCAGGCAGGCTCCCATTCACTCACCCATGTAATCCCATCACCCTTAGGCAAGCTCCCATTCACACACATACCCATCCCCACTAGGCAAGCTCCCATTCGCAAATATATTGCTCAAAGGCAGACAAATTCATACCCAACCACCTCCCACCTCAGGCAGGCAGGCCCCCATTCACTCATCCATCTTAGGTAGCCTCCCATTCACCCTTCCCAGGCAGGCTCACATTCATATCCATTCATCCCTGGTAGACTCCCATTCAAACACAATACACATAAGCAACCTCTATGAAGGCAGGGTCCACAGACCTCTTATTCCTCCTTCTGCTGCTGCCACCCAATGCCTTGCTCCTTAGGGGAGGACAGGATTACTTGCAGTGCCATAGAAGTTTTTCCTGTGGCTCCTCCTCATGTGCCAGCTGCCACGTGGTATTCGGTACTCGTGGGGTTAGCAGTGCCTCTATAACTCATCTTGCGATGCACGAGATGAGTATACAGGAAGAAAGCGTTAGCACCAAGTTGAGTAGTGTGGGGCGGGCCGGCCGGCACACAAGGAGCCACAAAATGAGCTCCCTCTTCAGCTGGAGTGCAGGCCTCTCTCTCTTCTTCAGTCTCTAGTGGGATGGGGTGCACCAATGGCCACTTGGGCCTCTCACCACTCCCTTTGGTGGGCTCTGTCTGCTGCCCTCCTGGGTGTGCCGCCCCAAGCACTTGCAGTTTGCAAACCTGATAGTGCAGACCTGTTAGTGATAATAATGGCATTACCTTCATTTTCTCTGCCTCTCCCTCTTGTCCACCCTCTTCCCCCACGATATCTTCCCCTTCCTTCTACACTCCCCTCCCCATCCCATGGCTCCTCTTCCAATGTACTTCCAGCCTTCCCGTTCGATCATGGGTGCTCCTGGGCTTAAGCAATAGAGACCTTCAAGTGCAGCTACAGCACACCTTGCAGTGGCCATGCTCCCTTGTCTGGGTTTCCTTGGTAAAAAGATGCCCATGCAGTAAAAGGGTATGGGACCACAGCAAGGCCTGTGAGTGCATGCCCGACACAGGCCCAGTGCTGTCCTAATTTTTTGTGCTATAGCTGCACCTGAAAGTCTCCCTCACTGCCACCACTGGGCCCAAGATCAAGCTCTGCTTGCTTTGGGCAGATACAGGGTCCCCGGGTGGCATGGAGTATGGGGCAATTGACCTAGTTGCCCCTAACACCAACTCTCTTTGCCCAGTGTTGCTTTCTATCTCTCCAACTCCCTCTTTTCAACCTTCTTCCTTTTCCTCAATTTTCTCCTCTCCATTTCCCTCTTTTCTTCTCTCCCAACTTTCTTCTCTCTCCATCTCCCTTCTGCCCCAGCCTCACCCCCTTCATCCCCACCCAAGAGGCTGAATTCGTGTCCTAGCGGGGGACAAGCAGAGGCAGTGGAGCAAGAGATTCCTGGCCCGGCAAGTCTTCGGTGGCGAGAGCTCAAAATGACACTGTGAAGATAGCCGTGGCAAGAACAACATGGGAAAGACAGCCTCACCAGTAAACAGTGGGGGGCATGGCTCAGACACCCATGGGGGGAACACTGCGGCTTACAGATTAGCAGCGACAAAGTCAGCAGTACAACAAGCAAGTCACTCACGCTTCTGCATGTGGCAACCCTCCCCATTCCCAGTGGCCTGCTTGCAGCGGAAGTTGTAATAACCTAACTTGTGCCGTGGGCAGGCCGCTGAGAACGGGGAAGGTTGCCACGTGCAGAAGCGTGATAGACTTGCTGGTGTAGTGCCAATTTCATGCTGCTGCTAGACTGAGTCACGCTGTTCCCCCGCTGGTGCCCAAGCCATGCCGCCACTCACTGCTTTTGCTGCTCTTGCTATGCTTGCTGCCCATATAACAATAATTTCGGGGCTAGCTCCAAGAGCTGCCTAGACGCCTCCAAAGAACCACATGTGACTCATGAGATGCCGATTGGCCACCCCCTGTACTATGTGATCCAAACTGTCCACCCCACATTCGGTTTTATTACAGTCATAAGGCGTTTTCTTTCCTCTCCAACTACTACTGTCATAATCACAGTGCATTGCCAATAGCAATTTTACTGCTTCAGATTTCCTGGGCACATTTGGATGAGAACACTGGGCAACAATGAAAGTGTTACTGACCTAAAAAGGTCCTTCGCTGTAGTATCTTGATGTGCTGAACATGAATATGACCATGAAAAGTTTTTATTGGCTCTTGTTTTGAAGATATTTAATATAGTTCACTTTCTATGTTTAGTCATGTAAATTTATCCAGTAGGACTGTAAATAAGCCTAGAATGATGTAATATTGCATCATATTGCATAATACCATCATGCACACATCATCCAGAGTTTATTACATCATTTTCTGATGCAATGCAGTTCTACTGCCATGCTGCTGCTGAGTAAGCTGACGTCAGCAGTGTACTATATGAAGCCCAGTCAAAAAGGGTGAGCATTTGAAATATTCATGCTGGCTGACTACAGCTGGACACTCCGCAGAGATGCTCCCAAACAGGTGTACAAGAGATAAGCAAAGAAATCTAAGAAGTAGTCTATGACTTCATTTTTCAAACAGTATTAACCGTAGGTCTCCTACTATTGGCATGCAGTTCAAGATGTAATTATATTATTGCATATTACAAAAAAAACTAGAGCCAATTTTGCCTTTTCACAGTCACATTCGGGTTTAGCACATGGAAATTTATAAGAATTAACTAATTTCATTTCAGTAACATGACTTTTGTGAAAATTTGTTGCCCAGTGGAATTTCTCTCATTTGTCATCAGGCTGCATCTCCTTTGGAATGTCAGCCTGGTTTCTCCTGAGGGTGCCCAGGTAGATCAGGTTTTTACTTAGCAATTTTTCTGCTTAATCTGTTTTGGTAAAAGTTATTACCTACAACAGTGGTTCTCAACCTAGTCCTCAGGGAACACCTAGCCAGTCAGGTTTTCAGGATATCCGTAATGAATATGTATGAGATAGATATGCATACAATGGAGGCAGTGCATGCCAAAAACTCTCATATGTATATTCATTACGGATATCCTAAAAAACCATACTGGCTAGGTATGCCCACAGGACTGGGTTGAGACCCACTGACCTACAAGATTCCTTTTTGATATGTACCAGGGACACATTTTTGTACCTCATGGCTACTGGTGCTATTCTCCAGCTTTTTGTTCAAGCTGATATCCCCACTTAGGGGGTACTCTGTTGCCATACCACAGAACCTGGTGCCACATTTTGAGGGTTTGCTGGGCATATACTATCTGAAGCAGGGGTGGCCAACTTCAGTCCTCAAGAGCCACAAACAGGCCCAGTGTTCAGGATATTCACAATGAATATGCATGAGATAGATATGCATTAGGATGGAGACTGTACATTTAACTTAATGCATATTCATTGTGGATATCTTGAAATCCAAGCTGGTCTGTGGCTCTTGAGGAGTTGGCCACCCCTGGTCTAAACGATCAGCAACCCCTGAAAACTAACAGCTGCTTGCCAGTCAGGTGTATCCATAGTGCATACCATTTTTGGACATTCCTCCACAAAGTGTCTACGCTTCACAGAAGGCAGCAAATTTGTCTACAGCGCTCCTTTCCTTCAGCTTAATTTTATTATGAAAATGCACGTACACTGCTAGTTATTGGCATCTTTCTACTCACTGCGACATAAAAACAAGAATTCTTTGTGCATGAAGACAACTCTTTCAGGGTTTTGTGGCCTACAAAAGGACAAGCCACTCATAATGAGAAGGCTTATATACACCTTCAGTTCAGTATCATTCAGCTGCTTCATTGCTTTTATTAGAACTTTCATTCCACTCCTTATGTTTATATTCTACGTCCCTGTTTCTATCTCAGAATTATTGACAAAATATTGTCAAACAAATAGGACAAAAGCTACTGCATATTGTCCTCCTGGCTTGCTCATTTTGGTCCATCTTTCATGCATAACGGCTTTAGCCATCATTTTCCTTTGCACCTGCTGTCGAGCTTTTTGCCACAAACTGCCATGTCTGCATCTTATACTGATATCATCCTGGATATTCTCAAGGGTTGTTGGCTGCGCTTCGCTGGCTTGTGAAGCCCTAGGTCTGCCTCTATTATATTGGCTCATCTTCCCCGTACCACTGGACGGCATGGCATTTTGGCTGCTGGCACCATCAACTACTCCCCAATCACTGCTGGAAGAACTTTCATAGCAAATGCAATTTTTAGGTTCAGAGCAGTCATCCCCTGGAAGATAGTTTGGATTATCACTAAATATCCCTCAAATAATGAATCACTGCTACCCTGTTTCCCCAAAAATAAGACAGTGTCTTATATTAATTTTTGCTACCAAAGATTCACTACGCCTTATTTTCAGGGGATGTCTAATACCGTTGAGCTGCTGGCTACCCCTGCGTCAGCCATGCCTCACCAGTGTGCTGTCAGAGAGAGGTAAGAGTGTGCAGCATTCATGGTAGTCAGCTTGGGCTGACTCTGCTGCTTTTGAACCTCTGCACACTGCTTGGAAGGGGTCCCCCGACTGGTACTGCCACCATCCCCAGACGTCAGTAATCTTGCTGCCACTGTCACTGCTGCCACATGGTTATTAGGGAGGCGCCGATTGCTGCTACTGACACTGAAGCCCATTCTGCTGCCTCCTCTGTGCAGGCCCCGTGGGCTTCCACTTTCTCCATGCTGATCTCGTACATTGTGAGATCCGCATAGAGAAAGTGCTATTCTTGCACATTCCCAAAGATTACATGTGCCAATCACTAAAAAGTAATTTATTTTTTTTTTTTACCTTTGCTGGCTGATGTTAGTTTTCTAATCGGTTGGCACAGGCTTTTTTTTTTCCACCTTCCCTTTATTTTTTTGCCAATTCCTTTTATAGTCCTTTTTTCTTCCGTATTTCTTTTCTCTCCGTCTTCTTCCCTCAAACACAGTCAGGTTCTCATTCTCACATGCATTTCTCTCTCACACTCACACAGGCTCTGTCTCATGCTGTCTCTCATACAATCATTCATACACACACAGTCTCTCACTGTCACATGCTGTCTCTCATACAATCATTCATACACACACAGTCTCTCACTGGCACATGCTGTCTGACTCTCACACACTCAGGCTCTCTCTCACTTCCACATGCTGTCTTGCTCAAGCATAGGCTCTCACCGTCACACACTGTCTCTCTCACACACACACAGAGGCTCTCACATGCTGCCTCTGCAAACATTCAGATCCTCACTCCCACACACAGTCTCTCAACTCATCTCATACACGCACACACACACCCTCTACAGACCCTCAGCCTCTCTCTCACCTCTGGGCCTCCTCTTCGCGGGTCGCCGCAGGATCGGCTCTGCAGCGGCCCTGAACTTCTCGGGCCTCTTCCTCTTCTTGGGCCGCTGCGACTTGGGATTCGCAGCAGCCCGCGGCAGCTCCTCTTCTGCACGCGCTGATGCTCTCTTTCTCCTTCCTGCCCACGCGGCTCCGGCAACGTTTACTTCCGGGGCCGCACAGGCAGGAAGGAGGAAGAGCATCAGCACGTTTGAAGGCGATCTTTTTCTTTGGGCAAGGAGGCTCAGCGGCCGCATGAGCCTCCTTGCGCCCGGGGGCATTGGCTCCCCTCGGGATACCACTGCTCGCGCCTGCCCCTAATACCTTGGAAACTTTATTTTAAAAAAATGACGTCACAGGATTGACCGGCCCACCGGGGGAAGCCCGATCCCCCGATAGGTCAATCCGCCCCTGTTTACAAGGGATGGCTTACTTTCGGGGGAGGTCTTATATTTAAGAATTCAGCAAAATCTCTACTAGGTCTTATTTTTGGGGGATGTCTTATTTTCGGGGAAACATGGTATCATCTATGATCATTTATTCAGACATTCATCTCCACTTCCTTCACCCTCTAGAGTGCAGAACAAATTTTATTAAAAAAAATGTATGTACTGCCTGTGCTAGGCGGTTTCCAACAAAGCATAAAACATAATGCCAAGTGCAAGCAGTGTGCTTTTAGTTTTATCTTAAAACATTTGTAATCATTAATCTGCGAGTTCAGAATTCCACAAAATAAGGCCACTGACTGAAAATACCCTTGTGTGAGAAGCCTGCAGCCACACAGATTTTAAAGTAGGAACTGAAAGCAAGCCTTTGTCTGCTGAACATAAAGCATGTGGAGGAACACATCGCACCAATTTATTCGGCAAGTAAACAGGACCAACTGCTTGAAGAGTTTTAAACACTAAGGTCAAGAGTTTAAACTGGATCATATAGGTGATGCCAGAGCATGGGAGTAATGTGCTCTTTATAGTAACATAGTAATGATGGCAGAAAAAGACCAAAATGGTCCCTCTCGTATGCCCAGCAAGCTTCCCAAGGTAATAACTGCCGCTCCGTGCCATTTTAGCTTTATTTATTCCCATCCTCTAGCCATTTAGGGATCCAGTGTTTATCCCATGCCCCTTTGAAATCCTTCACAGTTTTAGTCTTCACCACTTCCTGCAGAAGGGCATTCCAGGCATTCACCAAGGTGATGCATATAGGGAAAAATAACCCATGCTATAGTTATATAATGTTAGGTTCCATATTAGGTGCTACAACCCAAGAAAGAGATCTAGGCGTCATAGTGCATAACACATTGAAATTGTCGGTTCAGTGTGCTGCGGCAGTCAAAAAAGCAAACAGAATGTTGGGAATTATTAGAAAGGGAATAGTGAATAAAATGGAAAATGTCATAATGCCTCTATATTGCTGCATGGTGAGACTGCACCTTGAATACTGTGTACAATTCTGGTTGCCGCGTCTCAAAAAAGATATAATTGCAATGGAGAAGGTACAGAGAAGGGCAACCAAAATGATAAGGGGAATGGAACAGCTCCCCTATGAGGAAAGACTAAAGAGGTTAGGATTGCTCAGCTTGGAGAAGAGACGGCTGAGGGGGGATATGATAGAGGTGTTTAAAATCATGAGAGGTCTAGAACAGGTAGATGTGAATCGGTTATTTACTTTATCGGATCATAGAAAGACTAGGGGGCACGCCATGAAGTTAGCATGTGGCACTTTTAAAACTAATCGGAGAAAGTTCTTTATCACTCAACGCACAATTAAACTCTGGAATTTGTTGCCAGAGGATGTGGTTAGTGAAGTTAGTATAGCTGCGTTTAAAAAAGGATTGGATACTTTCTTGGAGAAGTCCATTACCTGCTATTAATTAAGTTGACTTAGAAAATAGCCACTGCTATTACTAGCAACGGTAACATGGAATAGACTTAGTTTTTTGGGTACTTGTCAGGTTCTTATGGCCTGGATTGGCCACTGTTGGAAACAGGATGCTGGGCTTGATGGACCCTTGGTCTGACCCAGTATGGCATGTTCTTATGTTCTCCATGAAGAAATATTTCCTGACATTGGTTCTGAGTCTTCCTCTCTGGAGCTTCAAATCGTGACCCCTAGTTCTACTAAATTGTTTCTAATGGAAAAGATTTGTTGACAACCATGGATCATTAAAACCTTTCAAGTATCTGAAGGTCTGTATCATATCACCCCTGCTTCTCCTCTCCTCCAGGGTATACATATTCAGGTTCTTCCACCTCTCAAGTCATTCGTTGGAGACCACCCACCATTTTGGCTGCCCTTCTCTGAACCGCCTCCATCCTGCCTCTGTCTCCTTTGAGACACGGTCTCCAGAACTGAACACAGTACTCCAGGTGAGGTAGTATCACCTTTTTTTCTGCTGACCATTCCTCTCCCGATGCAGTTAAGCATATTTCTGGCTTCTGCCATCACCTTACTCACCTGTTTGACTACCTTAAGATCAGATACAATCACCCTATACACTGCTCTTCTTTCATGCTTAGAAGAATTTTGCCCCTAAAATGTACTGCTGCCTTTGATTTTTGCAGCCCAAATGCATAACGTAGCATAGTTTAGCATTAAATCTTAATTGCCAGTCCCTAGACCATTCTTTGAGCTTCACTAGACCCCTCTTCATGTTTTCCACACCTTCTGGCTGTCCACCTTGTTGCAAATTTTGGTATCATGGGCAAAAGACAAAAACTTTTTGCTGACCATCCTTCTGCAATGTTGCCAATGAAAATGTTGAAAAGAACCAGTCCAAGAATAGATACCTGCAGCACACTGCTAGTAATGCCCATCTCCTCGGAATGAACTCTATTTACCACTACCACTCAACCAGTTTCTAACAAGTCACTTTAGAGGCTATTCCAATGTGAAACAGTGTCAAAAGCCTTACTGAAATCCACTGCATCTAGTGTTCTTCCCAATCTAGCTCTCTGGTCACCCAAAGAAATTGATCAGATTCATCTGACAAGAATTCTCTCTGGTAAAAACCATGCTGCCTCAGATCTTGTGATGCACCGAATTTCAGAAACTGCATGGTCTTCTGTTTTAGCAGTAACTCCACCAATCTGCTCACTTACTAGCCAGCTTCCTTACTTCTAAGCCATAAAAAGCCCAGGATTCTCATGCACCCCTTGGAAAGGACATGCAGGAACAGACTATATTATCCCAATAGTACAGAAACAATCAGAAGTAACCAACTGGTTATTCGATAAGGTGCCACCTACCTCTTGTCATTTTTGCTTCACCAGACTAACATGGCCATCCCTCTGAAAATCAGAAGTTCTTTATTGTTAAAGCAAGGAGTTTAAGATCTATCCTGTTTCCATATAGATTGCTCCTTCTTCCTTGCCTGTACAAATGGGGCAAAGAAGCCCATTCTTGGGAGGAAGGCATGCATAGATAATTGCCAAGACTGTTTAGGTTCCAGTCAGTAGCTGATTAGGCATCAGAATTATGTTTCATCTCTTTTCTGTTTCCATGATATTGTGACATAAAATAATTCACAATAAAACAGAATTCTATGACAACACAGCTTTGACTTGCTAGGCAACAGCTACAAATCATTCTGGACTCAAAAAATGCATATTCTACTGCTGTCAAAAATCAGGTCCATTCCATGCTTTCCACACTTGCACTGCAAACTAAATACCCAGCAGAGAAATAGTAAACCAGGTCTTATGTAGACTTGGCCAGGAAGAAGTGTGTTGCAATCTCTCAGCAGCAGTCCAGTCCAAGGTCTTTAACTAAGCCCCAAAGCTTAGCTGGAAACAGTTCCACAAGTCCATATAAACGGGAAACGTCAGTCCTAGGAAGGCAGAGGGCTTCCTACAAGGGAAGACCAGCAGATGCAGCTTTGCAAGCTAACCATAAGACTTTAGAGACTAGTTTGGCTTGCAGCTCATGCAGACAGGTAGAGACCACAGGGAGTATGCCAATCTGGCATTCAGGAGCCTTGTAACAGGGACAGAGGTTTAAAGAGAGAAGTCCCGGAAAAAAATTCCATAGGTTACGTCTCAGTTTCTCTCTTTTTTCCTCCAGATTTTAATGGTTCCCGGATTAGATGTGAATGTTCCTCCCAACCCCAAAAATGGGCACCGATATCTATGCTACTATCCATAGATATCATTTAGAGGGGGGGGGGGGGGGAATGGGAGAGGAGTTGTGATGATTAAAAGCTGATTTTAATTTGCCAGCAAGTTCGCATAACACAGCCTATTTATCAGTATGTTGCTTAGAGGGATACAATGTCTGTGAAGGCCATTTCAGCAACAAATTCATATTCAGCTATTCATGTCAGTTAGTTTAATTAATGTCCTGATCACAGGACAATAGCAAATTTATGCCATACACTGCTGTAGCATCTATCATCTCTGGTTCACTGACACACACACACAGCTCCATCAAGGGTGACCTAGGCTAGGCCTTACAGGTTAAAACCTGCTCAGGAGCTATCAGCACCCAGCAAGGGAAACCTGAGCTGGTAGAGGGAATACCCTAGTGAAACGGCTGAGTCAGCTGGCCAGGCCAGAAGACATCTGCTTCCAGATGGGATCAGAAAGCCAACTGTGCCTGCTAGTGCCCATGCCTGGTCACCACTATAATTAATCTAGAGCCCTATACAGCCACTGTTATTCAGACAAATGATCTGGACCTGCTAAAGGGGAGGGGGGTAGGGGCAGAGTTGCCTGTTTTATTGGCATCTCTGGCGAGAACCAGGACCATGAATAGCAGGCTCTGCCCGCAGTTACTGATGCCTGCACAACTGTACACTTTCAGAAAAGTTTATTGGACCCTAACAAATTATTTTGTTGTATATGGCCATAGCACCCATACGAATATAAGATATGTAATTCTGGGTCAGACCAAGGGTCCATCAAGCCCAGTACCCTGTCTCCAACAGTGACCAATCCAAGTCACAAGTACCTGGCAAGTGCCCAGACATTAAACAGATCCCATGCTACTAATGGTGGTGACAGGCAGTGGCTATTCCTTATTGATTAATAGTAGTTTATGGATTTCTCCTCCAGGAAATCATCCAAACCTTTTTAAAACCCAGCTATGCTAACTGCCTCAACCACATCCTCTGGCAATGAATTCCAGAGCTTAACTGTGTGAATGAGTGAAAAAGAATTTTCTCTGATTTGTTTTAAATGTGCTACTTGCTAACTTCATGGAGTGTCCCCTAGTCCTTGTATTATCCGAAACAATAAATAACCAATTCATCCAGGGCCTCAAAAATAGGCAGAATGACAAGCATTTAACAAGTCTATAAAAGCTCATCAACAACCTTCCAGAACATTAAGTTTGAGCTATTACTATACTAGTGGAAAAGGCCTGAGTAGCCACCACACCACCTCTCTATATTGGCCCACACCGAGTGCTATATCCCCATGGCATATCAGCTATCCTGCAGGGGTACATAGTCCACTATCTGCTTTGACATCCCAATATACTAGCTGGAGGCATGACCCCGCCTCAATTGTGGAGGGGGAGAAAGCACAAAGTGCTGTCCACCTCCCCACCACTACTAGGGTGACCAACTGCCAGGTTTTGTAGCCACTTATACAGTGTCCAGATACAAATGTAACCGGACACTATAAAATCCAGTCAAGCAAGGCCAGGGGCCAATCAGCAATAGGCACGTCAAGATTCGTAGAGCACCAGACACCTGCTGCTATGCAGCTGCAGGAGAGTGGGGAAAGACAGCTGCTCATTGCTCACTACTCACACCCTGCAAGGAGCTTTCTGTTATTCTGGCTGGCCTGACAGCTGTTCCCTTCCCTCGCTCAAGTCAGGCTTCCCTCTCCCTAGAGGCTGATGTAATAAGACCTGAGGCAAAACAGGCAGTAGTTACGAGCATGGGTTTTAATCACCACGTGCGACTGAAGCTGGTGCTTCCACGGGATATAAAAAAAAAAATTATGCAAATGATTTGCACGCAGAAATCCACGCACGTACCCAAGTGTGATAAGGGCCTCTTTAATAAGTGGCCGCATCCACGCTCAAAACCCGTGCAGATAATCCCCACATAAAAGCAAGCAAGCGAAAAGGTCTCCCTATTAAGTGAAAGTATAACCATGGAAAGTATTTTTAATATTTCCAATAATTGTGTTGCAGAAAACATGGCAAATATTTTCATGGATGCTAATTCACACTGGCATAGTAGTGAGAATTGGTGCTCAGATGGGCATCAATCTGGATGCTCAGGTGCCTACAGAGGCACTCAGCTAGGAGCGAATATGGACACTGGCGCCCAGAAAGGTGCCTAGCTAATCTTGCCGCTCAGGCGCTGAGCTAGGCACTTGGCCACGAATTTATAAGATCAGGCACCCAGAAAAGCACCTAGCAAAGCTGGCCACTTGGATGCCGAGATAAGGCTAGGTGGTTTTCAGGATGCTCGGAGGCTGACATAGACACCTCCCCCCCAAGTCGGCGCTGACACTTAACTCGTGCCCTGACCATGGTGTAAAAAAACCTGCATTAAAAAATCTGCGCTAGCATGGCTCCCTGCATTGCCTATGAATAACTAATTGTCTCCTTTGCATGCCATTAGCATGCATTCATGCAGAAAAAAACATGGGTCTGTAAGTGCGTTGGTATGTGCTTTTTTTTCTCCATATCCCCATATAGGGCTTTGTGCATACATCCGCACACAAACCCGTTGCAGCTTCAGCGCACCTTATTACAATCGGGCCCCTAGACAACTGCTGCCTGCCCACCTGTCCTGACCTCTCGCCTCAGACAGGAGACCTCAGGCCCTGGTTCCCAAGCTTCCTTTAATTCCCCACTCTGGCTCTTCTCTGATGTCCTCTGCCAGCAGACGTAACTCCCGCAGCTGCGGTATCTTGCCCCTGCCATTTTTAGAGTCACTCACTAGTGGGCGTTACTCAACTAGTAAGTTTGCAAATTGAGGTACACACACTGCTTCCCTCTGACCTCAAACAGTCCTGACCCATGTGGCTCCACCCATATGTACCTTTCTCCCCTACCTCCGGGCATTTGACTTGCAGCAGCGGCATCAGCAGGAGTCACAGCAGGCTCCGTGCTGCCCTACCTGGGACTGGATGTAGTTATTATGGCAGTGAGGGGGAACGCGAGGATGAGAAGTGAAGGCATTGGCGGTGCTGCTGCCTGCTGGTGATTTCTCTCAGCTGCGGTGGAGCAGAGCAATGCGAACACAACACCCACTTCGCTCCCCTTCCCCTGTTCCTCAGCACTTTTGTCCGCAGCCCGCTTCCCTAGTGTGCTATTGATTTGCCAAGTACTGAGTAGAAAGGGGAGAGGGAGGAAATAATGAAATGGGCCACAGTGTCCTGCTCCAGAATGCTTCTGCTGCTGGGAGTGGGAGAAAGACCCAGTGCCTGCAAAAACAAACAATGCATATTGGACTGAGGCATTCCTTCCCATTTGCGTGTCACACCGAGAACGTGTGCACTGCATTGAGAGCATGTCTGTGTGTCAGTATATTTGAGGGCATACGTGAGCATGGGTGTCAGTGAAAACATGAAGATGTGTCAGTGAGAGCATATGTAAGCAGTCAGTGTGTGTGCCTGTAAGCATATGTGAAAATGTGTGAGCATGACTATCAGGGAAAGCAAATGTGAGAGCATGTCATTAAAAGCATATGAACTTGTGTCAACATGAGAGACCATATATGTGTGTGTGTGTGTGTGTGTGTGTGTGAATAAGAGCATGTGAGAGTGATCATGTGTGGGTGTATGTCCATGAATGAATGTGTGTGTATAACTTCCCTCACCCCAATAATCCATAACAATCACAGGGTGGCTGGAAATCAAAAATGCCCAGGTACGGACAGCAGGAGATGTTTTAATCCTTTGTTCTAATTATTGAGTGTTATTTCATGAGTCTGCAGTTCTGACATATTTATATAAAAAGTACTTGTATCCCACATCCCGCAAGGTTCGGAGCAAGTTATTAATGTTTGGGACATGTATAAAAAATTATATTTTACCCATCAGCTGTTTTGAAATATTTTTTTTTTATTAGTATGGTTTTTGTATTGTGTTTCATTTTTTCCTGATTTTATTTGATGTTTTATGAGGAAGGGTGTTTTCTGTTTTTCCTCTGTTGCACTACATAAAAAGTCTGTATTTTTACAGTTTCCAGTTCAATTTGTGTGTGCATGTTTCTATTTATAATTTATGGTCTCTTTATTCTATATTTGGTGAGGGTCTTTCTGTATTCTGCATGTGTGCCCAAGGTGAGATATTCTGCTAGTATGTAGGGATCTACTGCAGCCTCACAAATCTACTTCACTTTTTAAAGGGGTTAATAAACATGAAGATAAAGGTGAACCAGCAGATGTAGTGTATTTGGATTTTCAGAAGGTATTTGACAAAGTTCCTCATGAGAGGCTTCTAGGAAAAGTAAAAAGTCATGGGATAGGTGGTGATGTCCTTTCATGTATTACAAACTGGCTAAAAGACAGGAAACAAAGAGTAAGATTAAATGGACAATTTTCTCAGTGGAGGGGAGTGGGCAGTGGAGTGCCTCAGGGATCTGTTCTGGGACCCATAGTTTTCAATATATTTGTAAATGATCTGGAAAGGAATAAGACGAGTGAGGTAATCAAATTTGCAGATGAAACAAAATTATTCAAAGTAGTTAAATCACAAGTGGATTGTGATAAATTGGAAGAAGACCTTGTGAGAGACTGGAAAATTGGGCATCCAAATGACAGATGAAATTTAATGTGGATAAGTGCAAGGTGATGCATATAGAGAAAATAACCCATGCTACAGTTACACAATGTTAGGTTCCATATTAGGAGCTACCAGCCAAGAAAGAGATCTAGGCATCAAAGTGGATAACACTTTGAAATTGTTGGTTCAGGGTGTTGCGGCAGTCAAAAAGGCAAACAGAATGTTGGGAATTATTAGAAAAGGAATGGTGAATAAAACGGAAAATGTCATAATGCCTCTGTATCGCTCCATGGTGAGACCGCACCTTGAATACTGTGTACAATTCTGGTTGCCGCATCTAAAAATAATTTACAGTTGCGATATAGAAGGTACAGAGAAGGGCGACCAAAATGATAAAGGGCATGGAACAGCTCCCCTTTGAGGAAAGACTAAAGAGGTTTGGACTTTTCAGATTGGAGAAGAGACGGCTGAGGGAGGATATGATAGAGGTGTTTAAAATCATGAGAGGTCTAGAATGAGTAAATGTGATTCGGTTATTTATTATTTCGGATAATAAGGAGGGCTAGAGGGCACGCCATGAAGTTAGCACGTAGCATATTTAAAACAAATCAGATAAAGTTCTTTTTCACTGAAAGCACAATTGAATTCTGGAATTTGTTGCCAGGGGATGTGGTTAGTGTAGTTAGTATAGCTGGGTTTAAAAAAAGGATTGGATAAGTTCTTGGAGGAGAAGTCCATTACCTGCTATTAAGTTGACTTAGAAAATAGCCACTGCTATTACTAGCATCAGTAGCATGGGATAGACATAGTTTTTGGGTACTTGCCAGGTTCTTATGGCCTGGACTGGCCACTGTTGGAAACAGGATGCTGGGCTTGATGGACCTTTGGTCTGACTCAGTATGGCATGTTCTTATGTTCTGACTTGCTCTGTTTTCTAATAGGAGATATATTGGTGTTTTAGGGCCTGGTGTTATATCTGCAGTACTGCCTTTTTCATAAATAGGGCTATTACTGTTTGAGTGCTAGCAGTCAGTGCTGTTTAGATATGGGAGGTTTGCTACATTGTAATTCAGCATACTCACTGCTTTCTGAGGATCAAGCCCTCACCCAACACCTATTATAGAGAAGACCTAACATCACATGGGTTCCAAGCACAGGATCTGGAAATGTATGCAAATAAAGAGGAGGGAACACACCCAAATCCCCTCCCTGGTCCAAGTGTCCAGTCCTAGTCTGTGGAAAAGTTGACAATCTAACCACTACTCTGCTAGACACAACACATTCACAAACTCAACTAACTTCTATATGAAATGAAAATATACAAATCTTGCCGTTTACAATATATATCAGATTCCAAGAACCATACCATCATAAATAAAGCTGAAGCAAGATGCTGCACAGAAGTAACCTAAGAAATGCCCCTCTTATACCAGCCACAGAAAGCAGCGCAGCAGCCACCCACTATTCTGCGAAGCACCACGTGTTAATCCCGAACCACAGTTCTTTCCTAGCATTAGCCACTGCCTTTGGTGTAACTCCAGCCAAAACTTCCGCAGTGGCTCACACGGAAACAACACAATCCCCGATATTTCCGCGTGATATGCCGTACTTTTCTTTCAGCCAACGCTGCTGAGAAGCTCTCAGCAAAACCAGCAGCCACGCGCCGCTTACTCATCCTTCCAGGAACGAACGTGGGCGAAGGCCGCGACCCAGCCGCACGACCTTCGGAGAACGGGACCTCTGCCGCTCACGCGGCCCAGGTTTAGTTTCGGTCGCGCAGCGAAGCGACAAGAGAAGAGGGGGGGGGGGCGCGTGGAAGCGTGCTGCACGCCGGTAGCAGTAGTTCCAGCACGTCCTTTGCGCGCACTCACGCCTTTCGGCGTAGGTGGGAAACTACAAGCCCCAGGAGCCCAAGGGGAAAAGGCGGCCGTTGGTAAATGCCTGTTTAAGGAAGCGCGTGTAGCGTTCTGCCGCCACAGCCGCTGCTCCTCCTCCTCCTCCGCTTCTGTCAGGAGGGAGGGGAGGGGAGGGGGGGTAGAGCCTATTATACAGTACACGTGCGAGCGTGCGTGGGCTGCCTTCATGCCCCTGTGTGCACGTGCAGCAGACACGCCCTAGCGCGGCCTCCTCCTCCCGCCGCTGCCGCTACTTTCTCCCGACATCCTGCCTGCAGCCCGCTAGAGTCATGGGGAATGGCATGAACAAGGTAACGCGCCGGTGCGGCCCCCCACCCCCCCCCCCTTCTTCCTATAGATGAGGGGGAGGGGTTGAAGTTTGACGGTTATTCTTTATGTTACACTCCCTTTCTCCCTGGACTTTCTCTTTATAATGTGATACTGAGCACCGCCCCCCTGATATCGATTTAAATACATCGATTAAATAAGAACAAGGTTGAAGTGGTGGGGACGGTTGATGTTTTTGGAGCACGGCTGAGGTTGAGTGGAGCCACTTCCGCCTCCTCCTCCTCCTCCTCCCCCCCACTTGACAAGCTGCGTGAGCCACGCGTGTGCGGTGGGATGAGGAGGTTTCGGTGGCCCCGGGAGCCGTGCTGCAAGCTTGGGTGCACAGGTGGGCAACACTGCCTTGCATCACCAGTAGTCGCTGCTGCCGCCGCCGCCAGCACTCTCAAGGTCTCTTGGGCACCTGCAGCTTCTCTCAGCCCCCAAAATCCTTCGCCGAGATTGATTTCCTTTCCCTGACTTCTCCATCCTCACTCATTCAGGCACAGATATTTAGCAGTGATTATTCTTTGGTCGATATCAAAATATTATGCTGTTTGTATGTGTATATAGTGGCACTATGTACATGTGTCAACACACACACACATATACATATATGCAGTGGGTGTGCTTTATGCGTATGTAATCTTTTATTTTAAATAGATTGTGCCTTTTCTGAAAATATTCAAATCATGCAGGAAAACCGGGCCAGCGAATCAGAGACCTTGTTTTTTTTATATTTATATTTTTAAATATTTTTATTTGTAGTCCTACTACAGTCTTTAAAACGTATGCCTATCTTTTTTTTTTTTTTTTTTTACAACTAGTTATTTAACAGCTTTTTGCTATACAACAGTGGTGTCAAACCCTATCTGGGAGAGCTACATATAGCACCTATCTTAGACTGGGATGAGAAGTGTTTTTTTTTTTTTTTTAATCTTTATTTAATGAATGCGGGTATACCTTTGTGAGTTACTAGAGTTTAACTAGACCTGCATTGCACCCTATAGATATTATGCCTACTAAAACACTCCTTTCCATCCCCACGAGGATTGCCCCTCCCATCTCCAACATCATCAACAAATCTATATTGACTGGTGTTTTTCCTACGCAACTTAAGCATGCAATTATAAAGCCGACTCTCAAAAAACCAGACCTGGATCCATCTGAACCGGCCAATTATCGTCCTGTCTCGAACCTCCCATTCGTGTCAAAAATCATAGAAAAAGTGATAAACAAACAACTCATGGACTATCTAGACGATAACCGATTATTATTTCTGTCACAATACGGTTTTCGTAAGCTCCATAGTACTGAAACGCTGCTAGTATCCCTCTCAGACTCTATTCTAAAAATACTTGATTCTGGTCATTCATACATTCTTGCCCTACTAGATATTTCTTCGGCATTTGACACGGTCAATCATAATATCCTTCTATCCCTCCTCTCTCAAATCGGCATCACTGGCACTGCACTAAATTGGATCCAATCTTTTCTGACAGACAGGACATACAGTGTCAAGTTGGGATCCCAAATATCTAAACCAAGAAATCTGCTACAAGGTGTACCACAAGGCTCCTCGCTATCATCAACACTGTTTAACATTTACTTAGCACCTCTCTGTCGACTCCTAGCAATACTCCACCACTTCATATATGCCGATGACGTACAGATTCTTATCCCTATTAATGATTCCCTCTCTAATGCCCTGAAAACCTGGGAATCAGCACTAACTGAAATAAAAAAGCTTCTCACTGAAAACTTCTTAGCTATAAACACTACCAAAACAGAACTCATCATCATCTCGCCACACAATAATATCCCCTCCAGCACTTCCCATCATCCTACTTCAGTTCTTCCCCTACTACAGCAAGTCCGCAGTCTTGGCGTCATTATTGACAACCATTTCACTTTAAAGAAATTCATCTCAGCTACAATAAAAAATGGTTTTTTCAAACTTCACACACTAAAAAGAATTAAACCTCTTCTACATCCACAAGATTTCCGGACGGTATTGCAAGCTACCATACTACCAAAAATTGACTACTGTAACGCAATACTCTTAGGTCTCCCTAAAAACTCAATTCAACCTTTACAGATGTTACAGAATGCAGCAGCTCGATTAATCACCAATACCCATCTCCATGATCACATAACACCTGCTCTCATGTTCTTGCATTGGCTCCCAGTAGCTTCTAGAATTACCTTTAAAGTCCTCTCCCTCATACATAAATCGATCTATAACCAAGAGATGCAATGGTTCTCGGAGCAGTTTGTGTTCCATTCCTCTAAGAGACCCATAAGACATATCCATCAAGCTAAATTGGCAGCCCCCCCAACAAAAAACATCAAACACGTGACCACAAGAGACCGTTCTATCTCCATAGCGGGAATCAACTTATGGAACAAGATGCCCTCTGACCTACGCCTGGAGCCCTGCCATAAGAAATTCAAACAAGGACTCAAAACGTGGTTATTTGAACTAGCATTCACACAATGATATCCGTTTAACTGAAATGCCATTCAATTTTCCACCCTCTCCCCATGCCCTGTTTCCCACCCTAACCACATGCCCTCCTCAATCTCCTTCTTCACCTTACATGCCCACCCTTCCCCTTATGATATTAATTAGCTTTAAATAACAGAAATATCCTCTGTACAATATAGAAATTGTATCCACTCTCAGAACCTGTATTGTATTAGATACTATTTAGTTTTTGTGTTGGTTTGTTAAGGTTTAATAATTACATCAATATTTTAATTGCATGTTATACATTATTGGATGGTCCACAGTCTGTCCAGCCTGTTTTCCGTCAAAACTGTTATATCGATTTTAGTATATGTAACACCTATTAATAATGTCAATGTAAAGCCTGCTGCTAAGTTATTGTTAAATGTAAACCGCGGTGATGTATTTCTTTACGTACTGCGGTATATAAAAACCCTTAAATAAATAAATAAATAGACCTAATTTTAATTCAGAGGGCTTTTTTTTTTCTCTTTGCTGTTTGGAACTTGTAGAGTTTCCAGAGGAATAAATTGTTGTTCATTTAACAATATATACAGACATGTTTCATAAGTCTCCATATAATATGGGCAGCCAGGACTGACACTTCTGCCCAAGCCCGCCCCTTTACAACCAAATAATCAACAAACACAGATTTGGGAGTCCACAGGCCGCAGCTTTATTAAACACCCCGGAGCCCGAGCCATACAAATATAACCTTGAAATTCCCCCATTTCTGCCCATCAGCCTCTGTCAAAGCCTCAAAGCACAGCAAGGGACTCCCTGCCTCGGAGAACCTGTGGGGAAGAGGAAGGTTATGGGTACTCATTGCACGCAATGGGAGAAACGAGAACAGGGCAGCCGCATCCGAAACCCCGTGCCGGGGCGGTGGTAGATCCCAAGCACTCAGGAGGTCCACCGCACACACCATAAAGATATCCGGAAATACGGCCGCGATGGCAGCGGCCTATGTCTCACTCCCTTCTTCCAGCCTTACTTTTTCACGTCGGCACTGAAAAGACCGAGCCCACCTCCCGCAGAGGCACCGGTAGCAGTCGCCTCCTGGCCCAGCTCGGTGGCCTCTCCGCTCTGGTCGCCGTACGACAGGCTGTTGGTGGACATAGCTGCTACAGGGCTCACAGCTCATCCGCTAGTGGACTGCACCGAACTCCGCGGCTCCGAAAACGGAAGCAAGGGAACGGAGACACGTGACTCAAGGGTGACTTGGCCGAGAGAGACAAAGAAGGCACATCAACGGGAACTTTCCGGAACGCAGAGTTCGCCGGTTGCTATAAGAAACGATGCCCGAACCAATCACCGGGCACGTTTCTTACGCTATCTATTGACTTTAAAACATAAACTGAAAGTTGTCGGTCGGAAAATGACGTGGAAGTTGTAACTTTTGACTGTTTCTCTGCTTTGCTGGAGCATGGTTATGACGTGACTATTTGGCCACTAGACTCAGAGCTCACGAGGCAAAGTGGAACCAGTCCGCGTTCTAGCGCGCCATTCAAACATTAAGAATCACCCACAATTCTGAGGAACTACACAATCCGCAGTGAACTTTATGATCTATAGCCAGTGATGACTCTAGACGTATAGAACCACAGCTCTGCGCTGCTAATGAAAGTAGTGGTGCTGTAGTTAACATTTCTGCTTGTGGATCGGAATGTTCTTGGGTTAACTTGTTTGAGCAGCTCCTGAAGAACTTTGGATAACATTTTTAGATCTGTGTAATTAGAATTTTGGCATCTAATTTATTTATTTCCTGCCTCGTCTTCCTTCCAGCTTCCTTCCAGCTTCCAAGTTCTCTTACCCTGTTGATTGTAACTTTGACTCATTCCTACCCATTGTTTACCTTTCGTTTACTTGAATTGCTACCCCAGTTATATTCTTGTTTATTGTAAACCGATCCGATATGGTTATTTACTATGAAGGTCGGTATATAAAACTGTTAAATAAATAAATAAATCAGCCACAAGAGAGAAGATGGGCAGCCCAGGCTATCCCAGCCTGCAAAGCATGTAAACCCAGGCTGTCCCAGCCTGCCAGGGACGCTCCCCAGGCTATCCCAGCTTGTATGAAGGGCCCACCTTGATCATGTCCCCCCCCCCCCCCCCCCATATGACTCCATCCAGCAAGGAGCCATACCAGCCACATCTGCACCCAGTTGTTTGGCTAGGGACCACTGACCTGCCCCCTCCCCCCCCCCCAGTCAGGTCAGCCATCATTTTCCACAGCATAACCCCCCACCAATCGGCTTGGGCTACCCGCCCCCCTCCCCCCCCCTCCATTGAAGCTGCAACAACGAGAAAGCCTCATACAACAAACTATCAACAAGGGTGGGTGGGAGGGATGCAGCGCCAGATGCCCCAGCTGAGAAGAGGGACTGACCCAAAGCCGTCAGGTAATCCCTCTTCCAGCTCCACCCCACTGCTCCCCGACTAAACCCCTCAGGAGCCAATCAGCTCCCGCCGCGCTATAATTTAAAGAACCACTCAATCCTAGCACGGCAAGACACATGAGGAGCCCTGGTGGCCGGCCGGCCGGCCACCTAGAGGCTCCCCTCCCCCCTGCACGGCGTCAGCCAGGCTTGCATCAGTGAGCCTGGTGCCGTATTATCCTGGCCGGGCAAGCATGAAGCCTACCCGACCTCTCAAAACCCCTCCAAATGCTCCAAAACGCAGCTGCTAGAACCCTCACCAACTCCCATAGAATAGACCATATCACGCCAATCCTCAGAGATCTCCATTGGCTTCCGATCCCCTCTAGAATTCTTCACAAGACCCTCACAATCATCCACAAAACACTACACAACCAGAGAATACATTGGCTTATCACACATCCAACAGACCCACCAGAGCGGCCTATAAAGGATCCCTGGCGATACCCTCTCACAAACTCACCCAACACATCTCCACCAAAGAACGCGCCTTTTCCATAGCGGGACCTGCACTATGGAACTCCGTGCCCCCCGATCTACGCCAAGAACACTGTACAAAAACCTTAAAAAAATACCTAAAAACTTGGCAATTTAAACGGGCCTACACATAACAGCACCCCCGCCTATATTCTCCCCAATGCATCCTCCCCCTCCCAAAAAACCACCCTTGCCCCCCACCCCCCCACCCCCAAACGAACCTTGATGCCTTATCTAGTTAACATTCAGTTAATTCTGAACTTAGTTTAATACAGATTCTTGTAAATAGTTTATCAATCTCTTCTACTATCCCTTCTCTAGTCCGCTGGACCCTTTCACTTCCTCTCCTCTCCCATCTTGTTCCTTCATCTCCCTGTTACATGTAACTTTATTTTGCTTTCCTAATCCTTGTTTAATATCCCCGTTGATTGTAAACCGATGTGATATGCAAATGAATGTCGGTATATAAAAGTTTTCAAATAAATAAATAAATGTATTATGCATATATGTTCAGTACTTTATTCTGTTTTCCCTGGGATCAGTCATTAAATGAACATTTTGATGTACAGGAATGCTTATATTGCATAATGCTTTAGATATGATAGTAAGTTTCGCCAGCTAAAGCAGATCAGACTCGACCAAAGCTTCAGCATTGTGTGTTCTGGTTTTAGGACTTACTTCAAATTTTACATTTTTTACATGGATCTTGTTTTAATAAATGTAAAAAACTTTTATGAATCGCCTAACACTTAAAAGTTCTGGCAATGAACAAGAGTACGATCATAATATAAAATATATCAACAGAATAAAACATTCATATAAAATAAATTATAAAATCAAACAAAATGACACATTCATATAAATTAATCAAAAAGGCAAAAACATAAATAAAGTTAAGAGCGGACTAATAATCACTGCATAAAATAAAACGCATAAATTAAACAAAAAAATAAGAATTAACAATAAGACAGGTTGAACAAATAAGTTTTGATTTGTTTTCTGAAATTCTTTATTTTGGGATCCCTGATATACCACAGTTCATCATGTTGCCTTGGTCTGCTAGTGAGGTTATCTTAGACAATGACACCTTTCAGTATCTCACGTGCTGCACACCACTTTCTACCCTGAGAACAAGGCTGAAGACATGTAATTATTTTATCTTTATGCTGCTTTAATATCAGCTTTGTTGGTATTTGGCAGTATTATTATCATGAAGTGACTGGCTTAGTTGTACTGTACGGTACTACTATACAGATGACTTTGGATCAATTCCTAGCAGTGCTTAATTTGTGGAGGGAATGGCCAGAAACGCAGTTCTGGCACTTTTCAGGCATAAAAGGCAGAACAGCAAGGGTGTTGTTCGCCAGCCCCTCCCTTCCATACAATCTGCAGGGAAGGAGGTGAGAGCCTGGAGCACACAGAGAAGAGAACAGCCATTCTGCTCTCTAATCCAGGTCCTCTTCCTTATTCCACCTCCCCCCCCCCCCCCCCCCCACCTCTCCTCCTGTATTGCAGGGAATAGAAGGGAAAGGGGTGATACTGAAGCAGACACTGCAGATCAAAGAACAGACACAAAAAGGTTTTGAATTAGCACAAGTTTGAAACTTGTGAGCAATAATGCACATTTTCAAGGCTTCAAACCTGGCCTTGATGAATAGTACTGCTGCTCACAACTTTCAAACTTGTGCTAATTCAACCCCTTTCTGTGTTTATTACTAAAGGCTTAATTTCTGGCAAAACAATCCAGAATGGTGTTCTGCTACCTTTTTTCTGGGACCCAAGAAGGGAGAGCAGAGCCAGCAGTGTATATCAATTCTGGTTCCCCTGAGGAAACAGAACAGAGACAGTAGTGGCATAGATTATTTATGATCTCTTTAGCTCTTGGAGGAAACAGAGAAGAACATAAAAGTATTGAAGCTGCTTACCCTGAGCCAAGGGCAGCCACATGGCTTTGATTTTTGTGCAATTTCCCAGCACAGTTTAGAAGTTATGAGGGATAACAACCAACATTAAATAAAGATATAGGGTGAATGCCTATCAGCCCCACTACTTCTGTCCCTCCTGAGTATGTTGGCTTCCTGTTTGTTATGCCATCCCAGGCCCAGCTGATTCTGCTGCTGGTGAAAGGACCAAGAGAGTGAATGAGGGGATGTGGGGAAGGGGAGTGAGTGATGCGATATGGGAGGGGAAAAGAGTGAATGAAAAGATCAGAAAGGCTGTGGTTCATTTGGGGGAAAGAATGAGGCAAGAAATAAAATGTGCTGCAGGGTGTCAATCAGGGAATTGGAAGGATATGAGATGTGAGTGAGATGATCAGTGGAGGGAAGTCTGAGTGACGTGATCAGAGGGGTGGAGAAAGAGTGAAGGAGGCTAGAAGATATAATTTGTGTGGTAGAGGGAGGGGGAATAAAGAGTGTGAGTGGAGGCAAAGAAGCAGGCTATGTTTTTGAATTCCAGGCTCCACACCCCTGTCTAAGGAGACTGAGAACAGCAGTTAGTAAACACCAGTTTGCTTCTGCCATCCAAAGCCGAGGTGAGTCAGCTGATTTTGGCTTCAAGTGGAGGTCTGTACTTTATTGGCTGAAGGAATAAAGTTTCTGGAGACGACAATTTTCCAGGGAGAGGAGGGGCTCAAGGATCACCAAGGATTTAGAGGCTTTAGGGCCACTATAGGTGAGCTCAGGATGGAGGACCAGGAGTACCAGGGCAAAAAGAGTGGAGGTGGTAAGAGGAAACAAGCCTCATACTATCTGCCTTTTCCTTACCTCTGTGATCCTGCATCCCCAACCGTCAGCTGTCCTTCACCTACCAGTGCTCTTCAAGCATGTTAAGAGTGTGATGTGTGTGTGAGAGTGCACACCCTGCCTTGGTCCCGCTCCTTTGCACAGGTCACACCTGGCCCTGGCTCCACTCATCTCACCTCCCCCCCCCCCCCCCCCCTCCACAGTTCCTCGTCCTTTTTGGTCTTTAAAGTAAGCCCTGATTCCCAGATCACTTCTTCTCTCTGGGCCAGTTGGAGCAGCTAGTGCAGTAAAGCCAGCATTCAGTTTAACTCATTTGCAGATGCTAACACTTGCTGTCTAGAAAGTTGTGCTGTCTGCTAGAATCCTGAATCTGAGACTGAAAGATTGCTATTAATACACATGAGCACCAATGGTACCAGAAGGTGTGACACTTAGCATGTCAGGACTACTTATCATTCTGAGCACGGATGAAAGAAGCAGGGGTCCGGGTGGTTGTCACATCTATTTTTCTAGTGAAGGGTAAATTCATGGTAAGGGACAGACTTATCTGGGAGATGAATAGTGTTAATGACCGGTTTTGGTTTCTTGGCTTATGGTCTGATATTCAGTGAAGAAGGTCTACTGAGAAAAGATGTAATACACCCAGTGGCATAGCAAGGGTCTCTGGAGCCCGGGGGCTAATACATTTGTGTTGCCTCCCCTCCACCCCCTTTCCCATCACCACCATCCTCATAGAAATGCTTATGGTCACAGAAACAGCATACATATCCAATAACACCTTCTTCTTGCCTTCTACCTGCAAGCGGCTGAAAAAAAAATACAAAAGTGGCCTCGAGCTCTCCCTACAGCCCAGTCCTCGGGGGCTTTGACCCTCCCCCCCCCCACTATGCTACTGAATCCACCTGTCAAGAAATAGATCAAGTCTTTGCTCATAGACTCGTCAACCTCTTGAGTCTGGCTTTAACCTAGGTTCATTGGAGGACAGGAAAAAAACCTTGGGCAAATAAGACTTGTAAAATACTGAAGTCTTGGGATTGGGAGAGTGTACAGAGTCATGTAACTGTAAACTTTTAAGACGTTGAAAATATCAGATGGAAAATAAGACTGAACTGGGCAGAGGAAAGGGCTGGTCAAGTCCTGGAAATGATAGTAAACAATAGAGAGGGAAGAGAAAAATAACTTGGAAAGTCTTTATTTATTTAAGAACTTTTTTATACCGGCATTAGTGGGCACATCATGCCGGTTCACATTCAACAAAAAGGATGGAAATACATAAAACAAGGGCTTGGGGTGGGATCAAGAGGAATGAAGAGGCCAAGGTGGAAATATAGAGAACGGTCATTAAAACTGCCAGTAACAAGAATATCTGTAAAGAGTTAACCATATGTGTAACAGCGAGCAAAAAACGATATCGAAAAACAAGACTATATACAAGGGTTCGGTACTATATGCAGGGTTCAGTACAATATACGTGGCTGATTTCAGAAAGGCGATACAAGGAGGTTAGTCAGGGTAGGCCTGTTTAAATAGCCATGTTTTTAGTTTCTTTTTAAATTTGAAGGAGCAAGGTTCAAGGTGGAGGTTTGTAGGCAAGGCGTTCTATCGTGAGGGACCTGCAATAGAAAAGGCACAATCCCTTGTGGAGGAAAGGTGAGCTTTTTTGAGGGAAGGCACATGGAGGGTTGATTTATTGGTTGTTCTGGTGGGTCGAATCGGGTTTGTGATACTGAAAGGCAAATTGAGCCAGTTGGAGTCATGAGAGTATAATGATTTGTGGATGATGGTGAGGGTTTTATATAAGATGCGGGATGGGATGGGGAGCCAGTGAAGGTCTTTGAGGATGGGGGTAATGTGGTCAGATTTACGGGCGTTTGTGATGATTCTTGCTACTGCAAGAATCAAGAAAAGTCTTGTATATAAATACTCATTCTGTTGAACAAAATCATTGACCTAGAGAAGCCAGCTTGGTGAAAAAGGACCTTAATATGGTTGAAGTAAGTAACTGAATCACAGTTGGATGATAATTGGTACTGGGAAGGGATACTACAATATATAATTTTTAGAGAAAAGACAAGACAGGTTAAAAAAATGGCAGAATAGATACAAAATAAGCCATTGATATATCCTGTGAGCAAGGAGCAGCTGAGTTGCTGTGGGCTTCCTTGGAGAATTAAAGGGTTCTAAAGTCTATACTCGTTATCTAAGGGATGACATTAAAAGAGGTAATTACAGACATGATGAAAGCCACCCAAAGTGTAACATGCAGAGATACGTGTTAATGGGAGACCAAATATAGATTGGAGTTTGTCAGCTGTTGGATCAACTAGAGCAGTGATGGCTAACCTATGACACGCGTGTCAGAGGTGACACGCCGAGACGTTTTTGCTGACACGCACAGCGTTTCGTGGACTATCGGGAAATTATTATTTTTTTTTATAGGCTGCGCCGAGCCTTTTTTTTTTTTTTTTTTTTTAATCGGCTGCGCCGACCCTTTAAAGTTAGCTTTTTAGTATCCCCCCACCCTCCGGACCCCCCCCCCCCAATGCCCCCGGGCACAGGGAGGCTCATGCGGCGCAGCAACAGGCAAATAGGCAGGGCCGTGGTGAGGCTCACATCACCACGGCCCGAAGAAAAAGATTGCATTTAAACACGCTGATGCTCCTCCTCCTTCCTGCCTGTGCGGCCCCGGAAGTAAACGTTGCCGGAGCCGCGTGGGCAGGAAGGAGGAGAAGCATCAGCACGTGCAGAAGAGAAGCAGCGCTTGCGCTTACAGGCTGCCGTGAATCCCAAGTTGCAGCGGCCCGAGAAGAGGAAGAGGCCCAGTAGCAGGGCCACCGCGGCCCGAGAAGATTAGGGCCGCTGCAGAGCTCATCCTGTGGCGACCCATGAAGAGGAGGCCCAGAGGTGAGAGAGAGGCTGAGGGTCTGTAGAGTGTGCATGTGTGCGTGTATGAGATGAGTTGAGAGATTGTGTGTGAGAGTGAGGACCTGAATGTTTGCAGAGACAGCATGTGAGAGCCTCTATGTGTGTGAGAGAGACAGCATGTGACAGGGAGAGCCCGTGTGTATGAATGGTTATATGAGAGAGAGCATGTGACAGTGAGAGCCTGAGTGTATGAATGGTTATATGAGAGAGAGCATGTGACAGTGAGAGCCTGAGTGTGTGTGAGAGAGAGAAATGCATGTGAGAATGAGAACCTGACTGTGTGTTTGAGGGAAGAAGATGGAGAGAAAAGAAACAGAAAAAAAGACAATATAAAAGGAATTGGCAAAAAAAAATAAGAAAGGGAAGGTGGAAAAAAAAGCCTGTGACCAACAAATTAGAAAACTAAGATCAGACAGCAAAGGTAAAAAAAAAAAATAAATTACTTTTTACGGATTGGCACATGTAATCTTTGGGAATATGCAAGAGTAGCACTTTCTCTATGCGGATCTCGCAATGTACGAGATCAGCATGGAGAAAGTGGAAGCCCATGGGGCCTGCACAGAGGAGGCAGCGGAATGGGCTTCAGTGTCAGTAGCAGCAATCGGCACCTCCCCAATAGCCATGCGGCATCAGTGACAATGGCAGCAGAGGAATGAGAGAGGTTCCGAGGTTGCTGGCAAAAGAGAGGGGGGTCTGCCTTTAGTGTGTGCATGTGTATGAATGGGACTCTGCCTGGGAGTGTATGTGTGAAAATGAATGGGTGCCTGCCTGGGGCTCAGTGTGTGTGTGTGTGTGTATGACTGGGAGCCTGCCTGGGTGTGTGTGTTTGTGTGTATGTGAGAGAGCCAGTGAGTGTGAGAGCAGGAGTGTGTATGAGAAAATCCAGGGGAGTAAGAGTTTGTGTGTGTGTGGGGGGGGGTGGAAGGGGAGAGAGTGTTTTAATTGAAGATTTAGCCAATGAAATTCAGCAACAAAAAAGTCACTAAGCAGGTAAGGTAAAGAATTATTTGTTTTTGCTTTATTAATAAATACAGTACATATATTAAAATTATTACTTTTTGTTATTAGAGCTACAAATATCACAAAATTATGGATTTTTCTAGAAGTGACACACCACCTGAGTTATGCTCGTTTTTTAAATGAATTTTGACACACTGAGCTCAAAAGGTTGGCCATCACTGAACTAGAGCAAGGGTGATCAACTCCAGTCCTCGAGCCAAAAATGGGCCTAGTTTTCAGTATATCAAACATGAATATCCATGAGATAGTTTTGCATGCACTAGCTTTTCCTGTTGATAGCCGGGCTGAATTAGCCATACTGTCATGGGAACTGTCAGTCAGGGCCCGGGAGGCGGAGCTTCCAAAGAAGAGGTCAGAGCTTTGCTCTGTGTGGCTGTGCGTGTGTTCCCGCGCAGGATACAGAATCTCCTCAGTCTGGTTTTTTCCGTGCACGGGGACGCACGCGGAGCTTCACTTTCCTCAGTTTTTTCAAGATTGATGAACAGTAATGTCCAAAAAACCGACCCAGAGACCATTGGGATTCAAGCCGTTTAGATGCAGCAAGAAATGTTATCGATGCCTGGGGCCCGAACACGACCAGGGCGCATGCGAGTACTGCGGCCGCATGTCGCCCAGGGCCCAGCGACAACGGGCGCAGAAGATAGAGGATCTCAGGATCCGTGCCGAGGGCTCATATGCCCTGTCGTTGGAGGCCCATTCTTCACCGGGGCCATCTAAACCACAGGGCTTAATGGTAAGGAGAGCCTAGTTGGTGGACCCATCTACTTCCAGGCCTGGAGGGGATAAGAGGCCCAAAGACGTCCATAGGGGTCGAGACCCCCACAATTCCAAGTCCAAAGCCCATTGGGACAGGTCCCAATCAGTGCGTCGATCGCACCCGGGTCCCACGACGCAAAGCTGGAAGCACCATACCGCTACAGAGTCTAAACAGGAACAGAGTCGGCCAAGGGTGCTGGCGTTGATGCATCACCCATCGATGCAAGAGCGTCCATCGACGCACACCACAGGACTAACTCACACGCAAGCACCACCAACGCAGAGAACGGCGTCCCCGACCCACGATGCGTCTCGCTCGACTCCAATGACAAGCCAAAGCAACCGCACAAATCTCAGGCAAATCGGCTAAGGCTGGGACCAGTCTACCTAAAAAGCACAAAAGGACCGACTTGGATACACAGGTATCCAGACATTCATCCACAGATACAGTTTCCACAAAAACTAAACATGCTTCGAGATGCGAGCACTCACCTGTGTTGGGACCTCAACTCTCCAGACCATCCACCTCATCCTTAGGGCAGCAGACTCCGGGGCTCCGGTTTCAATCAGAGGTCAACATCCCATCCCACTCCTCTTCTACATCATCGCCGTCACAGGTCTTCTTGGACTTATCGTCTGTCTCTAGACGCCGTGTTCTGGGCCTCGCTCTCCAAGAGTCATTGGCAAAAAAGAGAAGGCTGGTAGATGAACTACACCCACAAAGACGTCAAGCGGGGATGTCAGACTCTGATATCTTAGGGGCAGCAGTGCCACCACGGGATTCCAATCAGCCCCCAGAGGACATGGTTAGCGCAGTTGGTGTAGCTGGGTTTAAAAAAGGTTTAGATAAGTTCTTGCAGGAGAAGTCCATTATTTATTTATTTGAGATTTTTATATACTGACAGTGTGCAAACATCATACCGGTTTACATTGTAACTAGAAAGACAGAAAGTACAATTAATGGGGGGGAGGGGACACAAGTAATTGCAGCAGGAAACTTGCAGAGAAAGCGCAAATAGCAACTGGCTAATCTCTTGCTATGGTGTAGCAAGAGGGTTAGTGGTAACTTATGTACAACGGTAGTAACTTTATACAAGGTAGTAATTTATATACAAGGGGCTTATAGAAGTGTATGTGAAGTGCATTGCAAGGTTAAGAACAGTGACTTGTGTCAGAGTTGTGTGCTATTAATCAAGTTTACTTAGCTAATAACCACTGCTATTAATTGCATCAGTAGCATGGGATCTTCTTGGTGTTTGGGTACTTGCCAGGTTCTTGTGACCTGGTTTGGCCTCTGTTGGAAACAGGATGCTGGGCTTGATGGACTCTTGGTCTGACCCAGCATGGCAATTTCTTATGTTCTAAGGCCGCATATGCCGCCTCAGACACAGCAGGCTTTCTCGCAGTTGTCCGCAGCCCTCTCGGGGTTTTTTGAGACTTTACAGTCTAACTTAACCCTACCACCTTCGCCTACCACAAGTCCGCTAAAGTCGGCACAGCCTTCAAGGGAGTCCTCTGCGGAGCTCCCCATATTGGCACAACCACTCTGACCTCAGCTATCTACACAGGTGCCTCCTTTACCCTTAAGACCCGACTTGCCTCAATCTTCTCCAGACACATCCACTGGGTATCCATCTGATCCTCCGGAAGATCCACCAGAACCCTACTCCCCACCTGAGGACTTATCATACCCTAAGTTCTTAGAAAAAGTAGAGTCCATCCTTCATTTGGAGGTACAAAAAATACCAGGTCCAAGACGGAGACTTTGGTCCTGCTAAAAAATTTTGACTTACTGGCGGAACCCACTTCCTTGTCTTCGCATAGGGTGTTAGATGCCGTATTGGAGAAGTCATGGGAAACACCATTTACCACACCCCCAGTGTCGAGAAAGGCGGACTTAAAGTTCAAAATGAAGCAGTCTCCATATTATTCCCTACCACAATTTCCTCACACATCGATAGTGGTAGAATCGGCCATGCAGCGAGCGAAGAAGTCCAAGCTACATGCGTCCACACTCCCTGGGAAAGACCATTGCTATCTGGACAACTTTGCGAAGAAAGCGTTCTAAGCTGCTATGCTTTCGGTTCGGATACAACAGCACCAGTTTTATATTGTGCAATATTTATACGAATGTTTACAGGCAGTGAAGAGAATGCTGACCACAGAACAGACTACTGCGTACTGTATATGAAGCATTTGAGACTTCGTCAAGAACATCAGCATCAGCCATAGTGGCTAGGAGAATGGCTTGGCTCTGAGCTAGCTCGATCTGCGAGGACGTGCACGACAAGTTAGCCAACTTGCTGTGTAAAGGAGAAAACTTTTATTTGGAGATCGTTTTCAGGAAACGGTGGCCAACTTAAAGAAACAGTCGGTAGCGATGCAGTCTCTAATTAATCCATCTACTACGTATACCGTGCCAAGGCGTTACTTCGCGCCAGGTCGCAGCAACCATTTCAACGTCTGCCGTTCCAACCATATCCCTCATATCAGCCTCCCACATACCAACCACCTCAGCGGACGCAACATATGCCACCGCAAAACAGGAGGGGACGCCCTAGGTCCCAGCGAACCCAAGGCCAGCAGCCGCCAGCCTCCCCAAAACACCCCCGTTTTTTTAGGACTACAGTCACCACCACCAGAGCCCACGCCACCGGATAGGATAACGTTGCGCTTTGCGGCGTGGGAAGCTATAACAGATTGAGTTCTGGACATTGTTCAACATGGCTATCAACTCCAATTCTTAAACAGATCCCCGCTTCCTCATCTAGGAGTTCGGAGACCCAGATTACCCCAACCCTAACTAGCGACCAAAATAGCATCACTATGACACCAATGGGCCATTCGAATCATTCCACGTTATGCCCACAACAAGGGGTTTTACTCGCCATATTTCCTAATTCCCAAGAAATCCGATGGCCTTCGACCGATTCTGGATCTCCAAGAAAAGTTCAAAATGGTATCCTTAAAAACCATTCTACCCCTTCTTCAACCCAACGATTGGATGTGCTCGATAGATTTGAAGGATGCTTATACCCACATCCCTATCAACCCATCTTCGTGGTGTTACCTTTCCTTCCAATTCAGGGACAGGCATTACCAGTACAAAGTCCTCCTGTTTGGCCTATCAGCGGCTCCCAGAGTCTTCACGAAGTGTATGGTCGTGGTGGTGGCATCACTCCAGCAGTGAGGCATGCAAATTTTCCCATACCTCGATGATTGGCTGTTAGTAGCATCGAATCCTACAACACTCATCGGTCATCTTCATCAGATAATAGAGTGCTTGGACCACTTGGTGTTAGTAATCAACTACCAGAAGTCCACCTTAACCCCAACACAAATTCTTCAGTTCATAGGAGCTCATTTAGATACCACATGGAACAGAGCCTTCCTGCCGGAGGACAGGAAGTTGGAGATGCAGCGTCTTTTGCGCTCCCGCAAAATAATGCAGAATCCTTCAGCACATCAGATACTTACAGTACTGGGACACATGGCAGCAGCCATTTACACTGTACCCAACACCAGATTACATATGCGTTGCCTACAGTGGGGTTTGAATCGACAATGGAAGCAACACTCACAACCGTTACAGAAAAGGGTGGTCCTAACTTCAAAGATGATGAAAGATGTAGATTGGTGGCTCAACAAGACTGCACTGATCAAAAGTGCTGTATTCAATGCTCCCCTGCACAACACAGTACTCGCCACCGATGCCTCTCGCAAAGATTGAGGGGCACATTTAGACCATCTGCAAACACAAGGGCAGTGGTCTTGACAGGAACAGAATTTACAGATCAACTTACTGGAACTCAGAGCCATACGAAATGCTTTGCAAGCCTTTCTCCCTCACCTTCAAGGTCGCCGAATGATGGTATACATCGACAATCAAGCAGCAATGTTCTACATAAACAAGCAAGGAGGGTCAGGTTCATGGTCCCTTTGCAGGGAGACACTTCTCATCTTATGTGCACCACCAGTCCATCCACCTCCAGGTGACATACCTACCGGGAGTGGTCAGTACTCGGGCGGACAGGCTGAGTCTGATATTCTACCCTCACAAATGGTCACTCAACCATGAGGGAGCATGTGAGTATGTGATTGAGAGCCTGTGTGTAAATGAGAAAGAGAGCATGTGTGTCTGTGTGTGATTGAGAGCTGGTTTAGGTGAGGGAGTATGTGATTGAGAGCCTGTGTGTATATGAGAGAAAGAGAGAGAGCATGCTTGTAAACATGTGAATGAGAGTCTGTGTGAGAGAAAAAGACAGCATGTATGTGTGATTGAAAGCCTGTGTGTATAAGCGTGAAAAGATAGACAGCATGTGTGTAAATGTAAAAGAGCCTATATAAGAGAGAGAGAGAAAAGGCATGTGTATATGTGAGTGATTGAGAGCCAGTGTGGGAGCGGAGAAAGTTGCAAGCAAACCATCCCTCCTCCTGCTAATTCAAAACAATCTCAGGGCACCTGGATATCAAACGTTCCCAGGTATGCAGAGCAAAAAAATGTGTTGTATCCTTATTATTTTTCATTACTGGGTCTTTGAGTCTGATATTTTGAAATATTTTATTGGTATCTAGAAATTTTTGATATGAGATTTTAATTATTGGATATTTCATTCATCTGCTGTTTTGAAATCATCTGTTCTTTTGGTTGGTATGGTTTTTACTGCTATTGCTTTTATATTTCTTGATTTGTTTTATAAGGACTGGTGATGTTTCTTTTCTTCCTTTATTACACTGCATACAGATACTCTGGCTGGTTGCGGTTTCAATTCAGTTTCTGTCTGCATGCTTCTAGTTATGCTTTTGGTCTCTTTATTCTTTGTTAGGTGAGGGTCAGCACATGTGATTCAGGTGAGGTTTTCTGCTGGCGTGTAGTTTCTGTGTAGGGCTCTTTAACAGCCTGACTTGGTCCATTTTCCTAATAGGAGATGTATTGGTGTCTTAAGGCCTGATGTAATATTTTCAGTGTTGCCTTTTCTTAGGTAAGGTGGTTACTGTTAAGTGCTGGAAATTGGTGCTGTTTAGGTGTGGGCTGTTTACTATTTATGCAATTTCTGTTCAGACAGAATACGTTTCTTCCTTGTGTCATTCTTAACAATAAAAAAAATACTGGACCTTTATTTTTTATTTCCGCCATGAATTGTAATGAGCAGTGTGTCACACATGTGAGCATGGTCTGTCAGGTGTGTGGTCCTGAGACCATCTGATTGCTCCAATTTATGTGGTTTCCATATCTAGTCCAATTGTCAATTCAGTCTCCCGTTCCCCTAGGAGCTTCTCAGACTTTCATTGCACAGCATCAGGGCAGGTTTTGCCACCCAAATCTATCCTTCCTGGTTTTCGCAGCATGGTTGTTTAACACACAGTAGTCTCTTCTTTGCTCTTTCCAAAAGAGGTGGAAGATATACCAGTATTGGCCAGGAAACCTTCAACTAGAAAGTCCTACAATTTCAAGTGGAAGAGATTCACATCCTAGTGTCAGTCCAGCTCTCTTTTCCTATAGGTCAAGGGATTTGTTCCAGTTCTTGTTCTGCCTGTCTTCTTCAGGTCTCTGTACCTCTTCAGTGAAGTTTCACCTCAGCGCTATCACAGTGTGGGAGCTCCAGTCTCTGTCCACCTTTTGGTCTCCAAATTTATTAAAGGACTCTGACATTCCAAGCCTCCAATTAGTAAAGCTCCAGTGCCTTGGGACCTTAATGTAATGCTAGCAACAACTCATGAAGCCTCCCTTTCAATCTTAGGAATTGTCAGTTTCAAAGTTTCTCACCTGGAAAGTCGTGTTCCTTGAAGCGATTACTTGTACTCATAGAGTCAGTGAATTGCAAGCACTGTTCTCATATTCACCATACCTTCAGTTCTTCCACAACAAGGTGGTACTGCGTACTCACCCCAAGTTTCTGCCAAAGGTGGTGTCAGGTTTTCACATTAACCAAGCTATTGCACTGTCAACATTCTTTCTAAGACTACATGTACATAAAGAAGAAAAGGCTCTTCATTCCTTCGATTATAAAAGGACTCTGACATATTATTTGAGAAGGACTCCATCATCAAACTTCTCAACTGTTGGTGTCCTTTGATCCTAATAGACTAAGAGAGGCAATAACCTAGAGAATGCTGTCCATTTGGCTAGCAGACTGTATTATGCACAATTATGTGCTAGCTGGCTTACAGATTACATATACCGTTAAGGCTCATCAAGTGAGAATCATAGTGGCTTCAGTGGCTCACCTAAGGACTGAAGACATTTGCAAAAATATGACATGGTCTTCTGTGCTCATCTTCACATCCCATTACTGTCTGGACAACACATCAAGAAGTGACAGTAGACTTGGGAAAGCAGTTTTACATAGTTTACTCTCCATTGGTGGAGGCTGGGCTGCTTTTACAGTAATTGCTCCACATTGTAACTCTCAGCTTGGGACTCCCCACCAGCCATTGCTAATTTAGCCCTGTTCATTGACAGAAAAAGCAAATTTGCTTATCTGTAAACAGGGTTATCTGTAGACTCCAGGATGAATTAGCTGTGTTTAATACTATCTGCCTGTCTGGAGAGTCAACTTCCTAACTGAAGCTTAATATCTGCAAAAGATTTGAGGGGCTCATGAGGCAGCACATACATGGGAACCACTGCACGTGCTCAGTAAAGTTTGACTGAGCTATAAGAAATGGGTTTTCAGTGCTATCAGATGACCTCACCCAAAAGTTTTTTGTTTTTTTTTGGTTTTTTTTTATACCACTAAAGCAGAGCAAGTCAGGTCAAAGTGGTGTATAGTATAATTAAATAAAATATCAAAATATCAAAAACAAGTACAGCAGTCAATTTCTGCTAGGATTGACATTATCAATCAGTCCAAAGACCTAATTAAAATAACCTTGTTAATTCATTCTGCTGTCTGTGGAGAACCTTTGTTTACAGGTAAGCAAACTTGCTTTACAGCATGTTGCTAAGGTCAGCTAATGGGCTAAAAGAAGATTGTTTTTACTTAATCCTATATTGCATTGCTTTTCAGGATGTTAAGTTTGAAAGACTTGTACAATAGTTAATTAGAACAATGACCTCCTAAATTGTGGCTTATAATCTTGCAAGTACTTCTTCAGGGCAGTGCAGCCTCAGCTGGTCTAGAATTACCTGTGTGCGCACATACACACAGACTGGGCAGAGCTGACTTTTTAATGCTGTTGAACTGAAGAATGTTGTAATAGACCTCAGCTGTCGAGTATAAAACAGAGAAATACCACCAAAATGACTTTCAGTCATTTTCACTTTAAGAAAATGCACTGTGATATAGTCAGCGATTTTCTGATGTCATAACTGAAAGCATCCACTGTGCTTAAATATAAACAAAGCAGTTCAAAATTGCTCTTAGCACATCATTGCAAATACTTATGTGTTTAAGAGGAGTGAATAAACTGGTACTGACACACCTGGACTGCATTTACATGATTTACTACGTTAGCAAGATAGATTTATTTATTTGTGTATTTATTTATTTATTTATATGCTGGCATTTTGTAGACAGTTATGGTGGTTCAGAATAAAAAGACATCAATAAAAACAGTAATTACAATAGCACTTTTACAAAATGTCTCAGTATCACTATTGCTAATAAGGTTTCATTATACATGAAACCGTTTTCTCAGCTTTAAATCCCTGTACTTCTGATTCACCCTCCTTCTCCTAGCCAGCATAATCAAGAATAAATAACCAAGTTTTTAAATCTTTCTTGAAGAGCTTTATGTCCTTCTGGACATGTAATTTGCCTGGCATCAAATTCCATAGTTTCGGTTCAGCGATTGAGATCTCTCTTGCCCTGACCTCACTTAAATGAGCAGAATGCAGTGATGGTATTTGTAGTAAACTCTTATTGGCTGATCTTAAATTTCGTGGTGGAGTGTATAAGTGCAGTGCACTTCAACAAAAACAATACTGATATGGAGTGTGCACTTTGTAGTGTACCTTGAACTTGACTGGTAGCCAGTGTAAAGATTTCAGATTTGGTGTAATATAATCTTTTATAGTCAGAATATTAATTTATATTCCTGGTGGAATTCTGTGCAATTGTGCAGTGCAGAATTCTCCTCTGATGCAGAATTTCTAAAATTCATGCAGAATTTTTAAAATCTGTTCCATAATTGGGAAGAAAAGAGGCAGTGCAGTGGGATGGAAACTGGGGGTGAGCAGTAGTGGAGTCAGAGTTGGAGGGGATCACTTAAGGGAGGGCAAGAGAGCTAATGGAGATGAAACCTGGAGAGGAGGATATGATTCTTGGGGGGGGGGGGAATAGAAGGGTGAGTGTAGTAGGGTGGAGTCTGGGGGTGCAGATAGCATGAGTTGGGGGAGGGGGGGGGATCAGTGAAGTTGAGGCTTGGGGGAGAGAGCTGGAGAGAGAAAACAAATGGGGTTTTCAAGCCTTTACGGGAGGAAGGGTTAGGGGGAGGGAGGATGGGGAGAGAGAGAGAGACCTAGGGATGAAAGTGAACTCAGCATGGTCAAGCCTGGGAATTTGGGTTGGAAAAGAGGGAGCTGTGGGATCAAGTCCAAGATGTGGAAGGGGAGAGAGAGATATGAGGTGGCTGAGCCTGAGAGAGAGAATGAGGGCGGGGGTTGTTTCAAGCCTGGGAGCCAGGCCTTATGATGCACTAAAGTACTCCAGTGAAAATTGTGGAAATCAATTTAATTTTTTTTATTGTATTTTAAATCAAGTATCATTCAAAATCAGTGATTATGGTATTTTGACAAAGTATGCAGAATTTTTCAGAATTCGTAAGTATTATATGCAGAAATTAAAATTTTTTTTACACAGTTTCCTCAGGAGAGTCTAACAAGCTGCTGATGTTAAATATCTTGGCAAATGATTTTAGTTTCCTAAAATTCATATTTGTTAAAGAAACACAACAGTAGTTGCACTTGTGTTCTGTCTGCTGACTCTTGGAATTTTGTCAGCAAAATTTACACTATCAATAGCAATAGCTTTAAAGCATTATGGCATAATTTTGAGGCCGAGAAAAGGCAAAAATTCAAGTTATTATCTTCAACTACTGTGGGTTTGTAGAATGCCAAAATGTATCCAATTGATCTATCTTTTTTTTTTTTCCCCCAATAGGTTCTTCCTGGCCTGTTTATTGGAAATTTTAAAGGTATGATCAGTTTATCGGATGTGGGTATCTTAATATGATTGTTATATGTAGTATTTTTATATAATTGGACTTCTCAAACCTGTCTTGGTTGACATCAGCCAGTTGGGTTTTTAGGATATCCACAGTAAATATGCATGAGATAAACTTATGTATACTGAGTCTCCAATATGTGTATATTCATTGTAAATATCCTGAAACCCAACTGACTGTGGAGTCACCAGGACAGTTTTGGGAAACCCTGATGTATGCCCTCCCCTCTGACTGGTATTGCTTTTTGCTTAAGCCTCTGTCTGTGATTCAGAATTCAGCTGCCTACCTAATTTCTAGACACTTGGCTAGTGACTTTATTTATTTGATTTATAATCCATCTTTCTGTAAAACAAAAATGCCAGTAAATACCCAAATCTGAGAACAATCAAGTTAGGATATACCAAGCATGAAATAAAACACAGTGCTAGTTAAATTCAAGGACTGAAACCCCAAAAGATGACACATGCCATCTGCTGTAGGCTAACCAATTCTTGAATGACCTGGGTTTAGCATGATCATATTTACCACCTCTGTAATTGGAAGCCTATCCAACTTAATCCCTCCCTTATTTTCAAGAGTCCTAACTTGCCTGTCTTGTTCTTTCTGTGCCATGCCTGTTTTCTTGTCCCTCCAGTGTGGCTGCATTTCAAGCTCCGTCCCCAAGCATCTACAAAAAAGGCCTGAAAATTTCTTTCAAACTAGGCTGCCCCCTAGGCTAGCAAACTTCTTGTGTTGGTTTTCTTTCTCTTTCTTGTCCCTGCTCGGGATTTTTATTTATTTATTTTTACATCTGTGGTATTTATTCTTTTTCTCTCTTCTTTTTCATTGTTTATTGTATTGCCATCAATGGATGTATTAATTTTTGTTTTTTTGGGGGGAAGAGGAGGAGTGGTTATCTAAATTTCAAACATTGTTGAGGATCTTATATAAACATACATTTAGTATTTGCTTACCCGCAGCATAAGTTCCATTCCTTATTGCCATTTTCCATTGATAAGCTGGGCTGAATTAGCCATAACATGTGGATGACATCCAGCGGCAGTGAACGGTCATCTCTCTCATAACTTGTAGAGCTTTTGCAGAAATTCCTACTCAAGTGTTTCCTCGTCAGCCCCTTCAGTCTTTGTGTCTGTTTTGTCTGAGCACTAGCATGGATGTGTACCTGTGTCTCTCTATTTTTTTCTAAGATATTTTCAAAATGTTAAAGATAAAAGTTGCCTTATAGCCTCAGTAGCCCCCAAACAGCACTTTTCAGTGCTCTTTAAAAAAAAAATATTTTCAGAATGTTTATCAATAAAAAGCTACAGTAAGTGGGTAAGACTGTATTTGTGGCATGAAAATGTCCTTTACAGATGGACATGTACTCTCATACTGTTGCCCGAGAGCAGATCATGACCAAGCCAATTATTAAAATTGTGGATGGATGTTCTACAAAGGTCCAGGGCCTGGAAAATGGAGGAACTGTGTAAGTCTCTTAGAAGTTGCAGTCTGTCCTCTTCCCGAAGCGCAGCCTCCTCTGCCTCACTGGGAACAGAGTTGAGCATTAGCTCCTCTAAAATATCTCCCCTTTCAGTGGAACCGGCTGACTCCTCAGGGTAAATAAACATAGCCACCATGCATTGAAGAACCACCAGAGCATCGGGTGCCAACGAAGCACAGAGGCTTGAGTCCTTCGGCACAGTTAGCATCATTCAAACACAAGGCTACATCAGTGCATCAAAGCATAATGCCCAAGCACCACTGACACAAACCTTCAATGAATCGAGCCCCAGAACATCGATCATCAACACCTTTGCCAATTAAACAGTTGGAAACATTCATGCATCATACTGCAGATCTTCCTACGTAACTATATATAGTGGTCATGGAAGCTTTCCATAGGAGCAGAAGGGGATATGATCTTCCCTCCACCACCTATTACGAGAACACTCTCGCCAAAAATATTGCTGTCACAGGGACTATTTCTAGAAACAGCAGATCTCGTTTGCTCTCTGGTGCCTCTTATTTGCAGTCTGCCTCCAGTTCAAATTCTACAAAGCCCAGAAGATGGTAATAGTAATCTATATTTAATAAGAATTGCAACATTCTATTCTAGTATAGAAGATGTTCCACCACCTACACCAGGTCAGAAGCATGTCAGCCACTTGACCAAGTAGCAGAAATGGTGAAGATTGCTTTACCTCAGTGGCTAAAGATAAAGAGGATTCTATATAACCTTTGCTTTACAAGATATCATTTTTACTTTCACAAGAAGGAGTACCAGAATCCCCAGTACATGTGGATTTTTCATCAAAACCCCCACTATGTGTTTCTAGCCCATGGCATTCGCATGCAGGAGACTCTAGCCACTCCAAAGATATGCACCAGGAGTTCTCTCCTCCGAGGCGACTGAGGATCTCTCTTCGGATCACCAGCTTCATTGCTGGAGTCCTAGATCAGTGTTTCCTCATCTCTAGGCTTTGAAGAGGGATCTTTGGAAATCCCCTCTGACAACCTCCTCCCCCCCCCCCCCCCCCCCCCCCACCCAGATGACCTTTCTTACTCCAAATTAGGAAAATCCCTTGGAGTGAACATAAGGGCAAAGACCCTCGTACAAATATCTTGGGCCGCCTCCAGGTTCTGGAAGCTCCAGTGGACCCAGCAGTAATTCCAGTTCATCATATCCTGCAAGATTTAAAATGAGAATGTGGGAAAATCCCATTTCCTGTGCCCTAGTAGCAAGAAAACTTGACCTTCAGTATGGAGTGAAAAAAGGAAAAAAAAACACCTAAATGCTTTGGAATTAGAATTATCTTATCAATCTGTAGTGACAGAATCATCCCTTAAAAGACCAAGCAAAGAAAATGAGAATATATTCAGATACACTGCCAGGGAAAGATCCTAGTCTTCTGAACAGTTTTGACAAAAATATTTTCAAAGCTCCATGCTTAATGCACAGATCACTGCTCATCAATTCCACATGGTCCAGTATTTGCATGACAGTAAACAAAAACTGAAGCCGTTTATTCCGGCCAATGATCCTCAGCCACTACTGGATGCTGAAGATTGTATATGCCAGCTTCTTCGATCTGTTTATGAGATGTTCGATAAAGACTCATGGTCCTCTTTGAATTCCATTGCAGCTCGCCACAATGCCTAGTTGAGTTAGTACCCTACATTTATTTTATTTTATTTAAGGAGTTTTATATACCGTCATTCGGAAACGTTAAAATAACGCCATCATAACGGTTTACAAAATAGGTTATAGGGAAATGGGGGGTTAACAATGGTTGTAAAGTACAAACTGTTATAAGGCTTAGGAAATAACATAAGTAATGATAAAGTTCAGTTTATGAGCTCTTTCTGATTTAAGAAGAGCATAGATGTGATGAATTTCAATTTGTCATGAGGCTGTGTTGGAGGATGGCGATGTTTAGATGAAAACTTGACTGTGTCCTGCCGCAGAGAAGAGCTTAGAGAAACAGTGGCACAGATATTAAGGAACAGCATGTGGCAGTATAGCCCCTCTCCATGGGTCCGGAACAGCAGTCTTCTGCAAGGCATCCATTCTACTCTTTCAAAAGCCCTTGGTTCCACAAACATCCCTTCTGGTAATTCCAGCACTACCGGATGCCATCTCTACGTCCGCAACAACTTCCAACTCGCGCTCACCGACAACCAAAAGCAGCACAACAGGTCAGCTGAAGATTGGGTCAAGTTTTTTTAGCCAAATCTCAGACCCAGCAACTATCTTCTCTGGTAGAGGGGAGATTCTAACACTACCTAGAAGAATGGTACAAGATCACCAAAAATCTTTGGGTTCTCAAGATTGTGGAGTCTGGATATTGTTTGCTTTTCTCCTGGCTTTCTGTGCTTCCCACTGCTTAGTCTTCAATCTGGATCAGTCTCACATGACACAACTTTAACTGGAAGTGGAGTTGCTCCGCAAACAGTGGGCAATAGAACCAGTTGTTCTTATCTCTATGGAGACTGCTGTTTCCATATCCCCAAGAAACCTGTGGACTGAGACCAATCCTGAACAAGTGTATACACTGGGATAAATTAATTTTGAATCCCCTCCACACAATCTTCTCCTTCATCCAGACCTAAAGATGCTTTTGCTCATATTCCCATCCACCATTCCCATTGGCAATACCTATGTTCTATGTGGATTCTTCTGATTATCAATATAAAGTGCTCTTTTTTTGGCCTCTCAGCCGCACCGAGAGTCCTCCCCAAATGTGTAGCTGAAGTAGCAGCGAATCTACGCTGTCAGGGCACATAGATGCTCCTTTGCCTGGATGACTGGATTGTGACATTGAATTCCCAAAAGGGAGTTCTAACCTCTCTGTAGAAATCATTATGTCTCTTCCAGTCACTTGACTTCCTTGTGAATTTCAAGAAATCAACTCTGATTCCATCCAAGAAAATCAAGTTCATTAGGAAATGAATAGATTCTCTGCAGGGCAGAGCTATCCTTTATTCAGATTGAGCACAAACTCTCGGGGTATTGGCTTACAGACTGCTGAACACAGTTGAGTCAACTGCCAGTGAAGTGCTGCTGGTTCTTGGTTACATGGCGACAGCAATATATATAGTATCAGTGACCCGTCTGCCTTGCGACCATCTCCTCACCAAGTAACCTTAGCAACAGTTGCCTCCACAAAGGATTGGGGAGCCTACACAGTCCCCTGTCAAACTCAAGGGACATGGTCTTTCCAGCAGAAACAATTTCAGATCAATTTCCTCAAGCTGAGAGTGATAAGATACACTCTCTTAACAACTTTCACTCCTCTCCTTCAAGGAAAGAGCATTCTCATCCAGACAATAAAGTTCTTATGTTCTATGTAAACAAACGAGGCACAGGATCTTAGACTCTGCCAGGAAGCAATAAAAATATTGGAATGGGCATGCGGACGTCAAGCTGTACTGCAAGTGACCTATGTTCCCAGAATCTCCAACATGTTGGCAGATTGCCTCAGCAAAATCTTTTATCCACACTAAAAGTTCCTTCAGCAATCCTCAAGCAACAGACTATTTTAGTTTCTAGGGATTTCCAGCAGTCAACCTATTTGCATCATAGCAAAATGGAAAACTAGAAACGTTTTGCTCTATTCTTCTAGAAAACTCAGATCCGCCAAGGACGCTTTTCTGCTTGACTGGATTGCAGATTTTATGTACGATTTTACACCGATTCTGCTAATAGCCATAATGGTGTAGAAAGTACTGAAGGACTGGACCTGTCTGATCCTCATAACTCTCTAGCGATGACCATACAAGTCTGGTTTGCGTATCCAGTACATCCTCTGATACCTCTTGGAACTGATACATACTTATTAACTCAATAAAAAGGACATCTGTTTCATTCGAACCTTCCCTCCATCAACTTGATGGCTTGGTTGTTGAACACTCAATAATAAAAGACTTGTCCTTACCTAAAGCAATGGAGGACATATTAGTGTCTACCAGAAAACTTCAACTAAAAGAGGTTATGGTTTCAAATGAAAAAAGTTTTCTACGTTGAGTCAACACAACAATTTAAATCTGTTCACATGTAAACCAAAAGAGTTCTTCAATTATCTGCTCTTGCTTTTTAAATCAGACCTTGCCACCTCATTGGTAAGAGAACATCTCAGTGACATAGGCTTACCCTCACTTTAAACACAATAAGCTGGTATCTCCATTCATTAGTTTCCAAATTCATGAAAGGCTTGTGGCATACTAAACCACTAGGAAACCTCTCATTCCATGGGATTTAAATGTAATCTTGGTGCACATGATGAAGCTGCCCTTTGAACCTTTGGAGATGGTCTCACTCAAGTTTCTAACATGGAAAGTAATATTTCTGGTCACAGTAACTTCAGCCAGAAGAGTTAACAAATTTGAGGCTTTGTTCATTATCCTCTGTATATGCAGTTCTTTCACAATAGGGGTGGTTCTGCACCCACACAAAGTTTCTACTAAAGATCTTGCCAGCTCTTTTTATTAAACAAGCCATTGTGCTACTTATGATCTTCCCAAAACCTCATGCACATGAAGGCGAGAGAGCATTTCATATATTAGTCTATAAACGGGCCTTGGCTTACTACAAGAGAAGAGGCCTCATTGTCAGTCTTCTCAATATTTGTCTCTTATAATCCCAGTAGATTGGGCATAGTTAGTACATTGTCCAACTGGCTAGCAGGCTGCATTGTGCACAGCTATAAGCTAGCATGCATACAAATGGCTCATCAAGTTAGAGCCATGGCTGCATCAGTGGCTCATCCGCGAGCCATGACTCTTGAAAACAGCTGCAAAGCGGCAGTGTGCTTGTCAGTACACATTTTTTATGTCCTACTACTATCTGGACAATTGGTCAAATAGTGACAGTAAATTTGGACAAGTAGTTTTGCATAGCTTGTTCACCTAGTAGTCTATGCTCCATGGTGGGGTATGGGTTGCTTATTCAGTAACTGTTATTCTGCAACCTTCAGCTTGGTACTCCCCATATGCTTTGGCTAATTCAGCCCTGCTTATTGACAGGCAAAGCAACTTTGCTTACTGTAAACAGTGTTTTCCATAGATACTAGCTTGAATAAGTTACACTAAATACCTTCTCACCTCCCTGGAGAATTGACTACCTAATTAGATTTTAGCTCTAAAATGTACTGAGGGGGCTTACGAGGCAATGCCTGAGCAGGAATTCCTGCACATGCTCAGAGCAAAAGCGCTACTAGCTATGAGTAAGGTCCATTTGGTGCTGCTGGATGATGTTGCCCACATGTTATGGCTAAGTTATCCTGGTATCTATGGAAAACATTGTTTACTGTAAGCAGACTTTTTCTATTCCTGGTCTGTGATTGGTTTTAAAATAGGATTATTTCTTAGTACCTATTGCTGTCATATCATATCTCTTCAAGGATAACATAATTTGGCAAGATAAATTATTTTTTATGGTGATTTTGTCAGCTATAAAAAAAAAGTTAATCTGTATTAGGCATAGGCTAGATGACTGTGATGCCTCCTGCCCCACTGGTCTGGATCCTGCAGTTTGTCCTACTTTACCAGATTGATTCAAAGTTTAACTTCCAGTGAATGCCAGTTTGACCAGATTTTAGTGCATTTCTAATGTTTACTCGTGCAGAAACTCATATATTTGACCATCCTATTCCAGGAAAGACTTCTGACATGGCAAATGCTGTAGTTTTAAATGTGAGTCCAGGAGGTGTGCCACAGAATGGAAATGTTCTAATTAAGCTAGGTCATAAAAGAACTCCAAGCCAAACCTTTGCATTTTTCATTTAGGTGGTAGAACTCATCAGATGCCTCAAGTTCCCCTTCCTTTCAGGGGGGCCTGCATTGCCAGAATTACGGCTGAGAGGGCTGTGTGTGTACGTGCGTGTATGGGATTCGGAAGATACTTGGAGCACATCTCCCTGAAGATGTCCTCAAGACACAGGACTCTTGTTTTTGTGCATTTCCACATCTTTTCTCTCCAGCTCCTCAAGGTCTAAGTGTTCCTGTTTCCTTTTATTGGTTGAGAGCTAGCTTGGAAGTGCCTGACATAAAATTCTCTGGTACTAGCAGTTTCCTATGTTTAATTAGGAAATTAATCTCCTCTCTTCTGCCCCCGCTCTTATTTGTGGACTGTTTAGATTTGAAGGTATTTTCTTTGTGGATTGTATTTCCTGGAATATTTGTTTTCAATTGTGTTTATGAATCAAAGTATTTTGGCTGTGTTGAATATTAAAATCTAATAAATATATAGTTAGAAAACAATTCTCTGGCACAACTCCGTTCTACCAGCACAGGGAGCCATGGACACCCTCTTTTTTTACTAGGACAAGCAGGATGGTTGTCCTCACGTGGGTGACATCATCCGATGGAGCTGGGCACAGAAAACTTTTGTCAAAGTTTCTAGAAGCTTTGGCCAGCACACTGAGCATGCCCAGCATGCTGCTATCCACGTGTCCACGCGAGGTCCCTCTTCAGTCTCTTCTTTTCCTCGGTGCAGTTGCCTTGTGGTTTGTTGAGCTCCTTTTCCTTATTTTCTTCAACAAATATCAGGTTTTTTCCAGTCTTCCTCGTCTGGTCCCCTTTTGAGGTTGGCGCCTCCTTGGTGTGAAGGTAATTTTCTTGCTTTTTTCCAACCTTTCAGTCTGTTCCCAACTACTTGCCTTATGGTGATAGCCGGTCATTGACCGCACGCCGACTGTTTTTGATGGCATCAACCGGTTTTCGACTGTGCCCCCAGTGCCCGTGTACCATGTCCATCACGGATCCACATGAGGTCTGCATCCTGTGCCTGGGGGCCTTGCATGACATCCATGGGTGTTATTTGTGTGATCAGATGACCCCCAAAAGGCATCGGGCGCGCCTAGATAAAATGGAGAAACTTTTTGGTTCCTCCAAATCTGCTCCCTCCACTCCTGCGTTGGAACCCTCAATGCCGAGAGGTCATGGGGAGCCTCTGGATACTCTTCCAATCGCCATTCCCTTTGCTAGCATTTCGAAAGATCGTGGGAATGGAGACAGAGCTTCGGTGATTTCACCACTCTCCCGGACATCAGGATCCTCTGCCTCCTCAGCACTGGGGAAGGACCAGGCTGAGCACCATGGGAGATCCTGCAAGTGTCGCCACTGGTTGCTGTCAACACATGGCACAGGTCCAAACGCGACACCGGCGGCTGCCGGGCCTGCCATTGAAGCGACACCAGCCATCGGATGCCCCTGGGAGTCCTGGGTGTTCCCCACCGACATCGGTGCTGGGATCTGTGCCACCTTGGAGGTCCAAGGAAGAGCTGGTAATGCCTCGTCGTCCTCCGTCATTCCTGGCCACACTGGATTCTCAGGAGGAACTGGACCGCAGGATGCAATCCGCAGTGTTTAAAGCACTCCAGAGCGTCGAGTTGCCAGTGCCATCGACCGCCTTACTGGTTCCCGAGCCTCTGCCATCTATTTTAGCACCTCTACTGGAGTGTCTGGACGTCCTTTTAGGTGCCCTACCAATGCAGCAAGTGCCCAAGGGCCCCTCGGGTTCCCCAACGACCACAATGCCCCCCACCGGGAGCGATCCCGATCCTCAGGTCCTCCGAGGAGGAAGATACAGCTGGATCTGTTTCCTAGACCACGGTTCCCAGAGTCCATGCTGGGTCCTTTGGGACTCCTGCGGCCTCCGGTCCCCCCGATGCCTGGGGAACCACTAATTCCCGCAATGTCCTCGCGGCCTCCGAAACCTTCGGAGCCCAGGACCAATGCCCCTTGCTGGCTGCGCCCGTGTCATGTGGGCCCCCTGTGAGGAGGAAGGGCCTTATGACCCTTGGGGAGATGACTCCACGGAATTGTCCTCTGATTATTCAGACGACCCCCTTTCGGAGCCCTCCCCGCCGGAGGAACAGCACCGGTTGACCCCCAAAGGATTTGTCCTTTTGCGGAGTTTGTGAGAGCCATGACTGAAGCCATTCCCTTTCAGCTACTTACGGAGGAGGATACGTGATATAAGATGCTGGAAGTACTCCAGTTTGTCAATGCTCCTAAGGAGATCGTGGCAGTGCCTATCCACGTTATCTTCAAAAACCTCCTCCTCTGGATGTAGGAGCACCCTATTACTATCTCCCCGTCAACAGAAAGGCTGATGCCTCCTAACTGGTGCAACAGGTCGTGATGCTCTGGGCAGGAAGGTCTTTCAGGGCGCTGTGCTGGTGGCCTATATTGCTGCCTACCAGCTGTACATGACCCAGTATAACCATAACCTCTGGAAATGTGTTCAGGACTTCGCAGAAGGTCTGCCTCAACAGCAGCAAGAAGCTCTCTCTCAGCCATTGTCTTGATAGGTCTGGAAGCTGGAAAGCACGAGGTGTGTTCCATTTATGACGTCTTTGAGACAGTGGCCCATGTGGCTGCGGTGGGCATCGGGGCCCAGAGAATGGCCTGACTCAGGGCATCTGACCTCCACCCAGAGATGCAGAAACGGCTGGCCGACCTCCCCTGCACAGGTGAAAACCTTTTTGGGGAGGAGGTCCGGGATGTGGTGGCACAGTTGAAGGACCATCATGATACCCTTCAACAGCTTTCTGCCAGTGCCACTGATGCTCCTTCCTCAGCCAGGAAATCCTCTAGACCGGGGTCCTGGAAGCCTTTCTACAAGCCGAGGAAATACTATCCTCCTGCCTCTCTGACTTGTCCGGCACGTGCTCCCTCTAGGGGTCGCCCTCGCCAGCAGCGAGAACCCAGGCCTCAGCCGGCACCTCAGCAAGCCTCGGCTATGGGCTTTTTACTGGCGGCGAGGGAGCGAAAGTTAGCAGAATGTACCCTGTCATCGGATACCCCAGTAGGAGGCGGGCTCCTAAGCTTTGCCCATCACTGGGAGGATGTTACATTAGACCATTTGGGTCCTCACCATCATTCATCAGGGGTACTGACTCAATTTCATTCGCCGCCCGGAGACCTCTCCCCCATGTCCATTGTGGGGTTTGTCCGCCCAGCAAGTCCATACTTCAGACGGACTCTGCTCTTCTTCTTGCAGCGGGCACTGTAGAGCCGGTCCCTTTCCCCCAACAGGGCCGAGGGTTCTATTCGAGGTACTCCCTCATTCCTAAAAGGACTGGCGGCTTGCACCCCACCCTCGACCTCAGGGCGTTGAACAAGTTTCTCACCAGAGAAAAATTCAAGATGGTCTCCCTGGGTATGCTGATTTCCCCTTATCAAAAGAGGAGACTGGCTTTTCTCCCTCAACCTCAAGGAAGCTTGTGCTCACATAGCCATTTTCCCCACCACAGGAAGTATCTCCATTTTGTGGAGGGGAATGCCACTACCAGTACAGGGTGCTGCCTTTCAGGTTGGCTTCAGCCCCCTGCTTCTTTACCAAATGTCTGGCGGTGGTGGTGGCCTTCCTCAGACGTTGAGCGGTACATGTTTTCCTATACCTTAACGACTGGTTGATCAAGAGCAAGTCCCACGCGGGAGCCTTGAGCGCACTAGCCCTCACCTCTGCCTGTCTCTCTAGCTGGACTTCATAGGGGCCAGGCTGGACATTGCAGTCACGGAACCTTTGCGGCTGTGTCTGTCCTGGTGGAAAGACCTCCCCAACTTGGAGAGGGGACTTCTCTTCCAAACCGCCCCGCCTCAGGTGATCCTCACAACCAGTGCCTCTCCTCAGGGCTGGGGAGCCCATGTGGATGGCTTCCGCATGCAGGGGTTCTGAACCGCCTCCGAAACCTGCTGTCAAACTTCTTGGATCTGCAGGTGATCTGCTACACCTTGTGGGCGTTCAGAGATTGGCTGTTGCACAAGGAAGTCCTGACCCAGACGAACAACCAGGTAGCGATGTGGTACATCAACAAGCAGGATGGCAAAGGCGTGTTCCTCTTCTGTCACGAGGTGGTACAAGTATGTTCCTGGGCTCTGTCACAAGGGATGTTTCTATGAGCGACATACCTACCAGGTCATCTAAATGTGCTGGCAGATCGCTTGAGTCAGTCCTTCCAACCATACGAGTGGTCCCTCTAACTGGAGGTAGCGGCCAAGCTGTTTTGCTGCTTGGGGTATGCCGGATGTGGACCTTTTTGCCTCCCCACACAACTTCAAGGCGTGCAGGCTTTGCTCCCTATGGTCGGGGAGCGAACACCCGGCTTGCAATGCCTTCTCCTTCCACTGGGGGAGGGGGTCTGCTCTATGCGTACTCACCTCTACCACTCCTCCTGAAGACACTGCTGAAGCTTCAACAGGACAGAGGGACCATGATTCTTGTGGCGCCCTTCTGGCCCTGACAGTTCTGGTTCCTGCTCCTGCAGGACCTGTTGGTGCGAGCACCCGTCCAGCTGGGGATGGTGCCCAACCTCATCTCGCAGAATCAGGGCACACTGTGCTATCCTAACCTCCGGGCATTAGCCCTGGGGGCTTGGATGTTGAGCGCATAGTCCTTCGGCCCTTGGTGCTTTCAGACTGTGTCTCCTAGGTACTGGTGGCATCTTGGAAGCCTTCCACCAGGAAGTCCTACAGCTTAAAGTAGAAAAGATTTTCTGTCTGGTGTAAGGGGAATGAGTTAGATCCTTTCTCCTGCTTCCTTCCCCAGCTGTTGGACTGTCTGTGGCATCTCTCAGTGTCTGGACTTCAGACCAGCTCGGTTAGGGTTTACTTTAGTGCTGTCAGTGCATACCATTGGAGTGTTGTTGGCATGCCCGTTTCGGTGCATCCGTTAGTAGGCTCCTTTATGCAGGGCCTCCTCCAATTGAAGCCCCCTCACCGGCATTCTGTTGCATCCTGGGACCTCTAATTGTCATGGCACAGCTCATGCGCTCTCCTTTTGAGCCACTTCAATCCTGTGATCTGAAGTTCCTCACCTGGAAAGTGATCTTCCTGGTGGCGATTACTTCAGCTCATAGTCAGTGAGCTTCAGGCCCTGGTTTTGTACCCGCTGTACACAAGGTTCTTCCATGATTGTGTGGTCTTGCATACGCATCCTAAGTTTCTGCCTAAGGTGGTGACAGATTTCCACCTCAGTCAATTGTTTTACCCACCTTCTTTCCGAGATATCACTCCCACCCTAGTGTCAGGAAGCTCTGTTGTTAAGGCTGGTGTTTAGCAATCTTTAGTTATTTAGAGTAGTTGTGGGTGGATCCTTGGACCAGTGGCAGGTGACCACGCCCTCGGGGGAAATCCCGAGAGGGACCACTGGTCAGGCTTCGTGTAGGAGACAGACACACACTAGTTCTTTTATTAGGCAATATGGTGAACCACCAGAGGTGGCAGTAGTGAGCTGGAAGCGCCTGGCTGGGTTATAGTCCCTCAGGTAGGCCCTTGAAGTCAGAGTACATTTCCAGCACTTCTGATACATTTGACTTCAGGCGCTTAAATGATGCCTCAGATCTGCTGAAATTCTAAACTGTCCTTCAGCAATCACTGACCATTTCACTTGTAACCAGGGAAGCCAAACGCACGTTAGCCCTGGCTACGGCTATAGCCCCCCCCCCCCCCAACTCGGAGTAATGGGTGCCCTGCTGATGTCACCACTTATATCTGCACAGAGGCCCAGACACTTCACTTCTCCATCAGGGCTCCGCTGTCAGTTTCCTCCTTTTTTATATAGACAAGGTGGCAGCAGCGGTCAGCCTCAGTGACAAACATCAGGTACTTACCCACTGCCTGCCTTCAGCATCAGAGCAAAGAGTGCCCTGCTTCAGGCAGGACAAGACCCCCCTCCTGCTAGAGGGTGTTTAACCTAAACAAACATATGAAACACCCTCTTTTCATCTGCATTAAAGCAGACATCACCCTGCCAGCTTTGCCAACATTCTCAGACATCGGAGCACCAAATAAACAAAACAAACATGCCTCGAACAGCACTGGGACATGCCTAAACAGCACTGGGGCTTTCAAAGCCCTCTCTCTCTTGTCCACACTCCTCCCTACAAGTGCAGCAATTGTTACACAAAAAATAACCTCAATGACAGCTCTACTTCTTTAAAAAAAAAATTCTTGCTACCCCTGGAACTCTGCTTTTGCTTGTCCTGCTCCTGCTTCAGTCCCAGGTAACTATTCATTTTTATTATTCTATTATTATTTATTTATGTTCTTAATACCAATCACATCACAGTTTGGCCCATGTCACTTTTACCAGCCAATAAGGAATGCTGCAGCATTTTTAAAATTAGTGCTATTTCTAATGCTGTTTTTTCCCGTGGTTTTTCTGCATCAGGGCTTTAATGCAGGTTTTGGCGCATTTTTTTTCCTATCGCAGGTTTTTTACATGGGCATATTATGTAGTTTTTATTTTTGGGCCTTTTACCCAGAAAGATTTAGTTAACATCTCAGTACAGAGTAGAGAACTTCTAAGGATTTCATTTAGAGACCCTCATAGGGGTCTCTGTCTCTTAAACCGAAAGAACTGGGAGATTCAGTCTTTTGGAGAATATCTTTGACCTCCGGTATTTTTCTAATCTTGGGAAGGGGGAACCATTGCTGATTAGGGGACCCCATTCCCTACTGGGAGCCTTATTTCTATTGCCTTGTGATACGGATGTGAGCTCTTGGCTGTGGCATGGTTGACGTAGCCTAATAGGTGAACTCTCTATATCTCCACACCGACAGCTGGTGGACGCACTCTTACAAGGACTAAGACTAGGACTTCACCTATATTAACCCTGTTCCCCACAGGTTGAGTCCTTGGGTTCCAGGGGCTGGCAGGGCTTAGGCGAGAGTCCTATAAGGAGCAGTCAGACAAAGTCACGTGGAAAGCCGAGATCAGGGCATACAACAAGCAAGTGGTGTCGAGGTCCAGGTCAAGGTTGGGGCAGACAAAAGGCAGGTAGCCGATACAGTAGCCATTTGCCACTGTGCTGGGGAAGTACGTGCCGGCAGTTGGCCGGTGTGCGCAAGTTGCTTCTGCTCAGACGGAGCAGTAAGCATCAAAACAAAAATAACGAAATGTAGGAGAAAGGGTTTAGGGGGTGGGGAGGAGAGGGGAAGAGAGAGAGAATGGATAGGAGGGTAGGAAGTTCCCTCCAAATTCGCTCCTTAATTGGAGCAGACTGGGAGAGAACTCGGGGAGGCCCAATTGCATCGCCACGTGTAATCTTATAAAATAGCCCCCCCCCCCCCCCCCCCCACCACACACACACACACACGCCGCCCACACATGCATGAGTGGATTATAAAATCCCGTGCTCATGTTTGCGCATGTTATAAAATTGTGCGTCCATGTGCACGTGACGAATAGTGCGAGCACATGGATGCACGCATGTTCTTTTTAAAAATCTACCCCTTAGTTATTTTTTCTTTAGTATGTATTGTTTGTACACATGTATACATTTTATGATTCTTATTTTAAAAGTTTATTAGACTGGAGTAGTAATTATAATTAATACAGTGAGTTTATCTACACAATCTGATTTTATTGCTATAATTATCCTTTAGTCTGTTTTCTCAGAAAACACCTTCAAAAGCCAGTCTCATTTTCTTTCAAAAACATTCTCAATTTTAAGGAAAAATGAGATACAAAAATAAATTATTTTTAGCTCTTTGTTGCCTGTCTGTCATCAGTGAAAAAGCACAAAAACAGAAAAAATAAAAATAATTGCAATACTTTTTGCAAATCACATTTAATTAACATCTATAAAGACAATTTGAGAATAATCTCCACTTTGAAACCAGACCAAAAGACAGTCTAGGAATTCTATATTTTGGGTATCAAAATCCAAAATATATGTCAGTATTTGAAATAAAAAATGTAACAGGAATGAATGAAACTATGAATAATTTGTAGTTCTGAATCTCTAAATTTAAAATAGCCCAAGAAATGTATCTATACAATTAGCTTTAACTACAAGCCCTTTACAAAAATGGGGGTGTAATGCATCTGGTATTAAGATATATCAACAATTTGAATACATTTAATTTAAAATCAAATACTTTATCACTGAATTACATTATATTTTATATTTTTCACAAATTAAACCTTCTTTGCTGTCTTTCAAAAAACGCTCACAACTTGATGAAGGAGCGTTTTGCACGGGGTCAGTCTCCATTACCCAGCTATGAGCAGGGTGGTGGTGATTGGATGAGGCTGTGGGGAAGGGTATTTAAGTGTGAAAGTTATCAGATGATTACCATAAAAGGAAAGAACTGAGATGAAGAACTCAGAGACAGCAGTTAAAGGACTAAGTCAAGGCAGTTTCTATGCTGTTGAATAGCGGAAGGTTCAAATTTATATATTATAGAAGCAGCCATGCTGGTGAGTAGGAGCAGCAGAACAGAGTTGAAGGTCAAAAGTAGTGCTTAAGGCAGAAAGAGTGTAGCTGATCAATGGAGGCAATAGAGCAGAGATGAAGGTCAAACTTGTGTGTTAAGGAAGCAGCCATGCTGGTGCGTAGGAGCGGCAGAGCAGAGTTGAAGGTCAAAAGTAGAGGTTAAGGCAAAAAGTGTGTACCCATTATACTACTAATTACTGATATGGTTTTCATATTGTGCATTCCCTGTACGTACCAGGATCAGTCCAGACGGTGGGTTATGTCCCCCGTCCAGCAGATGGAGTCAGAACAGAGCTCGAGGGCTCCGCCTCCTATACCAGCTCACCCTCTGCTGGAGCTCAGTATCTTTCTGACTCCAGCAGATGTGAGTTGGGGAAACAGTGCTTCCCCAGTCTGACAGGTTTTTGAGTCTCTTTCTACTTTTCTTTGAGTTCTACCTGTCTTTTGTTTGCTAGCTAACAATTTGGATCAAGTTAATTGAAAAAAAAAAAAAAGTTTTTATTCTGTCAGTGATTTGAGGAGGCTTGCTGCTCTGTTCTGCCTCCTCCTGCAGTTTCACTTTCCTACGTTTGGGGGTAAGTGTTATTCTCTGTGTGGTTTTTTGCAGCTTTTCTCTTCACTTGTCGGCGTTTGCCGGTACACCCGGCTCTCTCACGCGGTTCTTGACAGTCCTGTGGCCCGGCGAACGCTATCTCGGGCCTGGGCGCGCCGCTAGCGGTTTTTCCCGCCGGCGCCTAAGGTTCTGTCAGGCAGGTTGTGTCGGCCTTTCGGCCCCCCCGCGGTGCGCTTCCTTTTTGGCCCCCCCCCCCGAGGCGATTTCTCATAGCGGCTTTTTCATGCCGCGCTTCTCCCGCTGCGAGACCTGCGGTGAGGCAGGGTCTCGTTTTTCGAAGGAGGGATTTTGCCCGCGCTGCCTCCCTGAAGGGGAAGGTGGTTCGCGTGGCTCGGGTTCGCGCCCAGCGCCCTCCTCACCACAGCCAGGGATGAGCGGGCCGGCCACGTCCTCGCCAATGGTGGGAACGGCGGCCATTTTGGAGCGGGATTTTCCCTCAGAACACGCTCCGGAGGAAACAGACGCAGTTCGGGGCGCCCCCCGCCTGCACCGAAGCCCCGAGGAAGCTCTACCGGCCCGACCACTGCAAGGGGCCCCTGCGGCTGCGACTTCAGCCAGCCTGCCGTTTTTTTCCCCGGACTTCATTTTAAAGATGCACATGGCTTACCTGCAGGGCCTCACAGAGCCAGGGGGAGCCCCCTCGGGGCCTCCTGCTCCCAAAGTTCCCAAGCTCTCGTTTCCGGCCTCCGGGCCCCTGACCTCGGCTGGGCCAGCCACAAGCTCCTCGGCTTTGCCATCTCAGCCTCCAGGGGCGGGAGCGGCTCCCTCCTCGGGCCCTGACCCTTCGGACTCTCCAGATCCGGCGCAATTGGAGGGGCAAACGGAGGGCGACGACCCGGGAGCCTTGCGGATCTTCCATAAGGAGGAACTAGAAGACCTGCTTCACCAGACCCTTCAAGAGCTAGATCTGGATCCTCCACCGGACCCCCCCGGCGCCTGTGGCTCCGGCGGTCGCAACATGCTCCAAGAAAGGGGACCCGGTCCTGGCCGCCCTCAGACCTAGGGCCAAAGCTTTCCCGGTCCATGAGTCTTTTCTCCAGCTCCTCACGGGGGAATGGGACGTCCCTGAAGCGGCGTTGAGGGTCACCTGAGCCATGGAAAAATTATATCCCTTGCCAGAGGATTTCTTAGATCTCATCCGTTTCCCTAAGGTGGACTCGGCGGTCTCAGCGGTGACTAAGCGAACTACGATCCCGGTGACGGGCGGAACGGCCCTACGGGACACACAAGACCGCAAATTGGAGACATTCCTCAAGAGGGTGTTTGAGGTTTCGGCCCTAGGGATGCGAGCTGTTATGTGCAGTTCTTTGACCCAGAGGGCTAGTCTTCTCTGGGTCCAGCAACTCCTGACGTCACAACAGTTGCCTCCGGAAGAAGCAGCTCAGGCCGACAGCCTGGAATCTGCCATCGCTTACGGGGCGGATGCTCTGTATGACCTTTTTCGCGTTCTGGCCCGCTCCATGGTGTCGGTGGTGGCGGCTCGTCGCCTTTTGTGGCTCCGGAATTGGTCTGCGGACGCCTCCTCCAAATCGAGCCTGGGATCCCTTCCCTTTCGTGGGAAGTTTCTTTTTGGGAACGACCTGGATCAGATCATGAAGTCACTGGGGGAAAATGCAGTGCATCGTCTACCCGAAGATCGGCAGAGGCCTTATAGGCCGTTTGCCTCCACCAGAACCAGGGCTCGAGCACAGCGACGCTATAGATCCTACCGGCAGTCCAATCCTCGCACTGCTCCCAATAGATCCCAACTGTGGTCGCGGTCCTTTCGTGGGCGGAGGCCCGCGAGAGAGGGCTCGGGCCAGGGGAACCCCCCCGGCAAATCTACCCAATGATGCCAGACCGACCCACTCCTCCTGTCCGCCCATCGGGGGCCAACTCACAGATTTCGTCGAGGAGTGGGTGAAGATTACTTCAGATCAGTGGGTCCTGGACACCATCCAATACGGTTACGCCTTGGAATTTGTCCATCTTCCTTGGGACAGATTTCTCTTCTCTCCGTGCGGCTCCGACCTCAAACGGATGGCGGTTCAACAGACACTAGACAGTCTGCAAGTCATAGAGGCTATCGTTCCCGTTCCTTTCACCGAGGCGGGCTCGGGCCATTATTCCATCTACTTCGTGGTTCCCAAAAAGGACGGCTCGTTCCGGCCCATACTGGATCTGAAGGAAGTGAACCGCTCTCTGCGGGTCAACCGATTCCGCATGGAGACGCTGCGTTCAGTGATTGCTGCGGTACACCAGGGGGAGTTTTTGGCTTCCCTGGATCTGACGGAGGCGTATCTGCACATCCCGATACGTCCGGACCACAGATGCTACCTACGTTTCAAGATCCTCGGTCAGCACTTTCAGTTTCAGGCCCTACCCTTCGGGCTCGCAACGGCTCCGCGGACCTTCACCAAGATCATGGTGGTGGTTGCGGCGGCCCTCCAGCGGGAGGGGATCTTAGTGCACCCCTACCTGGACGACTGGCTGGTGCGGGCGAAGTCCTTTTCGCATGGACAGGCCTCGGTGGCCAGAGTCTTGGAGATGCTTCGCTCTCTGGGCTGGGTTGTGAATCTCCCCAAGAGTTCCCTCATCCCATCCCAACGCTTGGATTTTCTGGGGGCGACCTTCGACACTCAGCAAGGCATGGTCTTCCTGCGTGCGGACAAGGCACTCTCCTTGAGGGGGCACGTCCGTCAGTTCGCGACTTTGTCGGAACCCACCGCTTGGAATTATCTACAGCTTCTGGGAGTGATGGGGTCCATCATCGACATGGTGCCCTGGGCGTTTGCTCACCTACGTCCACTGCAGGCGTCCCTGCTGTCGCGATGGAAACCGGTGTCACAGGAGTATCAGGTGGTTCTACCCCTCCCTCAATCAGCTCGAGACAGTCTGGAGTGGTGGCTGGTCCCGGCTCACCTGGCCCGAGGCGTCTCCCTCGACGTTCCTTCTTGGGTGATCGTGACCACCGACGCCAGCCTCGTGGGGTGGGGTGCTGTCTGCGAACGAAGCGCCACACAGGGGACGTGGTCCCCGGAGGAGGCGAGGTGGCCGATCAATCGTCTGGAGACCAGAGCAGTACGCCTCGCACTTAGACGTTTCCTCCCCCTGATTCGGAACCGAGAGGTACGGGTTCTTTCGGACAACGCCACCACGGTGGCGTACATCAATCGTCAAGGCGGGACGAGGAGCGAACAGGTCTCCGCCGAAACCACGCTCCTGATGGAATGGGCGGAACTTCATCTGGTTCGGCTCGCGGCCTCCCACATTGCCGGCGTGGACAACGTGCAAGCGGATTACCTGAGTTGTCAGCGGTTGGACCCCGGCGAATGGTCCCTTTCCGACGAGGCGATGACGCTCCTGGTTCGCCGTTGGGGAACGCCGCAACTAGACTTGATGGCGACCGCCCTCAACGCCAAGGCCCCACGCTTCTTCAGTCGCAGAAGGGAGCGCGGCGCGGAGGGGGTGGATGCTCTAGCGCTGCCGTGGCCGGCAGATCAGCTACTCTATGTTTTTCCTCCCTGGCCCTTAGTGGGCAAGATACTCCGCAGGATAGAAACTCACAGCGGTCCCGTGATTCTGGTAGCTCCGGAGTGGCCGCGTCGTCCTTGGTTTGCAGACCTGCTTCACATGACAGTGGACGGACCATTACGCCTGAGTCATCTTCCTCGGCTCCTGCAGCAGGGTCCGGTATTTTTCGAGCAGGCGGCTTCTTTTGTCTTGCGGCTTGGCTTTTGAACGGCGCCGCCTCCGCAGACGAGGCTACCCGGAGGCAGTAATCTCTACGATGCTCCGGGCCCGCAAACCTTCTACCTCTGTTGCTTATGTGCGAGTGTGGAAGGTCTTCGAGGCCTGGTGTACCGATCATGGGGCCCGACCCACAGAGGCGTCGGTACTTCTGATCCTTCAATTTTTGCAGGACGGGCTAGATAAGGGTCTTGCATACAATTCCCTACGTGTGCAGGTAGCGGCCCTGAATGTTCTGGTACAGACACCAGTCGCCCTTCCTCTCCAGGCGGATATCGCCCGTTTCCTGAAGGGGGCCAAACATCTACGGCCGCCGGTCAGGGACCCTTGTCCGTCGTGGAGTCTTAACCTGGTTCTCCGGGCCCTAGCGGGCACTCCTTTTGAACCCCTGCAGGACTCTTCTCTTAAAGACCTCACTATGAAGACGGTCTTTCTCGTGGCAATATGCTCTGCCCGTCGAATCTCGGAGCTGCAGGCTCTTTCCTGCAGGGAACCCTACCTTCGCATTTCAGAGGCGGGGATCTCGCTGCGTACAGTACCTTCCTTCCTCCCGAAGGTGGTCTCTTCGTTTCACGTGAATCAGACGGTGGAACTCCCGGCGTTCTCTCCAGAGGAGTCGAGGTCTCTTCGTAACTTGGACGTCAAACGAGTCTTACTCCACTACCTGGAGGTTACCAATGCCTTTCGGGTTTCCGATCATTTGTTTGTGCTCTGGTCGGGACCTAAGAAAGGCTCCTCAGCTTCAAAGACGACCATCGCCCGCTGGATCAAGGATGCCATCTCGTCGTCTTATATCGGGGCCGGTCGGGATCCGCCCAGGGGCGTTCGAGCTCATTCTACACGTTCTCAAGCAGCGTCTTGGGCGGAGTCTCGTGCCATCTCCCCACAGGAAATTTGCCGGGCGGCGACGTGGAAGTCGCTGCATACCTTTGCTAAGCATTATCGCCTACACCTGGCGCCTTCGGGTCCTGGACACTTTGGCGATCAGGTTCTCCGAGCAGGGCTCTCAAGGGCCCACCCATAGTAGGGAAGCTTTGGTACATCCCACCGTCTGGACTGATCCTGGTACGTACAGGGAAAAGAAAATTATTCCTTACCTGCTAATTTTCGTTCCTGTAGTACCATGGATCAGTCCAGACGCCCACCACGCTGGGATCTTGCGACCTGCTCGGATTCATTGTTATCTCCTGTCTCTTCTTTCTTCTCTCTGGTTCTCTCTCAGAGTTGTAAAGCTCCTCACAAGTTGACGTTGGCGACCTCTTTTTGTTAGGTCATGCCTGTTTTATGGTTATTGATGTTGATTGTCATCAGGGTTTTGATCCAAATTGTTTTGTTATTGCTCTTTTGGGCTTTGTTATTCACGATACTGAGCTCCAGCAGAGGGTGAGCTGGTATAGGAGGCGGAGCCCTCGAGCTCTGTTCTGACTCCATCTGCTGGACGGGGGACATAACCCACCGTCTGGACTGATCCATGGTACTACAGGAACGAAAATTAGCAGGTAAGGAATAATTTTCTTTTTTCTCCCTTTAAATCTATTATCCACCCCTCAAACACATAGATTGTGGTTAAATTTTATTTAAATTTCAAATTTCCTCTTGAAGTAAGATGTAATATTGGCAAGATTGCTGAGTTTCTGTGCAAAGTTTTCTGTCTGCTTTGTATTTGTTTAAAACTAATAAAGAGAAAAAAAACAAATCACCAGGACCAGACAGTATACACCCCAGAGTGCTGAAAGAACTAAAAAATGAAATTGAAGACTCATTCAAGTAAATTTTCAGATGCCAGCACGTGTAAGAACTGCAAGATAAGCCACGCACGCGCCACGGGCATTTTAGAACTGCCGTGGCCATGCACATGTCTTCCGGTACGTGCAGAAGAGCTGGCTGTGGAAAAAGGGATGGGCCAGGGCGGCGCATGCCAGCAGCCAGCCGGCACGCACTACTTACTACTGCTCGGGGGGAGCAGGTAAGTATAAAAACAGAAAAAATGCTAGGTAGAAAGGATTTAGGGGTCGGGGCGGAGAGGGGAAAAAGGCAGGGTAGATGGGAGTTAAGTTGTCTCCCAGTCCATTCCTTTATTGGAGCAGACTGGGAGGGAACTGGGGAAGGCCTTATCACGTTGTTGCTCGTTTCAAGGAAAATTCTCCCCCCCCCTTGCGTTCGTGGGTAGCCAATTTTATAACATGTGCGCATGCTGGGAACTGCATGTGTGTGTTTAAAACTTTACCTCATTACTAGTAATCCCAAACTTCTCATTCAAATTGGCTACAGTTCCTGAGAATTGAAGGGTGGCCAACGTAATGCCCCTTTTTAGAACAGGCTCCTGGGGAGATCCAAGAAATCACAGATCAGTGAGCCTGATGTTGCTGTTGAGCAAGATGATAGAAGCTATTGTGAAGAACAACATTTCTGACCATCTGGGTAGACACACTAATATGGCAGAGACAGCATGGAATTAGCAAAGGGAAGTCTTGCCTTACAAATCTGTTAGACTTTTTTTTGAAGGAGTTAACAAACATAGACAATGGGTGAGTCAGTTGATACAGTGTATCTGGATTTTCAGATGGCATATGACAAAGTCCTTCATGAGAGACTCCTCAGGAAATTGAAAAATCGTGGGATAGGAATCAATGACCTATTCTGAATTGGCAATTGGCTAAAGGATAGGAAACAGTAGGATTGAATGGTCATTTCTCTTGATGGAGAAAGGTTAAAAGTGGTGTGCCCCAAGGATCTGTACTGGGATTGGTGCTTTTTAATATATTTATAAATAATCTGGAAAAAGGAGTGATGAGTGAAATAGTCAGATTCACAGATAATACAATTTTAAATTGTGTTGAATCAATTGTGAGAAATTTCAAGAGGACCTTGTGAGACTGAGAGATTAGACATCTAAATGGCAGATTAAATTTAATATGGACGCGTGCAAAATGATGCATATAAGGAATAATAATCCAGATTATAAATACATGATGCTGGGTTCAATCTTTGTCACCACTTGGGAAAAAAATATTGAAATCATTGTGAATAATACTTTGAAATCTTTGACAGCAGTCAAAAAAAAAAAAAAGTAAATAGAATGTTAGGTATTATTAGGAAAGGAATGGAAAATAGACGATGCATTAATGCCTCTGTACTGATCCATTGTGCAACCACACTTTGAGTATTGTGTGCATTTCTGGTCATCCCATCACAAAAAAGATATAGCAGAACTAGAAAAGATACAAACAAGGTTAACCAAAATGAATGACTCCTCTGTGAGGAATGGCTAAACAGATAAGGCTGTTCAGCCTATAGACGAGATGGCTGAGAGGAAGTATGATAGAGATCTTTGAAATCTTGAATTGGATGGAAAAGCTAAACAAGAAATGGTTATTTACTCTTTTGAATAGTATTGGGACTAGGAGGACACTCTATGAAGCTAATAGCACTTTTAAAATAAACTGGAACAAGTATTTATTTACTCGGTGCACAATGAAACTTTGGAATGTGTTGCCAGAAGATGTGGTGAAAGCTTAGCTGGGTTTTAAATGAGTTTAGTTAAATTCCTGGAGGAAAAGTCCATGAACCATTATTAGCCAAGTATGCTTGGGAAGCCACTGCATATCACTGATAATAAGCAAGAAGGTTCAGGTCTTTTCTTTGGGATCCTACTGGGTATTTGTGTCAAGAGACAGGATGCTGGCTTTATGGACCCTTGATCTGACCTAGTATGACCTTTTTTGATGTTCTTAAATGAAGGCCTAAGATACTTTTAACCTTGTACTCTATGATATGATCTGTATCATGAATGTCGGTATAAAAAAGAACTAAATAAATAAATAAATTCTAATAAATTAGAGTGGGAGTGGGACAAAGTTCATCTGAATTGGAGTCCCATATTATGGTAGAAAGTGACCCATATCAAAATGTATGTTTACGTGTATATGTGTTTCCAGAATGCTATAGGATGGAAAAAGTGTGCGTATGTGATCAGCTTTATCGGCTATAATTTACTTTTTGGTTATTTACTCTACTTTTCCTCTGATGTTGTGACTGTGGTGAAGGTGTGATAGATGACATGTCTGGCTTATTTTTGTGTTTGTAAAGGAGCATTGAGTTGATATGTGTTGCTCTCTTTAGTCTGTTCCATTGGAGGTGGGGCAGTCACATTCTCTGCACATTATCTGTTGCAGCACGTTTATTTGGAGTTTGTCTTCTGAAACTCTTGAGTTCATTTAGAAATTGAAATCTGCAACTAGGGTAAAAAAGAAAAGTTGTTTCACATGAAGTCCGTCTTTCAGCTTATGGGAAGAGGGGGTGGATTTATTTAAAGTAACTTTGATGGCTAAATACCCCTGAGCTGTAGGAATCTGAGTAAAAATTCTGTACTTCTAGATTGTGGGCTTATGGTCCAGTTCTAGGTTGATGCTTTGATACACCTGAACCTGGGTTGTCAGATTGCAGTCTTTGAGGCCCACAAACAGATATGTACAACATCTTTACATGCAGTGCTTCAGTTGTATGCTAATATATTTTGTGCTTATTCATTAGGGATATCCTTAAAATTAAACCAGTTTGTGGCCCTTCAGGATTGCAGTTTGACACCCCATCTTACAAAGACTGCATGTGAGTGCTGCTCATTAACTGGAAATTCACTACATTGCATAAATGACTAAATTAAGGAGCTTAATTTTTCAAGTAGATGAAAATATGTATAAAAAAACAGCATGGTCATTTAACAAATAGACTTTCTTACTCTTGCTGATTGTTGCTAATTTAAATTGTATGTCTGTTAATATTTCCTGTACTTTAAGTGTCTAGTGCAACAGGAGAAGAGACGGCTGAGGGGGGATATGATAGAGGTGTTTAAAATCATGAGAGGTCTAGAACGGGTAAATGTGAATCGGTTATTTATTCTTTCGGATAATAGGAGGACTAGGGGGCACTCCATGAAGTTAGCATGTAGCACATTTAAAATGAATCAGATAAAGTTCTTTTTTACTGAAAGCACAATTGAACTCTGGAATTTGTTGCCAGGGGATGTGGTTAGTGCAGTTAGTGTAGCTGGGTTTAAAAAAGGATTGGATAAGTTCTTGGAGGAGAAGTCCATTACCTGCTATTAATTAAGATGACTTAGAAAATAGCCACTGCTATTACTAGCAACAGTAACATGGAATAGACTTAGTTTTTGGGTACTTGCCAGGTTCTTATGGCCTGGATTGGCCACTGTTGGAAACAGGATGCTGGGCTTGACGTAACCTTAGTTTGACCCAGTATGGCATGTTCTTAGGTAAATAGTTGGCAACAGCTGAATATGACACACATGCAGCAGTGAATATAATGGTTCTGCTAGCCCTTTCCCATTTAATAATTAGGCACTTGATTAATAAGAGAGCAATTCCTTGTTCTCCAAGAGGATGGCAGCAGGTAACTTTAAAATGTGAAAAGGGCAACATAAAAAAAACTTATTTTGTTGACAAAATGTTTTTCTCCAGTGTGCTTTATATAGTACTGCAAGCTGCAGCATTTGTTTAGGATTTATTTTTTGTCTGCGAAAGGTGTTTGATCAGTTTTGGAACCATATATTTTTTCCGGTTGTTCTTTCAGTTCACAAAGTTTCAAAAAAATATTAGTGGTCATGTTTCTCAGCATGTGTGTAAAAAGCCCAGATCAACCCTCCTGTTTGTCAAGATTTTGCACACAATGTACTTTAGGCTTTCTTTTTGTTGTTGATTTTTCTGGCATGATTTTAAAAAAAATATATATATGTATTTTGCTTGTTTTCTTCTTTCCTCCAGATGCTAGAGATGTAGAAGAATTGCACAAGAATAACATCACTCACATTCTTTCAATCCATGACAGTGCCCGGCCTATGCTTGAGGTAAGAGGGGAAATTAGGAGGACCCTCTCTCTATCCTTCCAAATCCCCATACACTTTGTGTAACCTCAGCCCCTCATGTTGCACTGCTGCAAACCTTGTAAATGACTAAATGGCAATAACATTTTATTTTTATCAAAGGTTTAGCAATACTTACATCCCACTTGTTTTGTCTAACTTTATTGATAGAGAGCATAGCAAACTCTGATTCTCTACAGATGTAAATTTGACTTGGCTAAAATGTCCTTAATTGGAAGACTTTTTTCCCCAGTGTCAGTTATTGCAATTTGTATTTCCTCTGTTTGAAAGTTATGATGCAGGTCTTTATTAAACTTGTTCTCTCTCCACACACAATTTTATCTCATGTATTTATATTTTCTACAGCGCTAAATAGATCATTGCCACAATATACAATTCTAGTAACAATTCATCTTGAAATTTGTGAGCAAGGGACATCATTGGTAGGCACAGACAGATGCTAAGTCTGTATGGAAAGAAGCCCTAAGAGAACAGGTGGGCCTTTAGTGCGAACCCACCTGATATTAAAGGCATCATGCTTCAACCACATTTAGATCCTGTGATCGCTGAAAATACCATATTGTACAGGAAGACTTTTTCTCTGTACAGTGCAGTAGCTTGTGGGTGAGGACAGAGAGTTCCTGTGTATGTCTAGTAGCGCTGTAGAAATTAGTAGTATTAGAGTGGTACATAGCGAAGCCTTTCAGGCTTAATGACTGCAGCCTGCCAGCTCTGCTTTTGTCTATGTTCATGTCACAGAAATGGATCGGGAGGGGGTGGACATTTTGGACATTTTAACTGGATTTATTGGCTGTGGTCCAAACAAAGAATATTAAAAACATCTTGAATATCAGGCTAGCCATGTTTTTTGTAGATACCTGAATAATGTTTTCAGGTAATTATGCTGCCTGCCAGTGCATCATTGGTGCATGTTTCCTTCCTTTAGGATTTTGAGCTGTGAATGAATAAAACTTGATTGGCAGTCTGCATTTGACAACTGATTTATGATAATGTAAAATAATGATGCTGATTTCAGTATAAGTACATAGAAACATAGGCCGAATGGTCTTTTTCTGCTGTCCTATTTCTATCTAGTCTGCCCATGCATCTTTCTGTATGGCACAATCTTTGCTAATATAGTATAAAGTTGTACATACTAGCATCATTCTAACTACCCTACTAGTATAAATATTCATTATATGTAGGAACAAGTAAATCATGTAGTAAATAAATCACTTTTGAAAATTCTCATTTCATTATAATTCCATTGTCTTACAACCCATCCAGATACCCAAGAAATCTCCTGGGCACCAGGTATCCCAGTTGTCTAAAACTTGGCACCTCCCGCCTGGGAGAGGAGCTGGATCCATGCAGGCAAGGAGCCATGATTGTGCAATTGGGGAGAGCAGCTTCTCATTTTGAACACAAAGAGAGGCTGAAGGGGTGGTGGGGGTGTGGGCAGAAAATGAAAAAAAACAATAACAAAAAAAAAATAGCTAAAAAGACATGTTCTGAGTGAAGCAGTAATCTAGTGGTTAAAGCCGCAGGCTGAGAATCAGGGAAAACGGGGTTCAGATCTGACTGCTGTTCCTGGTGACCTTCGGCAAGTCATTTTAACTTCCATTGCCTCAGGTACAAACTTACATTTTCTGAGGACGGAGAAGAAAAGAAAATGTGCTTACCATAAATGGTGTTTCCGTAGATAGGATGAATTAGCCATGCTTTCTGGGACGTCCTCCAGCGGCCCTAAGGTGGAGCTTCTCTCAGAGATAACAGAGCTTTTGCTCTGTGTGGCTGCATACGTCTTCCTGCGTGATCGCCATCTCCTCCTCAGTGTATCCAGCAGAGTGGAGATCAGAGAGGCTGTCCAGGGAGGTGGGCGGGTCAGCATGGCTAATTTCATCCTGCTATCGATAGCAGACTGAATTAGCCGTGCTGTCTGGGAGTTCCTAGCTTAGGGTTGTGTTCTGCACACTGAAGTAGGGGATGGCAACCCCTTGCAGTTGTAGATAATTCTTGTGTGCACAACCCGCCAGTGATGTGGACAGCCTCGCCATTTTGTTGCATAGGTCAACACTGCTGAACCTAGTACTGCGTCTGAAGATGCCTGCTGGTCTAGACAGTAGTGTGCCGTGAAGGTATGCAGCGATAACTACGTGGCTGCCTTACAAATGTCCAGCAACGCTACCATATGAAGATATGCAGTTGAAGCAGCAGCTGCCCGTACTTGGTGCGCTTTGACTTTGTTGGGAAGTTCTGCTGACTTTTTGGAGTAGCAAAATTGAATGCATTGGGATATCCAGTTTGACAGAGTCCTCTTTGCCACTGGTAGCCCAGGTGTATTCGGATTGAAAGATACAGAGTTGAGAAGTCCTCTTGTCTGCATGTGTCCTCCGCTTGTAGTAAGTTCAAGCTCTTTTGTAGTTTATGGTGTGAAGGAGACATTCCCTGTCATTGCTATGTGGCTTTGAGGAGAATGTTGGCAACATGATGGTTTGATTCAGGTGAAAAGCCAATACCACCTTAGGTAAGAAGGAGGGTTGAGTACGTATGGTCACCTTGTCGTGGTCAAACTGCAAATATGGAGGGTAGTGAACTAGGGCCTGAAATTCGCTGGACCATCCTGCTGAAATTACTGCGACCAGGAACACTACTTTCCAGGTCAGGTATTTCATGTAGCTACTGTCCATTGGTTCAAAGGATGGGAACATGAGCTGTTCCAAAACCAGGTTAAGGTCCCAAGGGACCAGAGGTTTGGCCACTGGTGGTCTTAGTTTTAAGATTCCTTTCATGAAGCGAAAAATCAAGGGATGGTTCGAAACCGGAAGGCCATTGTATAGGTGGTGATACGTCACAATAGCACTCACATGAACTCTGACGGAGGCCATTGCCAGCCCCGATTTATAGAGCATATGCAGGTACTCCAGTAAGGTTTCAGGCGAGCAGGAGAATGGCCTTGACACCAGGTATTGCAACTGTACCACTTGCCCTGATAGTTCTTCCTTGTGGCAGACTTCCATGACTATATTAGAATATCTTGGACCTCTGTTGATAACCACATGTGGTTTAATACTCTCCTTTGAATTTCGAAGCAGTGAGATGAAGCGAGGAGTGCAGCAATGTCCCCCCCTTCTTGAATCAGTCGATCCGCACTGTCTCCCAACAAGATAGGAGGCGTGATGGACAGCTGAACTAGATAGGCATACCAAGGTTGTCTTGGCCACGCCGGAGCAATGAGGATCAGGTCTGCGATGTCCATAATGCATTTTTGTATGGTTCAAGAGATGAGCGGTATCGGAGGGTAAACATGTAGGGATGAGGAATGCATCCTGTGCAAATTGCTCCTGGCTTGGATAAACCAAGCAGAATGCCCGAACTTTCCTGTTCTGTACTGTTGCGAAGAAGTCCATGCAACGGGGAACCCACGCCTCAGAGACCGTCTGCCACCCTTTGGTTTAGAGCCCACTCGTGTGGGTGGAATACCCTGCTGAACCAGTTGGCTTCGATATTTGCAATACCCGGGAGATAGGTCACTTGTAGGGAGATGGAATGCACCTCTGCTCATTTGAGGATCTGAATCGCTTCCTTGCATAGGGTCCAGGAACTTGACTCTCCTTCTTTATGTAAAACATGGCCATGTGGACCATGACTTTTTTTTACCCGAACGTAAAAAAAAACATGAGAAGGGCATTCCAAATCGCCCTCAACTCCAGCAGATTTATCTGGAACGTGATCTCCGATGATGACCATAACCCCTGCATTTTTAGATGGTCCTAATGCGCTATCCAGCCTCTGGGGGAAGCGTCCGTGGTCAGAACCAGTTGGTGTGCCGGGCTCCGGATCAGGGCTCCCACTGTGAGGGTTGGTGGGGACAGCCACCATGCTATTTGCATGACCCTGATTAATAGCACTGTCTTGGTTGAGTGAATTGAGTCCATTGAGTCCTACCACAGTGTCTGTCTTGGCTCCAGTGAACTGAAGAATCTGCGTTGGCTGAAGGCTGGACTTCTCATAGTTTATTACGAATCCTAGCGCTTCTAAGCAATCTTTCGTCTTCTGCAAGTGAGTCTGAAGAACATTCACTTCTGAGGCCACTGGAAGCCAATTGTCCAGATAAGGGAACACTTTAATCTCCTTCTGTCTGAGGTGAGCCACCGCTACCACTAAGCACTTGGTGAAGACTCTTGGGACTGACGATAGTCCAAAAGGGAGCATTCATTGACGACCTGGAAATGCAGGTAATGCCAGAAAGAATGGTGTGTTGGAGAAAAGGCAGAATGGATTTTAGGGATGTCATCTTGAACTTCTCCCTTCAAATGAACTTCTTGAGGGCCCGTAAATCCAAGATTGGGTGGAGACACCCCTCCCCCCCCCCCCCCCCCCCCCCGATTTTTGGGGACGAGGAAGTATTGGGGATAGAAACTCCTTTTGCACCTGTGCACAGGTACCATTTGGATTTCATATTGCTGAAGTAGTGAGCTCACTTCTTCTTGCAAAATTAACGTTTGTGCATGGTTCCACAGAGAAGGGGTAGGGCACCGGGAGAGTTGGGATTGTCTTGAAATTCAGTTGGTAACCCTTGTGGACAATACTTAATACCCAACAGTCCGATGTGATTACTGTTCAAGAGTTGAAAAAATTGGCTATTCACCTCTCCCCCTCCCATAGCGGTAGTTGTGGCCTGGCCGTCCTCAAAAACTTTGCAGCGGTTTCTGGCCAGCACTAGATGGCTGGCTCTGCTGGCACTGGCCCCTTGGTCTATTCCTGGGCTGTGAATGTTGCGTTTGCTGTCTGGGCTATGGAAAAGCCAGTACATGATAAGATGTGTACGGCCTGAAAGGGCATCTCTGGTAACTGGGTTTCAGGAATCTGGTGTAATATCTCCTGGCAGCGGATGGTTACTCATTCAGGGAAGCCAGGGACAAGACTGCCACATTCTGTTCCTTCAGCCTGAAACTATCTTCCGCAGCTTATCCCCAAAGAGGTTATTGCCCCTTCATAGTGGATTGGCCAACTTCTCATGCATGTCTTCACGGGTGGCACTGGCCCTCAACCAGGCCATTCTACGGACCGATGTTTCAAAAGCCTCATATATCGTGCGAAGGAGCTGATGCAGTCCTTCCTCTATATCCATGAAGGGCTGGGGTAGCACATTGTTGGCTATGCCCTCATAGTTACTTAGTGATGTAGAACTGATGTTGCTGAATCTTCGCATTTAAATGGCCGCCTGGAAGGCCTTCCTCCCAAACTCATCCAGGTAACTATTATCCTTCCCAGGCGGAATGTTGAAGTGGAGCCTAGGGGGTTTTTTTTGCCTTTTTCATGGCTGACTCCACCACTATCAAGGCATGTGGCAGCTGCACCATACCATAGTAAGGGGACTTCCTTATCCGAAACTTAAGATCTGTTTTTCTGGACATCGCCAGGACTGCATCCAGGACCGCATGGGAAGGCAGCGCTGTCTGTTCTGACAGAACCTTGAAGATCTTTAAAATGCCGAGGACCTCCGCTCTAGGATATGGCACTTTCTTGGTCTCAGCCTTGAGTAGCACCCCCAAATGTCAATGAATTTGGAGTATGGGAGGTCCTCTATTGGTGAAAATGGCTCTGGAGGTTCCTTTGACGGTATTCCAGTAGATGACCCTGAAGAAATAGGGGGGGAAATTGCTGGGTTCCGAGACCAGCTGTGGGGAGAATTGCGGATGGGATCCCCTCTCTTCTTGCGGACTGTAGACCTCCTGCTGCGGGGAAGGGGATTCATTCCCTGGGGACAATTCCTCTGAGGGGCTTGGTGGCAGATGCTTCTGCTTGCTCTATCCAAGGATGTAAGGAAGCTGTGTAGAATCGTGGAAATCTGGGACTTTGCCTGGGAAGCTAATCCTCCCTCCGTGGGGGTTAACTGCTCCCTCGTTGGGGCAGTGGATCTTATACCTTCCTGTCCCCTGCCTAGGGCAGATTTGGACTTCCTGGACGGTGAGGGCACTGCAGCCAAGAGGATGTTGGAGTCAGGTCCCTTACTGCGGGGCATAGAAGGCTCAACCTCGCGGGATGGTTTGTCTCTCTTCGACAGGGGCTCTTGAAGTTGGGGTGAATGTCTCTTCCTCCTGGACACTGAAGATATATCTGAGTACACCCTCTGGGATGAGCCAGAGGATCCCCCCGACAAGGGATAATCAGAGAGTGGGTCCACATCCGGAAAATCAAATTCAAGAAGTTCTTCTGGCAAGAAGATGACCTGAGGGTCCTGCTGTGACATTTGTTTCTTCGAAGGCCTTTCCTGGGGAGGTCTGTGCTGGCCACCTTACCCCTGTGGCTCTGACTCGACACATGCTTTGTCAGCATCAGGTGTGTCATGGACTGATGTGTCGAGTCGTGGATGTGCGTCGATGCTTGTTTTGCCGGTATCTGCATTGATGTGAGCAGGCCCAGAGAAGCACGCTTCGGAGCACATGGCTCTTTGACGCATCGCTGTGTCATGTGTTGGGATGTACTTTCTTCGCAAGCGCCAAGTCCTTCTTGCATGAAGCATTGTCCCTGCTCCATTTTGACACATGCATCGGTGCTGCTCTTACAGCGCAGCTGACGCCCACAAGCACCTGACTTGGTGCATCCCCTGACTCCCAGTGTTTTCACGGGCCATGGGAGGAAGGGAGCATTGGGGTGACACATCCCCCTTGGCTCTGCTGCTTACCCTAAAGCCCCAGGGAAGAATGTTTTTTTCCAGGCGATCCATCTTCAGCCCCGGGAATGAGTGGGACGAGTGATGCTCTGACGCCGGGGCATAGGAGCTGGTGCCTATGTCCTTTAAGGTGCGTGATCTTTTGGGCTCGCTGCCTCTAGGCCCTGGGTGACATGAGACCACAGTCCTGACAGCAAAAGCTCTGTGGTCTATGAGAGAAACTCCGCCTAAGGGCCGCCAGAGGATGTCCCATTCAGCATGGCTAATTCAGCCTGCTTTCGACAGGAGGTGCCTGAATGTTACTCACCTTGAACTACCGATGAACATGCATGAACTAATTACACAAATAAATATAACTTTTACACTGGCACCTTAAAATGTGGGCTGTTGCTCAAGTTAGGAAAAAGTTTCCCACCCCTGCAGATTTCTATACCCTGCATTTTGTATGTTCCGTGCTGGACAAAGATCTCTTTAACTTACACATATTGTGGTATACTAAAGGCTTTTGCGGAGCAGAATCAGGAAATCCTGTGAAAATAAAACCTCTGCTTCCTCCATTTCTCTCCCCCGCCCCCTACACACACACACTAAAAAAAAGTTCTCTGCCCCCTGTTTTCCACTATTTTTCATTTGATAAACCTTGTTTGGTTGTTTGAATCGAGATATGAACAATACTTCTGAGAGGATGTCCAAAATAAGCCCATTGGGCTCAGCAGATTGACTTGTATAAAGCACGGAATATCTTTTTTTTTTTCCTCCTGCTCTGCTTTTACATTTTATAAAATTTCATAGCTTGAATGCTGTATGTGGTCCCTTCCAAATGGCATTTGGTGACGCAGATTCCACTTGATTCTGATAAATAGTGTTTTTTAAAGTCACTCAAAGCTTGATTTTATTTTTAAAGCTGCTCTCAATTTTGAATATAAATGCATGTGTAAAAAAGAGGCTGAGGAGAGCTATTTCTGTCCAGAGGTCAACAGGTTGAAAGCTTTTGGTTTGGTTTAGTTTTGTTTATTTTTTTTGTTTTGGGAAGCATATTCACTGATTCAGAGATTTCATTTCCTTGCACTTTCTCCATTTGTCCATAGAGGAACTGTACTCTTTGTTACATGGAAAATCTGGTACACTGGCATACCTGGGAACTCTCCAGATTTGACCCAGAGACTCCGGAATTCTAAAAGAATTACCGGGTCTGTGGGCCAATACCGGAAATCTCCGAGTGTTGCAGCAAAACCAATCTGCTTGGACCTGGAAAGAAGAAAGGAATGTCATTGGTCTTGCGCGGCTGAAAAAGGAAGAACTAGACAGTGATTTCTACCATCTCTGGACCTTTTTAACTCTTAACTTCGCTTCCTCGTGACACCACCTGCTCCTGCACAGTCTGTTTCCTGTATCCAGCCACTTGCCCACCCCATCCTATTTGCCTTGGTCAATCAACATTGCAATTTCCTGCCCGTGCATCAAACGAGGAGTAAGAAATAGGCAGCGTCCACTTCAAAACTCCTGGAGCCCAAGTTAGTCTGCTGTTGCTAGTGTATTTTGAAAGGGGGGGGGGGGAGAGAGAATGAATGAGCATGTCTGTGAGAGTGAGTGAGTTTGTATTTGTGTAGGAAGAAGAGATCTGAGAGTGTATGTAGGTGAGTAGGAGAGAGCTGAGTGCAAGTGAGCATGCGTGTATGGAAGACGGAGAGACGTGAGTGAGTGTGTGTGTGTGTGTTGGGAGAATGGCAGAAGTAAAGGTGTAAATGGACATGTGAGAATGTGAGAGAATGAGCAGTGAAAGTAAGTGTGAACATGTAAGAGTGTTTATGAGAGCACATGTGAGAGCATCTGGTCCTACTGTGCAGTTGCCCTCCCCCCGTTCCCCCTCCTCCCGCTAATCCATGGTAATCTCAGGGTGACTGGAAGACAAAAGTTCCCAGGTATGCACACTGGTGACCATATTTGTGTGTGTGTGTCGGGGGGAGGGGTTACTTAGCAGTGTTTTGCAATAGATGACCACAGAAATTTTGCTGGATATTTGTCTGGCTTTTAAAAGTTGGGATGGAAGAATCTCCTTGCTTTCAGAGAAGATGCTCCCCTATGGTTTTCTCAACAACTCCCTGAGGGAAACAGCAAGGCAAAAGCTCAGCTGAATATGCCACAATGCATTTGAAGTTGAGAGATGTGAGAAATCATGGCTTCTTTCTTTTCCTTTCCTCCCCACTCCACCATCACTGATCTGTCAAATGGTCTATGTGCTGGCAAAGAAGCCTCATTCTAAGCTGAACCTTTCTTTGTCTTCCACCCCTACCTGGACAACACCATCCCTGAGACCAAAGCCTGGGTCTCCAAAGTCCCCCAGTGTTGTATGTTAAGTGGCATTTCACATGTGTTTAATTGCTTACATCCACAATTTGTTCTAGCTGTTACCTAATCCATGCACCTCAGCGCCAGGAATTATTACTCGCTTTAAAACTATTGTTTAAGGGGAGGAAGGGAGGAGAACTGAAGAAAAGAGGAAGTTAGAATTTCTGTGACTTTTCTATTACCCTTGGGGCTTCATGCTATGGTTAATCTGAAGCAGTGTTGCATAAGTTGTTTTGAGAAATTGGCTGTCGTATCTTCAGGTATCTTAAGTAGGGAGGAGGGCTTATTTCAGAGAGGAAAACAATGGTTCAAGGTTTTACAAACCGACTTTTAAAATCTTTTTTATCTGTTATATCAAAGGGGCCGATGCAATATTTGTGCGCAGAAAACAGGCGCTCAGTGTTGAGTGTCTGTTTTCCTAACGCGTGCCCAGCCACTTTCCTAGGCATGTGATCCAATATTTAAATTAGGGGTTGTGCAAAAAAGGTGGCGCTAGAGAAAATGTGTGGGTTCCTAGTGCCTCCTTGGCATCGGGCACACAGGAGAGGTGGCTGTCAAGTGGGTGTATCTTATGTGTGTCTATTGGGGTCCATAATTTTTTTTTTTTTTCAAAAACTTTTTTTTTTTTTTAACTAAATCTGCTTTATTTGATTCCGCCTACTTAGTATCGCTACGATACTATTAGAAGGAATCACAGAAAGCAGGATTTTTCTTTTTTTTTCAATGTGTCCTTGAGCGTGGCATACCTTTATGCCAGCCCCAGGCTGGTGTAAAATTTGCAGCGTTCCAATGGGCGCATTGGCCATGCAGGAAATGTTTTTGCAACGTGGGGTTTAGCTAATAGCCTCATCTACATGGAGTTTACATGTGATGAGCGCTATTTAGCTACACGGTGATTTGGATGCACATTTTGGATGTGCCAATCCCCGTATTGCATCAGGGGTTATGATGCGTGTCCAAAATGTGCGTCCAGTCGCGTGATAAACCATTCGCTAGCTGCTGCGTGCGGTATTGCATCGGCCCCAAAGTGAGGGACCTGGGGGGAAGCAGAGGTACAATGACTGTATTACAAGTTAGGTTCAATATGCAATAATATTTTCAGGAATTGCTGAACCTAGTATCAGTTACCAGAAAATAGTAACTTTTTTTCCCTGCACAAACTCAAGTTTCAGTAGCTGTTCATCCCCTGCAGAACATTTTAGGCACGTTTCAGAATCAAACAAACCTGCCTGTAATCTTAATCTGCATTTTATATGCCCATCTGTGTGTACTGGGTGCAGATGTTTCAGACATGGCGAAAGCAGAGCGGGGAGGTTGGTTGATGGTTACTATAGGCCAGGTGAGGAGTAGGACAGTTCCCTGCTGAGAGAGCTTAAAGCTCTACTTTTCCATGGCTCCTTCATCCTGCTCTTGCATCTCATCTGCCATCCACCAGTCGGGTCTTCCTGGGTGGCAGCAGCCCAGTGGGGCTTGGGATGGGCACAACATTTTCTTGATTCTGGGGATACTGTGACAGAATGAATGGCACTATGCCAGAAATGGCAGGTACTTGGAGAGGAATGGGATGGAGGCAATGGCAACTCGGGCAGGGAGCACAGATCCCAGAGGATGGGGTGTGCCAGGGAAGGTGCCTGATTTATAGTGGCACAGGAAGAGAAGGAGCTGCTAACTAGGACCTGTTCCTCACCACACAGGCAAGTTGGCAACCTGGAACCCAGTGGGAAAAGAAGAGTGAATGAGAAATTTGGTAAATTTGTACTGGGTATAGATTATGTGCTTTTCCAGCTTGTCTTGGTTTCATAGAAAAGAATGTCTGTATCTTGAGCAGCGAATAGGTAATAGTCCTTAGCAGTGGTTCTCAGCCTTTTTGCTGTCGGGACACAGGCCTGACAGATGATTCTCACATGCATGACACATTGAACATATGACCATCATGGGGCTAAATGTAAAAGTACAGTTTGCATCCACAGGAACCTCCCTGACCCACAATTATGGATGTAAAACAGAATTATGACATTCCCCGAACAACTCACCTTACAAAAAAAGATTTTCTGGTTCTGGTGTCATCTCGGTTACAGCAACACAAACTCCTACAACCAGGCTCAATAGCCCTACTTATGAAAAGATATGTCCTCTTGAGAAAATAGAACAAATAAGACTGATACAGTAAAATACCTCACCTCGGTCACAATCACAGAACCGACCTAACATACTCCCAGGATCTGCAGTAATGCACATAAACTAATCCGCACACAGTTATACCTGTATTATGGAATACACTCAAACAGGAGCAACCCTATCTATGAAAAGGCAACACTACAAATATTAAATCAGGCCCTAAACACCAATAAACCTCCTATTAGGAAAACAGAACTAGCCAAGCAGCTATAGATCCCAACACAGAAATAATTGTATAACTATACTAAAAAGCAGAATAAATGTTTCAAAACAACTATGAAGAGAACAATATCCAACAATTAAAAACTCATTAAAAATTATTTAAAATTCTCCAAACACCAATAAAATATTTCAAAACAGACACATCATATAATATTCAGTAATTTAAAATGGCAGTCAATCAAGAAAAATAAACTTAAAAAGCCACCTTTACTTACCCCCTCCAGCAGCTCTCCTATTCCTCTTCCATGCAGGCCAGTAGCACACACCAGAAGCAGCAGTAGTGGTTGAAGCTCTGTACTCATGGTCCTCTTCCTTAGGGTCCATGACCAGTCTCTCTGTCTCTCTCACACACACATACCAGTTTCTGTCTTTCACACACCAATCATCTCCCAACCAGTTTTTCTCTTACACACACACCAGACACCTTTCCGAACAGTCTCTCTCTCTCATGCGCACACACACACACACAGACTTCCCACTCCAATGTTCTATCTTACATATGCAAGCTTTTCACTTCCATGCTGTGTCTCACACACACCCGATTTCTCACTCCTATGCTAGCTCTCTCCACATGCACAGACTTCTCAATACCATAATCACTTTCTCTCTCACACACACACACTCCAGTCATCTCCCTGACCAGTCACTTCCATTGTTTCTCATATATACACACACACAACCTCTCTGACCAGTTTCTCTCAATCACACACACATTCTCTCACTTAGACAGGCTGGCTCTCTCTCTCTCACTTCCTGCCCCCCCTCCTCCTTCCCCCCCCCCCCCCCCCCCGAGCACAAATGGTAGCTGCAGCAGCAGCCTCCTCTAGCCCCCGCAGGCCAAGAAAGAAGAATCCCATCGGCCACGGGAGGCTAATTCTGCTGTCTCCTTTGCCGATTGCCAGCTGCTTCGGATTTTGCTCCGGGCCCATGCTACTGCTCGGGGCTGATGCTGCCGCCACTACTTTTCCATGCAGCATGGCTCTTTCTTCTTCCCGTGCACCCCACTGCACATCACTTCCTGTTCCGGGCCACGGGGGCAGATGCGGGAAGAAGAAAAGGCCCAGCCGCAGTTGCCTGCCTCCACTAACACTGCTGCTGTTCCCATCCGAGCTTGAACGTGCTGACAGCCCGGGTGGCAATGGCAGCAGTGGAAGATTGTCCATCTCTTGCTTGGTGAAGGAAGAGGAGAAAGAACGGCGGGAGACCGGTAGCACGCGACACATTGGTTGAGAATCGCTAATCTATAGAACTGAAGGTTGTACAAATGCTAAATTATATTTTAAAGAATCCAGCATTATTTGTGCAAAAGAGAGGCTTCAGAATTAACCAATAGAGAAGAACAAGAGAACTTACTGTTGATAAACATTTAAAATACACTGGTGTTTGGGACATTCTTGCATCCTTCACAGTGTGGTGGGGCCGTTGCCTCCAAGGCATCTGCAGTAGTAGACACAGAGGCTGCCATCTCCAGCCCTCTTTGCTGCAGCTAGGACAGGTGACCCTGGATTGACTAGAAGTCTGGACATGCAGCAGGCGCCAGAAGGAAACCTGAGCCTGCGTTGGCAAGAGTTAGTGCCTCTCCAATCAACTGTGATATTACATGGAGACCCATTTTGGCAGGGATAGCAGTAGTATTGGAAAAGCTCCATCACACACACATTTGCTATTCCTCTGGCTGCTTCTTCCCTTCTTCTGTGGCCCATATTTCCATTCTGAAGTGGAAACATGGGGAGGAGGAGGAGCAGGATCTCTTCCAAATGGTGCTGGGTGTTAACTCTGCCAACATGGACCTGGACCACCATGCACATAAGTGCACCATGTTGTTGCACTTATGCACTTCCCTCTCTTTTGCTTAATGTGAGTAGCAAAACATACAAGAGAGGATGCTTCAGCTTCCCTGACACTTATCCTGTATAGCCAGCTGTCATGTAGCTTTTCTAGTTTGGAGGGAAAGTGACAGGTAACAGGAAGGAGTACCTGATACAGGGAGGCATGATGGGGGAGAGAGGTATAGTGGTGCATAAAGGGAGAGGGGAGATGTATAGAGTGAGGGGATAAGGAAAGAGGGAATAGGGAAGGAAAGTCAGGGGTCTTCAGAGGATGGGAAATGAGGACCACAAGCAGATCTGAGGAAGGTAAGAGAAATTGCAGACTGGAGGGAAAGAGATAGTGGTTGAGAGGAAAAGTCTAATAGAGAGTGGAAACAGGTCCTTGGTGTTTTCTGGTGAATATAATAGTGCCAGAAATCATCATGTAGGCACTGATGAGCCTTTCCTGCTGTAGGTATATTAGCATCTGCACTACAGTTTCTGGCACTATTGTTCTGAGTGTAACATACTCTGCACAATGCTAATCTTAGTGTGAACATAATGCAAAAGTTCCTAGGTATAGTGATGGGGGGGCCTAGAGGAAAAGGATGAGGGATATTGAGGTTGAAAGAGGGAAGGGGCTATGGATGGAGACCAGAGGGGTAGCAGTGGGGGAATAGGAGGGAGAATATTAGGGGCTAAGAATGGTAAGAGGAGGGGGTGAAACATGGGAGGTTGTAGGAGCACAAGAGGGGACAATGAAGAGCAGGAGAACTTATAAGGAATGAGGAGATGGTGGGAAAGATTGAGAGATAGGGGATAGAATCCTGAAGATGTGGACAATGGAGTTGGGGAACTTTTTCTCAAACTTGTTGGAAGGTCCTTGTTAACTCCCCAATGTAACTGCTATAATAACTTTTAATGTCATGCCCTTTTGCTGCCAGTTATCTGTCCCTTTTCAATTGCTTTTCCTTTGCACTATTTCGCATTTCCAAACTGTGTGTAATCTGCAGTGGCAGGTGACTAGAGGGGACCTTCCTCACCATTCCGAACATCAGCACACACAAATTCTCCAAGGATACCAATTATCCAGACTGAAAACCAGGAGGAAACTATCAGTGCTGTCCTGATGCATCCAGCTCCATAGTCTGGGTGAAATGATGTGTGATTCTGATGGAGGAAAAGCATTATCATTGCTAAGTTTTTACAGTATTTCACCATCGATGCCAAGGCTGAAAAGTAGCATTAGACCAGTTCATTTTAACATGCATTATTATGGATACTTTGCATGCTATGATGTTTTTATATTAGACACACACAAGAATTAGCCAAAGGGCTACTGTTCGCTGACTTTCGAGAGTACACAGTTTTTCTGCGTTTAGATGTCCATATCACATCTGAATAAAGGGACTAATGCTGTCTCAAAAGCACTTGTGTAGCACCATCTTTATGTCTTATGGTGTTCCAGTAAAAGGTATCTTAGCATGCAAAAAAATCTGTTTTTCTCTAGTACTAATAAGACTGCTAGAACTCTGTACAGTTACATTATTTGTTGCCAAAAGTGTTAACAAATGGAGTTTCTCTGTTGTATGCAGAAAAGGCAGGACATCTCAGAGGACTTATTTGCATGCTGGGGCCAGAGCCTGTTTAGGTTCACACATCTGTGCCTGTGGCTGTCTTAAACCAAGTTTTGGAAGACGGTTGGAAAGTATGATTGTGACCTGTGCACGTACATGAAAGTTTCAGTATTAAAAGTTTTTTTTTTTTCTTCATTTACGTGAAGATAAAAAGAAAATTGAATCATTTTCCAGCTAATTCTTTTTAATTAAGGTGGTCTAGGATCAATAACAGTAATGCAGCAAAGGCTTTTCAGGAGGATAGCAGAAATCATAACCTGACAGAAAATATCATGGTAACCAATAAAATCTGACAATATGGCAAAAGAGAGAAAGGAAAGCCTGTAACACTTCAAAGACCATGAGCACATATGCATAGCGAGTGAATGACTATCTCCAGTCGTAGAGTAACTGGCCAACACCTGCTGCAGCATGCATGGTTCAGGGAAGGTGCATCATATGAATGTGCGTCGTCAGCTGGACTCTGAGGCATAAAACAGACAAAACAGTCCTGATGTCACATGATTGTGCATTACAGAAAGACCGTAAATAGTCTATCGCACATATTCAGCCATCCTAGCCTTAAAAAAAAACAAACCTGTAAAAATATTTTACTCAGCACTATGCTATAAAGCAATGGTTTTCAACCTAGTCATTAGGGACCACCTAGCCTGTCTAGTTTTCAGGATACCCCAAATGAATATGCACAGCAGTGGAGGGATTAAATGTTGTAATAAATCTCCTCGAACTATTGGAGTTTGTTGTAAATTACCTAAAATCCAACATTTCAGCCGCAATTCATCAGAGCTCTGTTTGATTCACAGAAAATGGAGTTGTTTCCCACCATCTTTGGTGAATAAGGTACTTCAAAGCCTAATGGCCACAGCTTGCAGTGTCCTTTGAATGCTAGGCTTCATGGCTTCAACAGTTCACATTATCCCCTTGGCTACATTCCACAAGACACAATCCCAATGGACAGTGAAATCCCATTGAAATCGGTCATTGAAAGCCTGCAGCACCAAATAAGTTACTGAAGAGTTAAAAACAAAACAAAAAAAACCTCTCTTGGTGGCTTCTAATGAACAATTATTATTGTTATTTATTAGTTTGATCTATTGCAGTTTTGTATATAAAACCTGAATAGATGAAGATTATTTCTATTTTGACAATCTTAAACAGTATCATAATAAACAAACTACATAAACCAATAACATCAGTCAAACTGGATAAAATGGCATCAGTCAAATTAAACAGAGTGAAAGTGTAAACATAATATAAATAATCATAACATAATACAAATAAATAAATATAATCAAGGTAAAAATCTTGAATCTGGTTTAAAGCATAGGAGAAAATCATCTAGCTGATAACGGATGGCAATTCCTAGAAGACTTCCTAGTTAAATGAGACAGTAAGTAACTTAAATAGGAAGCAAGGATAGACATTGCTCAAAATATGCTAAAAACTGACAAAAAAAGAACTAATTGGATGTGAAAGCTTGCAAAACAGAAGAAAAACTTCAGAGCTTTCCTGAACTTAAGGTAATTCTTTTCCAAACTTGTGGCCAAAGGAAGAGAGTTCCACAAGCAAGGTACTAGATAGGAAAAACTTATTTCTCTAATGGACTCTAGTTTAATTTTTCTTGGTGAGAGTAAAATTAACAGTTCCTGCTAACGGATGGCAATTTGAACGATGAGGGACTATCAATTTTTTATTTCATTTTTATATTCCATTCAGGTACTGTAGGTATTTCTCTATCCCCAGAGGGCTTACAATCTAAGGCCTGGATTTATCAAAATGTGGTAAATACCGCACGCGATAGGAAAAGGGGCGTATTTTATGCTAATTGCGAATTTATCGCAATTGGCGATACATACCTGTGCGAAGAGCTAGTGCGATACCAGTTCATATTCTGCGATAAGTGCCAAGTATTTCCTGCAGTCAACCAGCTATTCTGGCCAGGCTCTCTCTCTCGCTCTCTCTCTCTCTCCCCCTCCCCCCGGGGCTCTGGAGCCTTCAAATTGTCTAAACTAAGCCTTAGGGACACATCGCAAATGGCGAAGACACTTCATCGCATGGTCACGGCTGCTATCGCACAGCCTAATGCATCTGAAAGAGGTGTTGTTAAAATTTGCGTTATGGCTGTGCGATACCTCTTCGCAGCCAGCCTAACCCAGCCCACTCTCCGCCCCTACTCCTCCCATTTTTGTAATTTGCATCGCACCATACGATATGGTGCGATCGCATGCGGTAAACACGTTTTCGCATGCGTTAAGGGCTTATCGCATGCGAAAACGGGGCTTTTCGCATGCGATAAGCCCTTAACGCATGCGAAAACGCCTTACCGCAGTTTGATAAATGACCCCCTAAGTTTGTACCTGAGGCAATGGAGGGTAAAGTGACTTGCCCAAGATCACAAGGAGCAACAGCAGGACTTGAACCCTGGTCTCCTGGTTCGTAGCCCACTGCTCTAACCACTAGGCTACTCCTCCAATTGATCCTAAATACCAATGCTTTACACCTAGACTGGGAAGGGCATGTTCAAGGCCTCCGAACATAAGGCCTTTGGTTCCCCCAAGAACTGAGCTACCATAGCAGCCTCTTAGAGGTATGATCTGACTGCTCCCAACACAGTATGAATCTATTCACTTCATTTGGGTGAGAAGACCAATGATTGGTCCCTTCACTGATAGCTGTAAAATACAGTGGTAGCAGAGATGCACATTTCACAGAGTTGACAGAGAAAATAACTTATCACAATAAAATGAAAAGGATAAAAGCTCTGTATAGTCATTGGTGAAAGAGAAGAAAAAGCAGCTATAGTAGAAAAACTTCATATGCTAAGACCAGGACAGAAACACACAGATCATTTTCAGCAGCCCACGTATTGGCAAAGTATGTGGCTACAAATTCCTGCAGACTTGGGCCCGAATTGGCAAAGAGGGCTTATGCTCATAAGTCCGCTTTTTGAAAATTTTTGGCTTGTACTTGGCATGAGCCTACACATACATGCAGGAAGTTGCACCTGCTTCCAAGCAGGTGTTACTTTCTTCGTGTACACATGCACATACTTTGAAAGTATGTGTGCAAATGCTTTCTCCACCTTGTGGAACACCTACTGTGAGTGTGGGGGAAAAAGTGTGTGCATAATTAAACTACGCACCTACTTTTTCCAGCAATAAGCAAGATTGAATTAGCCTTTACATATGAATGACGTCATCTGGTGGCACTGAATAGACCCCTTTCTCCCAGCTAGTAGAAAGTTTGCACTACTGAGCATGTGTGGGAATTCCCATGCAGGTGTTGCCTTATGAGCCCCCTCAGGAGCCGATGCAATAAAGTGCGCCCAGCCTAGCGCGTATCCACGCTCGGTTGGATACGTGTTTTGGATGTGCTAGACTAACGCACAATGCAATAAAGGGATCAGCGTGTCCAAAATACATGCCTAAACAAATGTGTAGCCGATAGTGCTCATCACATGTAAATTCCATATAGATGAGGCTATTGCCCCCCACCCAATGCAAAAAAAAAAAATCGCTGGGCGCCCAACACACACCTTTGTGCATGGAAAATTTAACTCCAGCTCTGGAGGTGGAGTTAAGTTAATCTGGGAGACAAGGGCTCATAAGAAATTAAAAAATTCTGTCCTCTTTGTTTCTTCCTACTTAGTATCATTGCAACACTTAATTCTACAGTTTGTGGTGTTTAAAAATAAAGGTATAATGTAATGGATTAAAGTAAAAAAAAAAAATGTATTCTGGACTCACACTTTACATGTACAATAGCAAGAGGTGAAATCTGCCTGAAGCAGGATTAAACAGATGTGCGCCCAATGCATTTGAGTGCTAGGAATGCACAATTCTTCCCTTGCGTATCCTCTTTTATGCAGTCCCTCATTTACATATTGTATTGGGTGCCCAGGGGATGCGGCCATGCGTGCGTTAGGAAAACAGGCGCTCAATATGAGCACCCATTTTAATGTGCGTCTTATTGCATTGGCCCCTCAGTCTTTTTTGTTCAAATACCAGCAAGGACATGTACCTCTATCTCTGCTTTTCTGCGAAAATTTATATAATTTTTGTCTTTAAAGTTGCCTTGCTGCCTCAGCAGCCCCTAAACAGCATTTTTTTAGTCCTACTTTAAAAAGAAAAAAGGAAGATTCCAAGATTGTTTTATTTTTTGCTGGCCTTCGGGCTTGTATTCAAGTTTATTTCTTTAGCTGCCCCTGCCCCTTTGATGGCAACCCCTCTGCAGCACTTAATGCTGTCCCCTCCAAGAAAAAAGGAAAAATAAAAATAAGGAAATAGAAGAAATGAAGAGAAGAAAAACAAAGAAGACTTGTTACCAGAGGTATGCTCCCTGTGGCTTCTGAAAATTCATCTAGGAATTCTAGCTTTCAAGTTGCTAGGCTGAGTGGTGCTCCTTGTGCAAGAATCCCCTTCCCCCATGGCTCCGGATTTGCCTTTGCCTTGCGGTTGAGTAGGCCGTGGGAGCACAGTACAGATTTTGGTACTTCAGGACATCTGGCGCAAAGGTATTGTTGACGCTTCAGCCCCATTGACCAATCACCATTGGATGGAGCTCCATAGGAGCAGCAGAAGTTTTTAGTGCCCTTTGACTTAAGGCCACCTTTGGTGCTATTAAGGAGGCATGACATTTTTGAGTTGTGCATACCATTCAGGCCTCGCCTAGGATGTGCCATTTAAGGCGCCGTTGAGACTTAGGAACATTCACGCTTACAGCACCTTCAATACAAGCGCAGCTCTCAGACCATCGAACCATGCACAGCTCATGGCGTTGCCAACGGAAACACCATTTTCTCGCAGGACAAGCAGGATGGTAGTCCTCACATATGGGTGACATCATCAGGATGGAGCCCAATTATGGAACACTTTTGTCAAAGTTTCTAGAACTTTGACTGGCATCTACTGGGCATGCCCAGCAATGCACTGACCCTGCATCCAGCAAGGGTCCCCCTTCAGTCTTCTTTTTTCCATGCAGCAGTAGCCACGTGGGTTAAGGAGCTCTCTGGAGATTCCCGACAGGAATTTTCCTCACTGAACTTCATTCAAAAATTTTCAAAAAACTTTACCCATAGGGGTACCCCTATTGATATCCATACTCCGCGGTCGAAAGGTAAGGTTTTACCCTTGTTGCGGTCGATTCCCGTCGAGCTATCCCTTCAGGGCCTACCGGCCAGCAACCACACCAAGGCTAAATTTTTGTCTGAGTCATGGCATCGGGTTTTCGTCGGTGCCCCAACTGTACTCGAACAATGTCCATCACTGACCCGCATGGGGTCTGTGTTATGTGTTTGGGGTCCGGCCATGATGACCTTACTTGCACCAAATGTGCCCAAATGACACCGAAGGGCCAAAAGGCTCATTTAGAGAAGATGGACTTTCCCTTTCAGTTAAAAACCCTGACTCCATCGATAGCTTCAACGTCGTCCGAGCCAATACCATCGACTTCTCGCCAGCACCGGGACACTTCTGCTGTTCCAGCGTCGACGATTCCAAAAGTATCGATTGGACCGAGGAGAACATTGTGAAAAGCATCGACACTGGCATCGGAAGACTCAGTTTATCGATCCAGGCACGTCCTCTGCATTGACAGAGCCACCGACAAAGAAGCCCCGTCCAGAAAAGGCCCCATCCTCTTCTGTGACCGGGTCACTGAGGCATTCCCCACCTTCAGTAGTGCCGGGATCCATGCTACCACCTTCACCGGTGGACCCTCCGGCTACGCCAGTGCTGCCTCCTACTCCGGTGCCGGGGTTCCATGCCCCATTCCGCGAGGAATTGGATCGGATGATCCAAGAGGCCATTGGTAAAGCACTTCAGGACTTCCATCCTCCATGGATGCCAGTACCGGTCCCCGAGCCGGTCATTGATCCGACTCCCATAGCACTCACATAGCTACTGGGTAGACTGGATGCGTTGATCGGTGGCCTACCTCCGATGGAACCAAGAGCACCGGTGGGTCCAGTACCTTCCACACCGATTCCATTATCATCGGATGAAGAGGAAACACAGTTACCCATTCCACCATCTGGGATTTTACCGCCAACTCGTCCATTGATGTCACCGATGCAGTTGGTGCCTCCTCCGATGCCGTCGATGCCTAGGCCTGGTCCTTCAGGATTAGCACCATTTCTCTCTGCTGGAGACCCACTAGGTGCTGGAGATCAACTCTATAATCCTTGGACCGATGATTCGTCCCAGGATACAGATGATCTACCATCAGAGCCCTCTCCACCAGATGAAAGACGACGCTCTCCACCAGAGGATCTGTCTTTTATTAATTTCATCAAGGAAATGTCTGAAACCATTCCTTTTCAGCTTCAGACGGAAGAGGACTCTAGGCACAAGATGCTGGAAGTACTCCAATTTCTAAATGCTCACCAACGAGGTCAGAAATCTCGGCTTCACCCTCAATTCGGATCTCAATATGAAAAAACACATCAGCAGGACAATCAAAGAGGGCTTCTTCAAGCTACAAGTCCTAAAAAAGCTCAAACCTCTCCTCTTCCACTATGATTACCGCACTGTGCTACAATCCCTCATACTTTCCAAGCTAGACTACTGTAACTCCCTCCTCACCGGACTGCCTGCCTCCACATTAAAACCCCTCCAACTGCTACAAAATGCAGCAGCCAGATCACTCACAAACATCAACCGCTCAGCACACATCACCCCTATACTAAAAGAACTCCACTGGCTCCCCATACCCCACCGGTCACAATACAAAATTCTCACCTTACTTCATAAAACCATCAGCAACCAAAACATCAAGTGGACAAACGACCCTCCCCAACTACTCATCAGCCAGAAAAATCTGCAATCTCAAAACTCAGGCCTTCTTATCATCCCTCCCCCCAGACAACACACCTTCTCTGTAGCGGGCCCCACACTCTGGAACAAGCTTCCCCCCCAACTCAGACTGGAACCCTCCCTCCACTCTTTCAAAAAGAAATTAAAAACCTGGTTATTTCTAAACGCCTACCACCACCCCACCTAACCCACCCCCCCTTTTAACACCCTCCGTCTCCCCTGCTCAAATGTTTATACTGATACATGTGCCCCCTCAAGACTCTCCGCCACTCGATTATTTAAAGCTCGTTCCCTAAATTTTTATTACATTGTATACTCAGTTCCAACCAGTTTTTGTTAAATGTAAAATAGTACGACCCTTGTCATACTATTCCAATTGTTGTTATGTGAACCGATGTGATGTACGCCAACGAATGTCGGTATATAAGAGCAAATAAATAAATAAAATAAATAAATGTCTATACCTATTCATGAAATCCTGCTTGATCTCCTGAAGAGAAACTGGGAACACCCAGGTTCGGTCCCACCAGTCAACCGCAAAACAGATGCCACCTATCTGGTGCAGTCAGCTCCTGGGTTCCAAAAATCACAGTTGGATCATCACTCTATGGTTGTTGAATCAGCCCAGAAGGCATGACGTTCAAAACCTCATTCCTCCATACCTCCAGGGAAGGAACAAAAATCCCTGGATGCCTTTGGCAGGCGTGTCTTCCATGGCTCTATGCTCATATCTCGCATTGCCTCTTACCAGTTAAACATGACACAGTGTAACAGAGACCTTTTTAAAAGGATCCAGGGCTTCTCTGATTCTTTACCAGAGCAACTCCAGTCTCAACTTCATATTCTGGCTCAGAAAGGTCTAGATGTTGGGAAACACGAAGTCCGCGCTGCATATGATATCTTTGACATGGCCTCTAGAGTGTCTGTAGCGGGAATTAGTGCCAGAAGATGAGCCTGGCTCAAATCATCAGACTTAAGACCAGATGTCCAAGACAGGTTAGCAGATCTACCCTGTGTGGGCGATAATCTCTTTGGGGAAAAGATCCTTCAACTGTGGCGCAGTCGAAGGATCACCATGAAACTCTGCGCCAGCTTTCCTCTGTGCCTGTCTGAATTCTCATCTGCCCCTAAGAGAAATTTCAGACGTGACTCTAAGCGGCCAGCCTACAAGCCAAGGAAATTTTATCCTCCGGCTCCTAGAGGACGCCCTTCCAGACCTTACCAAAAAGGTCAATCCAGGCAGACTCTGCCTCAAATGTCTCAGCCAGCTTCTCAGCCTGGACCAGCGTCAGGGTTTTGACTTCTTCCTAGAGAGTGTAAGCCACCCTCTTCTCCCTTCCATTCCAGTTGGTGGTTGGCTCTGCCACTTCAACAGCACTTGGCATTTATTTATTTTGTTTATAGTTCCATCCTAAACCCTATCCTTTATAGGGGCCGACCTAAACACTATACAGGCGAAAGCCTTCCTCACCCAGGATCACGCTTTCACCATAACATCTTTGGCGCATCAACTGCAGACTCGAGTATCTTCACTTCCCCCTACTGCTGGGTCACATGGCGTCCTCGGTGCATGTCACTCCGATGGCTCGCCTCGCCATGAGAGTAATGCAGTGGACCTTAAAATGCCAGTGGATTCAAGCTTGTCAGCCAATTTCCAGCATTATCCAGGTTACCAAACAGCTCCGTCTGTCACTCCACTCCAATCTCATTGAAGGCCTTCCATTTCAGGCTCCAGATCCTCAAATTACCTTAACAACAGATGCATCCAACCTTGGGTGGGGTGCACATGTAGGCAACCTACAAACTCGGGGAACCTGGTCTCTAAGGAAGCCAAACACCAGATAAATTTCCTGGAGCTTCGGGCAATCAGATATACCTTCAAGGCCTTTCAGGATTGCCTATCAAACAAAGCTATCTTGATTCAAACCGACAATCAGTTTGCGATGTGGTACATCAACAAACAAGGGGGAACGGGCTCCTAATTCCTGTGACAGGAAGCTGCACAGATATGGGCATAGGCCTTTTCCCACTCGATGTCCCTCAAAGCAATCTATTTGCCGGGAGTGGACAATGTCTTGGCAGACAAGCTGAGTCACACTTTCCATTTGCACGAGTGGTTTCTCAACCCTGCAAATGCAAACATGATATTCCAACATTGGGGTTACCCTCGCATAGACCTCTTTGCTTCGGTCCACAACCACAAAATAGACAACTTCTGCTATCTCATTCGCAGTCACCAATTGCAACCAAGAGATGCCTTTGCCCTCTCCTGGGCCAGCATTCTCCTTTATGCATACCCTCCATTTCCTCTCATATCAAAGACTCTCGTGAAGCTCCGGCAGGACAAAGGATTAATGATTCTGATAGCTCCCCCACTGGCCATCCCAGGCGTAGTTTCCAATCCTTCAGGACCTATCAGTACGCCGACACATTCCTCTGGGGAAGGATCCCATTCTAATCACTCAGAATGAAGGGTATCTGCGACATCCCAACCTCCAAGCTCTGTCGCTGAAGGCCTGGATATTGAAAGGTTAATACTCCAACCTTTTAACCTTTCAGAGTCTGTATCCCGAGACCTGGTGGCTTCACGAAAGCCTTCAACGAGAAAGTCTTATCGCTCTAAATGGAAGAGGTTTTTGGTCTGGTGCTCTTCCATGTCCATAGACCCCTTCACTTGTTCCACTGCGAGGTTCCTGGACTATTTCTGGCACCTGTCAGAATTAGGCCTAAAAACTTCCTCTATCAGGGTGCATGTTAGTACAGTGTCTGCGTACCATAAGGGTTTAGGAGATGTCTCTATTTCAACACAACCCTTAGTATCATGTTTCATGAGAGGCTTGCTCCATTTAAAACCTCTACTGCGCCCTCCTGCCCCTACTTGGGACCTTAACATGGTTTTGGGATGGCTCATGAAACCTCCGTTTGAACCTCTCCACTCCTGTGATCTCCGCTATCTCACCTAGAAGGTAGTTTTTCTTCTTGCGATCACGTCTGCTCGCAGAGTTAGTGAATTACAGGCATTAGTTACCTACCCGCCTTACAGTAAAATTCTGCATGACAAGGTAGTGCTCCGCACTCACCCTAAGTTTTTGCTGAAGGTAGTGTCGGAATTTCATATTAACCAATCTCTTATCCTACCTACCTTTTTTTCCCAGGCCCCGTTCGAACCCAGGAGAACAGGTTCTGCATTCTTTGGACTGCAAACGTGCTCTAGCTTTCTATCTGGACTGCACGTCGGCCCACAGGAAATCCACTCAATTGTTTGTTTCTTTTGATACCATCAAATTGGGAAATCCTGTGGGAAAGCAGACCCTCTCCTCCTGGTTGGCGGAATGCATCTCTTTTTGCTACCAGCAAGCAGGCATTCCGCTACAAGACCATGTGAAAGCTCACTCGGTCAGGGCCATGGCGACATCAGTAGCCCACCTCCGTTCGGTGCTGCTTGCTGATATTTGTAAGGCTGCTACCTGGATTCCACCTTTGTAAGGCTGGCAAACAGGATTCCACCTTTGACCAGTCTATTCTACGCAACCTGTTTTCAGCTTAACTTCCCAACATCCTTCCACCAACCTGTTCAGGGTTCAGGATGCCCTCCTAACCAAATTTCCACCCCTGTTGTTGTGCCTGTTGCACATCTTTGGGTGCATTTGGTGCTTTGCTCGGGCATCCTCAGCTCGGTACTCACCCATATGTGAGGACTACCATCCTACTTGTCCTGTGAGAAAGCAGAATTGCTTACCTGTAACAGGTGTTCTCTCAAGACAGCAGGATGTTAGTCCTCAGGAAACCCACCCGTCACCCTGCGGAGTTGGGTTCGTTTACTTTTTCTTATTTTATTTTTCACAAGTACTTTTACTATAACATGAGACTGAAGGGGGACCCCTGCTGGATGCAGGGTCAGTGCATTGCTGAGCATGCCCAGTAGGTGCCAGTCAAAGTTCTAGAAACTTTGACAAAAGTGTTCCGTGATTGGGCTCCATCCTGATGATGTCACCCATATATGAGGACTAACATCCTGCTGTCTTGTGAGAACAGGTACAGGTAAGCAACTCTGCTTTCTGCATCAACACGTATACCACTCATGGTGCCATCGCTGCAAATCACACCCATAGTGCTGTCTGTGCAAGAGCAGCACCATTAATGTAAGCACTCCGTATGGTGTTGTTGAAGTCAGTCACTGCGCTGTCAGTCAGTCATGGCGCTGTCAAAGCAAGTGCTACCCAGGGCATCAGTGATGCTTGTACCACTCATGATGCCATCAACGCAAGCCCCAGTTATGCGTCAGCAAAGCTTATGTTACCTTCAAAGCTTAATGCCACTCATGGCACTGTTGAAACTTGTGCTGCTCCAAGTTTCATTGAAGCTTGTGCCACTACGGCGCCATCAAAGCTTGCCCTGCTCATGGTACCATCAACACAAAAGTTTCAAGAGAGAGTCATTGCAGAAATCTCCAGAGTTCTTGACAGTGTTCATATAAAAGATGGCGTTTCTCTCCCTTTTCATTTCAATCACTGCACCCTATAGGCTGGAGACCTGTATACTAGGAGTGCATCAAAGATGGATGTCCCTAGAGGCCTGGTATGGGCACATTGGTTAATCTATTTTGGGTTATAAAAGGAATATCCCCTCTATAGCCACAAGCTGAACTTGTTCCAGTGAAAGATGTTTTTTTTTACTTCCGCAAGGGGGTGTACCATACTCTCATGGCCTTGACTGTGAAAGTCAGTCCAACCAAATTTCAGTGTAAAACATGGAGTATGGTGACCTTGTTTCCCTTCAAGATCTTTACCCTTAAAGGCACTGAGGTCTTTACCCTGATCTCCATTTGCTTCAAATTAGAAAGTGAGTAAAAAATAGACTTCAAATGTAGAGTACAGAAATCCTCAGAGTTTGAGAATCTGCTCGTAAAAGAGCAAAGCAAATACTCCACCAGGGATCCCAAGTTACTGAACAATTTCAGTAAAATGGTTTCTCACAGGAAAGCAGGATGGTAGTCCTCACATATGGGTGACATCATCAGGATGGAGCCCAATCACGGAAAACGTCTGTCAAAGTTTCCAGAACTTTGACTGGCCCCTACTGGGCATGCCCAGCATGGCACTAACCCTGCTGCCAGCAGGGGTCCCCCTTCAGTCTTCTTTTTTCCGCGCAGCAGCAGCCTCGCGGTTTAGGAGCTCTGAAGAGATTCCTGACAGGAATTTTCCTCACGGAGTTAATTAAAATTAAATTGCCCCACAGGGGTCCCTCCTCTAACTTTTCTCAGGCCACGGTACTCCGGTAAGTTTTTCACCGTTTTTCGTCGATTACCGTCGAGTTTGGCCCTCGCAGCCTACAGGCCGTCGACCGTACCGCGGCTCGATTTTTCTATGGCCATGGCGTCGGGGTTTCGTCTGTGCCCGGACTGTACTCGCACCATGTCTATTACAGACCCTCATGGAGTCTTTGTAATGTGTTTAGGCCGTGAGCATGATTTATTTATTTTATTGTGCCCTTATGACACCAAAAGGGCCCTTATGACACCAAAAGGTCGCAAAGCCAGAGTGGAGAAGATGGGACTCCTCTTCCGTGCTCACACCCCGACGCCGTCCATCGCATCGACGTCATCAGAACCAGCACAGTTGAAGTCGCACCAGCATCGACAACCGTCCGGTGACCGCCCGCCATCGACGTCTTCACGGCCATCGACTCCCTTTCTCCCCCTCAAGATCGAGGGGATCGTAGGGAGAAACATCGCCTTCGGCATCGTAAGTCTCGGACCGTCAAGGGAGCGAAATCATCGAACTCGCCACCGTCCAAGCCACCATCGAAGAAGCCCCGTCCAGGAACAGCACCGACCACTCCTGCGACCGGGACATCGAGGCCACCCTCACCCAATTGGGGTTTGGGAATCGTGATTCCGCCTGTCAAGGTGGTCCCTCCGACTGTGCCTCAGCCTCCCTCTTCCATCACGGAGCCGTGGCTGATTGCCCCAGGTCTCCGGGAAGAACTGGTCCAGGAGGCCATCGACAAGGCGATGCAATGACTCCAGGTTCCTCCGGCACTGGCACCGAGAGTGGAACCGGTCACCGACCCGATTCCAGCAGCGCTGGCACTGCTGCTGTCCCGGATGGAGGCGCTCATGACTGCCCTTCCACCAGTGATTCCCGGGTCTCCGATGGCTCTGGTGTGCTCCCCGATGACAGCTTCATCGGGAGGAGAAACACCGTTCCGCATTCCTCCTTCGGGGGTATTGCCTCAGCCATCGATGCCATGTCGTCCCTCGCCACCGATTCATTCATCGGGGGCGATACGCACAACGGCGACATCAATGCCTTCAATGCCGGCACCGATACCCCCCAGGGTGTCCACGGTGCCCCTGGTGATTCCTTCGATTTTCTCGGAGCCTCAGCCGGGCCTTTCGGGTATCCAACCCCCTTCTCGTCCTACAGGTCAGCCTGCTGATCCTTATGACACCTGGGGTGATGATACTTCCACAGACACCGATGACTTACCTTCACCTCCCTCTCCTACTGAAAGTAGAAAGCGTTCTCCTCCAGAGGACCTCTCTTTCATTAATTTTGTGAAGGAAATGTCAGAATTGGTCCCTTTTCAGCTTCAGATGGAGCAAGATGATAGGCACCAGATGATGGAGCTTCTTCAGTTCCTGGATGCTCCTAAAGTTATCACTTCTATTCCCATTCATCAAGTTCTTCTTGACCTCCTCAAAAAGAACTGGGAAAACCCTGGATCCATTGCCCCAGTACAGAGAAAGGCTGACACTACCTATCTAGTACAGTCAGCCCCTGGCTTTCAAAAATCTCAGCTCGACCACCACTCACTTGTGGTAGAATCAGCTCAAAAGAAAGCAAAAAGGACGAAGCCTCACTCCTCTACCCCTCCTGTCAAGGAACACAGGTTCCTAGACAATATTGGTCGACAAGTGTTCCAAGGGACCATGCTCATCTCCAGAATTGCTTCTTACCAGCTGTACATGACCCAATACAACAGGGTCATTTTCAAGCAAATACAGGACTTCTCTGAAACCCTGCCTGACCAATTCCAAGAACATCTTCAAATCCTTGTCAACAAGGGGTTTGAGGCAGGAAAGCATGAGATAAGAACAGCTTACGATATTTTCGACACCTCCACTAGAGTGTCTGCAACTGCCATTTCGGGCAAAACGCTGGGCCTGGCTCAAGTCTTCTGACCTTCGCCCAGAAGTACAAGACAGGCTCTCTGACCTGCCCTGTATAGGAGATAATCTGTTTGGTGAACAGATTCAGCAAATAGTGGCTGAATTAAAAGACCATCATGAGACCCTCAAACAGCTCTCATCGATAACTTCTGACTTCCCTTCTAAACAGCCCTTCAAGAAGGACTTTAAGAAGTCATTCTTCCGCCCAAGGAAGTACTATCCTCCACCAACAAGGTCCCGAGTTACGAGGCCTTATCAAAAATCTCAGCCTCGCCAGCCCCGGAAGCAAAAGCCACAAGCAGCTCCCCAGCCGGGGCCTGCTTCAGGTTTTTGACTTTCCCTTGGAGAGCAGCAGCCTGATTCCTCTTCCAGGCATTCCAGTGGGAGGTCAATTGTGCCACTTTTACGGCATGTGGCAATCAATCACTACCGACCAATGGGTGCTAACAATCATTGCTCAGGGTTACCACCTGAACTTTCTTGCTCTTCCACTGGAATCACCACCTCTACAAGTGTGGAGAGTAACCGACCTCTCTGTCCTTCTGGAGCAGGAGGTTTCCCTTCTTCTCCAATAAAGGGCAATAGAACCCATTCCTCTTTCACAAAAAGGCCTAGGTTTCTATTCCCGGTACTTTTTGATCCCCAAAAAATCCAGGGGGCTTCGTCCAATTCTGGACCTACATGCCCTCAACAAGTACCTTCACCGGGAAAAGTTCAAGATGGTAACCTTGGGCTCGCTTCTACCTCTTCTACAAAGAGGAGACTGGCTCTGCTCTCTGGACCTCCAGGACACATACACCCACATTGCGATAGCTCCAGCTCATCGCAAGTACCTCAGATTTTTAGTAGGCCCAAGGCACTATCAATATCGGGTGCTTCCATTCGGCCTAGCATCGGCACCACGAGTCTTTACCAAATGTCTCGTAGTTGTCGCAGCCTTTCTCAGGAAAGAAGGTGTTCACGTCTACCCCTGTCTAGACGACTGGTTAATCAGGGCCCCAACTCAGCAAGCTGCTCGATCATCCCTGGATTTGACCCTACACACTCTAATTTCTCTAGGATTTCTCGTCAATTACGAGAAATCCTATTTAGTCCCATCTCAAACCTTGTCGTTCATTGGGGCAGACTTGGACACCTTACAGGCAAAAGCCTTTCTACCTCAACAACGAGTGCAAACCCTCATGTCCCTCACTCACCAGTTGCAGGGTCAGTATACAGCAACAGCTTGGCAATTCCCTGTCCTTCTCGGACACATGGTGTCCTCAGTCCATCTCACACCAATGGCCCGCCTGGCCATGAGAGTCATGCATTGGACTCTGAGATCACAATGGATTCAAGCGACTCAGCCTCTGTCAACCAATGTCCACATCACCGACACACTCCGTCTGTCTCTCGCCTGGTGGAAAGATCAGAACAATCTCTTCCAGGGACTGCCCTTTCAAGTGCCAGATCCTCAACTCATTCTCACCACCGACGCTTCCAACCTCGGATGGGGAGCTCATGAGAACGATCTACAGTCACAAGGATTTTGGTCTCCAGAGGAAGCCAAACACCAGATAAATTTCCTGCAGCTTCGAGCAATGCGATATGCTCTCAGAGCTTTTCAGGATTGCCTATCAAATCATGTCATCCTGATTCAGACGGACAACCAGGTGGCCATGAGGTACATCAACAAGCAGGGAGGCACAGGCTCCTTCCTTTTGTCTCAGGAAGCTGCACAGATTTGGGCGGAAGCACTCTCCCACTCGATGTACCTCAGGGCCACCTATTTGCCGGCAGACAAACCGAGTCGTGTCTTCCAACCGCACGAGTGGTCTCTCAATCCCTCGGTAGCGACCTCTCTCTTCCAGCAATGGGGTCATCCCCAAATAGACCTCTTTGTGTCCCCTCAGAACCACAAAGTGGACAATTACTGCTCCCTCATTCGGACCGAGCGCTCTCAGCCCAGAGATGCATCCTCCCTCTCGTGGGCAACCGGTCTGCTTTATGCATTCCCTCCACTTCCTCTTCTCTCGAAGACTCTCATGAAGCTCCATCAGGACAAGGGAACCATGATCCTGATAGCACCTCACTGGCCACGCCAAGTGTGGTTTCCCATACTCCAGGATCTCTCCATCCGCAGGCACATTCCCTTGGGAACAGACCCGCATCTGATCACTCAGAACGACGGATGTCTACGCCATCCCAGTCTTCAGACCTTGTCCCTGACGGCATGGATGTTGAAAGGTTAATCCTTCAACCACTTAACCTTTCAGATTCAGCTTCTCATGTCCTGATTGCTTCACGGAAGTCTTCCACAAGAAAGTCTTATTCCTATAAATGGAAAAGGTACACATCATGGTGCACTTTGCAGTCCCTTGATCCCTTTTCCTGTCCAATCCCAAGGTTTTTGGACTATCTCTGGCATTTATCGGAATCAGGTCTAAAGACCTCGTCCATCAGAATGCTTGTCAGTGCGGTAGCCGCCTTCCATAAAGGTGTCGGGGATGTCCCTATATCGGTACAACCCTCGTAACACGTTTTCTTAAAGGTTTGCTCCATATCAAGCCACCTTTACGTCCTCCGGCCCCTTCTTGGGACCTTAATCTGGTTCTCGGGCGGCTCATGAAACCACCATTCGAACCTCTTCACTCCTGTGACCTAAAATATCTCACATGGAAAGTGATTTTCCTTTTGGCTATCACATCAGCTCGCAGGGTTAGTGAGTTACAGGCCCTAGTTAACTATCCGCTTTACACTAAACTCCTGCAGGACCGGGCGGTACTCCGCACTCACCCTAAGTTTTTGCCTAAGGTAGTTTCGGAGTTTCACATTAATCAATCCATCATACTACCTATCTTCTTTCCCAGGCCCCACTCCAACCCAGGGGAACAGGCTCTGCATACCCTTGACTGTAAACGGGCTCTAGCGTTCTACCTAGACCATACAGTTGCCCACAGGAAGAGCACTCAGTTATTCGTCTCTTTCCATCCCAATAAATTAGGGCAACCTGTGGGTAAGCAGACTCTCTCCTCCTGGTTGGCGGACTGCATATCTTTTTGCTATCAGCAAGCAGGCATTCTTTTTCAAGACCGTGTTAAAGCACACTCTGTGAGGGCCATGGCGACTTCAGTAGCACACCTACGATCGGTGCCACTTCCTGACATTTGCAGGGCTGCCACCTGGAGTTCTCTCCACACTTTCGCAGCCCACTATTGCTTGGACAAAGCCGGAAGACAGGATTCCATCTTCGGTCAATCTGTCCTGCGTAACCTATTTCCAACGTGACGTACCCTTCCGCCTGCCCGGTGGGATTCAGGATGCCCTTTACCAAATTCCCCCCAGTTGTTGTGCCTGTTGCACACCGTTGGGTACATTTGGTGCATGTTCGGACATCCTCAGCTCGGTACTTGCCCATATGTGAGGACTACCATCCTGCTTGTCCAGTGAGAAAGCAAATGTTGCTTACCTGTAACAGGTGTTCTCACAGGACAGCAGGATGTTAGTCCTCACGAAACCGCCCGCCGCCCCGCGGTGTTGGGTTCGTAACGTTTTCTTGATTTATTTTTTCGGCACTGCCTGTAGCTATCAAATAAGACTGAAGGGGGTCCCCTGCTGGCTGCAGGGTTAGTGCCATGCTGGGCATGCCCAGTAGGGGCCAGTCAAAGTTCTGGAAACTTTGACAGAAGTTTTCTGTGATTGGGCTCCATCCTGATGATGTCACCCATATGTGAGGACTAGCATCCTGCTGCCTGTGAGAACACCTGTTACAGGTAAGCAACATTTGCTTTATCAAGGTTGCCTCCACAGCCTCCAAACAGCATTTTTCAGTGCTATAAATAAAAAAAAAAAAGAAGAATATTTTCTTCAGAAAATGGCTATGTTTGTTACTGCTGCCTTGGTCCAAACCACAACCAGGCCAACTGTTATCATTGTGGCTTGATGTTCCCACGTTCTCAAAAATGGAGGACCTGGAAAATGGAGGAACTGTGCAAATCTCTGAGATGCTGCATTCTATCCTCTTCCCAGAATGTTGCATCATCTGCCTCTCCCCTATGGAGTTGAGCAGGAGCTCCTTCAAAATATCTTCCCTTTTGGCAAATGAAGCTGAGTTATCAGGGTCAACCAAAGACAAAAGCAATATTCTATGGAATCACCCGGGCTGAAAAAACACCAAGTCTTGGCACTGTTGATGCAGCTGATGCATTACTCTCCGGCATATCAGTCCCTGACGGATGGTATATCAGCCCCATTGACGCTTAAGTCCTCGACACATCAAGCCCTAAACCACTTGATACATTGAGCCTTGACACCATTATCGCTTGAAGCATCTGAACAGGCTTCTCCTTCCTCGCTACATCATCCCACAGTGCTTTCAATGCAACTATTTGCAAACCTATCGTGAACTTTCTTAGTGTCATGGGTCAGGCAGGCTCAGTGTATCCTGCACCACGGACCTCGGGTCCCACCTTCATCAGCTACCAGGAGGATTCTTGCACTACTCTTCAGTGAGTACCTCTGTTTCAGCTCTCCATTTCCACCCACCAGATTTGGCTTATCCCACTCTGCGGAACACTACCAACGTTGTAAATCCGGGTGAGACTTCTACATCTGAGACTGTCTGAGCATATTGGCATCTTGCTGGACTTCAATGCCATTCCTTCCTGCACAATTACCATCTATCTACAGCAGTACAATAAAGCTTTTCATCTCCAGTGTCTGCTTTCTGAGTCTAGCCTATCACTTTGGTTCCCCACGGGGCCCCTCTCCTGGGAGGAATCATCACCACTGCGACTAAGAGTCTACACTATGCCACAAACCCAACACTAACCTCTCTCCCTATATTTACCGGGTTCGATTTATAGCCGTTGGCTATGATGTAGGAAAGAGGGTTTTGGTAAAGTAGGGAGATATATGTCAGAATACCCCCCTGAAAGCCAAATCTTTGCAGGACAGAAAATAAATAGGGCCAAGCGACTCTGTCAAAAGCCTTTTTCGAGTTGAAACCTATGGCTAATGCCGAGGTCTAGCTGAGCTGTTTTGGCAGATCCGCAAGGCTGTGAGTAATGTAATTATATATGAACTTGCTGCCCTGCCTTTAACAAAACCTTTCTGGTGGTTAGAGATAAGCATAGCTAATATAGTACTGATACTGTTTACCAGGGCTTTGGCTAATATTTTACAGTTGCAGTTTAGCAATGAGATGGGGTGGTAGGAAGAAGGGCTTTGAGGATCTTTTCCAGGTTTAGCTAATATGGTAATATGTGCCGTATTGAACCCTGGTGGGAAGGAGCCAATGCTTGTGCACTGATTTAAAAAGAAAAAAAAAAAAATCTGCCATATGGACTATATGAAATTTGAGTATTTTGTAAAAGTCATACGATAAACTGTCGGATCCTGGGGATTTTCCTGATTTACTTTCAGAGATAACTTTAAGGACTTCAAACATCCGAAGAGGGTTATTTAGAAAGGTTAGTTGGACCTCTGAAGGTTTAGGTAGTGGCAAGTCTTTAAAGAACTCCTCCTCCCTCGACCGTCACTGTGTGTCGTTGGTGTATAAGGAATCGTAAAACTGTTTGAATACTTACAAATCTCCTCCTTGGAGGATACTACTTTACCGGAGGTTGCCTTCATATGTTCAATAATAGTTTTTCCCCGTGCTACCCTCACTGTCAGGTCGATACTGTAACGTGCGGTTGAATATTTCCCATCTGTAACGTGCTGTGAGCGCACAATTCGGACGCGTAAGGCAATCCAGTGATACAGTCTCCAGTTTCACGCGTCCTTATCGCTTCTTAAAACAGACGCATAACCCTTTCCGCATGCAGCATGTATATGATATGTAAATGAACGAATTAGCTGTATAATGAAGGAATTAGCTATTCCCCTCCGATACTGTGACACGCGCTCAGATTATCTCCTTTGTAACCCGCTATTTTGCCGCGTCCTTAACCTGTTAGTTTACCGCCTACCCTCTACTTGGTGTTAGTGTGGTGTTCGAAAATTAAAACGGGAATAAAGTGTAAAAAATGGGAGTAAAACCAAAGGGAGTAAAGTGTAAAAAACCATGGATAACATTGCAGCGTAAGTTGTTTATATATATGTATAAATACCTGTCACTTTCCTGTCACTTTTCGAATCCCCCAGGCGTGCGGTCATCGAGGCGGCGGCGGGAGCTGGTGGTCGGATGGGCACCCGTTCATCCAGGCGGGACGGCGGTGGGAGCCGGCGGGCGGGTGGGCGCGCGTTGGATCCAAGCGGCGGCGGGAGCCGGCAGGCGGGTGGGCGCGTGTTCGATCCAGGCCGTGGCCGGGCATTCATCCAGGCAGAGGGAGCCGGCGGCGAAAGCGGCCTCCGGAGGCCGCCTTCGCCGCCGGCTCCCTCTGCCTGGATGAATGCACGGCCCCCGCCGGACGTGAATGAATGCCCGTGCGATTTTGGCACTCAAGGCGTGACTTCACGACATGTGACTGCCTTGAGCGCCGAAATCGCACGGGCATTCATTCACGGCCGGCGGGCGCCGTGCATTCATCCAGGCAGAGGAGCCGGCGGCGAAAGCGCGGCCGCCGGCTCCCTCTGCCTGGATGACGTCACGACGCTTGACGTCACGGCATGTGACTGCCTTGAGCGCCGAAATCGCACGGGCATTTATTCACTGCCGGCGGGGGCCGTGCATTCATCCAGGCAGAGGGAGCCGGCGGCGAAAGCGGCCTCCGGAGGCCGCTTTCGCCGCCGGCTCCCTCTGCCTGGATGAATGCACGCCCACCCGGCCGCCGCCTCCCTCTGCCTGGATGAATGCACGCCCACCCGGCCGCCGCCTGGATCCAACGAGCGCTCACCCGCCCGCTGGCTCCCACCGCCGCCTGGATGAACGGGCGCCCATCCGCCCACCGGCTCCCACCGCCTCGATGACCGCACGCCTGGGGGATTCGGAAAGTGACAGGTATTTATACATATATATAAACAACTTACGCTGCAATGTTAATATTAATTTTCGCCCTGCGCCTTGCTTCGGGAGGGGGGGGGGAACCATCCACTTCCTGGTGCCTGTCATTTCAAATGTCATTTGAAATGACATTTGAAATGACAGGTACCAGCGTACCCAGGATACTGTATAGGCGCTGTATTAGCGCCTATACAGTAAAATGGGTTGCGCGGGCCTAACGCTTCGCAGCCGCGGCATGCATTTGCATGCAATTAGAAGAGAGTATCGAGCGGTAGGTGAAGAGAACTGTGCGTGCGGGGAACGAGGGTGCACCCGGCACTGCCGCACTGTTTCTACTGCGGCCTTAGAGTATCGATCTGTGTGTTGGCAAGATGCTTCCCTGCCTTGTTACCGTATCTGAATAAATTGTGCTCAGACACTTATAGGATGTGTTGGGCCCTACGATGAAGGAGTGTATTGAGACTTTCTAATGCCGATGTAAAAACATACTTATTTTCCTAGGTGGGAGACTTTATTAGGTTGTCCTTGGCCTTGCTTAAGTTTGATTGTAGTTAAAGAATGGAGTTATTGAGAAGTTTTTTCCTCTTTACCTACAAAGGCTATAATTTCGCATCACATAACTGCTTTTCCCGTCTCCCATCTCCCATAGGAGTTGAGGATCGGAGGCGTGCTGCTGATTATGAAACATAAATTCTTCCCACTTATTTTTCAAAAAGGTTTGGATTTCTGGGTCTGAGCTCAGAAAGCTTGGAAATCTCCAGAAGGTGTTGGTCCTGTCTCTAAACCCAGAGCAGTTAGCTTGACCCAGATGGGAGAGTGATCTGAAACAACCTGTTGTCCAATTTCTGCTTGGGAGATAATCGGGAAACTTTGTTGGGAGACTAAAATGTAATCAATTCGAGAAAGCGAGGCATGGGCCCTATAAACATGGGTAAAATCTTTTTCACCTGGGTGAAGGACTCTCCATGCATCAATTAATCCCAACTGTTGGCATAGGAAAGTCTGTCCTTTCTGCTTGAGTGTTTTTCCCCTTTCCGTGGGTGGGCATTTGTCAATGGAGGGATCAGCGGCCCAATTGAAATCCCCATCAGAAATAAATTCCCTTGGGAATTTAGTACCAACAAGTTAGAGCTGGGAGAAAAAGGTTGGGAGTATTTGTTGGGGGCATAAATGTTGCATATAGAAAGTTCCCTTTCATTTAATAATCCCTTGATGAAAATGTACCAGTCTTCTTTATCAGGCAAGATCTGAAGTATTTTAAAATTTAGTTTTTTATGCAGTAGGATAGTCACCCCAGCCTTTTTATCCTTGGCCACCGAGGAATAGCAAGTTCCCACCCAATTGCTACGCAGCTTAGCACTTTCTGCCACTGATAAGTGTGTTTCTTGGAGACAAGCTATGGAGGCCCCACATCTCTTCAGATGTTGCAATACTTTTTTCCTTTTTATGGGAGATCCCAACCTATTTACATTCTAGGAAAAAAATGTGTTTTATCCATACCTAATGGATATGAGTAAATGTTTGTGTTTAAGCTCCGTAATGCTATAATTCAGTGGAGACCCCAGCTGGCCTCCCTGTTTTGGCGGTGTCTCCTTAGTGGAGACTTTGTCTAGTGATATCGTTATGTAATGCATATGATTTGTGAAGCTGCAGTACAGCAATATTGTCAACCAGCAAAGACACAAGTATACAGAGACTGGGTACCTTCTGATTAATATACAGAATATACAAACACTGGTAACTGAAACACCCTTCCCAAAAAGCCCTCCCCTCCTCGTAAATCCCTCCCAACAAATATGTTCCCCATAACTCGTAGGGGAATGGAGTTGTGTGAATACTGTGATTGGGCACCACACCCCACCTGATAAGAGTGTTATACTAAATGTATTAACACTGATTCCATCATTTTGATCATCAGCTAGTACTTAAACCAAGCAGTTCAGGCCGACCTTATTTGTATTAAAAAAAAATTAACATAGATATGTAGTCCGTCCACTCATTGAGAGTCAAACACAGCCAAAAGTCTTATAGGATGGATCATTTCTTTCCCCATGCAACTGTAAGTTCCATAAACTCACAATGTAACAAAAATAATAATAGCATGAGAGATAAAAAAAAAAAAAGAAGGGGAGTCACGTGATGTGGTGAACGGGATCGGACGTTTCTGAACCCGCTCCGGTCGACCAGGCTCCCCTTCTCCTCCACTAGCTGGTCAAACCCGTTTTAACGCCGCCTCTTCGAACTGAAACGCTCAGCTTATGTCGATTACCTCCTTCATGTCCAAGTCGCCCTCGCCCATGCCTCCCAAATTGGCGAAACGCGAGAAAGACAAAAGCAAGGGGCCAGATCCCAAGATGGCGCCCGCGGCGGTGGAAAAGGTGCCGGACGGAAATTTGCAGGTTACTGCATCGCCATCCCTCACTGTAACCGAAATCAAAGATGCGGTTTTAGCAGCTTTGGACTGCAAACTTACCGGAATATCGGACCAAATCGGGGCTCTCCGAGAAGTACTTACTGACTTTGCTCCGCGGCTCAATCATGTGGAGGAACGGACGTCCGCGATGGAGGATGACATTACAGCACTACAGGGGAAAGTGAGTACCCTTGATCAATTGCTCCAGGAACAGATTGCAAAGACTGACGATCTCGAGAACCAGGCTCGCAGGTCCAATATCAGGTGCCTGGGTGTCCCTGAAACGGTGGAAGAAACTTCGGCCCTCCCTTCTAAAATGGCTGCCAGAGGCTTTAGGCCTACCGGAGTTGGAAGGGGTGCTGGACATTGAGCGGGCACATCGCGTGGGAGCCAGGGGCTCAGATCCGTCGCGACCCAGAGTGGTCATTATGAAAATCTTTAACTTTCACCACAAGCAATTGATAATGCAAGCTGCGAGGAAATGCGGTACACTACAGTTTCAGGGCGCAAACGTCCGTTTAGCGCCAGATTACTCAGCGCGAGTGGCAGCCCAGCGTAGGGCGTTTGCTCCAGTGTGTAGCAAGATAATTGAGAAAAATCTGCGTTTCACAATGCAATTCCCAGCCAAGCTACGTATCAACCACGAAGGGAAATGGCGTACATATGCAACCGTCGAGGAAGCAGCGAAATTTCTTGATACTTTGAATACCGGTTCATGAGCAGCAGCCTCACACAGAGGTGTTACTACCATATGGAGGCGGAGGGAGAGTCCTGGGACGCCGAGCACTCATGTTTGACTCCACTACCCTGACCTATGTGTCTGGGAGGGTATTTTGTTGTTGGGGATAAAGGGGAGGGGGTGGGGGGTAGGGCACTGGTATCATTTGTTATGTGTATGTTTTTGAATCATCTCTTTCTTTTTTCTCTATGGTATGTTGGTGTGAGGGCTTTTTTGATTAGGCGAGTCCTAAGACAGGTTTGGGAGGGTGAGTTAGGCTGGGAGCTTGCCCTTCTGCTCATTAGCATGATATCATGGTTTACGGGTCAAGCTGGCAGTGATGGGTAGTAAGTGCAGGATAATTTCCTGGAACGTGGACGGCTTGGGCACCCCTATTAAGAGGAAGAAAGTTTTCCAGCACTTGAAGCGGTTAAAGGTGGGGATAGCCTGTCTTCAGGAAACCCACTTAACTGTGACAGAAAGTAAGAAACTCTGCAGGGAATGGGCCGCTGCCTGCTATTTCTCTGAAGCGAAAGGGAAAAAAGGTGGTGTGGCACTACTAGTAAACAAGAATGTGCCCTTTACCCTTGTTAGGGAAATGAAAGACCCTGATGGTCGGTTCCTAATTGTTATCGGCACCTTAGCGGGTAAAATGGTAACCATTGGTACTCTGTATGCCCCGAATGTGCCAGATCCCCTATTTGTTACCAAGGTGGTCAATTTGTTATTAGCTAACGCACAGGGTGATATCCTTCTCACTGGTGACTTTAACAGTGTATTTCAAGCTGAACTGGACAAATCCAATATCCCAAAAAGTTTTAAACAAACAACAGACTCCGGGGTTCGTCAGTTTTCCACACGACTAGGCCTCTTGGATGTTTGGCGTCTGCTCCATCCCGGGGACAGAGAGTACACTCACGTCTCCAGGGCGCACGCTACCATGTCCAGAATAGATTACATACTGCTTCCTAGATCTGTGTTTGACAAGGTGGATAAAGCAAATATTGAGTCTATTGTGATTGCAGATCATGCCCCGGTCTGGGTTGACCTTTGGTTATCTACTATTAAGGGGGGACAAAAGACATGGCGCTTCCCTGGGTCCTTGCATACCGATAAGGAGTTCCACACTTACTTGCACAGGAAGTGGGAGGATTTTGCGCAGGCGAATGAGCAGCATAGGAGCAATCCCGCACTGTTTTGGGAAACGAGCAAGGCAGTTCTCAGAGGGGAAGTGATAGCCTATTCTATTGCACAGCGGAAAAAGCTAAATGCCCGTATTTTGCAATTAGACTCGCAACTCCAAGCAGCACAGCGCTTATTAGCGCAATCCCCTTCTCAGTCCCATAAAGAGGCATATAAAGCGTGCCTTCTTGCCCTAAACTCTCATCTTCATCTCCGGGCACAGAAATCGTTAAAGGCCTCTGACCAATTTTTCTTTCACTATGGGAATAAATACAGTAAATTACTGGCTCGGATGGTGGCTATAAAAAGGAGGAAGACTTTTATAGGGGGTCTCAAGAACCACCTGGGCCACTCGGTCACTTCTTGAAAGGATATCTGTACTGTTCTGTGTAAGTTTTATGAAAATTTATATACGGAAGACAGAAAGGGGGGCAAGGCGGAGGAAGAGGCGTTTTTCCAGGGTCTCCTGCTGCCTCAGGTCCCTGCGGATAAATGGGAATTTCTTAGTAGGCCCATTACTGCCGGCGAGGTCAGGGGGGTTATTCAGGCTGGGAAGAACCACAAAGCTCCGGGGCCTGATGGGTTCACCATAGAATATTACAAAATTCTCAGCTCCTCACTGGTGGACCCTCTAGCGGCTTTCTACAATCAGGCCTGCGAAACGAATAGTTTCCCCCCGCAATTCAATACGGGGTATATTACTATTCTCCCTAAACCGGGGAAAGACGCTACTTTAGCGTCCTCATATCGCCCCATATCTCTCTTGAATTGCGACTTGAAATTGTATGCTAGGATTCTGGCATTGCGAATGAACTCCGTTTTGCCCTCTATCATCTCCCCTTACCAGGCGGGTTTTGTTGGAGGTAGAAATGCGGGCGGCCATGTCATCAGGTTGCTCTCTGCCATAGAAACGTCACACTATTATAATATTGAATCAATGGCAGTGGGGTTCGACTCAGAAAAGGCCTTTGACAGGGTCTCCTGGGAATATATGTTTTCAGTCCTTCGACGCTTTGGGTTCCCTAACCAGCTGATACAAGCGATCTCAATTTTATATAAGACGCCACTGTCTCACATTGTGGCGAATGATACCATCTCAGAAGCGTTCTGTATTGCACATGGGGTGCGGCAGGGGTGCCCATTGTCCCCTATATTATACATTCTGACCTTGGATCCACTACTAAGGAAATTGGCAGAATCCCCTCTTATTCAAGGTCTTCATTACAAGCATGGGTTGTTTAAAGTGGCGGCTTTTGCCGACGACATGTTGGTTTTCCTGTGCAATCCTGCTGTCTTGCTTCCCCATGTTTTACACTTCCAAGCCATGTTTGGGGAATTTGCTGGGTTAAAAATTAATGTGGAAAAATCTGAGGCTTTGGATATATTGGGGACCTTAAAATCCACCTGGGATGGTGCGTTTCCCTTAAAGTGGGTAACTGCTTCTTTAAAGTATTTGGGCATCCACGTCCCTGCTTCCCCTAGTCAGTTGATTGGGTTAAATGTTATTCCCATGAAGCAGAAAATGCTTAAAAATCTTCTGGTCTGGCGGGATTTGCCACTGTCCCTTTCAGGGAAACTCCTGTTAGTAAAAATGATGGAAATCTCGAAATGGTTGTACCTTTTTCATATGCTACCGGTTTGGCTTCGGAAACAGGACGTTAAAGACATCAATAAGGGGTTACAGCAATATCTCTGGAATGGCAAGAAGGCCCGTATACCTCTTAAAATGTTAATGTTACCTAAAGGTCAGGGGGGACTCAACTGTCCGGACATAGAACGCTATAATCACGCATGTTTGGCCCGCCATCTCCGAGACTGGGTATGTCATTCGACTCTGTACTCTCCAACAGACCATTACACGGCTTGGTTGTCGCCACATGCCCCGGGTGCCACTCTGCACCTATCAGACTCTTTACTTCCCAAATTAATAAGTGGCAGTGTGGTGGTACGACCTATGCGCCAGATGTGGCAATCACAATGTAAGCAGCTCAAGGTGCCTCAGGGATCATCATCTTGTTTACCTATAAGGGGATATAAATTATTTCCACCTGGCATGACGCAACTGATATTTCAGACGTGGACATCTAAAGGACTGCACAGTCTGCTGCAATTGCTTACGCAGGGGACCGGTCAATCTCAGATCTGCAGTTTCCAGGATTTAATGGATAAGTTTGCTGTTCCAAAAACTGACTTTTACGGCTATTTACAGCTTAGACATTTTCTGTTGGAGGAGCAGAGGGCGAATCCGGCTTTCGCACATGGATACAAAGTGTGGGACTTTCTACTGGGGGAAGATGGGAAACGCCAGTCAGCTTCACAATATTACATGGCTCTGATGACGTTGTCTCCAATACAGCACTTGGACAGGGTCGTAGCGAAGTGGAATAAGAGCTTACCCCAGGATATATCTCCTAACGATTTGCAGGACTGTTTTCTCTCTATACCTCGACTGGTGGCCAATGTTACTCTTCGTATTCAGACTTACAAGTTTTTGCATCAAGCCTTTTACTCTCAATGTCAAGCTTATTATATGGGACTCACCAAGGACAGGCAATGTACTAGGTGTACTGTTGGGCACCCAGATTTATACCACTGCTTTTGGATCTGCCCCACGGTGCAGGTCTTTTGGACATCTTTGCAGCGGCTGGTTCGTTCCATGTGGGGAATTCCTCTTCCTTTGGACCCCCTCCTTTGGTTGTTCGGGTTTTCCAGAAAAACAGACTCAATATTTACCAGCAGCCAACAATGTTTTTTCCGGAAGATCATCCTCATTGCCCGGGATGCGATTCTGGCTCAATGGCTACAACCAATACCGGTTTATAATAAGGAGTGGACGGCCAGATTTAATAAACTAATGCATATGGAACTGCTGATGGCAAAATCTATTTCTCAAGCAAAATATACGAAAGTGCGCCTTCTATGGCAGGCATATATTGCTCTTCTGCCAGCAGAGGACTCTGGAGTACTACCATGATAGGGTCAAGCATCATCTGGCTTCCATCCTGTCTGAGCTTTCTTTACTTGGCATACCTAACTGATCTGGGAGCCTTGTTACATCAACACGTTCATTACTTATGACTTTTCGTTTTTTCTATCTGATACCAGTGCAGAGTGGGTGGGGGAAAAGTGGGATACTGTGTCTTAGTGTAATATGAAAAAATGGTTAACAGCTGGTTGTACCGTGTAACATGTGCTACGGGGGATTGGTATCGTTGAGCATATGGTTGACCCCCTTATTTGGAAATTTAATGCGGTGATATGTCTCAGCCGATGTCCACCCGTGTTGTTCTTGTTGTTTATTTACTGACTGTTCCAATAAAGATATTTACACAAAAAAAAAAAAAAGAAAAGAAGTAAAGGGAAACCTTACATAGTTAAATAATTAAATATCGCTCTATCATCTCTTATTTCTCCAAATTGCACGGGCGGTAGTCTCCAACTAGGTGTCTGTCCTTGCCATCTTGAGAGGGGTTCGCCTCTAGTATACTTTTGTTAAGTCACCACTCGGTAATGAAAAGCAAAAATAGAAAGCATAAATAAAAAAGAAAGAATTTAGCGTGGCAATAGCTCAAGTTCTTGGCCCTCCTTAGCGTTCAAGAGTGAGGAGAAAATAACATAGCAAAGAGAGATAGCTCTCTTTGGTTGTAGGCCCTGGTCTTCTAAAGAGGCTTTGGGCGGAGACAGTCAACACCTGAAACAAGAAATCATAGGTAAATTATGCCTAATGTGGGTGTGACTTACTACTGCAAATAAAGCCGAAAGTTTCATTCTTGTCTTTTTGTTGATTAAGATCCAAGTCCTCGATCTTCCATATGTCCATAACAGTAAACAGAACCATAAGGTCATTTACTTTGGCAACTCGGACTTCATTTTAGGATCCTCCTGCTGGCAGTGCATCCAGAAATTTTTGAGCTTCACCCGGGAGCTCGAAGGTTGTAGCTTGACAGTCGTGCTATAACCGCAGTTTAGCGGGCTAAATGAGAACAAACTTTATTTGTCGTTTAAATAGGCTGGAACAAACTGGGGAAAATGTCTTCCTTAGCGCCACCGCCTTCACTGAGTAGTCTTGCATGATCCATATACGGTGCGATTGGAACTCTAGTCTGGGGTATTTCCGCGCAGCTTGAATAATTTTAGCTTTGTGTGCATAGCTAAGAAGCTTAGCGATGACTATCTGCAGTCGCGTGTCGATAGTTTTTTTTGGCACCTAATCGGTGTGCTCTCTCGATGTGAAGCTGGTTCTTAAGTTCAGGAAGATTTAAGGCCTCTGGAATCCAAGTTTCCAATAATTCTCCTAGCTTGTAGTCCTTGATCATTTCTGGAAAGCCTAGGAATCTTTAATTTGAATGCCTTGATCTGTTCTCCAGGTCTTCTAGTTTAGATGCTTGTTCTTCCATAGTTTTATCAAGGGCTGCCATTTTAGCAGTTGCTTGGAGGGAGTCATCTTCTAAGACTGATATGCGCCCTTCCACTTGTTCTATACGGGGTCCAAAGTCGGCTAGTGCCGATTTCACCTCGTCCAGTTGGGTTGAGATCCCCACCAGCTTCTTGCCCAGTGCTTTCCAGACGATCTCTTTAATTTCTGTCAGCATATGGTCGTTTGGAGGTTGATCCGAGGCTCAGTCTTTTGCTGGTGTCGCCACCGCCATCTTGTCCTCGGGGCCTCGGAGTTTTTCTCTTTCTTTTTTCCCTCCACAAACTGGCATTATCGGAGGGGACTTATGCATATAAGTTGTCATCGACATGTGTTGATATGGTTGCTGTAGGTTTCTCTCGTCAGAAGGTCGGTAAAGCCTCTGAAAAGGTGTGTAGTGGCAGTGTGACGCCTGGAGCTAAGGAAGGCATGTCTTTCCTAGCTCATTCACATCACATGACTCATCTTTCTTTTTTTTTTGTTGTTTTTATTTTATTTAGGATGTGATTATAAATATTTTATGACGTTTATAAACATCTTTGTGCTGGAAATTTTTGTAGGTGCTAAATTTGGAGATATTAAACCCCAATTATTAGTCTTTCAGGTATATATAACATTAGGAAGAAAGGGTATATTTTAAATGAAGTGTGAATGTTCATGACTCAGATAGATATTATAGAGATGATTAAGCATAGAAACCTGTTTGCATCCTGCTGCTTGAATGAACAAATGTAGCAGAAGTTCTGGGAGGTAACAAGAGTTGTCCTCAAATTAACAGTGAAGCCGTTTTTCATCTCTTCGGTTGGCTGTGGGTTTTTCCCCATTTTAAACAGACTAACAATATCAAGACATGTAAAGGCAAAAAAAAAAAAATAAAATCATTCTGAATTTCCATTTTTTTTTTCTTTTTTTGAACTGGCAGTTTCCTCTTGATTTGTTGAGCTTCTAGCTCAGTTGGAACCTTGTTGAGATCTGGAGCCATAAGCTTTCATTAAAAACTCTCCAGAGACTCCCCCCCCCCCCCCCCCCCCCCCCCCCTATTTTGTATCTCCTTCCAATTTACTGAAGTCTAGTCATTGCAGTGCCAGTCCTTGCTCAGAGGCCATGCATTCTGGACTTTTTTCAGAACAATGTAATTATAGATCCTAGAACTTCTTTCTCCTCCCCCGTACACGGGCTATGAACCTTGCTTCCCATAACAGCCCCAGCCAACCCAAGAAGCACAAAACCTGAGTGAGCAATCAAACTCAGCTCATTCTATCTCTGCATGCCAGTGGATCAACCCCTTGACTTTACTCTTAATGAGCCTGCATGGGGAAACGCAGAATAATAGAACTTAATAATCTGCTCTATCATAGTGGTAGCTACCACTGGGTGATAGTATTGCAGGTATTTGTATGCTTTATGTAGTATTGTTTGGTATTATATGGCTTGTTTTTAATATGCTAGATGTAGGAAAATCATAGGTTTTACGACATATATATTAAGGGAATTGATCACCTCCCTCTTTTATTTAGGGGAGGGGCAGTACAAATCCTTTCTGATCTGCCATTGTTTGTTTACTTACTTATTACTTTTCACCACCATCATCTAACATAGGTCATTATATGGGTCACTTTCCCTTTCTCTCCACAGATGAGTACATGCTGTGGAGGTGTTGGGACTAAGGTTTGGTCACACATAATCAGATGGGTTTCTTTTGCCAAGTGTGTCCACTCTCCCCCACCCCTTCCAGCACTATTGTAGTTACAGCATTGACACATGGTGATCTGGAAACCTTAATACTGTATTTGCTGACGAATTATAGACTGTCCTTCACTCCCTTTGCAAAATGTTTGCCATTCTCAGCATACTTCAGGCACTAGAGAGCTTTTCATATGGCAGCATTATTCTCATTACTGGAATTGTTTGTTTGATGAATTCTATCAGGTCCATCTAGAGTCCTCTGTGTGCTCATGAGCAAATCATTCATCCCTACACTGCTATGAGTTATACTACTACTTTGGTATTTTAGGACTTGGGTGATTTCTTTTCGCTATGCTGTTTCCTTGTTTCCTTTTCTCCCAGAAGAATGTGTCGTTTGAGAATATTTATGTAAGATCTCTCTTGCTTTCTGGAGTTCTATGTCTGAGTTCAGTGAAGCTGATGTTTTCTGGTTAGGAAAGGTGAGGGGGTTGTAACAGATAAGTTATCTGAGCTTGGTGTTAAGGAGTCAGATAGATCTATAATTATTCTAACTTGAGTTTTAGCATTAATAGAAAGGTGGCATGCAGTCATTAGCAGTGCAGCCAAATTGGTTTATTTACTGAAAAGTAAACACATTTGCATGAGTCATGAATTCAACAGCTTTAATGCTGTTCTTGAAATTAACACAGAGGACAAACTGGTGACAGGTTTTCGGCAGTGAGGTGGACTGGACATCCTGTTCAGACTCTCACGGTTTCTTCAAGCAACTAAAAAAAAAAAAATCACTCTGTCACTTTTATCAAATGTAAAGCCCATGTCTCTTTTTTTTTTTTTTTTTAAAGTATACTGAAATTCTTCTAAATATAAATAAATCTTGCAGTTCTCATATTGTGGCTTGATAGCGTGTGATTTTTTTTTTCTTTTACTAACTTGAAAGAACGCACCAGATGTTAGAGGTTTATTATTTGCATCCGACAGTACAAATTTAAACCAGGGGTTAACGCCAAGTTAAAAAAAAAAAAAAAGTACATTTCTTGGAAGTCATTGATGGCATTCTTCATATCAATTCAGAAAGTTAAACTTTGACATGTTTTGGTCTTGTGCAGTTATACATACAGAGAAGAGAACATATTAAGACTTAATATTTTTGGTTTTCTCACTATGCTGTTTTATGAACAAGCAACTGAAATGTAAAGATACAAATAGAGTCCTGCTTCATGAACAAGCAAGCAAAATGAAATGATATAAGTATAGAGATTTGAGTAATAATTTTTTTAAAGGATTTTATTTGCAAATATATATAAAAAAAATTTTTTAAAAGAGTAATCACTAATATTTTTCAAGAGGAAGAGACATGATTAAAAATTTGCACCAGCACTAAACTAAATGGTGCAGGTATCATATATGATCGATCTCTGATCACATTTTCAATAGTGAGTGGTGAGTGGCTATTCAGTTGTACTATTAGCAAAGTGATAATTTGTTCTTATAAGCTTAAATGTTTCATACAAACTCTGATAGTCCTTTTTGAGGGTTCACAAATTTTATTGGAGGCTTCTGATTAAAATGTAATGTTTTTCTTCCTCTGAGGAATCGTGTATTAATTCAGACTGGGCTTTAATGATGTCCAGGATCAGTTGCTTAAAAGATGGATTCTTTAAAAGCATCCCTAACCTAATTTCAGGACCATTGAAAGGTTAAAAGGCAGGATCCTTGGTTTCTTTACCATACCATCAGGCCGATTCAATAAGAAGCACGGGAGAACGAGCGCTCTGTGTTGAGCGCCCACTCTCACAACGTGCGCCTAGCCATCTCTCCTGGGCGGCGCGATCCTGTATCTAAATGAGGGGTTGCGCTAAAAGGGAGGCACTAGGGATGATAGCGTGTCCCTAGGGCCTCTGTATCAGCAGCAACCCAGGAGAGGTGGCTGTTAGCAGGTTCAGGAAACGGACGCTTAATTTTACGAGAATCGGTTTCCGAACCCGTTGACAGCCATAGGTTAGGAAAACGGACACTGGTAAAATTGAGCGCCGTTCTAACTTCACCGCCTGGCACATACATTTTTTTAAAATTAATTTATTTTAAACATTTTTTGATTCCTCCAACTTAATATCGCTAGGATATTAAGTTGGAGCGTGTACAGAAAAGCAGTTTTTTCTGCTTTTCAGTACCACTTTTTCGGGCTGCTCAGAAAGTTAACGCCTGCGGATTGGCTGCATATTTTACTTTCAGTATCTCGGGTGAATAACTAATAGCCTCATCAACATGCATTTGCATGTGATGTGCCCTATTAGTTTCCTGAGGAGGGGGGGTGGCCGCCCATTTTCAACACGCTAAACCCCTTACAGTATAAGGGGTAGTGGACGCGTGTCGAAAACAAGCACGTGTTAGTTAAACAGTGCGCTCGGACGAGTGCACCTTAAGAGTATCAGCCAGCATGTATACTGTTATAGTACTTCCTAAGGGCCTGATTTTAAAAAGCATATGTAAAACTGGGTTTTATGTGTGTAAATGCACTTTACTTGAGTAAATGGCTTTTGAAAATTGCTATAATAGTATGTTATGTTAATGTATGTGACGCCTTTGAAAATTACCTCCTAAGGTTTTTAAGGATTTTTCTGGGTTGCTTTTGTACATGGATTAGTATAGCATTTTCAGATTAAACTTGTAATAAATCTGTTGCCTGCGGTGATTGTAGCTAAATTGCAGACATTTAATAACATAGATGGCAGCAGATAAAGACTAGCTCATGTAATCTGCCCATTTGAGTGGGCAGTTTGCACTGACACAACGCGTGCTGAGGTTTCAAGCTCTCACCCTCCTCTATCTGCAACACATGCATGTTCTACTATGGATATGCTTTATTTCACCTATATTTACACTCAAGTCCAGTGCCACATAACTTTATTTCTGCTATGAAGGAGGTGTAACTTAAAAAAAACCAAACCCCAAACCGGTCATTTCTGAATGGTTTAAAGCACGTATTTGCACGCACATCTCTTGGCCCTGACCTGGAATGACCATTCCCCGCCAAAACCACACCGCGCATGAAGGTGGCTTTTAAAATTCAGCACATGCGCGCATATCCTAAATGTGCATGCATTTCCCAATTTTTGGCACATACCCAACTTCTAAAATTTCACCTTTAAATGATTTCTGCTTTGGGGAAAGTGTCGTGTTCAGAAAGTGCTCTCACCTTTCATAGCATGCTGATTATGTAGCTGTATTTAGCTTGTGCAGACAGGCTGAGCGTTTAGCAGAGAACAGTGAATTTTAGAAATTTTACTTAAAACTCTCTCTTGTTTCATCTTTTGACAAACTTGAAATCCTAATACTTGCTCTAGTTTTTATTCGCTCTCACTGTATCGGTTTAACTGTAAATATCAGTTTCAGAGTACAAAACATAAAATCTAGTTTTGGTGGTTACTGTCTATTGAAATACAAAACTGAAAAAAATATAGGTTTTTAACTGCGTATTGTACTTTTCACTATAGCGGAGAGCGGCAACAGCAGGTAGTGAAACACAGCCTGAGTTTAATGATTATTACCTGATGGCAAGAGACTTGCTGTGACTAGTGTGTACAGTAAGGAGATAAGTCCCAGGTACTGTAGCTGTAGTAAAGAGTGAAAAGAAAATATTACAACTGAAGCAGCAGTAACACCATATGAAAACCCTTGAGATCAATATTGAAAACTATCAGAGTATGTAATTTAGACGGATAAAACTAAGTTACAAGGGATAGTCAGCAACACGGCTATGCCGCTGAGTATCCAAATAGAAGTTGCTACTTACTCGGATAAGTTATAGTCTGCTAAATTAGATGTGCTCTATGGCAGGTCTAACTTATCTGGTTAACTTACCTGGATAGCAGCGCCACCCCGATCCGCCCACTGCCTTTCTAACAGTTCAGATAGCCAGATAAGTGACTTATACGACTATCTAGTGGTTGCTGACCTTAACTGAATATTCAGTGGCCGCTAGATAGCTGGATAAGTCCTACTTACAGACAAATTAATGCATAAATACCAACATTTTGACAGGTTTTAGCGACAAACATTTTGTATGGCAGCATGAAGCAGAGGGAGAGGATTGGGAAGCTCTCCCCCTGTGCCCACATAAAAGTTGTATTAAAAAAAAAATGTATGTATATATAGAGGAGGAGGATATCCTCCCCTGCCCTTACACACTGTTCCTGCTTAGAAATGGACAGGTGATGGCTTTCAATCCTGGCACATAAATAATAGAAATTGCTGCATAGAGTATGTAGGAGTAACATGAAGCTGTCTGCTGTGAGCTTTACTAAGCATGGGTTCTCATGCAGTTTTGAGAATTGTTTTTCATCACTGACAGCTAACACTGACAGCTCTACGTTTGAGTATTCTGTTACTGAAGACAGCCTTTGTCCTTTTGAACCTCTTGCTACGTAGCTTTTTACAAAACCATTTCTCTTCTCTCTAGATCAGGGGTTCCTAATCTTTTTGGGTACAGGGACCCCTTTTCAACATCCAGAAATTTTAGGGACCCCATCCTATCCTCACCAGTCTTGTTCCCTGCCCCTTAACTAGTCTTTCTCTCCCACTAGCCCTTCCCTCCCTATCAACCTCTCCCATCTTCAGCCTTTCCCTAGTCTCACTCCCTACCCAGCCCTTCTCCAGAAGTCTATTCATCTCAACTCCACCCAGCTAATCTCACCAGTCTCTCTCTCTTATCCCAGCACATCTTCTCTAGTTTTTCTCGTCCCTCTGCTGCCACCCCACCTGCCCCTTTCTCTTCAGTCTCTCTCCACCAGATTCTTTCCCCATTTCCTTCCCATCACTCTCTCACTCTCTTACAAGCTCCTTCTCACTAGTCTCTCTACCTTCCAGGTATTAACCCATCATTCTCTATCTTGGCTCCTCCATTATTTATTTATTTATTTATTTTCTTTTATATACCGACATTCGATCGAGATATCATATCGGTTTACAGATAACTGAGAGAATAGGGCGAGGTCCGCCCTATTTTTACATTGTAACATGGTAACTAGTCAAAATAACAATGAGAAGGGTATCTATTTTAACATTAATAGGATTTAAACATTTGTAAGAAAGGAGGTGATAGTAAATAATATAACATAAATGATATATAAATATAAATAGAGAGATGTTATGCAGTTAGGCATAAAGAAACCTTAGGATTTAAACATATGTAAGATAGGAGGTGATAGTAATCAATATAACATAAATAATATATAAATACAGAATTGCTATGCAGTTAGGCATTAAGGAATTATAGGGCAGTTTACGTTGCTGTGAAGTAGCTTGCGGATGGGAAGGGGAGGAAACAATGAAGGGGATGGTGGTGGGGAGCAGGGGGTGGTAGGTGAGGGTGGGTAGGGGGGGACTAGGGGGGAGGTGTGGGAGGGGGCAGGGGAGGGAGGGAGTGTGCGTAGGGCCAGGGGGGGGAGAGGTGTATTTGGCAGGTGGGTTTCGTTGGGGGGGGGGTGTGATGGATACGGGAGGGGGGTTAAGGGTCTGGCGGGAAGGCTTTTCTAAATAACCATGTTTTAAGTTGTTTTTTGAACACTTGGGTGGAGGGTTCATTTCTGAGCTGGGGAGGGAGGGAGTTCCACAGAGTTGGGCCCGCTATTGATATGGCTCGTTTGCGGGTGGAGTTGAGGTGTGCAGTTTTGGAGTTGGGGACGGAAAGAAGGCCAGTGTCTGTGGACCTGAGATTTCTTTGTGTGGAGTATGGGCGTATCGCGGTGTTTAGCCAGTTCATTTTGTTGTTGTTTATTTTTTTGTGGATGAGGGTGAGGGTTTTATATTGGATTCTCTGAGTGATGGGCAGCCAGTGGAGTTCTTTTAGTGTGAGTGTGATGTGGGAGGATTTTTTTATGTTTGTGATGGCTCTAGCGGCGGCGTTTTGCAGAACTTGGAGGGGTTTGATGTGGATCTCTGGGAGGCCAAGAAGAAGTGAGTTGCAGTAGTCTAGTTTTGTGAAAATAATTGATTGTAGGACTGTTCGGAAATCCTGCACCTGAAGAAGGGGTTTGAGTTTTTTCAGTGTTTGCAGCTTGAAGAATCCATCTTTAATCGTGTTGGAGATGTGGCGTTTAAGATTGAGTTGGCTGTTAAGAGTTACGCTTAGGTTTCTTGTGAATGGTGTGTGTATGACTCCTGGGTTGTTTGAGGAGGTGTTGTTGAGGGGTGATGAGGGACAATCTCTCTCCCTGTCCCTCAGCCTTGCCCCACCAGTTTCACTTTTTCCCAGCCCCTTTATGTATTATTTATTTATAGACATTTTATATTTCACTTTTTTTACACAGGTGAATTACAAAACAAGTTTTAACTAAGTTATAGTACATTGGTCAAAGGTCATTTACACTCACAGTTGAATCAAATTTACAGTGGATAACATTCAGAGGCCAGGGTGCATGACTTAAAATCCTTGCTTGACAGTTCTGGTAGATAGGTAAAAAAGGCTGATGGTCTTTGCCGAGGGGGCTGTAGGGGAAGGTGTGGCCAAAGAGCCATGCATTAGCTTTTTTCCTGAAAGTGAGGTAAGAAGGCACGAAGTCTCATACAAAATAGTCTAGGCAAAGTTAGTAACATAGTAATGTAATAATGATGGCAGAAAAAGACCAAATGGTCCATCTACTCTACCCAGCAATTTGCTTATGATAGTAACTGCTGCTGCATGCAGGTTACCCCCATCAGCTGCCAGTCCACCCATTCTCTCTAACCTCTTCCCACCAATCTCGATCTGTCTCTAGCTCCTCCCCATTCAATCTATTTCCCTTTCAACATCTCCCCAGCAGTCATCTCTATACTTTGTACCAATAGACCTGTCAGAGAATTTTCAAAGGAAAATTCCCTGTGGAGTTTCTCTTTGAAAATTCCAAGACTGGTAGTATCACAGGTAGTTTAGTACTCACAGACTTTACATGCAGGGATTTCAGAAAGATCTTTCTACCCCTCCCACCCCCACTTTAATCTCTGGCAGCTGACTTCCCCACCTTCCTCATGATCCCTAGTGGTTATCTCTCCCTCCTGCCTTCTCCCATGGCTCTTCCTTGAGTGCCTTCTCTCCTGCTCTGCTTCTTCCCACTCTTTGCCCCTTCCTGATTGTCTTTCTTCTTGCCATCTGCCCCTTTCAGCCCCTTTTCCAGTCCTTTTCCTCCCAGCCTTCCTGCATGGTCCCTTCTCAAGTGCCTTCTTTTCTGACCTCTTCCAGTTTCTCCTTCTTGAATGCTGTGATGTATCATACCTTACTCCTCTTCCTCAAGGCTCCTTCTCAAGTGCTTTCCCTCCTGTGCTCCTTCCTCCTGCCCTCTATCCCATGATCCTATCTTGAGGGTTCCCCCCCCCCCCCCCCAATCCACTCCTGGTCAAACTACTCTCTGCAACTTTTTTCCCTCACTGTCAAGCCATCAGGGCAGCCAGAGCATGTCACAGTGCCTGTAAATGCTCCTCAGAATTATGGCTCTGCTTAACTCCTCTACAATTCATGTGGAGCAGAGGCTAATAAAGGTGCTGCTGGCAGCACATTTTTTTAGCTGGTTTCAAGCTCCTCATGATGGCAATTGGCCCCACTCTTCCTTGGCTCTTCTCCATGACAGTTTGAGCTTCTTATGGCAGTGATTAGCTGCACTCTTCCCCTCCTCTTTTCTACATGGGTTTGGGCTCCTCCGGGCCATAATCTGTTTCCTCTTACTGTGGGATTAGCTAGTAGCAACCTTAGCGCAGAGGTCAGCCCATTCTTATTCTCAGCAGCAGCACTTTGCCACCTTTCTAGTGGACCCATAATGGTTTTGTGGGCCCTTAGGGGCTCTGTGGACCCCAGGTTGGGAACCAATGCTTTAGATCAAGTTTCTCTTACTTAAAGTAATGTACACACCCAGGTGAATACATTTGGATATGGATTGTTAGTAACTCTAGACCCTTTTAATGTTAATAGATTTTAAAATATCCATAAGGAATATGATAGTTAACAGTGTGTATTTCCAGGTGAATTTTTATATTCTCCTAGGACAAGCAGGATGGTAGACCTCACATGTGGGTGACATCCAATGGAGCCCAGCACAGAAACTTTGGCTAGCAGACTGACCATGCCCAGCCTGCTACTATCCGCGCGTCCATGCAAGGTCCCCCTTTAGTCTCTTCTTTTCCATGGTGCAGTTGCCTCGCGGTCCATGGAATTCCAAATTTTTTTAAATCTTTCCTCGATTTTTCGAGTTGCCTTTTCAGTTCCTCGTCAGGTACCCCTTCACGGTTGGTGCCCTCCCGTTACAGTAGGTCCTTTTTTGGCCATTTTCTTCAATCTTGTGGTTGATTTCCTGACTCTCCGCCCTGCGATGTCCGTCGATCATCAACTGCACGTCGGGTCTTTTTCATGGCGTCGACCAGAACATGTCCGTTACGGATCCACATAAGGTTTGTATCTTCTGCCTGGAGGCCTCGCACAATGTCCGTGGCTGCCATCTGTGCGATCAGATGACACCCAAAGGGCGACTGGTGCGCCTCGACAAGATGGAGAAACTTTTCAGAACCCCGAAATCCTCCACGCCTGTGTCAGTCTCTTCAACGCCCAAGGATCGCTAGGAACCATCTCATTCGCTACCTCTCAAGATCCCTCTAGCTAGCACCCCCAAGGATCAGGGAGAGGGGATCGATCCTCAGTAGTCTCTCCCCGCCCCCAAACCTCGGGGTCATTGACCTCCTTGGCACTGGGAAAACACCGGGCCGAGCACGGAAAAGATCCCGAAACACCGGCACCAATCACCGTCCCGACACGTTCTGGTTCCTAAGCGGCATCGGCGGCTGGCAAGCCACCATCAAAGTGGCACTGGCCACCGGAGGCCCCAACCTCTGGTGCTCCCAGTAGCCCGAGGCATTCCCCACTGATACTGGTGCAGGGTGCCGTGCCACCTCGGGGACCAGAGGATGAGCCGGCGATGCCTCTTCCCCCTCCATCAGTCCTGACCACTCAGGACTTCCAGAAGGAGTTGGACTTAGGGTGCAATCGGCAGTGCTCAAAGCGCTGCACAGCATTGAGCTTCCGGCGCTACCGGCCCCCATACTGGTGCCCGAGCCTCCACCATCGATGTTAGCACCTCTGTTAGAGCGTCTGGACGTCCTTCTTGGTTTTCTACCGATGCAACCTGTGCCCATGGGGCCTCCGATGCCCCCCACCGAAGCGATCCCGATCCTCGGGTCTCCGAGGAGGATGAGGCTGCCAGGACCGGCTGCCTTCGCCCACGATTCCTCGAGCCACCGCCGGACCCCTCCAGCTTACCATGGCCTATGATCCCCTCGATGCTGAGGGACTTATTGGTGCCGTCTGTGCCCCTGCGGCCTCCGAAGCCCTTGGAACCCAGGGCTGATGCCCCTCATAGCCCTCGTCCTCAGCACCCTGGCCCAAGTGAGGAAGAGTGTCCTTATGACCCTTGGGGGTGATGACTCCACAGACTCATCCTCCGAATATTCCGACCCCCTCTAGGAGCCCTCTCCTCTAGAGAAGAGGCGCCGGTTGCCACCTGAGGACCTGTCGTTCATGGGGTTTGTCAGGGCTATGGCTGAAGCCATCCCCTTTCAGCTCCTCATAGAGGAGAACGCACTTCACAAGATGCTGGAAGTCCTCCAGTTCATTGGCACTCCTAAGGAGATCGTGGCAGTTCCAATCCATGATATTTTTAAGGAACTCCTCCTCCGTATTGGGAACACTCTATCTCCACCTCCCCAGTTAACAGAAAGGCCGATGCTGCCTACCTGGTGCAACAGACCATGGGATTCAAGAGGAGGCAACTCCCCCACCAGTCAGTGGTCGTGGAGTCCGCCTTAAAAAAGGCCCAGCATTCCCGCACCCATGCCTCTGCTTCTCCGGGATGCGAACATAGGGAACTTGACACCATAGGGAGAAAAATGTTCCAAGGCACCATGCTGGTTGCCCGCATTGCTGCCTACCAACTTTACATGACTCAGTACAACCACAATCTCTGGAAGCGTGTCTAGGATTTTGTGGAGGGTCTACCCCATCAACAGCAGGAAGTACTTGCTGCCATTGCTTCACTGGGCCTGTAAGCAGGAAAACAAGAAGTGCATCCCATCTATGAAGTTTTTGAAACTGCAGCCCACTTAGCCACCATGGGCATCGGTGCCAAATGGATGGCTTGGCTCCAAGCCCCAGACCTCCAGCCGGAGGTCCAGTATAGGCTCACCGACTTCTCCTGTACAGGTGAGAATCTTTTCAGGGACAAGGTCCGGGATGCGATGGCGCAGCTGAAAGATCATCATGAGATCCTCCAGCAACTATCTGCTAGTCCCTCAGAAGGGCCATCCTCCACCAGGAAAACCTTCAGGCAAGGTTCTCATAAGCCCTTCTTCCAGCAGAGGAAGTATTACCCTCCAGCCATTCAAACTTGCACAACCTGGACCAGTTCCAGGTGTCACCCCAGCAAGCCTCGGTCACTGGCTTTTGTCTAGCGGCAAGTGAGCTTAAGTCAGCTGACAGTTCCCCTGGCACCCGATTCCCCAGTCAGCGGCAGGCTCCTCAGCTTCGCCCAGCATTGGGAAGGGATCACATCGGGCCACTGGGTCCTCTTCATCGTCCGCCAGGGGTATCGTCTGCATCTCAGCCGGCTCCCAGAGGCCTCTCCCTCATCTCCATCGTGGGGTTCATCTGCCCATTTGGTCGTTCTACAAATGAAACTCTCACAGACAACAGGGCCAAGGGTTTTACTCAAGGTATTTCCTCATTCTGAAAAGGAATGGCGGCTTGCACCCTGTTCTCAATCTCAGGACGCTCAACAAATTTCTCGTAAGAGAAAAATTCAAAATGATCTCTCTGGGTATGCTGATTTCGCTCCTCCGAAGAGGAGACTGGCTTTGCTCCCTCGACCTGAAGGAGGCATACGCACACATTGCGATTGTCCCCAACCACAGGAAGTACCTCCGCTTCATGGTGGGGAATGCACATTTTCAATACAAAGTGCTGCCCTTTGGGCTGGAATCAGCCCCACATGTCTTCACCAAATGCTTGGTGGTGGTGGCTGCCTACCTCAGGCGTCGTCCGGTCCATGTTTTACCATACCCGGACGACTGGCTGGTCAGGAGTGACTCCCCCTCCGGAGCCGTGCAAGCTCTGGCTCTGATGGTTCAGACCCTGCAGACAGTGGGATTTGTTATCAACTTCCCCAAATCGCACCTCTATCTGTCCCTGCAGCTAGACTTCATAGACACTAGATTGGGCACGGCACAAGCAAAAGGTTTCCTGCCCTCTCCTCGCTGGCCATCCTTGTTCACACCAGCAGGAGGGTACCAGCCCGTCTCCTGCTCAGTTTGCGGGGCCACATGGCGGCCTCCATCCACATGATTCCCTTGGCCCGCCTCCGCATGAGGAGCCCTCAGTGGGCCTTGCAGTCTCAGTGGAAGCAGGTGTCTCAGGATCTGGAAGCTCCAGTCACGGTGACGGATCCTCTCCAACTATCTCTGTCCTGGTGGGAAGCCCTCCCCAATCTAGAATGTGGACTTCCCTTCCAGCCCATGCTACCCCAAGTGATCCTCACCACCGATACTTCTCCTCGGGGGTGGGGAGCTCACACGAACGGCCTGCACACTCAAGGCCTTTGGATCGCCGCCGAAGCATGTTGCCAGATAAACTTTCTGGAGCTTCGAGTGATATGGTACATCTTGTGGGCATTCCGGGACCAGTTGTCGTCCAAGGAAGTTCTGATCAGTACAACAACCAGGTCGCGATGTGGTATATCAGCAAGCAGGGCGGTACGGGCTCATTCCTCCTCTGCCAAGAGGCAGTGCAGGTCTGAAACTGGGTCCTCTCCCAAGGGATGTATCTGCAGGTGACCTACCTGCCAGATCACCTCAACTTGGTGGCGGACTGCCTCAGCCGGTCCTTCTAGCCACATGAGTGGTCCCTCAACGCTGCTACTGACCTATTCCGCTGCTAGGGTACACCAGATGTGAACCCATTCACATCCCCTCTCAACCACAAGGTGAGCAGATTCTGCTCCCTGGTAGCGGGGAACGGCCATCCGGCCTGTGATGCCTTCTCCCTTCAAGGCCTCCTGTATGCATATCCACCTTTCCCGCTCCTCCTGAAGACTATTGAAACTTCAGGGGGATCATGATTCTCGTGGCACCTTCCTGGCCTTGGCAGGTTTGGTTCCCACTTCTCCAGAACCTGTCGGTGTATGCGCCTATCCCACGGGGGACAGCATCCAACCTCATATCACAGAACCAGGGCACTCTGTGCCACCCGAGCCTCCGGGCACTGGCCCTCATGGCTTGGATGTTGAGCTGGCTGGCGGATTGCATTGCCTTCTGCTATGAGCAGGCAGGCCTCTAGGTAGCCAGCAGAGTGAAGGCTCACTCTGTGGGGTCCATGGCAGCGTCTGTGGCCCATTTGCATGTGGTCCCCATTGCAGAAATTTGCCGGGCTGCAACCTGGAGTTCTTTCCACATGTTCGCAGCTCACTACTGCCTTGACAGGGATAGCCGTCAGGACAGTGCCTTTGGTCAGTCCATCCTGCGCAACCTATTTCAGACCTGAACCCAACTGTCTCTACTTGTGCTCCTTGTGGGACCAGACCACCTGTTTTCCCCACAGCGCCGCAGTTGTTTGTGCCCATTGGCACCTTGTTCGGCTGCTGTTGGTCTCTCTGCTTGTATGGGGCAGTCTGGAGCTCTGTACTCACCCACATGTGAGGATTACCATCCTGCTTGTCCTAGGAGAAAGCGCAGTTATTACCTGTAACAGGTGTTCTCCTAGGGCAGCAGAATGTTAGTCCTCAGGAATCCCACCCGCCTCCCTATGAGATTGGGTTCACCTTCGGTTTATTTTATTTTTCGCTCTTCAGCTTGCTATGCTATGAGACTAAAGGGGGACCTTGCATGGACACGCAGATAGTAGCAGGCCGGGCACGCTCAGTCTGCTATCCAAAAGGTTTCCGTGCTGGGCTCCATCGAATAATGTCACCCATATGTGAGGACTAATATCCTGCTGTCCTAGGAGAACATCTGTTACAGGTAAGCAACTGTGCTTTTTGTGTGTCTCATCGGTCTCCTTCCAGTGAGAAATTAGAGAAGAGAGCACACTTTTTTAGTACTATTCATTTAGTAAATATTTGTGAACTCTTCAAACTGATGGTAGATCACTTTGGGATAGTTTCTTTGATGCTGTTTATCTGTTCAGTTGATACACAGGAAAAGACTGATGTCTCGGGGGTATGCAGTACTGACCAGAAAGGTCTGCATCACACCGATTACTTAAAATCATATTAACTGGTTTCCTGGGTGTTGCTTTTGCAGAAATACGGATATTTTTTAAATCTGTTTCAGTCCAACAATGAAAAATCTGATTCACGCTGAAAGTAAGCTTGGGACAGCAGTGTAACTATTTTACAGGTGTCAGACATGAGGCGGTAGTCATGAGGAAATATTTTTCATTCATGCATATAACTCATGTGTTTCACTAAATCAAAATACAATTGAATCTTCTTGCAGACTGATCTTTTTTCATCCTCCAAAAAGTAGTTCACTATAAAAACAAATAACAGATGAGGCCCAATTGGTCCACCATGTATGCTAGTTATTTCCATCTATGCAGCTCTAGCTAGGGATATCTCCCTGTACAAACTTGACCGCTTGCAGGATGTCACTCCTTACCCAGGTCAGTTTGTCATCTTCTCTTTTTAGTCCTTTGTGTTAAAATGTTGTTGGACACAGGAAGGGTAATTTTCTTCATCAGCAAGCAGGCATGAATTAGCCATTACAAATGGAGTGATGTTATCCAACGGCACCAAAATAGATCCAGCTTTTAGAGCTCAGTAAAGATTACTGTTCTGTGGTTGGATATAACGGAAATTGTAAGGGCTTATACATTTTTTGTGGTGGAGAAATGTTTTCAGGGAAATGGGGTGTGGTACCTGGTCACATTTAAGATGATCCTATTTCCCTGCATTCAGGGATTATATGAGGGAGCTTGAGGGAGGGAGGGGAAGGGGGGCTTGGCAAGGGGTGGGGTTAGGAGGGGTTAGGAAAGGACACAGACAGGTTAAACAGTCAGTGTTCTGGGTGGGGTTTTGGGGCTACTGCTTTAACTACATTCTGGGGTATATGGGAGCTGCGAGGGAGCCTTATACGAGGCCCATTAATGGGAGGAGGACAGGGCTGGAAGCCCTTCACCCAAATTGATCTTCAGATTTGTACTGTTCTGATGCTCATCTGCATCATTGATTGGGGCTAAGTTTAAATTAATATCATGGAATGTTGATGGATTGGGTTCCCCCATGGAAAGGAAGAAAGTACTGCAAGCTTTAAAACAAAATAGATATTGCCTGCATTTAGGAAACACACCTGTCTATAGCTGAAAGTCTTAAATTGAATAAAGACTGGGTGGAGGCATGCTACTTTTCTCCCGTATTGGGGAAAAAAGCAGGTTTTGATTTAAAAAAGGTACCGGTTTTCAAGTTAGTAAAGAAATAAAATTTGAGGGTAGGTATATGATCTTGGTGGGGACAATTAATAGGAAGTTTGCTACCTTCTCACAGGACAAGCAGGATGGTAGTCCTCACATATGGGTGAAATCATCAGGATGGAGCCCAATCACGGAACACTTTTGTCACAGTTTCCAGAACTTTGACTGGCACCTATTGGGCATGCCCAGCATAGCACCAACCCTGCAGCCAGCATGGGTCCCCCTTCAGTCTTCTTTTTTCCGCGCAGTAGTAGCCACGCTCTTCAGAGATTCCTGACAGGAATTTTCCTCACGGAACTTTGTTAAAAAAGTTACCCCACGGGGGTCCCCTTATGGATATCGTTGCTCCGTGGTCGAACGGTAAGTTTTTTACCTGCTTGCGGTCGATTCCCGTCAAGTTTTTCCCTTGTGGTCTACCAGCCATCGACTGCACCGCGGCTAAAGTTTGTCGAGGCCATGGCTTCGGGTTTTCTTTGGTGCCCTGACTGCACTCGAACGAAGTCCATCACTAACCCTCACACGGTCTGTGTGATGTGTTTGGGGTCCGACCATGATGTCCTTACTTGCATCAAATATGCCCAAATGACACGAAAGGGTCACAAGGCTAGGCTGGCGAAGATGTGACTTCTCTTTCGGCCAAAAACCCAGACTCCGTTGATAGCTTCGACGTCGTCTGAACCAGTAACATCTACTTCTCGCCAGCACCGGGAAACCGCTGCTGCCCGACCAGCTTCGACAACTCCGCTGGTGTTGACCCCCCTCTGTTCCTCCTCAGGAGAAAGACCGAGGAGAACATCGAGAAAAACATCGACACCACCATCGAAAAGCTCAGGCCACCAGTACAGGCAAGCCCTCTGCATCGACGTTGTCTGAGCCACAGACAAAGAAGTCCCGAACAGAAAAGGCCCCATCCTCTTCTGTCTCTGGGTCACAGAGGCGTTCCCCACTTGGACAGGTGCAGGGATCCACGATTCCTCCTTCACCAGTGGACCCTCCGGCTACGCCAGTGCTGCCTCCTACTCCGGAACTGGGTATCCATCCATCCAGGTTTCCGTGAGGAATTGGATCAGATGATCCAAGAGGCCATCGGTAAAGCACTCCAGGGGTTCACACCTCCATCGATGCCTGTGCCGGTTCCTGCTCTGGCCATCGATCCGATACCCATGGCGCTTGCACCGCTATTGGCAAGAATGGATAAGTTAATCGTTGCCCTTCCACCGGTGCATCCAAAGGAACCGATGGCTCCGATTCCTTCCTCACTGATACCTTTGTCATCAGAAGAAGAAGAAGAATCACCGATCTCCATTCCACCCTCCGGAGTGCTACCGCCGACACATCCATCGATGTCACAGATTCCATCGGTGCCTTCGGATCCACCTCCAAGGCCATCGATGCCTAGGCCCGAACCTTCTGGAATATCACCATTACTCCCTTCTGATGAACATATGGGAACTGGTGATAAGCCATACAATCCCTGGACCAATGATTCGTCTCAGGATTCAGATGATTTGCCTTCACAGCCCTCTCCTCCTGATGAAAGGAAGTGTTCTCCTCCAGAGGACTTGTCCTTTATCAACTTTGTTAAAGAAATGTCTGAAATTTATTGTTTTATGTTAATTTATAGTTTGGAATTTTTGTTAACTTATTGTTTGATTACTTAATTCTGTCCTATCTTCCGACATCCATGTTTTTACTCTCCCTGTTTTAATGTAACTTCTCATTTCCACTTATACGTTAATTGGTTTTTTCCCCTTGTTCTAATGTAAACCGGTACGATAAGACCTGGTCTTGAGTGTCTGTATAGTAAAAGAAGTTAAATAAAATAGTTCCATTCCAGCTTCAGATCGAAGATGACTCTAGGCATCAGATGTTACAACTTCTCCAATTTCTCGATGCTACTAAGAAAATCATGTCTATCCCTATTTATGACATCCTCGGACCTTTTAAAGAGAAATTGGGAGCACCCTGGCTCTGTGGCACCTGTCAACCGTAAGGCAGATGCCACCTATCTAGTTCAGCCAGCCCCTGGCTTCCAGAGAGCTCAACTAGATCATCATTCAGTAGTTGTGGAGTCAGCTCAGAAGAGGGCACAACACTCCAAACCCCACTCTTTCATTCCCCCAGGAAAGGAACAGAAATTTCTGGATGTGTTTTGAAGACAAGTATTTCATGGGTCAATGCTCCTCTCTCGCATTGCTTCCTATCAATTATACATGACCAGTACAATAGGGCCCTGTTTACGAAGATTCAGGAATTTGCTGAAGCCTTACCTCTGCAATTCCAGGACCAACTTCATGCCCTAGCACAAAAGGGTCTATATGCTGCCAAACATGAAGTACGTTCGGCATATGACATCTTCGACACTGCCTCCAGAGTTTCGGCGGCAGGAATTAGTGTGAGAAGATGGGCCTGGCTAAAGTCTTCAGACCTCAGACCAGAAGTACAGGTCTGAAGTCTGACTTGCCCTCTGCTGGGGATAATTTTTTCAGAGAAAAGATTCAAGAAGCAGTGGCGCAGCTCAAGGACCACCAAGAGACTCTGCACCAGCTCTCCTTACTGCCTTCTGATCTCTCTTCCTCTTCCAAACGATCTTTTAGAAGAGACTCCAAGAGACAATTCTATCCCCCAGCGTCCAGAGCTTGAGCTTCTAAGCCTTACCAAAAAGGCCAATCCAAGCAACCTCGAGTTCAGAAGTCACAGCCAGCCCCCCAGCCCGGTCCAGTGTCTGGCTTTTAACTCCTTCCTAGAGAGCAGTACCCAGCCTCCACTTCCGGCTATTCCCAGGTTACCACCTCAACTTTCTCTCTGTTCCACTGGATTCCCCACTCGGCTGACGTGGGGAACATCCGACCACTCATCGCTTCTGGAGCAGGAGGTCTCACTCCTCCTCCAGTCCCGAGCAATAGAACCAGTGCCCCTCTCCCAACCAGGGGCAAGGTTTCTATTCCCGGTATTTCTTGATACCAAAAAAGTCAGGTGGTGTTCGCCCAATACTGGACCTTCGCACCTTAAAACAAATACCTACAAAGAGAAAAGTTCAAGATGGTGACCTTGGGTTCTCTTCTTCCCCTTCTCCAAAGGGAAGACTGGCTCTGCTGTCTAGACCTCCAGGACGCCTACACACACATTTCAATTACTCAGACACATCGCAGATTCCTGCGATTCCTAGTAGGCCTGAAACACTTCCAATATCGAGTGTTACCATTTGGCCTAGCATCTGCCCCGCAAGTCTTCACCAAGTGCCTCGTAGTGGTAGCTGCCTTTCTCAGGAGTCAGTGTTCACGTCTACCCCTATCTCGACGATTGATTGATCAAGGCTCCTACTCAGCAAGCTGCACTGACGTCTCTACGTGTCACATGCCATACCCTGATCTCCCTAGGGTTTCTCATAAACTATCCAAAATCCAGGCTAGTTCCCTCTCAAACCCTATCGTTCATAGGGGCCGACTTGAACACTCTAAAAGCGAAAGCCTTCCTACCTCAGGATCGAGCTTTCACTCTCACCTCTCTGGCCCATCGACTGCAGTCTCAACAACACTCAACTGCACGTCACTTTCTGATCTTTACAGGGTCATATGGTCTCCTCAGTGCATGTCACTCCCATGGCCCGCCTGGCCATGAGAGTAATGCAGTGGACTCTAAAATCGCAGTGGATTCAGTCTTCTCAGCCAATGTCCACCATTGTCCACATCACCAACCAGCTCCGCTTATCGCTGGCTTGGTGGATAAACCAATCCAATCTTCTTCAAAGTCTTCCATTTCAGGCTCCAGAACCTCAAATAACTTTGACAACAGATGCCTCCAACCTCGGCTGGGGTGCACATGTTGCAATCCTGCAAACTCAGGGCATTTGGTCTCCACCAAATAAATTTCCTGGAGCTTCGTGCAATCAGATATGCTCTCAGGGCTTTTCAGGATCACCTTTCCAACCAGGTCATCCTGATTCAGACAGACAACCAGGTGGCTATGTGGTACATCATCAAGCAAGGGGGAACAGGCTCCTACCTCCTGTGTCAGGAAGCTGCACAAATATGGGCGGAAGCCCTTTCCCACTCAATGTACCTCAAGGCCACCTACTTGCCGGGAGTGGACAGTGTGTTGGCAGACAAGCTGAGTCGCACTTTTCAACCGCACGAGTGGTCCCTCAACCCCACTGTAGCAGACTCAATATTCCAATGTTGGGGTTACCCTCACATAAACCTCTTTGTGTCAATTCACAGCCGCAAAGTAGGGAACTTCTGCTCTCTCACTCGCAGCCAACACCTTCAACCAAGAGACGCTTTCTCCCTCTTGTGGTCCAGCGGTCTCCTTTATGCGTACCCTCCACTTCCACTCATTTCGAAGACTCTCGTGAAGTTGCGAAGGGACAAGGGACTAATGATTCTCATAGCCCTTCATTGGCCACGCCAGGTCTGGTTTACAATTCTCCACGACCTATCAGTACACCGGCACATTCCTCTGGGAAAGGACCCACTTCTGATCGCTCAGAACAACAGCTGCCTTCGTCACCCCAACCTCCAGGCCCTCTCCCTGACTGCCTGGATGTTGAAAAGTTACTTACTTCAACCTCTTAACCTTTCAGAGCCGGTCTCCCGTGTTCTAGTAGCTTCACGAAAGCCTTCCACAAGGCAGTCTTATCGTTACAAATGGAACAGGTTTACGGTATGGTGTACTTCCATGCCCATTGATCCCTTCACTTGTTCCACACTGAAGTTTTGGACTATCTCTGGCATCTGTCAGAGTCAGGTCTCCAAACTTCTTCCATCAGAGTACATGTCATTGCGGTAGCCGCCTTCCATAAAGGTGTCCGGGGTGTACCTATTTCAGTACAACCCCTTGTAACACGCTTTTTGAAGGGCTTGCTCCACCTTAAACTTCCACTGCACCCTCTGGCCCCTTCCTGGGACCTCAACTTGGTTTTGGGACGGCTCATGAAACCGCTGTTTGAGCCTCTCCAAGCCTGTGATCTCTGCCATCTCACCTGGAAGGTGATTTTTCTTTTGGTGATCACATCTGCTCGTAGAGTTAGTGAGTTACAGGCCTTAGTTACCTACCCGCCTTACACTAAACTTCTGCATGATAGAGTAATACTCCGCACTCACCCTGTTTTTGCCTAAGGTAATATCGGAGTTTCATATCAATCAACCCATTATACTACCCACCTTCTTTCCCAGGCCCCACTCAAACCCAGGAGAATGGGCTCTGCATACCCTTGACTGTAAATGTGCTCTAGCATTTTATCTAGACCGTACAGCTGCCCACAGGAAATGCACTAGTTTGTTTCTTTTGATCCCATCAAATTGGGCAAACATGTGGGTAAGCAGAATCTCTCCTCCTGGTTAGTGGACTGTATTTCCTTTTGTTACCAACAGGCAGGCATTCCGCTTCAAGACAGTGTTAAAGCACATTCTGTCAGGGCCATGGCAACATCAGTAGCGCACCTACGCTTGGTGCCGCTTGCTGACATCTGTAAGGCAGCTACCTGGAGCTCTCTCCACACCTTCGCAGCCCATTATTGTTTAGACAAGGCTGGTAGACAAGATTCCATCTCTGGCCAGTCTGTGCTACGCAACTTATTTGCGAACTGAGGTACCAACATCCTTCCTCCAACCTGGTAGGGTTCAGGATGCCCTCTACCAAATTCCACCCCAGTTCTTGTGCCTGTTGCACATCTTTGGGTACATTTGGTGCATTGCTCGGGCATCCTCAGCTCGGTAGTCACCCATATGTGAGGACTATCATCCTGCTTGTCCTGTGAGAAAGCAGAGTTGCTTTCCTGTAACAGGTGTTCTCACAGGACAGCAGGATGTTAGTCCTCACGAAACCCGCCCACCACCCCGCGGAGTTGGGTTCGCTTACGATTTATTATTTTATTTTTTGCATGTACGTTTTACTATAAGACGAGACTGAAGGGGGACCCCTGCTGGCTGCAGGGTTGGTGCTATGCTGGGCATGCCCAGTAGGTGCCAGTCAAAGTTCTGGAAACTTTGACAAAAGTGTTCCGTGATTGGGCTTCATCCTGATGATGTCACCCAAATGTGAGGACTAACATCCTGCTGTCTTGTGAGAACACCTGTTACAGGTAAGCAACTCTGCTATATGCAATGTATATGCCCCCAATGTGTACAATCATTCCTTTTTTCTTAAGTTGTCATATGTCTTATTAGAAAATCTACAAGGCTCATTAATTGTGCTTGGAGATTTTAATTTTGTCCATGATCATATTTTGGATAAATCCTCTAGTGCTGTGTCTCCCTGATTGGGGAAGGATAAGGACATCACTTTTTTTTTTATGAAAGCAATTAAAGGTACTTAATGTATGGATGCTTCTACATCCAGAAGCTAAGGATTACACCTATGTGTCTCGGACGAATCTAATGACGACTCACATAGATTATATTTTGACTTCTGAATCATCATTCTCAAATGTTCAGACAAGCGGGTATTGGAGTCATAGAAATAGCTGATCATGCAATGGTATGGGCAGAATTGTATTTTGATTTCAGGAGACGGGGGTAGAGAATTTGGAGGTTTCCAGCTCAGCTTGTGCATGATCTGGATTTCAAATGTTTTTTTACAACAGAGATGGGAGGCATTTGCAAGGAATAATGCTCAACATAAGGATTCTCCAGTTTTATTTTGTGAAACCAGTAAGGTAGCTTTAAGAGGGGAAATTATTGCATATTTAAGCAAACTGAAACAGCTTACTAAAACTATTCTCATGCGGGAAAATAGGCTTCAAAGAGCAAAAAAAAAATTAGCAATTCAAGTTAACATAGACACTAAGACAGAATATCATAATGCACTAAATAGTCTCAATGAGCATTTACATAGGCATGCGCAACAGGCTATTCAGTTCTCTGAACTGAATTTTTTCCGCTTTGGAAACAAAGCTGGTAAAATGCTTTCTGCCAGGACAAGCAGGATGGTAGTCCTCACATGTGGGTGACGTCACTGGATGGAGCCCTATCACGGAAAACTTTCCTGTCAAAGTTTCTAGAACTTTTGACTGGCACACTGGGCATGCCATGATCCCTTGAGCCACAGGGTTCTCCCTTCAGTCTCTCTTTCTTTTTCCACGCTGCAGTTTGCTTTGCGGTTAGGAGCTCTGTGAAATTTCTCACACATATTTCCTCACGGAAAAATCTCAAAATTTACCTCAGAAAAACATTCCCTCAAAGGGGGTCTCCCATTGGGGAAAGTTTCCCTTCGTTCAGTGAGTAAAAAATGTACTATCCGGGTCAGTTCCCACTATACTCTTTCAGTGTCCGCAGTCCATCGACCGTTTTTTGGGCCTCAACCTCTGCCATCATGGCAACAGGTTTCCGAAAATGTCCGGAATGCCCCCGAACCATGTCGATTACCGACCCGCATGATGCTTGTGTGCTGTGCCTTGGCTCATCACATGACATATCACGACGTATTAATATCTACTTGCCCAAGTTGTGCCCAAATGACTCCTAAGGGTAGGCGGGCTCGCCTTGACAAGATGGAGACCATGTTTAAAATTAAACTGACTCCATCGACTTCCACCCAATCTTCACTGGCAGGAGCATCGAAAAAGTTGATCATAAAACCTCGCCGGGACCACCAGGGCAGTGGTGACTGTCCGTCACCTACTCCGTCTAAGTCATAGACAGCATCTACCTCTGCGCTGGGGAAAGACCAGGCCGAGCACCAAGTAAAACACAGACACTGGCACCGACGTGAGTCTTCACTTGGTGCCGGCACAGACACCGCATCAGCCTTGGCTATCGAGCCGCTTGCGAAAAGGACACGGGTGGAGGAGTTAATACCCTCTCCACCCAAACTGCCAAGGCGATCCCCACAGATATCGGTGCTGGGTACTGAGCCCCCACAGGGCCCTGTGGAGGTGCCAGTATCGCCTAGCCTGCCATCCCCTGTAGCTGCGATAACTACACCAGCTTTCAGGGAGGAACTGAACGGTTTTATCCGCCAGGCAGTGCTTGATGCTCTCAGAGACCTACAGCCCCCATACCAACCCAGACACTGGGCCGGTATGGGGGCTAACCATTGCTAACCATGCTGGATACACTCATCGGTGCCCTGCCAATGCAACCGGGACCACCGATGCCAAAGAAACCTGCACATTCTCTGAAAGCCCCGATTCCAATTCCTGGGTCTTCAGACGAGGAGGGTATGGATTCCAGTCCCATTTCACGATGCCTGAACTAATGCCTGGTCCATCAGGGCTCTCAGGACAGACAGGCCCGCATTTTCCATCGATGCCATCGCACCATCCATCGAGGCCATCAAAGGATCCATTGGTGCCAATACGTCCTACAGTACCAATCTTCTTCCCACCTACAGGATCTCGTCCAGAGACCTTTTCTGATACATGGGAAGATGTAGACACAGACACTTCCACGGAGGATATTCTGTCAGAACCATCTCCTCCGGAAGAAAAGGAGAAAATCTCCCCCAAAAGACCTTTCCTTTGCCAGTTTTGTTTGGGAGATGTCAGAGACAATTCCTTTTGATCTCATTACTGAGGAAGATACAAGGCACAAAAGTTTGGAAGTTCTCCAATTTGTTGATGCTCCAAAGGAAGTCGTAGCAATACCAATACACGAGGTACTAGTAGATCTACAGCATCGTCTCTGGGAGCATCCTTGTGCTGTTCAGCCAGTAAATAAAATGACAGATGCAACTTATCTTGTCCAACACATTCCTGGATTCCAAAAACCACAACTACCCCATCAGTCAGTGGTAGTTGAATCTGCACAAAAGAAATCCAGAAGACTGAGACCACATTCTTCCAATCCTCCTGGTAAAGATAAAAAATTCCTTGACATATTAGGCCGCAAAATGTTTCAAGGATCTATGCAGGTGTCACGGATAGCTCTTCCTCAACAACAACAAGATGCTCTCAATGCCATATTACATAAAGGCCTTGAGGCTGGTAAACATGAAGTTCGTGCTGCTTATGACTCCTTTGAGACAGCTTCTCGTATGTCAGCAACAGGAATTAGTGTCAGGAGATGGGCCTGGCTAAAAGCCTCTGACCTGAGACCTGAAATCCAGGACAGACTTGCAGATTTACCTTGCACCGGTGAAAACCTATTAGGTGACAAAATACAAGATGTAGTGACTCAATTGAAAGACCACAATGAAACACTGTGTCGATTATCAACAGTGACCACCGAGGCCCCTTCTTCTGCGAGAAGATCATCAAGAAGGGATCCTAAAAAAACATTTTATCGCCCACGCAGATACTACCCACCTACATCTCGTGCAAGGACAGCTAGGCCGTCCATAGGAAAGATATGGTTGAGATAAATAAACACACAAGAAATTAGTAAAAAAAATTGTGTAGAAAATTAGTAAAATAGAAGAAAAAAAAAAAGATAAGAAAAAAAATACAAAGTATATTTATAAACCCTAATTCTAAAATGTTTTTATCTGAAAAAGGTGTAAGGCTAGAATTAAGATAGGTGAGTTGATGAGAGATGGAAGTAAGGGGGGGGGGGGGGGGCTTGAAATGCCCTAAACTACAAGTCTATAATCTGGTCTGCTTACTACATCATATTCGGGATTGGGTTTATGAATCCTCTTCCTATAAACCCTTAGAGGCAGATTTTCAAAGGGGTACGCACGTAAGATACGTGCGTACCCCCCGAAAACCTGCCCCAAGCTCCCCCTGCACGCGCCGAGCCTAAGTCCCAGGGCTTTCCTGGGGGGCATGTCGGCGGCGCGTCATCCGGGGGCGGGGCCATGGGCATGGTTCTGGCCCGGGGGTGTTTTGGGGACATGGCCGAGGCCTCCGAAACTGCTCCCGGGCTGGGGACTCGCGCACCGGCGGCCGGCCCGGCACGCGCAAGTTACGCCTGCCTCGGGCAGGTGTAACTTTACCAACAAAGGTAGAGGGGGGGTTTAGATAGGGCTGGGGAGTGGGTAAGGGAGGGGAAGGTGCGGGGGGGGGGGGGGGGGGGTGGAAGGAAAGTTCCCTCTGAGGCCGCTCCGATTTCTGGTTTTACTGTAAAATTGTATTCTTCTTGAGCTTCTATCTGTTCACTGTGTCATGGTTTATATGAAAGCTCTAATAAAGAAAGTGGGGGGGGGGAGGGTTCCAGAGGTGATCCGCGAAATTATAGACCAGTGAGTCTGTCTTTAGGGCTGGGAAAAATTGTGAAAACTGTCATAAAGAATAAAATCGCAGAACATGTGGCTAGACATGATTTAATGGGACATAGCCAGCATCGATTTACCCAAGGGAAGTCTTGCCTCAAATCTGCTACTTTTTTTTTTTTTTTGAAGAGGTTAATAAACATGTGGATAAAGGTGAACCGGTAGATGTAGTGTATTTGGATTTGGATTTTCAGAAGGCATCTGATAAAGTCCCTCATGAGACTTCTAAGAAAACTAAAAAGTCATTGGATAGGAGATGTCCTTTTGTGGATTGTAGTCTGGTTAAAAGTCAGGAAACAGATTAAATGGTCTGTTTTCACAGTAGAAAAAGGGAGACAGTGGAGTGCCTCAGGGATCTGTACTTGGACCGGTACTGTTTAATATATTTATAAATGATCTAGAAAGGGGTATGACGAGTACTATGTTTGGCTTAATCATTATTTGATGCTGTTTCTATATTCTGTATACATTTTTTCCATATCTTCCTTTGTGTTTTTTAGGTCAATAGCCTTTTATTTTTGTGTGGATGTTGTTGGGTGAAGGATTATTATGACAGCAGAATCCTGAGCATTTGAATAGTGTGAAACCTCATCCTCGCAGACCGCCAGCTTAGTAAAGACTTGCCAAACTGCCTTATTTATAAACTGGGAGCCCGGTCATGGATGACTTGCCCTTTTTTATTTGGAATATCAGAAAACAGAAAAAGAGAACTTAATGCAGCAAGGCTCATTATGAGAACATTTTACTGAAATCTGTGCAGCCTTACAGTTTGTGTTTTATTATTACTACTACTAATAATAATAATAATAATTCTTTCCTTTTTAAGAATCAATTTGTTTGAGTAGTGCATGGATTTTGTCTTGAATGGCCAATGGTAATGCTGAAGCAGTGTTCACAAGGTGCCAAAAAGTAAATGTATTTTTCATGTTTGTGCAGCTATTACAGACAAGAGAATTTTTTTTTTAATTTGGAGGAAATATCTAAAATTACTAAACTGAAACCAGAATGCATTTAAAGACCTCAAACAGATGAGGATCCTTGGTCACTGAAGAGCCCTGAAACCTGAAAAATAATTTCTGAGAGGAGAAAAGCACTGTATGTGAAACACACTGAACTATTATTATGTGTGCGTTTTTTCACAAGAAGCGCAGGTGTTTTGAAGTTAGATGTGGCTCTGTAGCTTCAAGTTTAGCTACCAAAAGAATTGCCAGTAGCAATCTATCATATTCTTATCAGTTAATGAATGTGTATTTTAGACAAGTGGAGGAATAGCCTAGTGGTTAGAGCAGCAGACCCTGAACCAGGGAGACCAGTGTTCAAATCCCACTCAGGCCTCAGGTACAAACTATCTGGCCGATACATCGGAGCGCACTGTTAACCTGTCATTGGACGTACGTTTTCCCTTACCCCTTATTCAGTAAGGGGCAGAAAAGGTGCATCCAACCCGCTGAATCAGCTTTACTGTTAGATTGTGAGCCCTCTGGGGATAGAGAAATAACTACAGTACCTGAATGTAATGCACTTTGAAGTGTTGAAAAATAGAATATAAATAATTAAAATACACTTTGTACAAGGAAGAGTAGCCATTTATAAAATCTTAACCAAGTTAGTTGGGGGGGGGGGGGGGAGTGTTTGAGTGTGTTTTTTTAATTATCAATTTGTGCAGTTTTTTAAAAGTATAAAAACCATGTGACAGATAATTTCACCACTGCTGATTGAAATTTCATTTCCATCTTAATTGGCTTGGTTGAGTGTTCCCGGGGATACTGAGATCTCCTGCAGAGGGCTGGAAGATGCTATGTTATAGTGCTATGCACATGCAGTAGAGCAGTTTAATCTAGTTGGCTTCTTTATGGTTGTAAGACCTATAGGTGAAACTTAGAATGTTAACTATAGGATGTGTCTCAAAATATGTGTTTCCAGGTTTATTAAAGCAGCTTTTCAGTGGCTGGCTGGGTTAACATGTTGTCCAGTGATAGGTAGCATTCTTCCTTTGCACCGTCTTAGGACCTAATTGGCTAAGCATGTATGGCTATAATCACAGAATTGGGGAAAAAAAAGCTGAGTGAGCGCACGTTATGAAATCGGGGGGCTGTGTGCACATGCACGCCAGATTTTATAATCCGTGTGCGCAAGGGGGGGGAAACTTATGCAATTTCCACACGGCGATGCATCCCGGCCTTCCCCAGTTCCCTCCCAGTCCACTCCAGTTAAGGAGCGGACTAGGAGGGATCTACCCTAACTCCCTACCTAATCTCCCTTCCCCTTCCTCTCTCCCCCCCCCCCCCCCGCCCCCATCCCTATTCTATCCACTGATTTTTTTTGTTTTACCTTTTGCTTCTCATCAGGAGCAGTAGCAAGTTGCGTGCACCGGCAGCCTGCCAGCGCGTGCTTTCCTGGCAGAGCAGCAAATGGCTGCGGTACCAGCTGCCTCCAGCCCCTCCCCACCGCCTGGACCTCCCCTTTCTCTGGGCCTGGTACTTATTCGCATTCCGGGGTTTAAGTGTGTGGTCAGGCCTCTTTGAAAATTCGCTTGGTGTGCATAAGGCCAGACCATGTGCGTAAACCCCGGGATTTACGCATGCCGGGTTTTTAAAATCCACCCGTTAATCTTTTGTTGTTGCGCTCTGAGGGACAGCTCTAGAACCATAGATTAGAATGTGCTAGTCTTCAGAGATCCAGTATGCAGCCCGTGGACTTATTTATTTTTAGATTTAGCTTGCACCTTTTCATTGGTAGCTCAAGGTGAGTTACATTCAGCTATAGTAAGTATTTCCCTGTCTCCAGAGAGCTTACAATCTAAGAGGCTCGTTCACTAAACTGTGATAGAGAGTTACTTCACAGTATATTGCATGTTAAATGCCTGATTTCACAAGATACTAAGATCTGCAACAGAGTGGACATGCTGGAAGGAGTAGAGAGAATGAAACGTGATTTAAGGAGGCTTGAAAAGTGGTTGAAGATATGGCAGCTAGGATTCAATGCCAAGAAGTGCAGAGTCATGCATCTAGAGTGTGGTAATCCAAAAGAGCTGTAAATGATGAGAGATGAAGGGCCGTTGTGCACAGAGCAAGAAAGGGACCTTGGGGTGATAATGTCTAGCGATCTGAAGATGGTGAAGCAGTGTGACAGGGCAATAGCTAAAGCCAGAAGAATGCTGGGCTGCATAGAGAGAGGAATAACCAGTAAGAAAAAGGAGGTGATATTCCCCTTGTACAGGATCATTGGTGAGGCCTCACCTGGAGTATTGTGTTCAGTTCTGGAGACCATATCTCAAAAGGGACAGAGACAGGAAAGAGGTGGTCCAGAGAAGGGTGACAAAAATGGTGTGTGTGTGTGGGGGGGGGGGGGGGTCTCCATCAAGTGTCTTAATGAGGAGAGTTTGAAGATCTTATATATGTATACCCTGGATGAGAGGAGGTGCAGGGGGGGGGGATATGATACAGATCTTCAGATACCTGAAACATTTTAATGATGTACAATTGACAAACCTTTTCCATTGGAAAGAAATCAGTAGAACTAGGGGACATGTAATGAAACTCCAGGGAGGACGATTCAGAACCAACATCAGGAAATATTTCTTCACAGAGAGGGTGGTGGATGCCTGGAATGCCCTTCCCGAGGAGGTGGTGAAGACTAAATCAGTGAAAGATTTCAAAGGGATATGGGATAAACACTGTGGATCCCTAAAGGTTAGAGGATGGAAATGAAGAAAAGAGTGCTGATATGGCGGTTACCCTTAACCAATAAGCCTTCATACTGTTGCTGCAACTCCATCATTCTCTCTGCTTCAACGGCAAGAGGTGATGGGAATTGGACTCAAACAGCAACCAACAAGGCCCCTGGCTTGATGGTCTGAAAGGCTGTTAGGTATGGGGTGAATTGTATGGCACGGCAGATGCTGCCATGAGCTTGCTGCAGTCATATCTATGTTTCTTTTGTTTTTGACATGTGCTTCCATAATTATCTACAAATCTCAAATGCACTGTAGCTGGATAATCAATAAGGGATGTGCATTTGTTTTAAAAGAATGTGCAAAATGCGATGAATACGGGCAATTTGTTTCATTCAGGGGGCTCCAAAACAAACTGAGGGCTCCCCGATTGCAACCAAACTTTATTGGTTGCATGTGTTTAAAAAGAATGCATCTGGCCTAGGTCAAAGGCCAAGGCCCAAATCAGGGGCTGCAGCATATGCTGAGCATGACACTGGCGCCTAGGCTCATGGCTGGGGCCTCGCTTAGGACATAGACCATGGCCCAAAGCAGGGGCTGTGGCCTAGGCCTGAGCATGACCCTGGGGTCTTGGCCTAGACCCAATCCCCCCGAAAAGTTTCACTTACCTATCCGTCAAGTATCCAAACAAGTTGGCAAGCCGAGTTCTGATGCCGGGGCCTTGACCCAGATCCCCAAGTCTGATGCCAGGGGCTCAGCCTAGGCCAGGCCCAATGCCGAGAAATAGGAAGAATGCTGGACAGGAGCCTGGTCTCTATAACTGAAGACTTCCCCACTAACCTTAAGGCATGGTAACATCCAGCAAGCAGCATTTCAGAGAACATACTCTGCTATATTCTTCTTAATGGGAGGCCCAGATCTCCAGAGTAAAGTAACATCCTCTGTGAAGGTGGCAGAATGCATGGTGAAAGGGGCTGAGTCACATGGAATGTACATGAGTGAGATGTAATCATAAGGGCTGACAAACTGAGACTCTGTAAAAGGGAGGATGCTAAAACCAAGAATACAGAAACATGACACCTTATCACTAACATAAAACACACCAGACCAAGGATCCAAGAGTCGGCAGCATTGGTTCTCTCTCGGATCAATTGCCTCAAATTCTCCTGCTTTCTTTTTTTCCTTGCTATGGGTTGCAAAAGGAAGCCTAAGAATGGAGACTTCCCCGTGGTCCATCCAAAGCCTCCTCTCACGGGTCCAATGGATGCCCACATTGTCAGCCACTCAATTTTGCCAGGGAACTCGCCATTGGAGAGAGTGGGAGGGGAATCTTAGCTCCCCTCTCTCTCAGGCTCTTTGTCACTGCTTAGCCCGGCTCAGAGAACGCTGCCCAATAATCCTGCCATGGTTTGAATCTCCTGAGGGCCATTAGGAGCATCAGCAAACGTACCTGCTGAGCCAACAACTCCTGCAAGGAATGGTATGGAGAGTTCAACCTTGGCATGTCTTGTCAGTGATCCTAAACCTTCGGGCGAAGAAAATATTAGTGCCGGAAGATTAGGAAGAGACAGTTTCAGATGTTGGTGATATGTCTGAGCTTTTACCTCCACTTAAGCTGTCCTTTTTGGTGAGAAGATCTTCTTCTTTCTCTCTTGAAGCTATCTGGGACTCCATTGTTGATCTGGATACTTCTTTATCTCAGCAGCTTTCTCCTCTGGTTCAAAATTATACTGGATTGGAATAACGATGTCAGACTCTAACTAATACTACTTTAGATTTGGGACAACAACTTGCTTCAGTTCATTTAGAAATAAATGCTGTAAAAAATACTCAAGGTGATTATGAAAGAAAATTCAATTTTAGCCTTAAAAATGGAAAGTTTTGAAAATATAGTTAAAAGCAAGAATCTTAGGTTCATAAATTTCCCTAAGATGCCTTTGGTTTTACCTAGAGAGATGTTCAGGAGGTATCTTATTGTGATTCTTCATGTTCCTGAGACTGCTATTCCTCCGGTTTCTAAAATATTTTATTCGCCATCATTTAAGAGGAACTCTGAGGTGCAAAGCTTTTGTATCTTTGGAATCTCCTGATCATACTACTTTGGATATTTCTGCATTGCTTGAAACCTCTGATTCAGAATTGGCTCTCCCTGCTACTTTAATTGTCTCTTTTGTCCTCAAACCTGATAAAGACTGGCTATTAAAATTATTTTTTCGTCATAGATCTGAACTCTTTTAACATCTGAAAGTGAAGGTGTTTCCTGACGTTTCTAAACAGACTCAGAGAAAATGTAAACAATTTCTTCTTTTGCGTACTCAGGTTCAACAAGTAGGGAGTAGTTTTTTCCTTAAATTTCCTTGCAAATGTTTGATTAAATATCAAAATAACTCCTACATTTTTGACCCCCCCCCCCCCTCCGCAATTGACCCAATTTTTGATTGATAAAATGCCAGCTGTTAGTCCTTCTGGTAAATCCCAATCTTGAGCCTCTCCACTTAGATCTCTGTTATGATATAGGGTGCCTTATACTGATTTTTTTCCTTTTTATAATATATAATTCTCCTTGAGTTGTGTATTGGATTTCTTCAATTAGTGGACCTTGAATGATAAAATGAAATGGGGTTTTTTTTCTCTTTCTTAACATTTGTTCTTTTGTTTTTCTTTTTTTCTTTATTTCAATTTTCCATTTTTGTACTTTCAAGATATAATCTCTTGTTTATATTTTGAAAATGCATAAATAAAATTAAAAAAAAAACACACACAAGGCCAGAGGTGGTTATGCAGAAAATATAATCTTTTTGTCAATTAATTGGTTTTCAAAACAAAAACGGTAGCATTTATTCTTTGCAAGAATACACCATACAGAAGAAGAACAAGTGACAAAAGCCAAGATTTTCTATTCGTCTTACAGATTTGAAGCCATAGATACAGACAACCACAATAGGCCCACAGATAAAAGGTTACATTGGAAACACATCATCTTATCCTTAACCACACAGGTGAACCCAAATAACTGGGCACATTAAGAGGAAGTAGCACCCCTATCTATTAGAGCACAGACATCATGTTCAGTATAGCAAAGTGCAATAGAGTCCGTTTAGTTAAGAGTTCAGAGGTGTGGGGCAGGCAGCCAAGTGCCAGTGGCTGTGTAGAAAGAGGTATATGGGAATTCAATTATAAATTACAAGAGCCAAGAAAAAGGCAGATGCAGGAGGATGGAGAGGGAGATCAAGACATGCTAATTTTATACAGGGCATGTCCACTAACACAAGATCAACAGAGGTCCGCTTACTGTGTAAGAAGAAATTTTGAGTCAGCAATAATCCACTGCACATATAGTTATACTATTCGTCAGCAACTCTGCCACCTTCTCAGACAGTAGAACCACAGCATGCATGACTAAGTCCATCTGTATCCTGATGGCAGCACACTACACTAGTCTTCATATGCCATAGATATCATTTCAGGACCTATACAAAATACCCAGACCCATGAACTCTTAAGCCAGGGCAGGCCCAGATGCTAGGATGACTTAACAAAGGAAACCCTGATGACGGGCAACTCTTCTGTGCAGGATTTCATTACTTCTGCCCTCATCTGAGCCTTTTGCCATGGGGCTTATCAACCCTTTGCCCAGGCCATGGCCAGAAAGCCTAGGACTGCTGGTAGATGCTGTCCTGGGGACCACCTACTGAAAGGCTTGTACTGCCTCCAACATGGTCATGTTCAAATTTACCGTATTTTTCGCTCCATAAGACACACCTGACCTTAAGATGCTCCTAGGATTCAGAGCAGGAAAATTTAAAAATAAAAAAAATAATGGTATGCTAAACCGGCTCTGTTCCTGGGTGTCTGTGCGTCTTATGGAGCAAATTAGGGGAGGGCATAACATTTTTTTTGGTCCCCATTTCATTTATGGGTTGGGGAGGGCCATTTCTGTCCACTCCTCGGATCAGAAAATGTTTATCATTCTCTTTGTTGCGAAAAAAAAACAAAACAAAAAAACCTCATCCCAACCCTTTAAAGTTAATTAACTACAACCCCCCCCCACCTTCCTGACACCTCCCAAAACACGCCAAAGGTCCCTGGTGGTCCAGCGGGGGTGCAGGAGTGATCTCCTGTACTCGGGCCGTCGGCTGCCAGTATTCAAAATGGCGCAGATAGCCTTTGCCCTTACTATGTCAAAGGGGCTACCGGTGCCATTGGTCGGCCCCTGTCACATGGTAGGAGCAATGAATGGCCCACAAACATTTATCATTTAATGTGAACAAGTGCAAAGCGATGCACATAGGGAAAAGCAACACAACTTACAGCTGCACAATGCAAAGTTCCACATCGGGAGTCACTACCCAGGAAAAGGATCTAGGCAGCATCATGGATATGTTGAAATCTTCCACTCAGTATGCAGCGGTGGAGGCCAAGAAAGCAAGTACAATACTAGGAATTATTAGGAAAGCAATGGAGAATAAAACAGAATATCCTAATGCCTCTGTGTCGCACCTTTAGTATTGTGTGCAATTCTAGTCCCGCATCTTAAAAAAGATATAGCGGAATTAGAAAAGGCTCAGAGAAGGGTGACCAACATGATAAAAGGGATGGAACGATTCCCCTATGAAGAAAAAAGGCTAAAGAGGTTAGGGTTTTTCAGCTTGGAAAAGAGACAGCAGAAGAGAGATGTGACAGAAGTCTATAAAATAATGAGTGGGGTGGAATGGGTAAACGCAAATCAGTTGTTTACTCTTTCAAAAAGTACAAAGACTAGAGAACACGCAATGAAGTTACTAGGTAATACATTTAAGACAAATAGAAAATATTTTTTTTACTTAATGCATAATTAAACTCTGGAATTTGTTGCTAGAGGATGAGGTAAAAGCTGTTAGTGTAGCTGTGTTTAAAAAAGGTTTGGACAAGTTCCAGGAAGAAAAGTCCATAAAGTGGACTTGGGAAAATCCACTGTTTAACCCTGGTGTAAGAAGTATGGAATCTATCAGTCTTTTGGATCCTGCCAAGTACTTGTGATCTGACTTGTCCACTATTGGAAACAGGATACTAGGCTTGATGGACCTTTGGTCTGATTCAGTGTGGCAACTCTTATGTTCTTATGAATATTGAATCCCTGGGAAAGTGTCACCATTTGCTGCTGCAAACGTATGTCTTCTTGGATCTTGGGCATTGTGACATCTGCCAGCTGTGGGGGTGCCTGTAGTTTTGGCCAAGCAGTTTGGATAACGGGTAACACCATTGGCAATGTATGCACTGCTTTGAAGCTTGTGCTGCATCCCATCTGCTCTTCTTGCATCCTGGCTGTCCTCCTCCTGCACACAGCGTGGTGTGCTGGTGATAGTCAAAAGTGTGCAATTCCTTGTCCCAAGGAAGATTGAGAATAAGCTTTGTAAATGAAAGATCCACCAGGTCTTGCTCTTCATTGTCTTCCTTCTGCTCCTCTGGCTCTGGCTGGGTCTTTCCCGCTTGATGTTGCTGCTGTTGCGCCTCCTGCTCTACTGTCTCTTGGGTGGCCTGCCAGATGCTGGGTCCTGTGAAAAGAAGCTGAAGAGTTTGAGTGACGTGGACCACAATTTAGACTTGATGTATAACATAAGATGTTCACGTTTCTGAATAGAAATGTGATTATCTTATAATTTGGCACCAATCCTCTTGTACCATCCACTCATACTTTCCCAAGATTTGCTTGCCATGTTATCATCTGCTGCATCCAGATCTGGCGCCAATCCCTCAGACATCTGGACCAGGTTTGTCTCTCAGGTGCAGTTTCATTGCTGTCAAGGGGTGCATCCTCTGGTCTCCCTTTCGTACTTTCCAATCCTTGTTTCTCAGGCTGCCCTTAAAGTCCCAAAATCTGTGGGCCACCTGCTTGCTATTATGTCTCCCTCCACCCTCACTGGCAATCCTGTGAGCAGTCCTGCTCCTGATCAGGATCTTTATGCCCTTTGAGGTTTTGGCTACGTGCCACTCAAAGAGCTGGTCAGTTTGCAAGGACTCCCTCGATCAGCATGCCATATTTTCTTCCTGGGAGAACTTGCAGGCATGCCATTCTGGTTCATCTCTTCCACAGTCTTCTTCTGGCCCACCCTTCTCTCCTGTCCCTCTGTTCTCTCCCCTTCTCCCTATCCTTACTCATCCCAGTCACACATCTATCATATCCACTCACTTCCCCGCCACTCACCATCCTCACCTCTAGTACTCACACACAAGCTGTCCTTTCATACTCTAAACAAATAGGACAAACAGACAAGCACAACAAACACACACACTCTTTCACCTACAGATAAAGACTATAGACAATGGAAAAGGTAATGACAAAATCTGTACATGCCTCTCCTCTCTTCTAACACCTGACCAACCCTCAAAATAGCAGACACGGAAAGCTGGCTTTTATGCATGAAATATTGCTTTGCATAGTATTTCATAATCACGCCTCTTTTGTCTTTCTGAATGCGTGGTAAACATAAGCTATTACTGTCCAGTATTTGCCCTTAATACCACATGGTAATAGCTTATGTTTACCGTGGCTTATTGAATGAGCCCCTAAATATGTACCTGACCTGCAGAAGAACTATAGAAGATATCTGGTCTCCTGTGAGGCTAATCTTGGTAATGTCTTCATTACACTGAGGCAGAGCTGTACAGAAGAATAACCACAATACTCACGCAGGACTTCAAAACCACTTTCCCCCATCTGGGGGAGCCATAGAGGCCTGCCCAGGAAGCATTTTTTTTCCTTTGAAGAAATACTTTCCAGGCCTCACTTATTCTTAAGAAGAGGATTTGAGATCTTGCCATTGCAAGCAAAGGAGCACTAAGCTCCATATGGCCACCCAGTCAAAACCAGTAGTGGATTTTTAAAAACTTTTTATTTAAATCAACAGCCACCACAGTCATACAAGAAAACATGTATATAAAGAACAGCATAGGTGATACATTGACAGAAGGTATACATCAATTGTTCCCAAAATAATCAACACTAAAAAACCTAAGGAAACATTTCAAACTAAACAATAATATACAAAAGATTATAATTTATTTTACATTATTTTACAACAATAAATTTATTATTATAAAATTACCATCATAACACTTAAAAACCACACATAAAATATTTAATACTCCATTCACACCATCACTCATACCATACAATCATGTTAAAATTATCCACATAGAAACCCTACAAAACAGGATCTTTTTTGTTTCGCCTATATTAGGCTTCCTCAGGGGATTATTAAAAAAAATTCAATTTACATCTATATTTATATAAATCAACAAAATAGTTCCGTGGTATGGCTCTTCCCACTCCCCAAGATACTAATATTCCTTCAAGTTATTTTCACAAACTATTCATCATCTTCATTCTTCAAACGGCTCTTTCTTCAAGTCCCACTGTCATATCTACAACTTCAGTTCTATGTTCCAAAATCAGTATCTCTGTGTAACCTTCAGAAATAGTCATCAACTTCTCATTTAATATCGCTACTTTGTTTTTTTTTTAAGGCTCATAATTTAATCTGATGTAAATATGCTGTTAATGATAAACAATCTCCAATATAGTTTTCAAGATTTGCAAGACAGGTATCATCTCCCAAGGTCGGTCTTTTATGCCTACCTACAGTTGCGATACTTCCTCAACAGTAGTGAGCTCACAAGTATACCAGGGGCTCAAAGAGAACACTTAAATACTGTCCTGGGAGTGGGAAGGCCGGTGCTCTACTCTAGCTCCAATTTTTCTAAAGTACTGAAACCCTACCGTACTACAAAAGGTTTGGAGCGGATTGCTGGGAAGTGGGGGAGCATACAGGGAGTTAGGATAACGGAACCCCAAATCAAAATGTTTCTTAAGAGATCTCCACAGATTACTGAAAATACCCAATTAAGAGAACTACAGTTCAAATTCATATGGCAAATATATGTCACAACAGAAACAGCAGCTAAAATGGGAGTGTGTTCTTCTTCCCTTTGTCTTACATGTCAAATGGAGGTTGGGAGTTACTTCCATAGTTTCTGGGCATGCCAGTCCATGTTAAACTTTTGGACCTCCATACAAACTTTCTGCTCCAAGATCTGTGCCATTGATATTCCACTAACACCGGAGGCATGGCTTCTGGGCTCATATATGTTACCTTTTCCTCGTCCACCACTACACATTGCTTTGTTCATAGATAAAGCAGGACTATTGGCAAAACAATTAATCCTACAACACTGGCTTTCCGACAGTGCTCCCACTTTTAATCATTGGATGCAAAAAATGATTAAGCTAGCCACTTTTGAACAAATGACCGCCGAAACACAGGCAGACCAGAAAAAAAAGATGATGTCTCAGATTTGGGGGTCATTCCACCAATATCAAGATACCATGGTACAGATGACCACCACAATAGATCCCTTATAATTGGCACTGTGGATTAGGAGACAGAGGGAATTGCGCAAATACACTTGGGTACACCACATATGCACGTATGACACTCGTATATCTAACAGCAAATATATAGTTTAAGTAGATCCATCACGCAGCTTTGTACATATCAGACAGCAATTACGTTTATTGATTACATCAAGTACCTCGGGGTGGGGTGGAGGGAGGGAAGGGAGGGGGCAAACAAAGGTATAACTTGCTAGAGACTGAATGTTCATGTTCATGTTTATGTTTCAGTTTAAGTTTCTGGACCGTATCTTGACTATTCAAGGACTGTATACAACACTGTCCATTGTTCTGCTAGAGCTCTGGTTCTACTCATGTATTGTTATTATATTGTTAGAAAGTAAGGCGAGGGGCGTATGCCCTACATTAGTACGGTTCCAGCAGGCTCAATATGTAGTACTGAATACTTCCGATCCGGTGCCTACAAGCTTTCTCTATTCTTTTAAGTGTAACCAAAGGTCTGTACTTATGAAATCAATAAAAATATATACAAAAAAAAAACCCAAAAAACAATCTCCAAAAAAATATATTTAAACATATTTTGTTATGCACCAAAACTTACTCTTAAAAAATCACAATACCGGACTCCTCAGAACTCACTGTTCCCATCCACTGAAAACTCCTCCACTATCCATCTTATTTTAAGACCCTTTTCTGCTATTCAGTCTACATTGCCTGATAGAGACTTATCACTGAGAAATCTTTCCACTAAGTAGTTTGAGAAGACCATCCCTTATCCACTAACTTCTCTAGTATATTTCTAAACTGCAAATAAAAATGGTGATTAAAGGGATCCAATTGATATTTATCCCATAAATCACAAAAAGAGCCAAATCCCCACCAGATTTGCCACACAAACCCAATGACCCATATCAGGAAAAAAGATACTGTATGATATCCCTGGATTCTTTGCCAATCCAGGGATATTGTCCAGATGGGAGACATTTTCCTCAGGAATCTCTAAAAATGTACAGATTGCTCTCCAGATTGGAACCATATGTGCCAGGATGTAGCTATCCCTGAGAATGTTTTGCACAGTATAAGAAGCATCAGACGTAATTAATAATAAAAGAAAATCCACTCTCTTCGCCTGTACTTTCTCCAGATAAAGCAATGCAGATGAATGTGTATCAGACCAATCTTTTATACAGATGATTGGTGCGGACCAATAATAACTTCGCACATAAGAAGTTCCATAACCCCTGCCACTTACGCCTGCACAAAGTAGCCAAGTTAATGTACACAACCCTATTTTGCCATCTATCTCTCCGTAAAAACTGAGGTATCTTACATGGAGTATGCTGGAACGCAAATTAATATGTTCCCTCCACAGGAAATAAAGACCTGTCCAGTCCTTAAGATCCTTCTTAATCTGACACAGTACAGGTATAAAATTTAAATTTATACAGATCACACAAATTAGGAGAAATCTTAATACCTAAATAAAAGCAAAACTACCTTCAACCAACTTAAATCCAGCCATACAGCAGGATGAATACCCCTATATATAATTCTGAAAGAGTATTTCTGACTTGTAAAATTATTTTGACACCCAGACACCACCCCATACACAGTCAGCAGCCACATCAGCTTAGGACCGAAATCCCCACTTGAAATATGAAAAGAAGGACATTGTCAGCATATAAACTGGTTTGATATGTTTCCATGAAAAATTCGGTATATAAAAAGATTATAAATAAATAAATAAATAAAAAATAAATAATGAAATTTTGTGCTCCACACTATCTATCATAAAGTGTAAAAGGATTTAGCATTATTCCAGGACAAGCAGGATGATAGTCCTCACATACGAGTGACCTTACTGGACGGAGCCCTATCACGGAAAACTTTCTGTCAAAGTTTCTAGAAACTTTTGACTGGCATACTGAGCCCACTGAGCATGCCCAGCATGCCATGATCTCTCGAGCCACAGGGTTCTCCCTTCAGTCTTTGTTTTTCCGCGCTGCAGTTACATTCGCGGTGAAGGAGCCCTGTGTGATTTCCTCACACATAAAGTTGAGAGAAAAAGTTTAAAAATCTCCCTTTTCAACCCCTACTTAGGGGTTTCCCTGTCTCCACCGGCCGGTGAGTACAGAGTTTTCCTGCTTCAATTGGGTTTAAAAGAAATTTTCTGTCAGAAGGCCGTCGACGGCTGTCCGGCCTTCATAATGACAACGGGCTTCAAAAAATGCCCGAAGTGCCCTCGCACAATGTCGATCACCGACCCGCATGTCGACAGTGTTCTGTGCTTGGGTGAGTTTCACGATGTTTCTTCCTGCCCTCAATGTGCAGAAATGACCGCCAAGGGCAGAAGAGCCCGACAAGAGCAGATGGGACATCACTTCCATATCCAACTTATTCCATCGACGTCGACCCAATCGTCTCTGGCCAGAGCGTCTAAAAGATTGGTCGTTCGAAAACATCGCACTGACGGCTCTGGAGATCGACTATCACAGACTCCGCCCGGGGCATCGGTAAAATCAACATCCATGCTTGAAAAGAAAAGCACCGAACACAAAGAAAAACATCGGCATCGAACGGACGTTGATGCCAGAGGCCTTACTGTTGTCCAGAGAACCATCACCGAAGAGGTCTCGTCTGCAAGAGCCATCGAGGCCAACCACTCCAAGGCAATCTCCACCTGCAAAGGTGCCAGGTATCGAGCCACCACAGGGACCTGTGGAAGTGCCGATTACGCCTTCTCTGCCACCATCTATAGCTGCTCTGACCTCACCAGCTATAAGGGAAGAACTGGACGGTTTTATCCGCCAGGCAGTGAAAGAAGCTCTCCAGGATCTTCGGGCATCAACATTGCTGGAGCCGATGCCGGTGCCATCCCCGAGGCCAATGCCTGTTCCGATGCCAATACCTTCTCCTATGCTGATGCCGGCTCCGGTGCCGATGCTGGTACCCGACCTCTCTCAGTTTTTTCAGCCAATTCTGACAAAGCTCTATGCCCTCATCGGAACTCTCCCTGTACAACCATCAGCGCCTAAAACTCTGATTCCCGTCAATGACGATGATGCCTCGGGGTATTCTCCGCCATCTGAACCCATACCAGGGCCTTCCGGAATTCCTTGACCAAGAATACCGATATCTCCATCGATGCCTTTATTTCCTCCATTGATGCCTCCACAAAAACCATCGATGCCACTTTTTGTTCCTCATGCTTCTCCACGACGTCCTGCATCGGATACTTGGTATGACAGAGACACCGACACGTCTGAGCCATCCCCACCTGAAGACAGAAAAAAGTCACCTCCAGAGGACCTCTTTTACCAACTTTATAAAGGAGATGGCTGATACTATTCCCTTTCAACTAGTATCAGAGGAAGACACCAGGCAGAAGACCTTAGAGGTTCTGCAGTTTGTGGACCCTCCTAGCAATCCCGGTGCATTAAGTCCTGGTGGACCTGCAACACAGATTGTGGGAACACCCATGTTCAGTACCACCAATGAACAAAAGAATGGATACCATCTATCTGGTGCAACACATCCCTGGTTATCAGAGGGCCCAACTCCCACACCAATCTGTGGTGGTTGAATCCATCCAGAAAAAGTCTAAGCGGATACACCCCTATTCATAGACTCCTCCAGGCAAAGAACAAAAGTTCTTAGACACTCTAGGAAGGAAAGTTTTCCAAGGTTCAATGCTGGTCTCCAGGATAGCGTCATATCAACTGTATATGACTCAGTATCAACATAACCTCTGGAAACAAATGCAACAGTTTGCTGAGTCTTTGCCTCAACTATACCAGGACTCAGCAAATGAAATCATTCACAAGGGTTTAGAGGCAGGAAAGCACGGTCATATATAGGATGCAGGTCTTCCCTTACCTAAATGACTGGCTCATCCTGCCTATGACAGTTTTGAGACCTCCTCAAGAGTAGCTGCAACGGGAATCAGTGCATGTCACTGGACCTGGCTCAAAGCTTCAGACCTCAGGCCTAAAGTTCAAGAAAAACTAGTGGATCTACCCTGTGCTGGTGATACCCTTTTTGGAACAAGGGTTCAAGATGCAGTAGCACAGTTAAAAGAGCACACTGAGACACTGCGTAAACTCTCTGCTATCCCACAGGACACCTCATCTGCCACACGTCGGACAGTGAGGAAAGATATTAGAAAGCCCTACTATAGACCACATAGGTACTACCCACCAGCACCTCGTAATAGAGCATCCAGACCTGTGCAGAGATCTCAGCCTAGACAACCGAGAGCTTCCAGGCCTCAGCCCCCTTCTCAGATAGGCCCAGCATCAGGGTTTTGAAAACCTGACGGAGGACAGCAGCCACTCCACCAACCCGATCCTAGAGTTACCAGTGGGAGGTCAGGTCTCTTTCTTTCAGCCACATTGGGCAAACATCATAACAGATCGATGGGTACTATCAAATATAACACAAGGTTACCATCTGGATTTTCTCACAGTACCAAAAGACTCTCCACCAAAGTCTCTTTGGATACATAGAGATCATATCACTCTTCTACAATCAGAATTATCCACCCTTCTGAGAGCCATGGCAGTGGAACCAGTTCCCCGACCTCAGCAGGGCAGAGGATTCTACTCCCGCTATTTCCTCATTCCAAAGAAAACAGGAGGCCTACGACCCATCCTAGACCTCCGCAATCTCAACAAATTTCTATGGAAAGAGAAGTTCAGAATGGTCTCCTTAGGCACCCTGCTTCCCCTTCTGCAAGCAGGAGATTGGCTCTGTTCTCTGGATCTTCAAGACGCTTACGCTCACATTCCAATATTTCCTCCTCATCGCAAATTTTTGCGCTTCCTAGTGGGGCATAAACATTTTCAATACCGGGTTCTATCATTTGGGCTTGCTTCAGCACCTCGAGTATTCACAAAGTGCCTGGCAGTAGCAGCAGCCTACTTACACAAGGAAAGGATGCAGGTCTTCCCTTACCTAAATGACTGGCTCATCAAAAACCAGTCAGAGCAAGGAGCTCTCAACTCTCTCAAGCTCCCAATCAACCTACTCCACTCGTTGGGATTTCTAATCAATTACCAAAAATCCCATCTCACGCCATCTTGCCTACTGCAGTTCATCGGAGCAGAGTTGAACACAACAATATCAATAGCCTTCCTCCCAAAGGACCGCACAGAGACACTCTCTACATTAGGGCAATCTCTGCGCACAAAAGACACTGCAACAGCCCATCAGTTTCTAACTCTGCTAGGCCACATGGCTTCGATGGTTCATGTCACTCCCATGGCCAGGATAGCCATGAGAGTAACACAACGGACATTAAGATCTCAGTGGATCCAAGCCATTCAACCGCTTTAGTCTCTAATACACATAACCCACCAGTTACGTTCATCTCTCCTCTGGTGGGCGAACATGAACAACTTGCGCAAAAATCTACCCTTCCAACAACCAGTTCCGCAAGTAACTTTAACTATAGATGCATCCACCTTAGGTTGGGGAGCACACATAGACAATCTCCAAACCCAAGGTACTTGGACAAAACTCGAAGCAACATTTCAAATAAATTTCCTGGAGCTTCGAGTTATACGTTATGCTCTCTGGGGTAGATTTTGCGCGTATCTTATAAAATCCGGGGTCGGTGCGCACAAGGGGGTGCACATTTGTGCAACCTGCGTGCACCAAGCCCAGCATGCGCTGCCTGTTCCCTCCGAGGCCCCCCCCCCCGGCCCTGTCTAAACCTCCCCTACCTTTTGTCCCACCCCGAACTGCCCCCTGACCCCCCGGACATGCCCCCTCCCCGCCCCTTTTACGAAGCCCCGGGACACGTGTCCCGGGGCTGTGCGCGTGCCGGCGGCCTATGCAAAATAGGCACGCCGGCGCGCGTAAATCCGGCCGGATTTACGCGCGCAGGGCATTTAAAATCCGGCCCTCTATGCGTTCAAGGACTGCCTTTCACACAAGACTGTTCTTATACAGACAGACAACACAGTAGCCATGTGGTGCCTGAACAAACAGGGAGGTTCGAGCTTGTATCTCCTTTGTCAAGAATCCGCACAGATTTGGGGCCCTGACACATTCCATGTTTCTTCGGGCCACTTATCTAGCGGGCATTCACAACGTAATTGCAGACCGCCTCAGTCGTCTGTTCCAACCTCACGAGTGGTCCCTGGATCCTTTAGTAACGACCAGGATATTTCAACATTGGGGTCATCCAAAAGTGGACCTATTTGCATCCAAACTGAATCACAAAGTGGATAGATTCTGCTCCCTGCACAAACAGAGAAACCAGTTAGCCAAGGACGCCTTTGCTCGCCCTTGGAATTCAGGCCTTCTTTAAGCGTATCCCCCGAAACCGCTAATAACCAAAGACTCTAGTGAAGCTACAACAGGACAAAGGGTTAATGATACTCATAGCCCCATGTTGGCCTCAACAAGTATGGTTTCCCATACTTCTCGACCTCTCGACCAGAGAACCGATTCACCTGGCTACAGCTCCCACTCTCATAACTCAGGATCAGGGCAGATTGCGCCATCCCAACATTCAATCCCTGTCTCTAACAGCCTGGATGTTGAAAGCTTGATCCTGCAACCACTCAGTCTTTCAGCTAATGTCTCTCAAGTGCTTGTAGCTTCACGTAAACTTTCCACAAGAAAAACCGATCTGTCTAAGTGGAAACGATTCATGATGTGGTGTGCTCAAAAAGGTATTGACCCCTTTTCCTGCCCCACATCATCTTTATTAGACTATCTCTGGCACCTTTCAGACTCTGGTCTACAGACCACGTCAGTAAGGGTACATTTAAGATTTATCATACAATACGGGATGCACTGATATCAGTGCAACCTCTTGTCAGTAGATTTATGAAAGTTCTAATTCACCTTAAGCCCCTGTTATGGCCACCAGTTACAGAATGGGACCTTAATGTGGTACTAACAAGACTCATGCGTTCTCCTTTCGAACCCATGGACTCCTGTGATACTAAATTTCTGACATGGAAAGCTATATTCTTAATAGCTATTACATCTGCTAGAAGGGTTAGTGAGTTGCAAGCACTTGTCACATACTATACAAAGTTCTTATATGACCGAGTGGTACTCCGTACTCACCCTAAATTCCTTCCCAAGGTAGTTACAAAATTCCACTTGAATCAGTCAATAGTCTTGCACACATTCTTCCCAAGACCTCACGCTCACCAAGGTGAGAGGGTTTTGCACACCTTAGACTGTAAACGTGCACTTGCATATTACCTAGACCGCATTGCAGTCCATAGGAAATCCACTCAACTCTTTGTTTCTTTTGATAAGAACAAACCAGGTAAAGCAGTGGGCAAACAAAAACTCTCTAACTGGCTGGCAGATTGTATAGAGTTCTGCTATGAAAAAGCAGGCCTTCCTTTCCAAGGGCAAGTAAAAGGCGCACTCAGTAAGAGCAATGTCAACCTCAGTAGCACACTATCGTTCAGTACCAATAGCTGACATATATAAAGCTGCAACATGGAGTTCTCTTCACACCTTTGCAGCTCATTACTGTTTGGACAAAGAAGGAAGACAAGATTCAGCCTACGGACAATCTGTCTTAAAGAACTTGTTTCCAGCGTAATCCCAACTCCTTTCGCATCCAACCTACTGTGATTTCAGGCTGCCTTTCCAACAGTATACCAGTTGTTGTGCTTTCCTACAAGTTGTTTACTGTTGGTCCAATACAAGAATGACTCAGCCTGTAGCTTGCTAATCACCCATATGTGATGACAAGCATCCTGCTTGTCCTGGGATAAAGCAAAATTGCTTACCTTGTAATAGGTGTTATCCCAGGACAGCAGGATGTAGTCCTCACAAAACCCACCCGCCACCCCGCGGATTTGGGTCCGATACGTTTTATTATTTTATTTTTGCTAACGCTTATTGCTACACACGAGATTGAAGGGAGACCCCTGTGGCTCGAGGGATCATGGCATGCTGGGCATGCTCAGTGGGCTCAGTATGCCAGTCAAAAGTTTCTAGAAACTTTGACAGAAAGTTTTCCGTGATCGGGCTCCATCCAGTGATGTCACCCATATGTGAGGAAATACATCCTGCTGTCCTGGGATAACACCTATTACAAGGTAAGCAATTTTGCTATCTCTTATGGCTTGCGCCAAGAGTTTAATAGCCATATCAAAAAAGTGGAGGGAGAGGACATCCCTCTCTAGTGCCACTACAAATTATGAAAGGAGATGTTAAAGTGCCATTCACTTGAACCATTGATTAAATTCCTCAAGCAGCCCAAATTTCTCAAGCACAGCAAACAGATATCTCTATTAAATTCTGTCAAAAGCTTTATTGGCGTCTTAACACCACAACAGCCCCAGACATTTTCAGCTGCTTAAATGTAAAAGTTTAAAGAGCCCCCTCAAATTATACACTGACCATCTACCTTCTAAAATCCCATCTGGTTTGGGTGGATAATAAAAGGCATAATGTATTCCAGCCTCTGTTGCAATACCTTGACTAATACCTTAATATCAGTATTAATCAGTGAAATAGGATGATATGAATGAACCCACTTCCTCCTCACCTGCCTGTTTTTTTGTGTAAATATGAGCATCCTTTAAATCCTGAACAGAGGAGAGGAGCAACCTTAGATGATTATAATGCTCTTTAAGACTGCACAAGGTCCCCCCACACATGTTTTTTTAATGAAAATCTATCTGAAAACCATTTAGGTTAGGACTTTTCCAGAAGGCACACTACCGATAGCCCTCTGGATTTCCAGTTCAGTAATTGGTGTTTTAAGTTTAATGCTATCCAAAAACATTTGTATATGGCCACTGTCACAATCATTGACATTCCTATATAATTTTTCAAAATATGGCTTAACCAAAAGATTCATTTCTTGGGGATCTGTGGTAACCTCTCCATTAACATTCTGCAACTTATGAATAAATGTGTGAGACACTCTTCTCTTCACAGTCCTTGCCAACAAAGCACCAGTTTTATTACCATGCTCATAGTATCACTTTCTCCCAGGACAAGCAGGATATTAGTCCTCACATGTGGGTGACATCCAGCAGGGTCCCCCCTCAGTCTCTTTTTTTTTTCCACACAGTAGTAGCCTCACGGATCTTGGAGCTCTCTGAGAATTTCTCACAATGTTTTCTTCACAGAAATTAACTTTAAAAATGTAAAACGTTTCCCCCATCCCAGGGACCCCATTGACTGCCGATACCCGTTGATTTTGGTAAGTTTACCTCGTCCCTTTCGGTCTGTTCCTGGCGGTATTTTTTCATTGGTGCCCAATGGCCACCGACCGCGCTACGCCTATATTTTAAAAAAATTATGGCAACCGGGTTCCGTAAGTTCCCCGAGTGCCCGAGGATGATGTCAATTTCGGACCCTCATGACGTGTGTGTTTTATGTTTAGGCCCTGCTCACGACATCCACTAGTGCATTAACTGTGCCGAAATGATGCCAAAAGGCCGCAGGGCCCGCTTGGAAAAGATGGAGCTTCTCTTTAAGCGAGTATCTCCAACTAATCCAGTGAAAGCAACATTGAGTTGTAAGTCTTCATCGACTCCGTCGCCGTCAAAGTCTCAATGACATCGAATCATCGATGACCTCCCTTCACCATCCTCAGTACGTTCGAAGGCATCGACGTCTTCTTCCTCGGTGCCGGAAAAGGGGGCGGATTTTCAGAGCCCTGCTCGCCTAAATCCGCCCAAAACCGGGCGGATTTAGACGAGCAGGGCCCTGCGCGCCGGTGAGCCTATTTTACATAGGCCTACCGGCGCACGCAGAGCCCCGGGACTCGCGTAAGTCCCGGGGTTCTCCGAGGGGGGCGTGTCGGGGGCGTGTCGGGGGGGCGGGCCCGGCGTTTCGGGGGCGTGTCGGCAGCATTTTGGGGGCGGGTACGGGGGGTGGCTACGGCCCGGGGCGGTCCAGGGGCGTTGCCACGCCCTCCGTACCCGCCCCCAGGTCGCGGCCCGGCGCAAGAGGCCCGCTGGCGCGCGGGGATTTACTTCTCCCTCCGGGAGGCGTAAATCCCCGGAGAAAGGTAAGGGGGGGGTGTAGACAGGGCCGGGCGGGTGGGTTAGATAGAGGAAGGGAGGGGAAGATGAGGGGAGGGCGTTAGAGGATTCCCTCCAAGGCCGCTCCGATTTCGGAGCGGCCTTGGAGGGAACGGGGGTAGGCAGCGCGGCTCGGCGCGCGCCGGCTATACAGAATTCATAGCCTTGCGCGCGCCGATCCAGGATTTTAGTGGATACGCGCGGCTCCGCGCGTATCTACTAAAATCCAGCGTACTTTTGCTGGCGCCTGATGCGCCAGCAAAAGTACGCCTATTCGCGTTTTTTGAAAATCTACCCCAAGATCCGGATGGAGCATCGAGAGAATCACCGTCATTGACGAGACATTTTGGTCGATGCCTCCACCAGCAAGCCATGGGCATCGAAGGAACCACTGACGAAGAAGTCCTGGGGAGAGGGGGCCCCACTCCCTTCTGGACCCAGGACATCAAGGCTTTCCCCACCGGCATCGGTGCTGGGAGCCGAGACTCCACTAATATATGTGGACCCTCCGGCAACGCCTTCCGAGCCTTCACCCCCAATAGCTGTGCCACCTATGCCAGATTCTAGGGAGGAATTGGACAGGATAGTCCAAGAGGCAGTTCTCCAGGCACTTTGAGCGTTCCAGTCTCCACCGGGCCCCCATGCCGGCACCCAATCCATTGCCTACCATGCTGGCTCCGTTGCTTGACCGTCTCGCTGTCCTGATCGGTGCTTTGCCATTGGCACCGCTTCCTGCCATGCCATCGGCACCTCTGAGACCACTGATACAGATTCTGTTATCCTTCGCTGAGGAACAGAATTTACCAATGCCGGAGCCAGTTCCAGGACCATCGGGTCTTCTGCCACCCCGACGTCCATCGAAAGCACTGATGTCATTGATGTCTTCACTGCCTCCATCCTTTCTATCGGTGCCATCTCCAGATCCAGCTGGATTTGGACTAATACCTCCATCTAAATGCCCTCAAAGTGCTGGAGAGACGCACCTTATGATTGATGGGGTGATGATTCCTCCGACACTCAAGACTCGGATGAGATCCTGGCAGAGCCTTCACCCCCAGAACAACGCCGCCACTTCCCTCCTGAAGATCTTACATTTGCTAACTTCATCAAGGAGATGGCTGAAACCATCCCTTTTAAGTTACAAACGGAGGAGGATACCAGGCACAAAATGCTAGAGGTGCTACAATTTGTCGATGCACCTAAAGAGGTTATGGCAGTTCCAATTCATGAGGTGCTCCTTGATATGCTGCAACGCAACTGGGAACACCCAGGCACAGTTCCACCAGTAAATAGAAAAACTGATGCCACCTATTTAATCCAGGCAGCTCCGGAGTTTCAAAAAAGCCAACTTCCCCACCAATATATTGTTGTTGAGTCTGCTCATAAAAGATTGAAAAGATCTCGACCTCATACTTCTGCCCCTTCAGCTAAAGGACAAGAGTCCTTGGATGCCTTTGGACGCAGAGTTTTCCATGGCTCCATGCTGATGGCATGGATAGCAGCTTATCAGCTTTATATGACGCAATACTCCAGGAATCTTTGGAAAAAGGTCCAGGAGTTTTCTGAAAACCTACTGGATGAGTATCAAGAAGGCTTTAACTCCATCCTTCAGAAAGGACTAGATGCTGGAAATAATGAAGAAAGGTTAGCATATGATGTTTTGATACTGCCTCAAGAGTGTCAGCAGCAGGTATAAGTGCCAGGCGCTGGGCATGGCTCAAATCATCAGATTTACGCCAGGAGGTCCAAAAGAGGCTATCAGACTTTCCATGCACCGGAGATAATTTGTTTGGTGACAAAATCCAGGAGATGGTTACACAATTAAAAGACCATCATGACACCTTCCGTCAACTCTCCTCTCTTCCTTCGAAATTTCTAGCTACAGCCATGAGGTCTTTCAGACGTGATCCTAGAAAATTTTCCTATAAACCATGTCGGTACTATCTTCCTCTGTCCCGTGCCCGGCAGACCAGACCTCCCCAGAGAGGCCAACCTAGACAAACCAGGGCTGCAAAAGCCCAACCAGCCCCGCAGACAGGTCCAGCATCGGGTTTTTGACTCTTTTCTACAGAGCAGAAGCCAACCTTCAATTTCCACCATTCCTGTAGGAAGCCGCTTGTGCCTTTTCCACAACATATGGCGCACAATTACTATGGACCAATGGGTCCTTTCCGTGGTCAACTAGCGTTACTGTCTAAACTTCCTCACTCTGCCACCCAACACCTCTCCTTGTCCGGTGGTAGCTTCCATCAATCACTCTCCGCTTCTCAAGATAGAGCTCTTGACTCTTCTGGACTCCAACGCCGTGGAACCGGTGCCTCGACTGCAATGGGGTCAGGTGTTCTACTCTTGGTATTTTCTAATACCAAAAAAATCAGGAGACATTAGTCCTGTTGTAGACCTGCGTGCCCTAAACAAGCCCCTTTGCAGAGAAAAGTTCAGACTGGTAACCCTGGGCATCATGCTTCCTCTCCTACAACAGGGAGATTGGCTCTGCTCTCTAGATCTCCAGGAGGCCTATGCTCACATTGCCATATATCCTCCTTATTGGAAATATCTAAGGTTTGTAGTAGGCCACCATCATTACCAGTACCGGGTGCTACCATTCGGACTAGCGTCAGCACCCCGTTTATTTACAAAATGCCTCGCAATCGCCGCAGCTCATCTCCGACAGAACAACATTCACGTTTATCCATATCTAGACGATTGGCTCATCAGAGGCCTATCCCGGCAGGAAGTGCTCTACTCCCTCCATTTCACCATAAGCCTACTACAATCCTTAGGATTCCTTTTCAATAACCAAAATCACATATGTCTCCTTCACGCACCCTTTCGTTCATAGGAACACTCTCTAGGCCAAAGCATTCCTCCCAAACAACCGAGCACGCTTATTAACAACCTTGGCCAAAGTGGTATAGACGTGTCAAACAACCACAGCTCGTCATCTCCTAATCCTCTTGGGTCACATGGCTTCTACAGTTCATGTCACTGCAGTGGCTCGACTGACCATGAGGATAACACAGTGGACTTTAAAGTACCAGTGGCCCCAGTCAAGTTGACCCATGTCCCACATTGTCCAAGTCACCAACCAGCTACGTCTCTCTCTAGCTTGGTGGACAAGGGAATCCAATCTTCAGACAGGACTACCCTTCCAGTCGCCTGAACCTCAAATTACTCTAACAGATGCATCCAATCTGGGTTGGGGAGCACATGTCAACAACCTCCAAACCCAGGGAACCTGGTCCAAACAAGCGAAGCACCATATGAATTTCCTGGAGCTTTGAGCAATTCGATATGCCCTACTGGCTTTTCTTGATTGCCTCTCCAACAAGGTAGTCTTAATTCAGACCGACAACCAGTTAGCAATGTGATACCTCAACAAGCAAGGAGCACAGGCTTTTACCTGCTTTGTCAAGAAGTGGCACAGATCTGGGCCTGGGCTGTCTCCCATTCCATGCTACTAAGAATGACATACCTGGCAGGTGTGGACAATGTGATAGCTGACAATCTCAGCTGGACCTTTCATCCCCACGAATGATCTCTAGACCCCACTGTAACAAACAAAATTTTCCACCAGTGGGGCCGCCCACACATAGACCTCTTTGCATCAGTTCACAACAACAAAGTGGACAACTTCTGCTCTCTACCCGCAGCCACAACACACCACCATGAGATGCCTTCTCCCACTTGTGGGCAATGGGTCTTCTGTATGCCTATCCTCCACTTCTACTCGTCAGCAAGACTCTCGTGAAGTTATGGCAGGACAGGAGCACAATGATCCTCATAGCCCCTCACTGGTTGTGTCAGGTTTGGTTCCCCATCCTCCGTGACCTCTCAGTCCAGCAACCAATTCGCCTGGGCACAGATCCAACCCTGATAACGCCGAACAATGGGCTGTTGTGTCATCCGAAACTTCACGCCCTATCTCTAACAGCTTGGATGTTGAAAGGTTAATCCTACAATCTCTCAACCTCGCTGACAGTGTGTCCCAGGTTCTCATAGCTTCACGAAAGCCTTCTACTAGGAGATCGTATCATTCCAAATGGAAAAGATTCTCCATATGGTGTGCTACTAAGGAAATAGATATTTTTTCCTGTTCCATTCCAAAGTTCCTGGACTACCTTTGGAATCTCTCGGAAGCTGGCCTACAAACTTCCTCCATCCGTGTACATATCAGCGCCATTTCAGCTTACCACAAAGGTGTAGGAGATGCCCTGATCTCGGTGCAAACCCTGGTTGGGCGCTTTATGAGAGGATTACTACAACTAAAGCTTCCATTGCATCCTCCAGTTCCAATGTGGTACCTTAATTTTGTTCTAGCACAGCTCATGCGACTGCCATTCGAGCCTCTGCATTCCTGCGAGCTTCGACACCTCACTTGGAAAGTGATCTTTCTAGTTGCTATAACATCGGCTTGCAGAGTCAGTGAACTACAGGCACTGGTAACATACCCACCTTATACCAGATTCCTTCAAGATCGTGTGGTCCTCCGCACACACCCTAAATTCTTGCCAAAAGTAGTGTCAGATTTCCACCTGGCTGGCAGACTGTATCTCCTTCTGCTACCAACAAGCAGGCCTTCCGCTACAAGAACGCGTGAGAGCACATTCAGTAAGAGCTATGGCAATGTCAGTAGCACACCTACATTTTGTACCTCTTGTTGACATCTGCAAAGCTGCAACATGGAGTTCTATTCATAATTTTGCAGCTCATTACTGTCTCGACAAGGCTGGCAGACAAGATTCCATCTTCGGTCAGTCTGTCCTGCGTAATTTGTTTCCAGTTTAATAACCCAACTTCCTTCCAGCGACCCACTGTGAAATTCAGGCTGCCCTCCTAACCAAAACCACCCCAGTTGTTATGCCTGTGGCATGTCGTTGGGTGTTTTTGGCTTATTATATTTGGGCATCCTGTAGTTCGCTACTCACCCACATGTGAGGACTACCATCCTGCTTGTCCTGGAAGAAAGCAGAGTTGCTTACCTATAACAGGTGTTCTCCCAGGACAGCAGGATGTTAGTCCTCACGAAACCCGCCCACCACCCCGCGGAGTTGGGTTCGCTTATGTTTTCTTATTTTATTTTTCACTCGTGCTTTTTACTACAAACGAGACTGAGGGGGTCCCCTGCTGGATGCAGGGTTGGGGGCATGCTGGGCATGCTCAGTGTGTTCCGTGATTGGGCTCATTCTGATGTCACCCACATGTGAGGACTTAACATCCTGCTGTCCTGGATATATCTCAAAGCTGCCTCCACTTTATGAATCTGTAAAGCTCTAATAAGATCTTGTATTAACAATGTTCTATAAACCTTGGGAGAACAACTCTTCTTATCTCCCTTTCTGTTTCTGCTATCTCCTTTTCCAGCTTCCTCTGCTCCTTCATGTTAACTCTTTTCACATGGCTGGTATAACTAATTACTCTACTCCATAATGCAGCTTTATGAGTTTTCCACCATAGTGAAGGGTCATTTTCCTGGTTACTGTAGTAAAAGTTAAAATCTGCAATTACACTTTTAATCAATTTCAGAAATTCATCCCTACCCAAAAGAGAAAGATTTAATCTCCATGTGTGCAAAGAACTTGAAGTATGGTCTAATAGGTTCAACAAAACTGGGTGATGATTTGAAAGTTGGTAGGTCAAAATATCACAATGAGTAACATTTCTTTCCAAATTAGAGAAACAAAGTAAATTTAAATGGCTGTAGGAATTACAGCATGAAAGAAATAGGGATAGTATTTACTGGAAGGATACTTTTCTCACCAAATATCTAATAAATCCCTAGATAGTGTTCAAGGAAGTAATAGTGCCAGTACTGTACAATATGCTTTTGAGTGAGAACAATCTACCTGAAGATTTAAGTAAACATTCCCTCCCCTGCCCCCAGAACTATCAGAGGACCTACAAATTCACTCAAGACTTTGATAAGCTCATTAAAAAAAAAAGGACCATGATCATCACTGGGCACATTTTCTAGCACAAATTCTTGTGAGTATAGGCTACAGTGTAGTATTCATCTCTTCCTTCCCATCCATTTTAGATTTTAACACTTGTAAAGTCTTATGTATCGAAATACTCACTCTGCTTTTGGAAGAGTTAGAAGCTGAATAGACTTGGCCCACCCACTCGCGCTTCAACTCCAAACAAGAGAGAGAGAGATCTTCTGAAGCAGCACAATTTGAATCTGATTCATCTTTTTAAAAAAAATTGCAACACCCTTTTCCTAGGATTCATTATTCTTCAGTGAAACCATTGTGAGTCATTTAGTCCTATGCAACACAACTCTGCCAAACATACATAATTTCTACAGACAAAAATGGTCTCCACAGTAGTAAAGATATTGTGCAATCTCCAAAGTAAGGGACACTTCACAGATAGAAAATAACAAGATTCTTGGGGTCAGTGAAGTTACAAGTTAGAACCTTTTCTTTTGACTTAGTTAAGGAAATGTGGAATATAATTGGCAATTATAAACACAGCTATAATGTACTGATTAATTCTATATTTGTTGACTTGCATGGTCTGCTCTTGATTAATAGTATCAAAATGCAATAGAAAATGCAAAATTTAGTGTTTTCAAAACTCATATTGTCAGAAATGATGTAATGCCCCAATAATTTCTTCTAATCAGCTCAGGGTTAAATACAAATGATAACATGAATATGGAAATTGACTATATTCAGTACAAACACAATTTAAAACGTGGCATGCAAAAATTTATAATCAAACACCCTTTATTTGTCTGGGTCTCTAACAGCTGGAATTAGAGAATATCGGAGCTGCTCAGAAACCACAATGGTTTCAAGGAGTTTTTAACCTTTGAGAAGTATGTTTTGACATGTATGGGAATTTCTGTGTGAGACTACTTCTGTCTTATGTCACCTGCTAGTAGATATACACCCAAACAGAGTTTGCTTATAAGTTTTGTGTGGCCCCTGTTTCTGCTTTGTTACTTGTATTTGTACTGACAGCTGTGCGTTATATGGATTTCAGTGCAACTCGGCTGTTCAACAACAAATTTTGTACTTTTATTTTAACCTTTTAAAACATGACTTCTTGCTCCTCTGCATTTTGTCTAGGTTTTAAGCATTTTTGCATGTGAAGGAGACATAAGTCCCAAGAGAGCACACTACTGATAGCTGTGACTTACAGATCTCTTTTGGCAACATAATCCTTCTGAGATCATCTCTTCAAGAAGTAATAATGCTTTATTACTAGGATGTTTCTTAACATGTATTCATCTTTGCTTTCTGTACAGGGCATGAAATATCTTTGCATTCCCGCATCTGATTCACCATCGCAAGACTTGTAAGTTTTTGTGTATTTTCTTTAATTCCTTTGAAAAGAAAAGGCGAAAAATCTAAATCTGAGGGATTTTTAACAGAGTTGGTATGGCAGAAGATGCAATTGTTTTGCTCATGCTTGGTCCTGCTATAATACTGTTCTCAAAGTAATGGGAGTAGCAACAGTTATGGTTTATTTATATTGGGGGGGGGGGGCACAAACTGTGGCCAGTGGATATTTTTCTGGCTGCTGAGCCCTGGAAATTTTACATTGTCTGTGGCCTGAAGGTATTCACAGTGGGGAAGCTTCCTGCTCCCACATGATGATGATTCTCCGTTTCTCCACCCCTTCCTAAGCAGCTCACTAGTGAAGTCATGAAGAGGTGTTGGTGGGGTGTGAAAGGGAGATGCCAAGTGATGTGAGAAACACATACAATTGAAGGGATCTTCCACAGAGAGCCCCTCCTCTCAGACATTTGTGGACCAGAAAAGGCCCCATCGGCAAAGAAATGAAGAAGGCGCAGGGCTGGAGCAGTGGGATTCCCAAGGTCTCTGAAAAGAAGTGGAGGAGGCCTGGGAAGGCAGCAGCAGGAATCCAATAGGGAAAAATGAGGTAGAGGGTAATGACTGAGAGGAGAGGGGGAATTGAGGTCAGAAGGGGGAAGATTTCTGGGGAGTGGATTGAGGCCAAAGGGAAGAGGCTGCTGGGGATGGGAGCGGAGGAGATTGCTTGAGGCCAAAAGGAAGGGGGCTGCTGGGGGCAGGGATTAAGTTGAAATAAATAAATTGTACCTGTGGTTTATTAATCTGCTGCTTAGCATACTGCAAGGGGACTTGCCCTCAGCAAACTCAGACTCTGAGGTGGATCTCCCCCTGCCCCCCCACTTCAGACTCATCTGACCTATCAGTAGATCCAAAGAGGTCCTCATACTGAAAACTTTGGATAGTCATTTATCTGCAGCTAGGCGGCAGATAACTAATACAAAATCCGTATCAAGTGGAAAACTATTAGTGTAAAGTCATTTCTAGGATTTTTGTTAAGTTGCTCTCCTCCTTGCAGTTCCTTCGAGCCCTTTGGAGTTTCTGTGTCACAAAGGATCTTGCATGGAATGTAATCTGGTCCATATACTCCGTGCGTGGTGTCTTGTGTGACATGGTAGCTAGAATGAGTCAAACTTATCCAGCGAAGGTGAGCTAGTTTTGTCACTCACTTGGCTTAGGCATGCCTGCTCTTAGAAGCGCAAAGAAACTGCTCAAGAACAATGACTTGGCAGTAAAATATGTTATCAGTTGTCATGTGTACTCCTAAGTGCAGGTTTCATTTGAGATCCCCTTTTTATGTTCTGCTTTTTTTAAATGTCTCTGAAGATATTGGTGTTATTAAAAGCTGCTTCTGCGAGGAGTGAGCTGTTTGAAGAGAATTTGTTTGCTACATTTCCTGTGTTGTTTCCTGCCTGGGCTTGCCCTTTTGCTCCAGCATTCCTCCCTCCCCCCCTCCCTGCTGAGATTGCCGTGACATCATTGAACCGCTCTGGGCTGTGCCTGTATAACACATACAGGCCTGCGGCACACAGCTAAAACCACACGCCATGGGGCATGCCCTGTAGCGTGGATTTCTGTGGAACAGGATATCATTTTAAGTACTCTCTTCATTCTTTATTGAGTAGTCAATGGGGAAGAAATGGAAGGGAACCATTAGACCTATCCCATCTGATTCTGCCTCTTTCCTTAATATGACCCAGCTGTGACTATTCCAGAATCCTTTGACTCCAAGATCAGCATTAATTTGGGTCAGATTGGGCTTGGTGTGTCTAATGCCACCTCTCATGGATCATCCATCTCCCTTGGTCCTGACTCTCATACGCCACCCACAATGAGGCTTGAGATCACCATTCAGTCCAGGGGCAGTGCGTCTTCAACTAATGCTGTTTTTCACACCTGTTCCAGTGATGGGAAAACTCTGGTTTAGGTGGAATTGCTGGAGGGTCAGTTTGGAGGTAATCTTCTCCAAAATATCCTGAACTCTACCTTTGAATCTCCCTCCAAACCAGCTGTGATTACAGTGGACTTTATTTGGTCAGCTATTGTAGGACTTGGGAAATCTCTATGTGAAAAAAAAATGGATTCTGTGATATCAATCTATGGAGACCTCACTAGTCAAGCATTGAAAGAACATGATGAAAAAATTAAAGATTTGGACAAACAGATCTTAGATTCACAAAAATGTGATTCCTTCATGATTAAAGGCAGGGATTGGTCCCATCGACAGACTGAAAATGTAGATATCTATACTAGAAGATTAAATATAAGATTTGTAAATTTTCCTAAAGTGGATACCATCTCTCCTCTAGATATGCTGAGGAAGTTTTAGTTACAGATTTTGAATGTTCCATCTGAGTCATTCCCTCCTTTAACTAAGGCATTTTATTTGCCAGTTAAAGAATCTAGAGGAAGGTAAAAATGCAGATAGAATTAGACCTGAAGATTCATTAGATAGCCTTGATTTATCTAATGGTTCTATTGGTTCTTTGGCAGATACTGCATCTCAAGCCACCCTTTTAGTAATGATTGCATTAGAACATGACAAAGAATGGACTTTAAACTTTGTTTTTTCATAGTAGAGAGACTTCATTTTTAAGTCATAAAGTTCTAATTTTCCTATGTAATCCCCCCTTTGTGGTCTCATTGTAGGGGTGTGATTTATTTCTGTATGAGGATTTTTTTTATTTCCTTTATTTTGCATATGTTAAGATATTGTTTGTATTTTTAAATTGATATAAATAATTTTAAAACTGCTTCTGCTTAGCTACTCCTGCCTTTATCAATCTGAGTAAATAGAGAAGCAGCTGTACTAACCACAACATTAGTATCACACTGATGTTTGCAAAGTTATATAGCATGAACAGCTGAAAATTGGACTCAGGTTTTATAAATGGGGTTTAGTTATAATAGAACTGGCTCTAGGCTAACAGACACCGTGTGTGAAAACTGACATTTGTGCCTCCTACCCCCTTGGTGGCAGCTCTGGCACAGTACTCTGTCCTTCAGCAGTGACGGTGGCTCCTGCACAGTATAACCATCTCTCACCTCCCCTGCCACACACACAGGGGTAGATTTTATAAATGTACGCGCGGGTGTACTTTTGTTCGTGCACCAGGCGCGAACAAAAGTACGCTGGATTTTATAAGATACGCGCGTAGCCGCGCGTATCTTATAAAATCCGGGGTCGGTGCGCGCAGGGGGGTGCACATTTGTGCAACCTGCGTGCGCCGAGCCCAGCGCGCGCTGCCTGTTCCCTCCGCCTCCCCTCACCTTCCCCTCCCTTCCCCTACCTAACCCACCCCCCCCCCCCCGGCCCTATCTAAACCCCCCCCTACCTTTGTTGGCAGATTTATGCCTGCGGAAAGCAGGCGTAAATCTGCGCGTGACAGCGGGCTGCTGGTGCGCCATCACCCGACCCGGGGGCTGGTCCGGAGGCCTCGACCACGCCCCTGGGCCGGCGCCATGCCCCCGGGCCCGCCCCCGAAACGCCACGTCACTCGCGGCACGCCCCCCGACACACCCCTCCATGCAAGCCCCGGGACTTACGCGCGTCCCGGGGCTTGCGCGCGCCGCCGAGCCTATGCAAAATAGGCTCGGCGCGCGCAGGGGGGGGTTTGGGGTAGGTTTTCGGGGGGTACGCGCGTATTGTACACGCGTACCCCTTTGAAAATCTACCCCACACTGTCTTCTTCTCTGCCCAGCACCAGAATTCCCTCTGCCTACAGTACTCAACATCCCCTTTCTCTCTTGCTAGCATTCTCTTCTCTCTCTCTCTCTCTCCCATTTCTTACCCAACCACATCCACCTCTTTCTTGGCTCCCCTCCTCCTCCTCTCTGTAAGATGATCCTTCAGCTTCTACAGTTAGAAACGTCCTTCCTCCTGTGTATTATTGCTTGTAGATATCATATGGAATGGTGCTGGGTAATGGTGCCCCCTTGAGCATTGCACCCTGTGGTTACACACCTCAAAAATCAGTCATGAGTTATAATTTAACAAAATACACCCCTTTGTTCCCTAACAAATAATGAAATGCAAATACAAATATACTGGAAAATGAAATCTAAGGATTAGGACCAAAAAAAATAAGCAATTGAGCCAAGAAAATGGAGTGATATTTTCAGGAATCTAGTTGGTTACCAGTGCTGTATTTAGAGCAGAGAGAGGCAACTTTGGTCCTGGAATGCCAAACAGGTTTGGTTTTCAGGATGTCCATGATGAATATGTACAACATACATTTGCTTGCACTGCCTCAGTAGTATGCAGATCTATCTCATGCATATTCATCGTGGATATCCTGATACTCAGAGCTGTTTGTGGCACTCCAGGACTGAAATTGCTTACCCCAGATTTAGAGCAAGCTAAAATGCTATCACATCAGCAAGTGGTCATAGATCAAACATGTTTGCAAGAAAATTTTAGAAAAGGTGTATAATGGAGACTTGTTATTATGGTGTTATTGACTGAAAAGATTTCATCGCAAATGGCAGTTTGGGGGAGAGGGAGAGAGAGCCTCTGTAGAGACCAGTATGTAAGTTTGCTATTTATACCACTGTAAGAGGGAGGTTTGGGGGGTGGGGTAGGTTTGGGGGGGCAGTTTTACATACACAGTCAGAGGTAGGAACAGTAAAGTTGACATCAGTGAAGATTTTCTGTCATTTGGAGCGATTTGTACAATGCGCACTCTACCTAGCTAGCGTTAAGGCCCTAACATGAAATGATAAATGACCCAGCATGATTTTTTTTGTGGTGATGTTTCCTGGATATTGTGTTAATATCTATATTAATCTCACGCAAACTGTAGACTGCTTAATAAAGCATGGACCTTTTTCATGGTATACGTCTGTATGTACACATTTATACTTTTCACTGATGTCAACTTTGCTGTTCCTACCTCTGACTGTCTATGTAAAACTGCCCCCCAAAACCTACCCCACCCCCAAAACCTCCCTCTTACAGTGGTATAAATAGCAAACTTACATATTGGTCTCTACAGAGGCTCTCTCTCCCTCTCCCCCGAACTGCCATTTGCGATAAAAACCTTTTCGGTCGATAGCACGTCTGCATTAATCAGCGTGCAACGTAAAAAATAGCAAGGGTGCGATAAATATATCACGTGGAAATTACCTATGCGATGCGGGAGCAGGGAAATTAACCTAACCATGCCACCTCTTTTCTCGTGGGTGCTATTTCCACTATATTTATAGCATTTTGATGAATCTAAGGCTTAGTTTGTAGGTGATATTTCCTGTATATCATATTAATAATTCAAGATGTCAGTAATGTCAAATATGGATTATCATTGAAGAAAACAATAGGGACAAAGAAGGTTTATATCAGTTTTAGGCTATATTAATTTCTCTCCAAAAAGGCAAATAATTTTGAGTAAATATGGCAATATGTATTTTTTACTTTAATCCAGCAATTCTCCTCCTGCTACTGTATACTTCCAGGACTTGAATCTGGCAGCAGCATGAGCCTTCATTCGCAACTACCTGGGGATTTTTCTCCTATTTGATATCCCTCCTTCCCCCATATGCCATGTCCGTAGTCTGGTGATTGCAGTGATAGTCCTTGGCTGGGGGTCAGGCGGCCAGGCTCCTGCCAAAACTCTGTATTCAGGGGCTCTGAATCCGACCAGCAATGACCATGATTCCCTCAGGAACTGTAAATGTGGCATCTACGGAGAACCCTGCCCTAATTAACTTGGGAGAAAACCCAACTAGGGGATCAAATCAGGGACCCACTAAGCCATGGGGTTGGCCCAATCTGTATTTAATTTATGATAATATTTCTCACTGAAAATAAAAGGACATCCATTTTCTGTTGCTGTGAGGCTCAGCTAGTTAGCCGGATAAACATATCCGGCTAACTAGCAGGGTATATTCAGTGGCACAGTCACTTAAAGTTAACTTTAGGACAGCCCTATGGCCCCGACCAGAGTTAGCCAGTTGTCACTCCAAATATCAGACTTAGGGGGTTATTTTCTAAAGCTTTATCGCTCGCGTTAGGGCCATATCGCATGCGATATAATGCAAATTAGGGGGAGGGGGAAGTCAGGGCAGAGTCGGCGGTGGCTTCGCTGCCGGCGATAATGTTACTAACATTATCGTCAACAGTAGCGCACCGAATAGCGCCACCTTTCACGGAGGCGCTATTCGGTGCGAAAGCCGGCAGGTGGCGCACCGCCGTGGTGCGAAGGGTGCTGGCTTTTGCAGGCCCGCCCCCCCCCCCCCCTCCCTTAGCCAGTTAACTTAACCAAAAAACTCCGCTCCTCCTCGGAACACCCCCATCATATCCAGCCAAATTCTAGCCGGGTAGCTAGCCTGGATATGGGCTAAATATAACCAGGTAAGCTATTTAGATGGATTACTCCATCTAGGTGGCTTTTGCATATGGACCTCTTGATTTCTTCATTGACCAGTGCCTTCTGTATGAAAAGGGAATATTCATTTTCAGTTTTTATTTTGTTTTTCCTAGGAATTTATCCATGTTTATTGTAATGAAGAAAAACAGGAGAACTTTAGTGAAAAAATGTTCTTTTTTTATACTGATATTTCTTCTGTTTTTGTTAATTAAATAAATGCAGATAAATTCCAGGGAAAAATAAAATAAAAACTGAAATCCAAGGTCCCTATTTGTGAACTTTTGACTGGAGAGTAGCTAATTTTATAATGCCGACAGATAAGTACAATGTATGTGATCTATTCTGTACCAATTGGGAGTGCTGTTATCTTTCTTTTCCTTCCTTTCCTACTCCCCAAACACATATATATATATATATATATATATATATATATATATATATTTCTTGAGAAAGCAGATATAATTCATCACATTTTAGAGTACTTGCATTTTTGAGAGGCCTCCAGAACCAGCTGAACTATTTAAGTGATTTCATGTTATGATGTACTCCAATTTCCAGGTGTTAGCATTTTCTGTCAATACTGAAAACTTATTCCAAAATCAGCAGGTTAATTTAGCACCTAGAAGATGCCAGGTCATTGCAGATTAGAGGAAGCAAGGATCCTAAAATTAACACATAATTGATAAGCATGCTTAGATGCCAATTGTTTTTTTAAGTGCTCGCTGCATGTATTATTTTTTTCACCACTTCCCTGCCAACTACTTCTGCACCAGAAACAGAAGTGGTTGAAAAGGTGCCTGAAGAAGGAAGTGCGGCACTAGGTTTCTCTTAGATCACGTCAATATTTTGGCTGATGTTCTTGGGGAACATTTTTAGAATGCTTGTTTTTGCTCTGGAATAGAGTGCAACACTGTACTTTGAGATTGTCTTTTGTGAATTAAATGTGCGTACATCCATGGACTACTAATTCTCCAGTGATTTTAACTTAATTTTGGATGTAGAGAAGGTAGCACTAAATTAAATATTTTGGGTTTCTTATATTTCCTCTTAATGAAAATGTGTACATTCTAAATCTGCTGGGTTGTTTTTTTGTTTGTTTACTGAGTTTTTTCTACTATATCTATTTTCACATTTTTTTTGTTGTGCTGTATGCTGTGAATATGAATATGTAATATGCCTATAGTACTTTAAGAGGATAGAAAAACACTGCTTATTCCTGCACTGACAGTTTGCTTTTTTTAATATATTACATATGGAATGAGAACACTTCTGTGGCAAGGGTGATCGCCTGAGCAGAGTCTAAATGATGAAATGCTTGATTTGGAGGAGGAGAGTTTGGTGGATGGTGGGGGTTGTTAAAAACAGAAGGAAATATTACAAGTGATAAGTTTCACCAAAAAAGAAATTGGTATGATGATAGACAATTTGGCAGTCTCTCTATTGCTTGCTTTTTTTTTTAATATGTATTTTAGCATCTGAAAAAAGCATTGCTTAATATGTCTTAAATATATATATATATATATATATATATATATATATATATATATATATATATATATACATGCCCTGCAAAATATTTTCAGTAGGGCCCAATGCAATTAACATCAGTGCAGTAATAAATCTGAACTCTAACGAAAGGAAAAATACTTCTCTACTTATATTCTGCAGCCTTTCCATGTATGCAGCCTGAGAAATGTATGCCTTTCAGAAGGAGGTCTGAATGTCAATAAAAGCGACAGTATGATTTCTGTGTAAATAGAAGAAAAGCAAGAGGCACCAAGACTAGAAGGAACAGAGACCATTGCAATAAATAACATGCTTTTTGTAGCATTTTACCTTAAAATTGCTGCAGAAGCAAAGGTTTTCTTTGTTTACCCATTTTTAAAGCATGATGTGTTAGCCAGATATTTAGTCTGAATTCTTGAGGGTAATTATAATAATTTATAATGTGATCTAATTGGAAAGTAAGAAATACCAAGTACATCATTAAAGGCTATAGTAGAGTCTTTTAAAGGGTAGCACAGTGTTTTACCTGCAGAAATTCTCTTTTTAAAAATTGCCCATCTGTGCACATATGTCCAGTTCACTCATCATCTTACTTCCATTCAGCAGAGGTGTTGGGGAGAGGTTTGCACTTAGGTACATTCTTTGGGATTTTAAAAAGCATACACGTAAATTTTCATGGGAAATTTGAGCGGATGTTTATCAAGTATAACGGTGTGTGTGGATAGGTTTGGTGGGATAATTTCGAAGTGGAGTTTTACATGTAAAACATTTTTTAAAAATGGTATAACTTCTGTGCATATTTACCAGCTAGTTTGTGTGATGTTGCAAAATGATCCGTGCATTGCTGATTTTCTAGTAGAGATTGGTGGTTGTAACATTTAAAATTAACTATTTGATTAGTGAGGTACAGAATGTAAAATGTTTCTTTAATAGAAAGTCTCAAATAATTGAAATATAATATAAATGTAATTATATCTATAATAATAAAGCCTCTATTGAAATAGTTTTGTTTAGCTCTGATGTTAAGATTCTGTTTTGGAGGTCAGAGAGCGTTGAGATTAATTTGATTGAGTGGTGAAGGATCACATGCTGTCATTTTGGAATTTATTTTTTTTTTGTAAACACCCCTAGATTGTCTTTTACTGCATATTTCAGCAAATAATTTTGTTGGAGCCTGCCTTTCTATTGTCATTGTCACTTTTTTTTTTTTTACCAGCCAGTAATCAGTCATGTAAAATGTATCAATATTAGTAAATGTCTTCCTAGCCTCATTTTCACTTCTTGATGTGACACATTTTGCTTTTGTTAGAAAGCAAAATGTTTGTATTGGCTTCTCTGCAAAACTTTTTTTATGTACTCATTTCCATTCATGCATAGCCTCCCGATATTTTCCATTTTTCTCCCATATCCACATTAATAGTACTATAGCACTTTCTTTGATCACGGTATAGCTGTAAGAGCAGCACTTGGGTATCTTTGCATGCAGAACTATACTGTAGAGTGCTACTATAGCTGTATTCATATGCCTGGCTAGCCTAGGGAATCTTAACAGGGACTGAAACCCAATCCACCTATATGGCACAAGAGAAGCCTTAACTAAGCTTGGCGCTTATGGAACACTTTAGATCTATTACAAAAAGGCCAGCTTTTGGTGGGTAATAATATCCAGTTATTTAAGAGTATAATGTGGCACTTTGCTTTAAGATAGGTGATTTAAACATAGAAATGACGGCAGAAGAAGACCAAACGGCCTATCCAGTCTGCCCAGCAAGCTTTCACACTTTTTTTTTTCCTCATACTTATCTGTTACTTTTGGCCCCCATCAGCAACCCCATGGTTCCAGTTTCCCTACACCCCCACCATCGATGTAGAGAGCAGTGCTGGAGCTGCATCCAAGCGAAGCATCCAGCTCAGTTGGTCAGGGGTAGCAACTGCTGCAATATTTATTTATTTATTTATTTATTAATTATTTATTCATATATACCGTCATTCGGTTCAGCCATCATAACGGTTTACAAAGTCAAACAAAAAAGGATAAATTATACATAGTTACAAAAAAGTAACAATGGCGGGGGGGGGGGGGAATGGAAGGAAGGGGAAGATGGTGGGGTGAAAAAGGGAGGAAAAGGGAAAAAAGGGAAGTAACAGTAATAGTATTAATTTATCATAAAGGAGGGATTCTATCATTACTTCTTATAAGTTCCGAATTGTAATGAATATGGTTGATGCTAGCTGTAGATACTTTTTCTTTCGTGCCTGGGTTTGGTTGGTTGAGTTGATTGTAGATGGATTGTTGATATAGATGATCATTAATGTAGACTGTATGAAAAAGGAAAGTTTTTAGATCTTTCTTGAACTTTTTGATATTGGTTTGAGTTCTCAAATAAAGTGGTAGTTACTCCCACGCTTATTTGTTTACCCAGCCTGTGCTATTCAGTCCTTGTTGTCTGAATATAATTCCTCTTTTCTTTATTCCCCATGCCGTTGAAGCAGTGCGTTGCACTGGATATGTATTCCCAGTGAAGTATCAGGCTTAATTGATTCAGGATAGTAACCACCGTAACAAGCAAGCTACTCCCATAATTATTTGTTTGCCCAGACTATGTAATTCATTCCTTGTTGGTTGCTGCCTGACTATAAATCCTCTTTTCTTCTTTCCCCCCTGCCGTTGAAGGAGAGAGCTATGCTGGATATGCATTGAAGTATCAGACTTATTTGGTTTGGGGTAGTAACTGCCGCAACAAGCCAGCTACTCCCTAGTTTTTTTGTGAATGCAAATCCTTTTCTTCCGCATTTCCTCTTGCCGTTGAAGCATAGAGCAATGCTGGAGTTGCATTGACAGTGAGTATGTTTGTTGAATAAAGGTATTAATCTCCAGGTAGTAGCCGTAATTCCCGCAAACTACCCCCATGCCTCTTCTCTTCATTCACATCCTTTAGACTTTATGGATCCACAGTGTTTATCCCACGCCCCTTTGAAGTCCTTCAAAGTCCTTCACAGGGGGAACGCGTTCCAGGCATCACAGGGGGATGCCTGGAACACTCTCCGGAATGGCGTTCCAGGCATCCACCACCCTCTCCGTGAAGAAATACTTCCTGACATTGGTTCTGAGTCTTCCTCCCTGGAGTTTCAAATCGTGACCCCTGGTTCTGCTCATTTTTTCCCAGTGGAAAAGGTTTGTCATTGTCTTTAGATCATTAAAACCTTTCAAGTATCTGAAAGTCTGTATCATATCACCTCTGCTCCTCCTTTCCTCCAGGGTGTACATATTTAGATTCTTCAATCTCTCCTCGTAAGTCATTCGATGAAGACCTTCCACGTTTTTGGTCGCCCTTCTCTGGACTGCTTCCATCCTGTCTCTATCCTTTTAGGGATATGGTCTCCAGAACTGAGCACAGTACTCTAGGTGAGGCCTCATCAAGGACCTGTACAAGGGGATAATCACTTCCCTTTTCTTGCTTGATATTCCTCTCTCTATGCAGCCCAGCTTCCTTCTGGCTTCAGCTATCACATTGTTTCACCGACTGCAGATCGTTAGACACTATCACCCCAAGGCCTCTCTCCTGCTCCGTGCACAAAAGCCCCCCCCCCCCCCCCCATCAAATACTGATCTTTTGGCTTTCCACACCCCAAATGCATGACTCTGCACTTCTTGGCATTGAATCTCAGCTGCCATAACTTCGACCACTCTTCCAGCTTCCTTAAATCCCGTCTTATTCTCTCCGCTCCTTCCGGCGTGTCCACTGTGTTGCAGATCTTAGTGTCATCTGCAAAAAGACAAACCTTACCTTCTATCCCGTCCGCAATGTCGCTCACAAAGATATTGAACAGGACCGGTCCCAACACCGATCTTTGCGGTACACCACTTAACACCTCTCTCTCTTCAGAGTAAGTTCCATTTACCGTCATACATTGTCTTCTGTCTGTCAACCAGTTTGCAATCCAGGCCACCACCTTGGCACTCACTCCTAAGCTTCTCATTTTATTCACCAGTCTCCTGTGCAGGACCGTATCAAAAGCTTTGCTGAAATCCAAGTAGATGACATCAAGCGCTTTTCCTTGATCCAATTCCTTAGTCACCCAATCAAAAAAAGTCAATCAGATTTGGCTGACAGGACCTTCCCTTGGTGAAACCATGCTGCCTCTGGTCCATCAATTCTGCTGCTTGTGGATAGTTCACAATTATTTCCTTCAGCAGGGGAAATTTAGGTCCTAACTCTAAAGAACTTTAAAAACAATTTATAAAATAAAAAAAACCCCAAAACTATTTGGTCAGATATTTTGTTATGGACATAGCTCTTGCCCATTTTTCAAAGGACTGGTGAGAGATTTTGTTAATGGCTGTTAATAATTGTAAAAAGGTTTTGTTTTTTGTTGTGAAATTGTTAAAGGCACTTGAGCAATGAACAGAAGAGGTTATTTGTTGAAGGAAAGCACCATTTTAGGACCACCATTTCACACTGTATAGATATTTAACTTTAAATTATGGCATCTAGGTCTTATTTACCTGTCTTTTGGGAAAAAGAAGATGGATCACAGCAGTTTGGTGTCACAACTGAGGGTCCACCTAGAGCTGGGGAACCCCCACAGGGGCAGCATAAGACTTCAAGACAAGGCAGAGAGGATTTTCCACCTGTACCAGTCACCTCCCCTGCAGGTTGAGCCTTTAGGTTCTGGCGGCTGGCAGGTCTTAGGCTGAGGCTGGAATCAAGGTGCAGGCTGGAACTTGGAGACACAGGCTGGAGGCTGAGGCAGTGCAGGACTGGAGACAAGGGCTGGGCAAATGTGGAACTAAGCTGGGCAGACTGGGACAAGGCAAAGCACTGGCAGTACAGGGAGCAAATACCAGGGAAAGAATTGGGTAGGACCAGACACAGCAAGACTAAACAAGACAGAACAGAACAAAGAACACAGAGGCCCGAAGGCAGCAGTTCAGAAGGTCCGTAGGCTACTAAGTAGAAGGCCCGGAGGCTGCAGGCTAGGCAAGGCAGAGCTAGAAGGCCTAAAGGCCATAAGACTAGAGAAGGCAAGGCTGGAAGGCCCGGAGGCCACAGATCTAGGCAAGACAGAGCAATATAAGGTAGAACAGGGCCAAGCAGGGAGCTAAATAGACTCGATGACAAGGCATCATGTATTGCAAGATGCAAGGTTAAATAAGCCAAGCCCTGCTGAGTCATGAGCCCATGGACACTATGGCTGGAATGAGAGCGGGAGTAGCTCCATGGAGACCTCTGGTGGCAGGGAGACTGCACAGCAGGCAGGATCCTAACAGTTGACTGCATAGCAGAGAGGATCCTAACAATTGATTTATTGAGGAGCTGATACCTGACAGCCTGTCTATCAAAAGAGTTTGATAAGTTAGACACATTGAAAATGGGTGTATTGGTGTTCATAACCCATATAAGCATTGCAGCACATGCCTTTCTATGATAGGACTCATTTTCAAACATGAGGTGCAGGTCAATAAGGGCACTTTTTGGAAAGAGTTTCTCACATGCTGTACCTGTAGAAAACATTTTATTTTTATTGTATTTATTTTAAAATTATTTATATACCACATGCATTGATCGCAGAGGTTTACAACTGTAAAATTTCACATACACAACTAAAATTATACATATAAACTAAGAACAAAGAAACATTTTACGAAAATAGAACTATAACAGTCTTTAGCCGGAAATGTTTATATTTGAAATCTTTTTATTAAATTTTAAAACAAACAGACACAATCAGAGTCAAAGGTACAACTTGGGAACATGCCGGAAATTTTTAAGCTTGAGCTGCCCAAGAGTTGGCTGAAATTTAAGGTATGTGGTAGGTTGGCAAGTTAGTACCGAGGCAAAGGTTGTGCTGTTCAACCAATTCATGACACAGTGTCTGTGGAACTGTGTGTATGAGAGAGGGAGAGCGAAGTAGCAGAGCTAGTTATGGAGGGTCGCTTAAAGAATAAAGATGTTCACTGTAGGGTTGTAAATATTATTTTAAAAGGTATTTGTTTAAACAATTGAAATTGTAAGTGCTAAGATGCGCAGAGCAGGAGACCCAAGGGGGAGCAGTGTTGGAGCATAGCCAGAGCCAGACCCAAGCCTGGCAGCAGTTGCAACACAGAAGGAAAGAAATAGCAAAAGCTGCTGTTAGAGCTCACCTGGCCTGGCAGAACTACATCAGTGCCATGTAAGAAGTGGCAGCCTGCCCCTAGATCCTGCCATCGGGCTTGCAACCAGGAAGCACTAAAGCCCCAGCTTTAGTGCTTCCTGGTTGCTTCCAGCAGGTTCTCCTCACTGGTAATATATTAAACAGTTAAACAGCAGGGCCCATGACTAAATGGTAAGACTATACTTAACAGTTAAACATTTAACAATTTAATATTTTGCTTCACTAATTCACTGTGACTGAATACATATTCAGCAATTTACTCCTGAGGAAATTCTGCGGCAAAAAATTGAAAATTTTGCGCACGCATTCTGTAAATTCTGCAAAAGTTTGCACATTTATTTGTCAAAATAACACAGTATTTTTTTAAAATAATCATCCTACATTTCAGTGCAATTCAGTATTTCCATTTAAATAATAGTACAGAAAACAAAGAGCCTTCACATTTTTCTCACTTACAGGTCGATCCAGTAAAGTCCGTGGGAGAGCGGACGAACTCCCGCTCTCCCAGCGCACGCACCGGCCCTTCGCCGGTGCGAGCGATCCAGTATTTAAATGAGGTGACGCGGTGCAAACGAGGAAAAGGAGGCGCTAGGGACACTAGCGCGTCCCTAGCGCCTCCTTTTTGTCAGGAGCGGCGGCTGTCAGCGGGTTTGACAGCCGATGCTCAATTTTGCCAGCGTCGGTTCTCGAGCCCGCTGACAGCCACGGGCTCGGAAACCGGACGCCGGCAAAATTGAGCGTCCGGTTTTCGGCCCGACAGCCGCGGGCCGAATTCAAAATTTTTTATTTTTTTTTTTTTACTTTTTTTTACTTTTGGGGACCTCCGACTTAATATCGCTATGATATTAAGTCGGAGGGTGCACAGAAAAGCAGTTTTTACTGCTTTTCTGTGCACTTCCCTGGCGCCGGAAGAAATTAGCGCCGACCTTTGGGCGGCGCTAATTTCTTAGAGTAAAATGTGCGGCTTGGCTGCACATTTTACTTACTGGATCGCTCGGGCATACCTAATAGGGCCATCAACATGCATTTGCATGTTGAGGGCGCTATTAGGTGCCGCGGGTGGGCCGCGTGTTTTCCTCCCCTTACTGAATAAGGGGTAAGGGAAAACACGCGTCCAGAGCAGGGTGACAGTGCGCTCCGACGGAGCACACTTTACTGGATCGACCTGCTTGTGATTTCCTTCCAGCAGAAGGAATCAAACTTTAGAGAGAATGTTTACCTTCTTCATTTGAGAAGCAATTAGTCTCTCTATGTCCCATGCAGACTTATACACACACACACTCTCTCACAATATGTAATCTCACACACACACTCTCACACAGGTTCCCAGGCAGACACCTAATTACCACCTACCCACATTGGTTCACAACACACATGGGCTTACACATACACTCTGTCAGGGCCTGGGCCTCTTCAGTTCACAGAACTCAGCTGTAATCTGTGCTGCACTGTCTCCTGCAAGCCTGCCCCCATGCTGCGCTGCCTCCCATGAGCCTGGCCCATGCTTCTGGGAATCCTGGAGTCCTGCAGTTAAAGCCCCTCCTCTTCCAACAGGCTCACAGAGTCATTATTGCCACGATCCTGCCTACATTTGAGGTCAGAGCGATGATGGGGCCTGGAAGCAGCGAATTCTGCAAGGTAAATGTGAAAATCTGTGCAAAGGGGGAACTCTACGGAAATTCTGCATTCCACAGTAGTGCAGAATTCCCACAGGAGTAAACACTATGTTTACTGTTAGTGTTCTATCTTATAAGATGTTTCTACAGGATTTTCTGCATGGCAAAGGTGAAATTGACCTATCGAATTCTGGCTTTAATTAACTTCCAGCGTTTGGGTACTCAATAAATTTTTATAACTATGTATATGAGTATCTCCATCAATGACACTTTGTCATATATACAAAGAAAATATTTTATTACAAATATCAATGAATCATATGCATGCTGATATCAGTGTTATCCATCTGGGAACCAATGATCTCACTATAAACAGTGTCCACAAGGCACAGGAAGATTTCCAAAATCTAGGGGAGACGATTAGACACATGCTACAGAAGATACATAGCAAAGACTTTTCAGAAGAATTACCTGTTCATGGAAAGGGAAAGGAAAGGTTATGCCATATAGATAATTTCAATGTCTGGCTCAAAACCTGGTGTAAGGAAAATGGTTTTGGATACAGTGGAGGCTGGGGCCATGTATGGAGCAATAAAAGTTTATATGGTAGGGATGGCCTACATTTGTCTGTGGCAGGAAAGAGGATGCTAAGTGAAAAATTCAGATCATACATTAACAGGCATTTAAAACTAGGGAGTGGGGATGGCAGGGGGTGGCCAGAGAAATTATTTCACCCCCAAGCAATACAGGAAGTGGGAAGAGAAAGTAACAAAATCAATCAGTTAAAAAAAACAAACAACCCAGAAAAAGCAACTAGGAAGAACAGCTGGAAAGCTATGACCATAAATGCTCGTAGTTTGAGCAATAAAATCTCAGACCTGCAGGCCCTAATTATAGAGGCGGAATTGGAAATTGTCTCAGAGACATGGTTCACTTTGTGTCATGATTGGGATAAGGCCATTCCGGGCTATAACTTGTTAAGAAAGGGGGATGAGTAGCTCTTTATGTCAAAAAACAATACACAAGTAACTGAATTGCAAGGGACATGGGGTAAAGAAGAAACATTATGGACTGTCCTAAAAAGAGAAGATGGTGCTTCCATTTTTACTGGCGTGATCTATAGACCACCAACCCAAATGGATAAACTGGACAGAGACCTGATTGAGGACATCCAAAAGGTGGGAAAAAAGGAAGAAGTGTTGCTCGTAGGAAATTTTAAACTTCCAGATGTGGATTGGAGCATCCCTTCTACGGAATTTACAGAAAGTAGAGAGATGCTTTCAAACAATTTCTGGTCTTTCAATAACCATAGCTCTTCCGGTATTCATTCCAGAGTATTGGCCTTGCCACTGATTATGACCCTTTCATGTATCATGCATGAGTGAACTTACTTAACAGAGGGTATTACCAAAAAACCCTTGTTCATCGATCGTAACTCTCTTTGAGATATATATACCTGGAGTCTTGTTCCCAACCATTCATTGTCCAGCTTCTAGACAATCTTATGAACTATTGTTAAAATCTTAAATCAAAACCTGAAAGGTTTTAATGAATTACAATCGACAAACCTTTTCCGTTGGAAAGAAATCAGTAGAACTAGGGGTCACGAAATGAAACTTCAGGGAGATTGACTCAGAACCAACGTCGTGAAATATTTCTTCACAGAGAGAGTGGTGAATGCCTGGAATGCCCTTCCAGAGGAGGTGATGAACACAAAAACAGTGAAAGAGTTTAAAGGGGCATGGGATAAACACTGTGGATCCCTAAAGGCTAGAGGATTGAAATGAAAAAATTGCATGGGGGTAACTTACTGGTGCGGTGGTTACTACCCTTAACCAATAATCCTTCATACTGTTGCAGTTCCATCATTGCTCTCTGCTTCAATGGCAGAGGGAAAAGAGAAAAAGGGGAATTGTATTCAGACAGCAGCCAACAAGAACCCTGACTTTTATGGTCTGGGAAAACAAGCTTGGAGCTAACTTGCTGATACGGCTGTTGCAACCCTTAACCAACAAGCCTGATACTTTTGATGCAACTCCAACATTGCTTTCTTCTTCAACGGCAAGAGATAACGGGTCAATGGACTCAGACAGCAATAAACAAAGGCCCTGACTTTTACAGTCTGAGAAACTGATAAGTATGGGAGCGACCTGTACAGATGGCAGATACTACCATAACTTGCTGAGCAGACTGGATGGACCGTTTGGTCCTTTTCTACTGTCATTTCTATGTTTCTATATCAAACATGCTAAAAACCGCAGCATCAATTGCATATTATTATATTACCAATTTATTACACACACCATACATACAATGAATTCAACACGCTGCTCATTAATCCATCTGATAAAAGACTATATTGCCCTTCTAAATGTAACATCATCTCATATTACACTCTTAATCCAATATCACTATAGCCACGTGTAAATCATAAAAATGTTTAAACATGCTGCCGCTTAGAAGTTTCTCGGATCTTAAGAGTAATATTGACTTCTTTTAGTTACAATCTAGTTGAATTTCAATCATTAACAATAATAAATCCCTTTTTCAGGAACATTTCACACCCCGATTGTGTTCCATTGATAGAGTCCTTCAAACATTTTTATGATTTACGTGTGACTATAGTGATATTGGATTGAGTGTAATATGAGATGATGTTACATTTAGAAGAGCAATCTGAAGCGTCAATGAATGTGTATTTTAAATTCAGCCAAGTCATCGCAACTACTGTCCTCAGCTGGGACCCATGTAATACAGCTCCTTCTGGAACCCTGCTATCATAGGCCCTAGACATGACATCTAGGATTGTGATGACTTTTACCTCCGTTATTCTTCCCCCTTCAAACCACGGACAGTGAGCACTGCTTCTGCAGCATCCTCAGCCCTAGTTGACATAGGGAAGGGAAGCCTGGGTCCCTGCCATTAAGTCATAAGGCCAGCCATTTTCCAATGCATTTTAATGAAATTGACCCTGTATACATCTGAATGCTTTTATATGTTAAAAATCAATCAATTACCAGTCTCAGGGTTAAAGAAAAATATGGATTTGTGCCAGATCACTATGAAAATTACTCAGAGTTCATGTGACCTATTAGTACAAAAATGTTTTGGTTGGAATTTGAATCAGGGTCTGCTCTGTGGGGAAACTGGTGCCCTACATGTAGAGGGCCTTAAGTTGAGGCAAGAAAAAAGAACCGGTGAACACCAAGGATTCTCAATTCTTTATTCAGCACTAAGCATCAGACAAGTCCGACTCAGGCCAAGTTTCACTCAATAGAGCTGTTTCAGGGGCATTGCTGAAAACACTTACTTGGGAAGTACTAAAGACCACCAAAGTGAGAAGGACAGAAAAAGCAGAAAAAACGGAATTAAATCCCACGGCAACCAACACGCCTTATTGAAGGTATCTCAGACAGCCAGCGGTTTGGCGCTTCACTAGTCGCTGCGGCGTCTGTTTGTGGTCCGCTTTCGCTGGCTGTCTTAGATACTTTCAATAAGGCGCGTTGGTTGCCGTGGGATTTAATTCTATTTTTGCTGCGTTTTCTGTCCTTCTCACTTTGGTGGTCTTTAGTACTTCCCATCTAAGGGGTAGATTTTCAGACGAGCGCGAACAGCCTACTTTTGTTTGCGCTCCAGGCGCAAACAAAAGTATGCTGGATTTTAGTAGATACGCGCGTAGTCGCGCGTATCGGCTAAAATCCTGGATCGGCGCGCGCAAGGCTATCGCGCGCCGAGCCGCGCAGCCTACCCCCGTTCCCTCCTAGGCCGCTCCGAAATCGGAGCGGCCTAGAAGGGAACTTTCCTTTGCCCTCCCCTCACCTTCCCCTCCCTTCCCCTACCTAACCCACCCGCCCGGCCCTGTCTAAACCCCCATCCTACCTTTGTCGGGGGATTTACGCCTCCCTCTGGCGCGCGCAGAACCCCCGAGTCCCGGGGTTCTGCGCGCGCCGGTGAGCCTATGTAAAATAGGCTCACCGGCGCGCAGGGCCCTGCTCGCGTAAATCCGCCCGGTTTTGGGCGGATTTACGCGAGCAGGGCTCTGAAAATCCGCCCCTAAGTGTTTTCAGCAATGCCCCTGAAGCAGCTCTATTGAGCGAAACTCGGCCTGAGTCGGGCTTGCCTGATGCTTAGTGCTGAATAAAGAATTGAGAATCCTTGGTGTTTACTGGTTCTTTTTTCTTGGTTGCTACTGCAATATTGGACCTGTTTCTGGTTTGTTTCTTTAGACCTTCCTTAAGTTGAGGCAGCCATAGACGATTGTTAGCCTCTGACATCTGGATTGGTCCTCAGATTCAAGAAGAGATTACTGAGAAAGATCTAGTGTTCCCACAGCTTAATGGCTGAGGGCTGTGCTGTGGAAGCCAGGAAGTGAAGCTCCAGTGCCTTGGGTTGTGCTCTGAATTTTACGAGGCGTGAACATTGTTTAAAAATATCATTTTAGAAGCCCAAATAAAATGTATTCTATGCATTAAAAAAGGTTGAGGAAGAACAATGACTGCTAGCATTGTTTAATGGGGAGATGAAATAGAATTCTGTTAAATCCAAAAGGGAATTGTTCAAAAAAATGAAGGTTAGATGTAAAAGACTAATGAGACTGGCCAAGAGAGAATTTGAGAAGTTTCTCAGTCAAAAACTAATATAAAAAAAGTTTCTCAAATATATTTTAAGTAATAAACCTCTGAAAGGAGTCAATGGGGTAAAGAGGGTATTCATGGAAGACATGGGTAAAGAGGGTATTCATGGAAGACAAGGAAATTGCAGAAAAACCGAATTAATTCTTTGCCTCTGTCTTTACTGAAGAGGATGTTTGAGACATGCTCACAACTGAAACATTCTTTAATGGTCAAGATTCTGTGCAACTAAAACAAATCTCTAGGATAATGGAGAATGTATTAGATCAAATTGATAAACTAGAGATCAATAATAAGGACTGGATGGCATCCTCTCCAATGTCCTTAAGAACTCAAACATGAAACTGCAAACCAGTTACTAGTAATCTGTAACCTATAACTTAAAACAGTCGCAACACCTGAAGACTGGAAGGTGACCAATGTGATGCCGATTTTTAAAAAGGGCTCCAGGGATGATCCTGGAAACCACAGATTGGTGAGCCTGATGTCAGTGCTGGGCAAAATGGTAGAAGTTATTCTTAAAAACAAAATCACTGGCTATATAAACAGATATGCCATAATGGGGAAGAGTTATATGGTTTTAGCAAATGGAAGTCTTGCCTTACCAATCTTTTAAACTTTTTTTTTATAGGTGTAAATAAACATGTAGATAAAGGTAAACTGGTTGATTATAGTGGATTCGGATTTTCAGAAAGCATTTGACAAAGTCCCCCATGAGAGATTCCTTAGGAAATTAAAATTCATAGGATGGGAGGCAGTGTCCTATTGTGAATTATTAACTGGTTAAAAGAAAGGAAACAAAGGGTAGGACTAAATGGTCAGTTTTCCAAATGGAAGAAAGTCATTAGAGTACCATTTAGACCTGTATTGTTTAACATATTCATAAATGATCTGGAAACAACCAGTGAGGTGATCAGATTTGCAGATGACACCAAATTATTCAAAGTTGTTAAAATAGCATGGAATTGCATGGTACTTTAGGAGGAGACTGGAATCTGAAGGGCAGATGAAATTTTAATGTGACCAAGTGCAAAATAATGCACTTAGGGAAAAATAATCCCAAAAACAGGTGCACAATGCTGAGTTCTGTATTGGGAGTTGCCACAATGTGTTGTCCACAAGGAAAAGGACCTTGTGGACAACACATTGAAATCCTCGGTTCAGTGTGTGATGGCAGTTTAAAAAAAAAATAAAAAAAATTCAAATAGAATGTTAGGAATGATCCGAAAAGGAATGGAGTATTAAAGCTCTATATTGATCCATGGTGCAACTGCACCTTGAGTTTTGCATGTAGTTCTGGTCATCCCTATCTTAAAAAAGACATAGCAGAACTAGAAAAGGTGCAGAGAAGGACAACAAAAATGATAAAAGGTGTGGAATTGCTCCCCTATTAGGAGACAACATGTAGGTTAGGGCTCTTCATCTTGAAAAAGAGACAGCTGAAAGGGACCTGATAGAAGTTTATAAAATCATGAGTTGGGGATTGAACAGGTAAATAAAAGATGGTTATTTATCCTTTCCAATAATAATAAAACAAGGGGACATTCCAAGAAACTAACAACCAGCAGACTTAAAACAGTCGTAGGAAGTACTTTTTCACTCAGCACACAGTCAAGCCATAGAATCTGTTGCCAGAAGATATGATTAAGATTATCACCATAATGGGGTTTAAAAGAGGTTTGGACAAGTTCCTGGAGGAAAAGGCCACAAAATATTAGCCAGGTAGATATTTAAAACAGCTATTAATATCCCTGGGAGTGAGTAACAGGAACTGTATCTAGTTTATGGATTTTCTGGGTACTTTATGACTCAGACTGGCCACTGTACTTGGCTCAATCGACCTTGCTCTGACCCAGCATGACATTTATTATGTTCTTATGAAATAAAATGGGATGATTGGACCTGGACTAAAACATAGTGGGGCAGATTTTAAAAGCCCTGCGCGCGTAAATCCAACCGGATTTACGCGCGCAGGGGACTTGCGCGCCTATGTTGCATAGGTCGCCGGCACGCGCAAAGCCCGGGAACACGCGTAAGTCCCTGGGCTTTACTTGGGGGGGGGGCGTGCCGGGGCAGGGTCATGGGCGTGGTGCCAGCCCGGGGGCGTTCCAGGGGCGTGGTCAAGGCCTCCGAACCAGCCCCTGGGCCGGGGAATGGTGCGCCGGCGCGCGTAACTTTCTTAACAAAGGTAGGGGGGGATTTAGTTAGGGCTGGAGGGTGGGTTAGATAGGGGAAGGGAGGGGAAGGTGGGGGGGGGGGGGCCCGGAAAAAAGTTCCCTCCGAGGCCGCTCCAGGTTGCACAATTGTGCACCCCCCTGCATGCGCCTACCCTGGATTTTATAACATGCACGCAGCAGCTCGCGCATGTTGTAAAATCGGGCATAGATTTGTTCACGCCGGGTTGCGCGAACAAATCTACGCCCGCACAGAACTTTAAAAATCTACCCCAGTGAGTAGTAATTACTGAACTGGATTTAGTACCCTTTTTTGACCTGAAGATGAAAGGAACCCTTTTTTGACCTGAAGATGAAAGGAACCCTTGCATTAATTACTGAGGAGAACTGTGTGTGTGAATGTGCGGGAACCCTAACCTAACACCTTCAGAGTTCAATAATACATTCAGCCTTTTTGCTTTCCTCATCATAACCACCCGTGATATTTACTTACCTTGTGGTATCAATTTTTAATTTTAATCCTCTATATCTGTATAATAGTGCCCAGCCTCAAATACAGGTTGTACTGCATCTGATAAGATAGGTATACAATGTTGCATCAGAGGGCTGCTTAAGAAATATTTCCAAATATGATCCGAATATGTTCTTCTTAGATGTTAAGATAATTTTTTTCATAGGTTGCTGCTTTGAATTTAAAAAATTAGTATATTACCCACATTTGTTTTCATTTCTCAGGGCAAGACACTTTAAAGAAAGCATTAAGTTTATTCATGAATGCCGACTTGAAGGTGAGGGCTGTCTCGTTCACTGGTATGTATGACTGATGCTTCAGAATATTCCATGAAGAATTTCCTTATGTATTTTCCAGCCAACCTTATTTATCAGAAAAGTGTCATGCATCTAATTTTGCTTTTTGTTTTTGTGGATATGGCTGTAATTGATGTTGATCATTCTGTATTTGTTTTCTTATTCTTTATACTTGTTTGTTGCTTTACCTTGGTGCTCTTATACTACCTCGTTGTGTCTTCTGTTTTTCTGCCACTGTTTCGCAGCCCCTCAAACAGAACTTTTCAGTTCTTTAAAAAAAAAAAAAAATTGAATTAAATGAATATGGAAAAGGTCAAAGTCAGTAACCCTATGGTCAATGGCTTCAAGGCCTGGATGTTCATCACAGTTACACTATCTGGAGTGAATTTTTAAAATGTTAGATGTGTAAAAATTAGCATATATGTGCATAAGTAGCATCTACTCGCATATTCTATATTTTATAAAAGTTGAAAATGTGTTCATAACTTTACTTTTGCATGCACCTATATGTGCATAAGAAAGGGACAGTATAGGGGCGTTCCTGGGCAGGGCCAATACATACCCACATAATTTGCTATTTTAAAAGACACGTATGTACATTTGCCAACTTACTGCGTATTTTTTACACCTACTAATTATCTGGCGCAAGTGATATTAAACGTGTTTATTGTGCAGAACTAATTTGGTGGGTGGTCTTGGTGACCTGAAGGAGTTCAGGCTGATGAACCGGGAAGATCTCAATGACCTGTAGAAGGACTGGGTGAATTGATGGACTAATTGGTAAACTGGTTAATTTAATTTCTGTGTGCATGTTTTAAAATTTTCCAACTTACATGAAGAAGTCTTATTTTACTGTCGTGCGTAAAATGAGCACGCATATATTTTTAAAATAGGTAGGAAAAGTATGTGCATTCAACGCCAGAGATATAGGTGGTTTCAATGCATTGCATTGCAAATATTTGCGCAATTGTTGTGGTATAGAGATACGCTTGTTTTATAAAATATTTGTGTAGATGTGCTTCCGGCTGTATACACACATATATGCCTCTGTATCGCTCCATGGTGAGACCGCACCTTGAATACTGTGTACAATTCTGGTCGCCGCATCTCAAAAAAGATATAATTGCGATGGAGAAGGTACAGAGAAGGGCTACCAAAATGATAAGAGGAATGGAACAACTCCCCTATGAGGAAAGACTAAAGAGGTTAGGACTTTTCAGCTTGGAGAAGAGACGACTGAGGGGGGATATGATAGAGGTGTTTAAAATCATGAGAGGTCTAGATGTGAATCGGTTATTTACTCTTTCGGATAGTAGAAAGACTAGGGGGCACTCCATGAAGTTAGCATGGGGCACATTTAAAACTAATCGGAGAAAGTTCTTTTTTACTCAACGCACAATTAAACTCTGGAATTTGTTGCCAGAGGATGTGGTTAGTGCAGTTAATATAGCTGTGTTTAAAAAAGGATTGGATAAGTTCTTGGAGGAGAAGTCCATTACCTGCTATTAAGTTCACTTAGAGAATAGCCACTGCCATTAGCAATGATTACATGGAATAGACTTAGTTTTTGGGTACTTGCCAGGTTCTTATGGCCTGGATTGGCCACTGTTGGAAACAGGATGCTGGGCTTGATGGACCCTTGGTCTGACCCAGTATGGCATTTTCTTATGTTCTTATGCTGTTACACACATTTGTTTTAGTTATCCTCCCTGTCTGCCATTGTTTCATGGACCGATTTACATGAATCAAACAGGGATTGCAGCTCAGTTTGCTCACCCCTGGTCTAGGGTATGCTCTACTTCTAAGTTATTTAGGGGGGAAAAAAAATAATGTTGGATTTTTTAGCTCAATACTATCAGCCTTCAGATCATATGATATACCCCACAAGTTCAGATTTGCATACTTTTAGAAACAGTTGAAACACGTGCTGAAGGGAAAGCACTCAAGGGAGTCAGTTACCCTATGGGCCACTTTTGAAAAAATCCCCTGGGCTGATATTTTCCTGCAGTCCACCCACCTATTGGAGCCTAATAAAATCTTTCCTTCAACAGGACCAAGCCTCAGCAAGGTTGGTCCTGGTCCTTCTCAAATACATGGCAGTTGTGGTGCACGTGATTCCTTTGACTTGTCTGCACATATGTTGCCTTCAGTGGGATTCCTGAAGCCTATGGGATCAGCATTGTTAGCCATTACTCTACCAGATCTCCATGATCCCCAGGTTGAGAGCATCTCTTCAGTGGCAGATGAATCCTGAAGTTCTAAACTCCTGCTGTAAGTTCCACTGCATCAAGTAACTCTCTTACCAATACTTCCACCAAGAGGTAGGTGGTATACCCTGGAATGATGTAGACCCAAGGATGGAAAATCATCTACAAATCGATCACCTGGAACTACAAAGCCATCCTCTGGGCTCTAAGGGCTTTTCCTCACCTTCTTTCAAGAAAGATAATTTCTGTCTAGATGGGCACCAAAATGGCCATGTTCTACATAAATGAGTGAGGCGGTACAGGCCTTTAATGCCCCTGCTTAGTAGGCTCTCTGAATCTAGTCATGGGCAGGACATCATAATGTCCATGTCCAGACAATTTACTTTCCAGGAATTCAGAATATTTTGGCAGACTGCCTCAATAGAGTGTTACAATCGCACAATTGGTCCTTGGATCAAGGAATCAGGGAAGACTTGTTCAGTTGCTGGGAAATCCTGGCGATTGATCTGATTTGCTTCAGAAGACAACAGAAAGGTGGAGAAGTTCTGCGCTATGCATCTGAACAGATACAGATCAGCCCCTGACCCTTTCGTGCTAGACTGGAATATTAATCCAATATATATATATATATATATATATATATATATATATATAGTGTCACTGCTCACCGTCCTTGGGGCCTCAGGTATCGCCCTTCCACCTTCCGTCCCAGCGAACGAGGCCTCGAGAGTTGGACGACTCACGCAAATCCCTGGGTCCGTGCTTCCGCTGGCCCTGGTTTGGCGGGGCTCCGAGGCTCCCTTCAAGCAGGGTTGGGGGTAGGTGAACCCCTTCCCCAATCCCCAAAGACAACACCGAGAGCTCGCTAGTTCCTTTCAAGCACTTTATAACATAACACAAACCTGTACATGAGGCTTCCTCCCATCCCCTTCCAGCCTTCCGGTTTTCTTACCAGCAGGCCTCTTAGGGAGTAACCATTTGTTTCTTATGCCCGGCGCATATTACCAGATCTAACATAACAGGCCCCTCTAGAGCCCTCCTCCCTGGCCTTCCCTTTAGCCTCCGGAGTGTACTTCCCCTCCCCCAACTTACTCAGTATCCATATACGAACTGGAGGACTCTTCTCCCCCTGAACCTACCTCCATCTCTTCCTCTTCTGACTCCCAAGAGTTGGGCTTTTGTGGCCATTCCCACCAAGTGGGCACACCCTCTTCCTCCACTTCCATGAACTCATCAGTGTCTAGCTCATCATGGTCTATGTCTAACACCTGTTCACCTTCAGGCTCTCCTCCCAAGTCAGGTGGTGTTTCAGGAAACCTGGGATTCGTAGTTCTTCTCATCTTTCCCTGCGCCCCCTGCTGTCTGGGTTTGGTACTCGCGTTGCTTTTAAGGTGGCTTGGCAGCTCCTGCCTGCGGCCGGGCTGCACCACATCACAATATATATATATCCACCAAGTCTTGTGATCACAAGGACTATCCAGAAGATCCTTCAGGACAAAACGAGGATAATCTTCAGCATGTGTGATATCCATATCTCACAATCAAAAACACAAAGCAACTAAAACCTCAGATAATGTACAAAAATTGCTTTAAAATATTCACAAATTACAATATTCCCTCAAATGGTTTAGTATTTTAGTAAGTGTGCGAGCTTGCAGTGTCTTTACATGGAGCAGGTTTATGAGGTCTTTTCCTCCAATTTTTTAAGAATTTGCTATTTGAAGGATTATTGTAATGTGTGAATATTTTTCAAGCAATTTTTGTGCAGTATCCACATTGCATACCTCTGTCAATTTAATCTCCAGTTCCATTGGAAATGTCTCCATCTCTCATCATGCAAGAGGAAGGTAGGCTCTGCCATTTGAACTTGTCCTCAATAATGTGGATGTTTAATACCAAGTAGTCTCCTCCTTATTCCTTCCCAAAAAGATGGATGAAGTTCTGATTTCTGCCAGAAAACCTTCAACTAGAAGATGCTACTATTTCAAATAGAAGAGGTTCTCAACATGGTGTAGGAAGAGTGAACTGGATCCCTTCTCCTGTGGCTGAGTGACTTGCTTCTACATCTTATTTTGCCTCGGCCTCAGGCCTTAGCACTTCTTCAGTCAAAGTTCATCTCCATGCCATTGCAGCATATCACCAGCAAGTGGAAAGGGCTCCAATCTCTCTCTCCACCCTTTGGTATCAAAGTTCATGAAAGATCTGTGACATTTCAAACCTCCAGACAGGAAATATTCTTTGCCTTGGTACCTCAGTGTAGTCTTAGCTCAGATCATGAAACCTCCTTTTGAGCTTCTCGAGTCAGTGGATTTGAACTTTCTCCCCTGGAAAGTGTTGTTTCTCATGATTGTCACTTCAGCATGAAGAGTAAGTGAAATACACAGGATCTGGTTTCATATTCCCCTTGCCTTCAGTTTTATCATAAAAGGATGGTTCTACGAATTCTCCCCAATTTCTTCTGAAATTATCTGCAGGTTCACATTAATTAAGCTATTTTGCTACCTCCATTCTTTCCAAGACCACATGTACACAAAGGAGAACAGGCTCTTCACTCCTTGTTCTGGAAGAGATCCCGACATATTACCTAAAGAGGACTTTGCCTCACCATTGAGCTTCTCAAATGTTTGTCCTTTCATCCAAATAAATTGGGAAGGGCAGTTGCCAAACAAACTCTGTCTAAATGGCTAGCAATCCATACAACATACTGTTATATGCTGACTGGTTTACAGATTATATACTCTTGTCAAGACTCATCAAATGAAAGCCATGGTGACTTAGTGGCTCATATCAGGGATTCATCTTTTGAAGACATTTGCAAAGCTGCTACTTGGTCATCTGTTTAATCCTTCACTTCCCATTACTGCCTGGATAGCATGTTCTAGTAAATGGAGGCAAGCAGTTCTGCGCAGTAGTCTACTCTCCACCTGGTGGGATCAGTTGTCTTAAATATGTACTCAGCTTGAGAATCCCCATGTATAATGATTAATTTATGCCTGCTTGTCAGCTGAAAAAGCAAGTTAGTTTATGTGTAAACTGGATTCTCTGTAGACAGCAGGATGAATTAGCTATAAATACCCAACAGCCTCCCTGGAGATTCGACTGTCTAGCTATCGCTTAAGGCAGGGGTCAGGAACCTTTTTGGCTGAGAGAGCCATAAACGCCACATATTTTAAAATGTAATTCCATGAGAGCCATACAATATGTTTAAAACTAAATACAAGTAAATATGTGCATTTTATGTAAGATCACACTTTTAATGTACAATAAGTCTCTGAAAATATTACACCAGGCCTTAAGACACCAATACATCTCCTATTAGGAAAACGGACCAAGTCAGGCTGCTATAGAGTCCTACACAGAAACAACACGCCAGCAGAAAACCTCACCTGAATCACGTGCTGTCCCTCACCTAACATAGAATAAAGAGACCAAAACGCATAACAAGAAGCATGCAGAAAAAACTGAATTGGAAACTGCAACAAGCCAGAGTCTCTGTATGCAGTGTAACAAAGGAAAAAAGAAACATCACCCATCCTTATAAAACAAATCGAGAAATATAAAATCATCAGCAGTAAAACTGTACTAACAAAAAGAACATATTTCGAAACAGCTGATGAGTGGAATATCCAATAATTAAAAACTCATATAAAACATTTCCAGATACCAACAAAATATTTCAAAATAGCAGACACAAAGATCCAGTAATGAAAAATAATAAGGATACAAAAATTTTTTTGCTCTGCATACCTGGGAACGTTTGATATCCAGGTGTCCTGAGATTGTTCTGAATTAGCAGGAGGTGGGGTGGTTTGCTTGGAACTTTCTCCTCTCTCAGTCACATACCAGCACTCTCTCTCACACTGGCTCTCAATGACACACCTATACACACATGTTCTCAGTACTCACATATACACATGTTTTTTCTCTCTCATATAGGCTCTTAATTACACATTTACACATATGCTGTCTATCTTTTCACGCTTACACACACACACAGGCTTTCAATCACATAAATACATGCTGTCTTTTTCTCTCACACACAGACTCTCATTCACATGCTTACAAACATGTCCTCTCTTTCTCTCATTTACACACAGGCTCTCAATCACATACTCACATGCTCTATCACCTAAACCAGCTCTCAATCACACACAGACACACATGGTCTCTCTCTCTCATTGAAACACAGGCTCTCAATCACATACTCACATGCTCCCTCACCTAAATCAGCTCTCAATCACACACAGACACACATGGTCTCTCTCTCTCTCATTGAAACACAGGCTCTCAATCACATACTCCTTCACCTAAACCAGCTGTCAATCAGACACAGACACACATGATATCTATCTTACTTATACACACAGGCTCTTAATCATACATACACATGATTTCTCTCACACACAAAGGATCTCAATCATACACACATACTCTTTCGCACAAACAGGTTTTCAATCACAAACTTACACATACAGGTTCCCAATGGTAAACTTACATTCATGCTCGCTCTCTCACAGGCAGGCTCTCAATCACAGACATACTCTCTTTTACATATACAGGCTCTCAATCAATCACATACATGCAATCTCTCACTCACACACACAGGATCTCAAACACACATGCTTGCTCGCTCATTCACTCTCTCTCTCCCCCACCCCGGGAACTCGCGGCAGCAGCAGCCTCCTCCCAACGCTAACCTCCTTCATTTTCAGCCCTCGCGGAGGCGAAGGCGGAGTCCCATCGGTCGCGGTTGAAACTCTTCATTTTCCTCCGAGCCGCGCTGCAGTCTTCTTCCCGTCGGACATTAGCGTGGCCTCTTCTTCCCGCACAAGCACACGATGCTCACCACTTCCTCTTCCGGGCCGCGGGAAGAAGAGAGCGCACCGGCGTGCTCTCTTCTTCCCGCGGCCCGGAAGAGGAAGTGGTGAGCATCGGGTGCCTGCGCGGGAAGACTCCCGCGCAGGCACCCGATGACTCCAGCGCTGGCACCCGGCTGACACCCGATGACTCCCGCGCAGGCACCCGATGACTCCAGCGCTGGCACCCGGCTGACACCCGATGACTCCCGCGCAGGCACCCGGCTGACTCCAGTCGTGCCGCTGACTCTCTCTTCTCCTCTCCCCCCCCCCCCCCCCGCGCCCCGGAAGAGGAAGTGGTGAGCATCGGGTGCCTGCGCGGAAGAAGAGACCACGCTAGTGTGGTCTCTTCTTCCCGCGCAGGCACCCGATGCTCTCCACTTCCTCTTCCGGGCCGCGGGGGGGGGGGGAGGAGAAGAGAGCACGCCGGTACCGCTGACTCCAGCTGTCCTGCCGCGTTCCGCCCGGGCTGACAGCATTTTAAGCCCGGGCGGCGGAGGACCGGGGAGCAGCTGGGTCAGCGGGGAACCGCGAAGTGTGGCGACACTTGTCCGCGAGCCAGATGCAGCCCTCAAAAGAGCCATATCTGGCTCGCGAGCCATGGGTTCCCGACCCCTGGCTTAAGGTCTGGAAGAGACTGAGGGGCCAATGAGAGAAGGTGCATGTGTGGGAACTCACACATGCTCTTTACTGAGCTCTGAGTCCTGAGTCAGTGTTGGTACCACCAGATGACATCTCCCACACGTTATGACTACTGTCTACAAAAAAGCTTGATTACAGGTAAACAGCCTTGCTTTGTAATCATTCAGCCTCACCTCTCTCTTCCCATGGTTATTTCCCAATGTTGTTCTCTTCATTATTGCATCTCCTATAGTTTATTTGTTTTGTCTTTTTGGCTGCTTCTTCCATAACAGTAAAGTCCTCACAAAAGTGGACACAATCATAAACTTCAATCCCTATTTATGTTGCCACCTGATGCCACCACAGTTTGCTTCTGCATCATAAGTGTATGATAACATTTTTCTCCAGGGTTGGAACATAGCAGACATCTGTGATCCACAGTCTGAGTTCTTCCCAAAGATGGACATATATGAAGAGTATGTAGAATCATTGATGGCAGATGAAGACCATAATGGTCCAACCAATCTGCCTAGCAATTTGCTTAGGGTAGTAATTGCTTCTCTGTACAGGTTACCCCATGCTGTCTGCTGTGGGTAGTAACTGCCATGCAGAAATGTTGAGGTTAATATTCAAAAGCCATTTAAATTAATAATTCACAAGTTATCGATCTAAATGACAAGTTTTGCCTTATTTTAACCACTTATCCAGATAAATTATAGCTGGATAAGTCATTATCTGGCTGTAATTTAACCAGTTTAAAAAATGTTTCAGGGGGGGCATTCTGGAGAGGGGTTTAGTTATCTGGCCAACTTAGCCAAATTTCAGATATATCTGTCTGAGTTAGTTGGATAATTTTAAACCTGCTTCAGAGCAGTTCTAAAGTTTTCTGGCCTTGTGTGGCTGGATAACTAGTTACTTAACTGAATGTCTTCAAACGGTATCCCATTAAGTGGCCATATTTAAGGTATATCTAGTGGGAAGGGAGGGCTGGGCCTGACAGAAAGAGATATATTTATTATAGACAATTCAGTGAGGGGGGGGTGGGGAAGTTCTGGCCAATGGGTGAGTTTTAATGTGTGTGGTCGGGGGCAGGAATTGGCCCAAGAGGCCTGCAGATGTTTTGTTTTATGGGATTTTTTTTTTTTTTTTTTAAAGGATGGCAATTTAACTGGATATCTTTTGAAGATATCTGATTAAGTAGCTAGTTATCAGACCACACAAGGCCTAATAACTTTAGGCCTAACCAGCCATATTCAAACACTATATGTAGTCAGGTAACTTTAGCTAGTATATTTAGTAGGACTTTTATTCTGAATGCATAGGACAAGTTATCTGGCTAACTTGTCCACTACCCTGGCTTACTGAACATTGGCCTTGTTGCTCCTAAAATTAACAGAGGTTATGTTATTTTTTTCATTTTCCTCCACTAGTCACTATGGATCCTTTGTGTTTATCCCATGCCCTTTTGAATTCCATTACCCTTCATGGTCTTCACCACCTCTTCTGAGAGAGCATTTCATACATCCAAAACCCTTTCCGTGAAAAGATATTTGCAGTCTACCCACTTGGAGTTTCATATCATGATCTCTAGTTTTACAGCTTCTACCTATAAATTTTCAGCAAAAATTTTTTTTATTTGATACAATAACAGGAAATTAGTTCAAAAGAAGCATCAAGAAGGTGTGTGACAGGGTAGTTATAAGTAATTGTTGACTCTTGAAGATTATTGATAGACAAATATAAAATAAACCCATAGATTAAAAGCATTTTATTTATTTATTTATTTATTTAAGGCTTTTATATACCGACTTTCTTGATACAAATCAAATCAACTCTGTTTACATCGAACTAAGCAGAACAATAGTCAACCAATTAACAAGGGACACTTTAAAGGAGCATAAAAGTTACATTATAACAAGGATGCCTTAACTGGGAGAAGGAAAATTGATTTTAGATTAGTTTGAACATCCCTGCTTCCTTAGAAATTTTAAATCACCAGCAGCTGAACAAAATTAAGATACAGACAGTAGTCCAGCGGGGGGGGGAGGGGGGGCAGCTATTCAGTCTTTTACACAGAGTGTTAATGGTGAGAGGCTGTATGTGTGCACTCATTACAAAGAACTCCTAGCCTTGGAGAATTAATCCAATATCTGAAGCCTATAGTGGCTGCGGTTTGGGCTGGTGGGAGGAGCAGGCTATGCCGAGACTGCTGAGGGTGAGGGCAGGCTATGATGGGGTTGGGGCTGCAAGGGTGGAGGAAGACTGGAGGGGGAAGGGCAATAAATAGCATCTGGAAAATTTCCATTGGTGTCTGGGCTGGAAGGGGTAGCCTGGGCTGGGGCTGAGCAGGGGAAAGTTAGCTGTGCTACTCCTAGGGCAGCGGAGAGAGGGGGGGGAGCGCTGGGCTGGGAGGGGAAAGTAATTCATAGGGGCCTATGAGGAATTTCCACAGGTGTCCTAGTTCTTATATTTTAAAAACTGAATACAGTATTTTTTTTTCAGTGAAAACTGCACCTGATACCCATTTTTTTTCAGCAGATTTTTCATGGTATTTTAATTTCCCAGTAGATGATAGCAGAAAAAAATCAGTTGGCCCAACCAGGCTTCCCTGTTATTTCTCAATGGTTCTCTACCATCCTAGGTAGATGTGCATATAAAACCTCATACTTAATCCAGCACACATTCTCCTCTCAATCCCATCCCACCCCACTTATATTTACTACCAAGCTTTGCCATAATCTGAACAGTTTCCAAAACTAGTGAAGCTGTTCCTGCAACATCAAGTCTCCTACGTCCCTATGGCATTGCTGGACAGTACCCAGTCACCATGAACCTGCCAGTACTATCCCAGTTAGCTTCTGAGGAGTTGTAACCATCTGATGCCAATCTGGCTACCCCTTGGACTGAAGTATTGCTAGATTGTGGTTCCTTTTGCAACCATTTCTTTTATCTTTTTCACCTTTACCTTTGCCTCTGCTCTTGAGGGAGTAAAAAGGTAGGTTGTTTGCAATATTGCAACATCCCAACCCTGTTCCTAGTATAGTCATAGATGTCAGTAGATGAGGATCATTAGGCATATCTAATCTGTTTTATGTTTTCCTGATGCAGTGCCTTAAACACAAATTGATCCCTGATTTTACAATCACATCTTCACTACTAGATATCCTCTGGGATTATCTCATTCTTTTATTGAATTCCATTGCTGTTTTTTGTCCAACACCTTCAGTGGGAATCCATTCCACATATCGCCACCCTTTCTGTAACCTGTTTCTACTTGTCTACTCCCTTGAGTCTCATACTTTAGCCTCTTATTCTAAATTCTACTTTCCTCTAATAAAGGTTAGTGTGTTATGCCTGATTTATACCTCTGAGATATCTGTCTCTATCATGTTCCTTCTATCTCCTCTAGGGTATACATATTTAGGTCCTTAAATCTTATCTCATATGGCTTTTGGTACAGACCACATACCATATTGGTAGCCTTTCTCTTCACCTTCTCCAGCCTGCCTGTATTCTTTCGGAGATACAGCATCCAGAATTTTAAAAGTATACAAAATATTGATGAGATATTATATAAAATATCACTTTCATTGCTCTTGGAATTCTGGCACAGGAACAAACTCTGTCCATTAAAAACTGTGATATTGTTAAAAACATATTTTAAAAAGAAATACAGTTTTTTAATGAAAACAAAAAATATAGTAATGGTGAGTAGTATTGGTAGTCTTGTTACTCTTGTACATCATATGATCCTTAGCACCAGCAGTGTTCTAATAATAATTTTTACAAAAATTACCTTAGCCCTAATAGAGAATGTACTGGATTCTGCCATTTCAGAATCATGTAGCCCCACGCACGTTTAGCACAGAGGATAAAGGCCTAGGGCTGGATTTTAGAAGCCCTGCGCGCGCCTATTTTGCATAGGCCGCCGGTGCGCACATAGCCGTCCCGGGGCTTCGTAAAAGGGGCGGGGAGGGGGCGTGTCCGGGGCGGTTCGGGGCGGGCCCGGGGTGTGTGGCTGAGGCCTCCAGACCAGCCCTCGGGTCGGGTGATTGCGTGCCAGCAGCCCGCTGGCGCGCACAGATTTACACCTGCCTCGGGTAGGCGTAAATCTGCCGACAAAGGTGGAGGGGGGGTTTAGATAGGGCCGGGGGGTGGGTTAGGGAGGGGAAGGTGAGGGGAGGCGGAGGAAACAGGCAGGGCGCGCTGGGCTCGGTGCGCACAGGTTGCACAAATGTGCACCCCCTTGCGCGCGCCGACCCCGGATTTTATAAGATATGCGCAGCTACGCTCGTATCTTATAAAAACCAGTGTACTTTTGTTCGCGCACGCGCTGTTTTTGAAAATGTACCCCCTAGTCTTTAGAAAGAATTTGTATGTGTTTTTTTTTCTTTCATGGTTTAGCCTCGCTGGAGTCTCCAGAAGTGTAACTTTGGTTGTAGCATATATCATGACGGTTACAGACTTTGGCTGGGAGGAAGCACTGTCTGCTGTCAAAGGCGCAAGAACATGCGCCAACCCCAACATGGGCTTCCAGAAGCAGCTTCAGGAGTTTGAAAAACATGATATATGTGAGGTAAGTGAACAAAGGATTGATATATATATATTGCATTGCAGTTGTCAACGTGTTACTTCTGCAGTCTCATATTTACTTGCTTGCTACTTGTACCAAAAAAGCCTGATTTCAGTTCCTTCCAGTACAAAAGTCCTTAATTAAATATATTTTTTACTTCCTCTACCTTCCTCTACCTTCTGCTCCACCAGTCCCGACATTTAGAAAAAAAGTTAAAACATGGCTTTTTCAGCAAGCGTTTCATGATGGTGAAAGTAATTTGTGAAACAAAAAATCACAAAATAAGGAAAGAACTAAAAGCAGAGGTGAAACATTGCTGATCTGGTCACACTGTTGAATGTTGTTGTCCAAATATCTCACTGTTGGGCCATTATTATGAAAATTGTATGAATTTTTTTTTTTAAACCTTTCTTTATTAACTTTTTAACATATTATAACTGTACACATCACAACCCTAATCAAATACATTATACATAGCAACTTCCATCCATTCATGCTGTCTAGTATTTCTTCCGTCCCTCCCCCCACCTCCCTATCCCTCCCAAGCAGTAATCACCAGCTGTCACTCGCAGGTAAGCGGTAGTCCTGACTATAACTGCGCATTCCTCGGTGAGCCTTTGGAGTCTCTATAGGTATATGTGGTGGCTTTGGAGATAAGGACCCGTTTTGAGGCAGAGAGTGACCACCAGAAACAATTCCATACTGCATGGCACGTCGTTTGTGTGCCCGGTTGTTTCGTAGCCTCCGTTAACAACTCATGGATTAATAACTTTTCCAAGCGTGCCTTCCATTGAGCTCCCGTGGGTCGGTGTTTGGAGATCCACTGGTGCATGATCGTTTGGGCTGCGATACTCAACACTTTCTGCAAAAAGAGATGGTCCAAATCCGACAGTTGGTCGAGAGTATCCTTGAGTAATCGCAGAATGCAGACTCGTGGTGTTCGAGGAATCAGTACCTTCAAGATCTTATCCAGTTCATCCAGAACCTCCCCCCAAAATATAGTTACTTGCGTACATTACCATAGGCTATGAAAGAACGTGCCCGTAGCTGATTGGCATTTTAAACATGTATCAGAGTCACATAGGTTGGCCGCAAAGAGCCTGTCTTGGGAGATATATAGACAATGTAATATTTTATACCCCATCTCGCACAGGGTTACATTTTCCGAGACCCTAGTATATGTATCCAGCAACAGAGCAATATCTTTCTGAGATAAGTAAATGTTAGCATGTTTAACCCATTTATTTTGTATAGCTAAATAAGCTGTGGGATCAGGTAACTCTCGCAAGGCTCTAGAAAAATGAGCACACGAGTATGCCCTTCCTCCTCGATGCGCATCCATAAATATATCCTGAAGACCCTTCCTATAGTCCTCCACCTGTTTCAGCCCAGACATTCCTTGTAAATAGTGTCGTACCTGTAGGTAAGCATAAAAGTCATTTCTCGAGAGCCTAAACTGGGCTTGTAACTCCTGAAAGCTCCATATATGCCCCCCTGTTGGCATAAAGAACTGGTGAACCCTTTGTAACCCTTTCCCCTGCCATTGCTTGAAAACCTCACTGTCTAACCCCGCTGGGAATTGCGGATTACCTCTCAGAGGTATATATAAGGGGATCACATTCCCCATGCGTAACTTTGAGAGACAGAGATAACGCCAGGCTTTCCAACTAGACAGAACTATCAAATGTTGACGGTATCGCACTGGTATCTGAGCGCTAGCTATTTGCATGAGGGCATCCGGCCTATAAGGTGCCATCCACTCCAGGAGAAATGAGAGGAGAGAATATTTCTCCGCACCCGTCAGCCAATCTTGAATATGCCTTAATAAACAGGCCAAATTGTAATCCCTCCAACTGGGGCATGTCAAACCCCCCTGTGTCTTGCTCAGTTTTAGCATGCCCAATGACAATCTGGCTTTTCGTCCCCCCCACAGGTACCTTCGCACCCTACTTTCAATACGTTTAATATCGGCTGGCGTAATCCACAGTGGTAATTGTTGTAGAACATACAGCCACCTAGGCAGCTCCATCATTTTCAGTAGACTTAAGCGACCGGTTATAGACAGGGGTAAGGATTCCCACAAGTTAAGCTTATCTATCATACGGGACAGTAAAGGCCTTATATTAGCCTCATATAGCTTCATCGGGTCTCGGGTCAGCTGAATCCCCAGATATCGCATCTCTTGTCTTACCCAACGTAACGGAAAAGCCCCCCGCCAATCTTGTTTAACTACCGGGCTAAGGTCCAGGGCCTCTGATTTGTCTACATTAATTTTTAACCCTGCAAAGGACCCAAATAACAGTTGATGTTGCAGTACTCTCTCTAACGAACTCTGTGGGGAGGTCAGAAAAACCAACACATCATCTGCAAAAGCAGAGACCTTGAACTCTTGGGAACCCCAAATGAAGCCCTGTATGTGTGGATCCTCAGCTATCTTGTGTAATAATGGGTCAATTGATAGCACATACAGGAGTGGAGAGAGCGGGCACCCCTGCCTCGTACCCCGCCGTAGACCAAAATCTAAGGAAAGTTGCCCATTCGCCATTATCGCAGATTGAGGGTCGTGATATAGCATCTTTATATTGGTAAGTATCTCCCCTGTAAAGCCATACCTCATGAGCACTGAAAACAAATACTCCCAAGAAACCCTATCAAAGGCTTTCTCAGAGTCGAAGCCCACCAACATCGCTGCCTTGTTTTGTTTTTTACATTCTTCCATAGCCACAATTAACCTCGTCATATTCCTACTGATAGCCCGACCTTTAACGAAGCCCACCTGATTAGGTGTAATTATGCCCGGAAAGACTAAACTTAATCTATCTGCTATAATTTTAGCAAACAATTTGGCCTCCACATTAAGCAATGAAATCGGCCTGTATGCGGCCGGGGAGGAGAGATCCTTGCCCGGTTTTTCTAGGACCGTTATATATGCCTTGGTAGTGTCTGCTGGGAATTGGCCTCGACTCTGAGCGTCATGATAGAAATTTAGGAGGTCCCCAAAATTGTATGACTTTTTAACATATTAGAATTGTCATTTTATTATTTGTAAATGTTTGATTTGATTTTTAATTTAAATGTTCTTATGTAACCTTGTAAACAGATATGACGGCTCCCACCAAATACCGGTATAGAAATTTTAATAAATAAATAAAATAAACCTATGGCTATATCCTCTCATCCAGCACACATGGAGACAGAGTTCTATATTTTTTAATGACATCACCAGAATATATGTAATGTCTAGAAATTCAGCCAGTGTTCTCTGCCTCCAGCCGTTGGATGGGAGTTTGGACTTCAGCTCTTATAGTGCAAAAACAAAACAAAAAAATAGAGAGGATTTTCCCAGAGATTCAGCCTTCTTACTATTGTCGAAGTGGCTAGAGCAGAGCTTTCCAAACTGTGTGTCGTGACACGTAAGTGTGTCACCTGCAGTGTGAAGGTGTGTCGCCCAGTCCACATAGCAGCAGGGCCAGCGGAAGCAGGGAACTACAGCAGGAAGATCAGCGGGGCCATGGTGGAGCTTACCTCACCACGGCCTGAAGAAAAGGGTCACGTTCACTCATCCTCCTTCCTGCCTGTGGGCAGCCTCAGAAGAAAAACGTTGCTGGAGCCGTGTGGGCAGGAAGGAGGAGGAGCATCTGCCGTGTACAGAAGAAGAGCAGCGTTAATGGGCCACCGCATATCCCACGTCGCGGTGGCCCGAGAAGAGGAGGAAACCCGGTAGTAGGGCCACTGTGAGAATGAGAACCTGATTGTGTGTGTGAGGGAAGAAGACAGATGGAGAGAAAAGAAATAGAAAAAAAAGACCTTGTAAAAGGAATTGGCAAAAAACAAGAAAGGGAAGGTGGAAAAAAAGCCTGTGACCAACCGATTAGAAAACTGACAGCAAAGGTAAAAAAAAATTACATTTTAAGGATTGGCATATGTTATCTTTGGAAATGTGCAAGAGTAGCACTTTATGCCGATCTCGCAATGTACGAGATCGGCATGGAGGAAGTGGAAGCCCATAAATATTTAATACCGCGGGGCCTGCACAGAGGAGGCAGCAGAACAGGCTTCAGTTCAAGTAGCAGCAATCAGCACCTCCTCAAATATCCACACGGCAGTAGAGACAGCAGTAGTAGAGGGATGAGAGAGGCTCCGAGGTTGCTGGCAAAAGAAAGAGAGGGAGGTCTACCTTCAGTGTGTGCAAGTGTATGAATAGGAGTCTGTCTGGAGGTGTATATGTGTGAATGTATGGGTGCCTGTCTGAGGCTGTATTTGTGTATGAGAACGAATGGGTGTTTTCCTGGGGTCTGTCTGTGTGAGAATAGGTGCCTGCCTGTGTGTAGTGTATGTGTGGGAGAATAAATTGGTGCCTGCCTGCCTTGGGTGTGTGTGTGTGAGTGAGAATGAATGTGTGCATGCCTGGGGGGTGGGGAGAGAGCGGTCTGAAAATGAATGGGAGCTGCCTGGGGGTCAGTGTGGGTGTAACATTATGTAATCCACAAAAATGTATGTATATATTTAAGGAAACATACATAAATTGTCGAAATACATTTTGTTCGTTTAACCTTTAACCTCTGGTTTGCTAGTAGACTGAATTATTGTGTCGGGAAATTGTCTAAAAAGTGTGTCACCAAAATGAAAAGTTTGGAAAGCTCTGGGCTAGAGATTTGGGCCATGCTTCTGCGGATGTTACTCTCACAGTGAACTGAGCCCTGACAACATTAATCTGTGTTTTTTCTTACTCCCTTACCGTTTTTTCTTGGCAAGGTGGAGTTCAGCTCTCTAATTCTGCTATTGTTTTTGGTGAGAATTAGATCAATTTACCTGCAGTTTTTGAAGCAGCTTGCTCTGTCACAGCTGGGAGCTACTTTATAGCCTCTTGATATCTGAAAAAAAGTCCCTGCTGCAAGGGGTGTGGTGCAAAGCGCACTTCATCTGAAGGGAGCCTATGTTCCATTTCCCGCAGAAAATCTAATTCTCCAGATTTAGTGAAAGCCTCTGCTTCTGCTAAAAAGATACCTTCTATTGAGGCTTCAGGTAAGCAAAAGCCTCCTTCAAGAGCAGTCCCAGCCACCAGAGAGTCGTTAGCGGCAGCCTTTCTAACGGCTGACTTAGAAGTGGTGGCCATTTGGTTGATTCTTCCAGAATGTCATCATCGAGGGCTGGTCCCAATTTGTCAAGGACCTCCCAAATTAGTTCTGGTGTTAGATTTTCCTGTTTGAGGCAAAACAGGAAGTTCATAGTACCAGCTCTGGTGCTTTTTTGCCTGATTTGTTTTCAAGTTCTTACATCAGGCATTTCATGCCTTACAAGGAGATTGAGATGACATCGCAGAGCATGTACTGATTCTTCAGCTGCAGGTCCAGGGGAAATTTGTAAAGCAGCCACATGGACTTCTCTGGGGAAATTTGCAAGGCATTATAGGTTGGATCTTCTCATTAGGCAAGATACCATTTTTGGATCTTCAGATGTAAAGGCGGGATTGTCATCCACCCACCCTTAGAAGGGCTTTGGTATTTCCCATAGGTTTGGGACTGGAGGAGCAGAAGGTAGAGGAAGGAGAAATTGTCTTACCTGTTAATTTCCTTTCTTTTACTTCTCCTACACCAGTCCAAAACCACTCCATGTATATATAAATAGGATAAGAGTTTGGACAAATTTTCAAATTTATCTATTTTCATATTTACTGGGTGTTGCATATGGATTTTGTTTCCTTTCAAGAAAGAATTTTGTATAATATTTTTTTGTTGTTTTATTTGCCTCAGCTTTTTAGGCTGTGGCACTGCAAGATATATATTTGCAAATTAGTTTTGGTTTGTCTATTGTTCTTTTATTTGTTTCAGATTTCTTATTAATTGTTAGTTTTTTAGCTCTGACAGTAGTAAACTGGCTGAATTAGTTCTAGACATTGAATATATTCTGGTGATGTCATTTAAAAAAATAAATAATAGAACTCTGCCTCCATGTGTGCTGGATGAGAGGATATACCCATAGGTTTTGGACTTATGTAGGAGAAGTAAAGGTGAGGAAATTATCAGGTAAGACAATTTCTCCTTATCTATCTTCAAAGTACACAGTGCCAAGGTATTGTAAATCCTGGGATTCTGAAATCCCTTTGCTGAAGAGTTTACAACTGAAAGTTGGCCACCATTGCCCTTCTCCTTTTCTCCCCATTCACCTTCCCCCTTCAACTCCAATTTTTCTCTTGTTTTTAATTCTCATATCTATATCTTACATTACAACATTCTTTAATAATTAAAAAGCATGTACTTATGGCTGAACCTGTCTATTAAAACAATGCTTACCTTGAGTTTTAATTTTTTAATTCTATAATCTGTGGGGTCAATTTTCAAAAAAGGACAGAGCCCCTCATGTAGCCAGCCAAATTTAGCTGACTTTCAGTTGACTAGCAGGCTAGATTTTAGATTTTGTGTTTTACAAACTTCTATGTATTGCATAATTAATAAAAACAATAAAAATGGTTCACAAAATACATGCATGGTCATAAATACAAATATATTAAATGAAAACAAAAAAAATAAATTTAGAAATTTGATTGAAACAAATGAAACATAAAAACCAGATACTGGAACCATCACAAAAAACACTTTCTCAGCAAAAATCACATCACTTTAGGGAACAACTATGCCATGACTCACTTACAGAACATCAGGAAGTTTAAGACTGCCTGAATATGAATCGGTTCGGATAAGTTTCTAGAAGGAAAAATCCATAAACTTCTATTAATAAACAATAGTAGCTTGAGATTTATTTAATGTTTGGGTACTTGCCAGGTACTTGTGATTTGGATTGGCCACTGATGGAAACAGGATACTGGGCTTGATGGACCCTTGGTCTGACCCAGTATGGCATATCTTATGTTCTTATGTAAGATATTTGAAACCTTGGGGACTAGAACCAAAAAAGGCTGAGCAGCATATCATTTTAAATGCACTTTTTGAGCTGAGGCTACTGTTAACAAACAGCCCTACAAATATATCAAAATGTTTCCAGGCTTATACCAGGCCAGTTTTTCCCACAATTACTTAGGGCCATTGCTTCTCATGGACTAAAAAGCAATGGCTACTAAATTGAACTTTGCCCTTTCTATGATTGGCAGCCCATGAAGAGTGTTAACGAGAGAAGCCCTTTCAAATTTAGATGTTCCAAAGATAAACCATGCCACACTATTTTGTGATACCTGAAGTTTATGGGCAAATTTAGCTGATAAAGCAACATATAAAACATTACAATAATTGAAGACTGAAATAATTAGAGCAGGTACCACAGATTTTAATGACTGAGAATCAAAAAAAGGTCCAAGATGACATAGTATTTTAAGCTGTAAGTAGGTCCTCTGTGTAACTAAATGAATGTAAAACTCCATAGAAAACATGATCCCCAGACCTTTGATCTTAAATAAGATAAAACTCTGGTTGAACAGTCAGGGTTGGAAGCCTCTCGATGGCCTTGCCCACCAAGTGGATATCTGTTTTACCCATGTTCAGAACCAGATTGCTCCTTTGTAACCAAGATGTGATTTTTAACTAGACAGATGTTAAAAAAAAACATGACAGCATCATTCAGATCCTCAGTTGAAATCAAGAACTGGATGTCATCAGCATAGATATTGCCAGTGACACCCAGCTCCTGTAAAAATTAATCTAATGGCGTCATAAAAATATTAAACAAGAGTAAAAAGATACAGGACTCCTGAGGGACTCCAGTACTCATTGCCAAGGGCAACGAACAAGAGCTTGTACTACCTGAATCCAATCTGTCAAAAAAAAAAAAAAATCTATGCACAGGCTCTCCTGTAATCCCTACTTCCTGACATTTACCAATTAGCTGATGGTCTTCCAGATCAAGCAAGACCAACAACGTGTAGAGTATCTAGCATCAAAAATATGCATGACTTTGTCAGCCAGAGACAACAAAACTGACTGTATTATGCCCAGGTCAAAAGCATGACTGATTACTGGCCAGACCACCAGAAGACTCCAAATAAGTTGATAATTGAGTATTAACTACCTTCTCAATAAGCTTAGGTAAAAGAGGTAAATTAGAAATAGGTCTGTACTTTTCACAATGTAGCGGATCCAACAGTTTTTTTTTCCAAAATAGATTTAACCACAAATCTTTTAAGACAAGTTAGTAATAGCCCTTCAGTAAAAGAAGTATTGAAAATCTTATATAACCAATTTAAACTGCCTCCAGAAATGAGTGTAATAAAGTATAGAGAACAGAGATCCAAACTTCTGCTAACATGTCTCATACTACCTATCACTGATTTTAACCCAAATCAGCTAATTAGCAAAAACTCAACTAGCTGAGGGGCTTCAAAGACTATTCCAGGCAAAGCCAACAAATCTTCCACATAAAAACTGTTCACCTGATTTGACAAGCTTAATGGTCTGAAGCCTGCTTAGCTGCTTCAACAGGGTAGAAATCCCTCATCAAATATGACTCTTATTAATCTCATGTCCCTGACCCAATAAAATTCAAACTATCCTGAATAGTTCCTTATTAGTAATATTTGCTTATCTTATGGCATTTCAGAATGCTTTCTTTTTTTTATCATGCACTTACTATAAGAATCGGCCATTTTCTCCGATGCATATGATCCGAGGGAAGTTGAGATATTTTCCATTGGCGTTCTAAGCATCAGACGTGTCTTCTCATCACTTCAAGCTCTTCCTTATACCAAAGCAATGGTTGTTTACATCTGAGAGCCATTTGGAAAAGGCAATCTCATCCAAAGTTAAAGTGATGGACTCATTCCAATTATCAACTAACTTAGCAATTCCAATATCCAAATCTAGAGATGCAAGATTGTCAAAATTTGATAAATCTAGCTGGCTAGAATTAGTATACTCTGTCTAAATTTAGCTGAATATCAGCGCTAGCCAGCAAGGTCAACTCTCACCCACTCAAATATAATGTTAATGCAGAGCTGGATCTCTCTTCCCAGCCGCCCAAAGTTTTATAACACTGGTATACACATTTTTAGAAGTCATCTGCTTCAGCAATAAAATGTAATTTATTATTGACTAGCCGTTAAGCCCGTAACAACGGGCTCGGTCCGTTTCCTTCCCACTCCCTCCCCCTCATTCTCCCTCCTCCTTCACTCTCTCACCCCCTCCCTCCTCCTTCACTCTCTCACCTCCCTTCCCCTCTCTCACACCTCCCTCCCCCTCTCTCACCTTCCCTCTCTCTCACCTTCCCTCCCTCTCTCTCTCTCACCTCCCTCTCTCTCTCTCACCTTCCCTCTCACCACCTTCTCCTCCCGCTCCTGCCGGCAGATCTCGGGGGGGGGGGGGGGGGTGTCACTCCCGCGATCGCGCGCGGCGCTGCTTCTCCTGCCACTCCTGCCGGCAGATCTCGGGGGAGGGGTGTCACTCGCGCGCGGCGGCGCTGCTTCTCCTGCCGGCAGATCTCGGAGGGGGGTGTCACTCGCCTCTGCTCCTCCTCCCGCTCCTGCTTCGCGGCCGCCGCCGCTCCTGCGGCCCCACCGCCATGTTTTTTGTTTCGGGCACGCACGGCTCTGACCAACGTGCTGGCCCGCACATGCGCGGTAGAGCTGCTCTCTACTGCGCATTTGCGGGCCGTCGGTCAGAGCCCATTTATAAGGTATTATTGATGTTGATATGCTGAATTCAAATATGACAAATCAGCTGAGTGGTTACTATTTCCATAATGTTTGTTTTTATATTTTACATCTGTCTATTGTGTAGATAGTGCATAGATAGCAGAGCTTTAATCATAAATTGTTAAAATTAGGTCTTTTCATTTATTTATGGTTGCATAATATTTCACTTGTCCTGTTTATAACACTTTAAAAATTAAATCAGCAAAATAATTATAGAAATAAAATTTACTATGAAACAAAGGACAAAACTACTATGTATAGTTTAGTCCTTATTCAGTGGCTATTCAGCTCTTGGCTTGTCTCTTGGATTCATTAAATGGAGCATCTGTCAACACTGTCCAGCAATAATCTGCAAGCATTGATGGGCTTATTTGTCTTGATACTGTTTTTCCATTGCTACAATATCCTGGTGAAATCACTCGCTATGCTCATTGTTCTGCAGTTTAGTGGAAAAAAATCTAGAGTGCAAAAAATGTATCTTTACTAATATGTTGCAGCAAAAGCTTTTATATGCCTTGAGATTTTCCACCATCTTGTAATCTGCCTTGTTGTGTCCAAGAAAATTTGTTACCACTAACTGGAAGGCTTTGCATCCCACCTTTTCCTTGCCATGTAAACCCAGTCATAGATTTATTCATAGATTCAGTCAAAGATGATTTAATTTGAGATCTTTCCCCTTCTTATCTCACTCATCCTCCGCAATTCCCAAATCAAAGGTCATATATTCTGACCCAGTGGTATAACTTGAAAGCTAGAGCCAATCAATAATTTTAAGCATCATTTTCGTTCTCAGTGACCCAGATTTAGTAAAGTTTGACTACATTATTTCATTTTGGAAGCATTTTGGTTACAGAACAGTATAATACAGAGCGGAGGGCTCAACAGCTCCCATCATGGCTTTTTCCTGGCCCAATGATAAATGCAGACAGGGGGCCAGCTGCCTCCCCACCCTTGCACTCTGACCTCCTCCCTTCCTCAGAAGCCACTATCCCCCCCTCCCCCCCAAAAAAAACTCCTTGACAAGCTAAGAGGTGGATATAGTTTTCCTAGCTTGGTTTTGAGAATTTTCAAGAGTGTTCTGGTTGGGGGAGGGGTTGGACCCCCCCCCCCCCCCCCCCCCCCCCCCAATCCCCACTCACCTACGCCTACATGTAACATTGGGCTGGGAGAGAGAGGGATTCTGGGAGGACATTCAGACCTCCCCACCTGCGTTCAATATTGGATCGGGAGGAAGAGGGGATCATGGGGGAAACTAGGTATGGGACATTTGGCCCCTGCCCGACATTGATAGTCTGGCAGGATAAAGAGACATCTGGCTGGCTAGATTTAGGCCTTCTATAGCAGGTCCTGGATTTGGCAAAAGCAAACAGTGATGTACCCAACCATCAATGAATATCCATTCTAAAGTAAAGGTGTGTTAAACTGTTTAAATATCCACAAAAATCTTGATACATTCCAATACGGTTATTTATTCAATATTCATATGATGTGTCAAAAGACAACTAATCTTTCATGCAGCATATATTGCTCCAATAAAAAGTATCACCACTTGCAAAGGGTATATAATGGAAGTGGTTTGGTGGGGAACTTTCATAAATTTCAGATGTAGTTTTCCACAAGAATGAGGAGAAAACCAAAACTCTCTCAATTTATTTTAGCTGCCAACTAATTTGTTGTACCTCTGTGTTATAGTCTTGCAATGTCCAAATTATACTGCCAGCTTTTATATTCTACGTGCCCAGAAAAAAAAAACAAATGCTTGTGTGTGGTGATTTTTTTTTTTTTGTTTTATTAATGTCCTGCTCAATGTTGCATTTCTTTCAGTTCAGAAGATGGCTAAAGGAAACTTACGGAGAGAGTCCTTTCCAAGATCAGGAGGAAGTCAGAGCCCTTCAGGTTAAGCACATGGAGCAGCAAGCAGAACCTCAGACTACTGGGAGGCAATGGAGCAATCACTTTACATCACTGTCATCATTACCTTATGGGAACTATACCTCAGAGACATAAGCTCTAGGCACTTAATTAGCTGCTTTTTCCTGTCTTCTTAAGCCAAAAGAGTATAAAAAGTGTGTATGTTTTTGGGGGTTGGGGGTTGTGGTTGTGAACTGTAGGTAGAAGCTACCATCAAATTTAATTTATGGAAGCTCTTTATTAAAAGAAAATATATTTGCTCTCTACATAAATGTGCAGTTTATAACCAAGTGCTGCTATAAGGTTGCCATATGCTGCCTCTCAGTGCCACTAAAGCCAATTAAAAGCTCACCCTTTCTAATGTGCGTGCCTATAAAACATGCATCACCATTTTCAAAGAGGACCACTTGGAGCAGTCCCATTGTAAAATTTTAGCTTTTGCTGTAGTTTTTATATTTCACCTCAACTACCTCAAAACGGTGTGAGCACCATTGTGATTACTGCTAATCCTTGCAGTCAGTTACCCAATGTGCAATCATCAAAATATGTTGCCAGAGATGAAAAATAAGTATTAAGTTACATATTTAGGCATTTTCAGTGGGGTGAAGTCACTCAGATATTGTTTAAGTAACACATGGTAGAGAAACCCCATTAATTCCATCCACTCTGGCAGTTTTAAAAGCATTGTACTTTCCATACTTTCTAGTAATTCAAGTTTATGCAAAAGTTTGTGTGGCAGGTCAAATTTATTAAGTCTTGAGTGAAGAATAAAACTTTCGTATTGGGTATTTGATGCAGAGAAAGGAGGGCTCAGGAAAATATTTCATACTGTAGGAAAAGAGAAGGTTCTTAAACATAACACTTTAAAAAAAAATCTAAATGTAAATTTTTAAATCAATATTGATATTCTGTGTTTTTGGGAATCAGTTAATTGTTTTAATAACTCTGAATATTGTTCAATGACAATCACAATGTATCCTTATCACTAATCTGTCTTAGCTTAAAAAAAAATGTCACAAATCTTCTTGGAAAGATGCAAACGTAATAAGAATTATAATTTCCATGTTCAGTATATCCATCACACAGAATGTGTAGTATAGTTGTGTGACATGTATGCAAGTAAACTGGGCGGTTGGGGGAGGAGAAAAATGTATTTAAAAGAAAAATTGAGCTGTGTGTATATATAGATAGATGTGTATACAGTTTAATACAGAAATATTCAGTTCAAAGTAAGTGTGTGCAGTTTGTAACCAGTTCATTTTTTGCCTTCTCCAAAGTGTTTTTTTGATTAATTAATTTTAACTTAAATGGAAATTAGATTTGACACTGTCTGTCTGACATTCTATTTTGTGAGCAAGCATCTATCTGTGTTTGTGTTCCATCCGGTGTGTGAATTTAAGAGCTCTTTATTTTGCAGTGAACTTTTGAAAAAGTGTTGCCCAGCATCATAGCAGCTACTTCCCTCTGCCCTTTCCCCTTAATAGTTTTAGCTTAGCCAAAAGGTGATAGAAGGGATCTGTTTAATCAATGCAGGGTACAATAAACTGTAGAAAACGGAGCAGCTTTAGTTTCTGTGGTGTATAAAGAGACTCAATAAACCAGAGGTGGCCAACTCCAGTCCTCAAGATCCACACACAGGTCTGGTTTATAGGCTATCCACAATGAATATGTATGAGATAGATCTGAATGCACTGCTTCTATTATATCTCATGCATATTTATTATGGACATCCTAAAACCCAGGCCTGTTTTGTGGTTCTAAAGGACCAGAGTTGCCACCCCTGCAATAAACAATTGATTTAGCCTACCTTCCTTTCTTGTAAGATCTAGCCTGTATGTTTTACTCATGAAGAATTAAACCCGTTTTGTTTTGAATTGCTTTACATCGTCTATGTTTTTGTAAAGGCACGTTCATGAATTATGCCTGTATTCTTTCTTACTAATGCAGACATCAAGTACTGCAGCCAGTTAAGGACCTCAATGGAGGACAACTTGCCATGATGTGCATGAGTGTACTTAAAACAAAAGAAAATTATTTATATATACATATACTTCAATCGAACTGCAATGTCATTGTTAACATCATTTAATAAATTATTGCTGTGGCATGCATCTTTTTTTTTTTTAATCAATTTCGTCACCAGAGTCAATAATTTAATAGGCTGTTGTTAAGAATGTAATGGAAATGTACAAAAACAAACAAAAAAAGACCCAAAGGACAAATTGCAGCATTATGTGCTTTAATATACAGTATCTCATCTGAACTTTAAAGCATGAACGGCCAAAACAGGGAGGTTGCAAGCTAAATGAGAAGGAAGAGGGATGAGGTGGAAGTTAATCATCTAATGTGTTTTTATATCCAAATTCAAATGTGTATATTATTCAACAGCTTTGTATCTTTTGTTTTCTGTCGATAAGCAGACATGAATTAATCATTATGTGAGGGTAGGGACCTTTGTTTTCAGTTTTTATTTTATTTTGCTTGAGAATTTCAATGTTATAATAAAAAAAAAAAAAGTCAGTGAAAAAATTACTTTGATATAATATATGGGAGAAAAATCAGTTTAAAAGTCATTTTTCCATTGATTTCTTTTTTGTTCTAATATTGAAATTCCTAGGAAAAATAAAATAAAAATTGAAAACCAAGATCCCTATGTGAGGGTTATGTCATTCAATGGTGCTGACTTGAACTTAGCTGTCAGAGCTCAGTAAAACTTTTCTGAGCATGCAAATGATTTTGCGTACTCGCTGCCTCATAAGCCCCTCAATCTAAGATCTGTCCTGGACTTGCAGCGAGTGAGCAAGTTATAGATGATGTGCAGCCAATACATTTTTAAAATAAGTTGGTGCAGGAAAGGTTTAAGATGAATTCCCTCCAGGCAATTCTCCCTTTCATTCAACTGAGGAATTAGATGTGTGCTCTGGATCTGAAGGACACTTAGGCACACATCCCCATTTACCCTGCCCATTGGAACAGACTACTAATTCAAGGTGCTTCCTTTGAGCCTCTCTGTGACCCTGAGGGTGTTCAAAAACATTCCTTGCAGTAATGGCAACACAGCTTCATCAGTAGGGACCTGCATGTTCTTTTACCTGGATGATTAGTTGGTGACTGATTCATCTCCATCAGGGGTTTTGGAGTTCCATGAAGAGACCATATAGCTCCTCCAGTCCTTGGGTTTCCAGGTAAACTCTGACATCAAACCTGGTTCAGTCTCAGAGTTCACTGGAACCAGGATAGACTCGCTTCAAGAAAAATGTTTTCCTATCAAAAGAGAATATTGCAGTAAGGTTGTGTCAGTTAACAGGGTCGAGCGTGAGCAAGGTCTGTCAGAGTCCTCAAACACATGGCTTCTGTGATATGTGTGGTTCCTCTGACTCATCTGCACATCTGGGGCCTAAGAGCAAATGGGATAAACTGTCAGCCATTATCCCAATAAATCTCTGTGACTCCTGGGATAAGAGCATCCCTGCAACGACAGATGAATCCAGAAGTGATAGCAATGGATTTCACTATGCATTCTACTACATCAAGTGACTGTCTACCAAAGCCTCTAGCAAGGGGTGGGAGGTGCACACCAGAGAAGTGGAAAGTTATCTACAAATCAACCAGAGCTGTGAGCCATCCACTGTGCACTAAGAGCTTTCTTTAACATTATTTCTGGAAAAAGAATATTGATCCAAATAGACAACTAAATGGCCATGTTCTTCATAAAGAAGCAAGAGGTATGGGCTTCTATGCCTTCTGGCAGGAGGTCATCTGAATCTGGTTGTGGGCAGATCATCACAATGTCTATCTCCAGGAGACCTACCTTTTGGGAATCCAGAACATTTTTGTGGACTGCCTCAGCAGATTACAACTGCAAAAGTGGTCTTTGGATCTATGGATTGCTGATGACTCGTTCAATCATTGGGGAAAGCCAGTGATCAATCTTTTCACTTCAGATGATAACAGAAAGATCAAGAACATCTGTTTTGTGCATCTGAGCAGCGCAAGGTCAACTCCTAATGCTTTTGTACTCGACTGGAGCATCAGTATACTCTATGCATATCCACTGATTCCTCTCACCAAGACCATCCAAAAGGTCCTTTGGGGAAAGGCAAAGATAATCCTCCTAGCATTAGCCTGGCAATGGCAAGTGTGGTATCCATATCTTTTACGGCTGTCTGTTCTTTCTCCAGTTTTGTTAGGAACATCCCAGACTCTCGTCACACAGGAGGAAGGCAGGCTCTGCAGTCCAAACCTATGAGTACTGGCCCTCACAGCATGAATGTTGAATATGCAGTAGTCTTCACCTTCCCAAAGAGATTGAGGATGTTTTGATTTCCACTAGGAAACCATCCACCATACAATATTCTAGTTTTAAATAGGTTTAAGCGGTTTTCAACTTGGTGAAAAACAGCTGGCTGTGACTCAAGGGGCTTGCTTCAGTTTCAGTTCTACCTCTCATCCTCAGACCTTAGGACCTCTTCAGTCAAAGTTCATTTCACTGCCAGTGTAGCATATCACTAGCAGGTAGAAGGGGCTCTGATCTCTCTCCCCCCTTTGGTATCAAAATTCAAGAAAGAACTGTTGCAGGCTTATACCCTTGGACCGAAGTGAGGTTGATACTACCCACAGGGAGGAGCCCTGCAGGTCCTCACTGTTGGCAGGTGGAGTTGGCTGGAGCAGAGGCCCAACAGGAACTTCATCAGCTCTTTCTCCTCAGGTTGAGTCCTTGGGTGCTGGGGCTGGTTGGACTTAGACGCGGATCTCTGTGTGGAGATGGATCTGTTGTAGAAGTAATAGTCCAGCAAGAAGAAGACCAGGTAGTAGTTGGTGAAGCAGAAAAAGCTCTACAATGCGGGGAGGCCTGAAGGTTGAGCCCAATCCTGGATAAACTTGACCTTCTCTTGAACCATATGGAAGCCGCTGCTGGAAACTATGTATCCCAGGAAGAGTAGGCTCTCCTTCTCAAAGATGCACTCTTCCAGTTTAGCATATAATTTATTGGCCCATAGTCACTGGAGAACTTGACGAAGGTCTTGATGATGAGATGGGAGGTTGTTTGAGAAGATGAGAATGTCATCGAGGTAACCCATGATACAGACATACAGAAGATCTCTGAAGATTTCATTCATCATGCTTTGGAATACTATGGGGGCGTTACATAGGCCAAAGGGCATTACCAAATACCCATAATGGCTGTCCTGTGTGTTGAACACCATCTTCTATTCGTCACCTTGCTTTATCCGAACAAGATTGTAGGCCCCCCCGGAGAGCCAACTTTGTGAATACTTTAGCTCCCTGAAGGTGGTCAAAAAGCTCCGACATGAGTAGTGATCTTTCTTTATCATGTTTAGGCCCCAGTAAGCTATGCAAGGATGTAGGGAACAGTCTTTCTTGGACACAAAGAAGAACCCTGCCCCAGCTAGAGATGAAGATTATCTCCGTCTTACCTCTTCTACACAACAGTTCAAAAAATCACTGAAAACTTATTTATTTCAGAAAGCTTACAACTTATCAACTAGCCCAGAAAACTAATATTCACTTATTCCGTTACAATAGTAATATCTCTTTTAATTTATACAATTACTCACAAGAAATAACCTTCTTTCATTTAATTTCGATTTTAATTTTATTGTTTAAAAACCGCTGGACATGAATGTTCATTGCCTTGTTATTTTTAATGTTAGTTTTTAATCTGTTTTATTTGTTATGTTTATTCATTATGTATGTTTGGTTGTAAACCGTTTTGATTAATTCTTTCGAATTGTAAAAGCGGTATATAAACATTTTTAAATAAATAAAATGAATAAATAAATAAGAGTGCCTGATAAAACCCCGGTCAAGGTTTTCCTTGACATATTGAGACAGGGCTTCGGTCTCCTGGATTGAAAAAGGATATACCCTTCTTCGTGGTGGGTTGGCGCTGAGTTCCAGATTAATGGTGCAATCGAATACACGGTGATCAGGTAGCGACTCAGCCTTGCTTTTGGAGAACACATCTATGTAATCTGCATATTGAGGTAGCAGTCCCAAAGAGGTTGTAGCCCAGGGGGAATAGTTGATGTGGGCTTGATTCGTACAAGGCATGAGTCATGGCAACAAGCCCCTCAGCTCATAAGCTGAATCAATCCCCAGTCAAATTGAGAATGGAGCTGCAACCAAGACAACCCTAGCACAATGGGGAGCACCGCTTTCTAATGATGTAGAAAGTTATACTTTCTGCATGCAGTATGCCGATGCGGAGCTGCAAAGGAGCTGTGGCCTTGGTTTTCCAACCGGGAAGTAGTTTTCTGTGGATGCAAGAAATGCCTAGAAGTGGTTCCCAGGGAAGCAAAGGCAGCTTCAAATGGTTCATGAGGGCCTTCATGATAAAGTTCCCTCCCACGTTGGAGTCCACCAACATTAGGGTGGGGAATTTGTGGTTGCCTGCAGTGATAGACACTGGAAGGGTAAGTTGGGGAACAGGAGTGGTAAAGCCTAGGATCATCTCCCCACTGGCTCCTAGGCTTGCTAGTTTCCCGGCTTCAGGGGGCAGTGTGCCAACTGGTACCCCTTCCCGGCACAGGAGAAGCAGAGTTTCAAGGTGCGGCAGTGGAGCCTCTTCTGCGGAAAGAGGTAACCCTGTCCCAGTTGCATAGGTTCCTTGGGCCTGGCAGCGGTAGGGGGTGTTGCCGGTACTGCAGTAAGCGGATGTGAGAAGGATGGGGCCATCATTACTTGCATCCGCGGAGGTCGCAGTTCCCGGGCCTGCTGCTGGAGGCGGCAGTAGATCCAGTCAGAAGGATGAGCATGTCTAGATATTCAGGAAGCTCCCGTGCAGTTAGCTTGTCCTTCACCCTTCAGGATAGTCCTTCCAGAAAGATACTTCGAAGGCTATCTTCTCTCCAATTTGCTCTAAACAAACATCTTCGCAAGGAGAAATTCAGAATAGTTACCTTGGACTTGATGCTCCCCCTCCTGCAACAGGGAGATTGGCTTTGCTCTCTAGATCTCCTCATCAAAAATATCTCAGATTCATAGTAGGTCACAGACACTTCCAATACAGAGTGATGTCATTCGGCCTAGCATCAGCACCCCGAGTATTCACGAAATGTCTGGCAGTCGTGGCAGCTTATTTGAGACAACGCAGTATCCATGCCTACCCATATCTAGATGACTGGCTACTCGGGTCCATCCAGAGAAGGAGTTCAATCCCTCCGTCTTACCATACAACTGCTACAGTCATTGGGATTTCTCATAAATTACCCAAAATCTCATTTGACTCCGTCCCGCGCCCTCTCATTCATCAGAGCAGATCTAAATACCATTCAGGCCAAAGTGTTCCTCCCAAGGGACCAAGCCATACACTCTCAACATTAGCCAAAGCAGTAGAGACTCGTCAGTCAACTTCAGCTCGTCAGCTACAAACCTTGCTGGGTCACATGGCATCTACAGTGCTTGTTACCCCACTGGCTCAACTAGCCATGAGAGTAACACAATGGACTTTAAAGTCCCAGTGGTCCCAATCAAACCAAGATCTGTAACAGATTGTCCACGTAACCAGCCAGCTTCGCCACTCACTTGATTGGTGGATACAGGAGTCCAATCTCCAGATAGGATTACCCTTTCAACCTCTGGATCCTCAGATTATGTTGACTACAGATGCCTCCAACCTCAGTTGGGAAGCCCATGTCAACGAACTACAAACCCAGGGAACCTGGACCACGGCGGAAGCACACCACCAGATAAACGTTCTGGAGCTCCGGGCGATACGATATGCCCTATTCGCATTTCAGGATTGCCTATCCAAAAAAGTAATCCTAATCCAAACAGACAACCAGGTAGCAATGTTGTAGCTCAACAAGCAAGGGGGCACAGGCTCTTACATGCTATGCCAAGAGACAGTGCAGATCTGGGTCTGGGCTCTCTCACATTCCATGCTGCTGAGAGCAACCTACCTGGCAGGTATACACAATGTGATGGCAGACCGTCTCAGCTGGACCTTTCATCCCCACGAATGGGCCCTAGATCCCACTGTAGCAAACAAAACTTTTCACCAGTGGGGTCGTCCGCACATCAACCTCTTTGCATCATTTCACAACTGCAAAGTAGACCGCTTCTACTTTCTACACTGCAGCCGCAAGGCACCACCACTGGATGCCTTCGCCCACTCATGGAGCATGGGTTTTCTATATGCATACCCTCCTATTCCACTCATCAGCAAGACGCTCGTGAAATTACAAGACCGAGGCACAATGATCCTCATAGCCCCATACTGGCCACGTCAAGTTTGGTTTCCCATTCTACGCGACTTGTCGGTCCAGCATCCAATTCGCCTGGGCACAACACCAACCCTAATAACGCAGAACGACGGACTGCTGCGTCATCTGAACCTCCAGTCTCTGTCTCTGACTGCATGGATATTGAAAGGTTAATTCTACAGTCCCTTAATCTTTCTAACGATGTGTCCCAGGTCCTCGTAACTTCACAGAAGCCTTCTACTAGATTTTACCACTCAAAATGGAAAAGGTTCTCCTTGTGGTGCATGGCAAAAGAAATAGATCCCTTTTCCTGCCCCACCACAAGGTTCCTGGGCTACCTCTGGCACTTCTCGGAGTCTGGCCTACAAAATTCCTCCATCCGAGTACATATAAGTATCATAGCCGCTTACCATAAAGGTAAAGGAGATGCCCCAATTTCGGAGCAACCCCTGGTAGGGTGCTATTTGAGAAGCTTGCTACAACTGAAACCTCCACTGCGTCCCCCAATTGCGGCATCGGACCTCAATGTTGTGCTGGCATGGCTCATGCGACCCCCCGTTCAAACCACTACATTCCTGCGAGCTCCGGCATCTCACTTGGAAAGTACTCTTTCTAGTGGCGATAACATCAGCTCGCGAGTCAGTGAGCTACATTCACTGGTAACATACCCACCTTATACAAGGTTTCTCCACAACCATGTAGCGCTTTGCACTGACCCTATATTTCTGCCGAAAGTAGTGTCTGATTTCCACTTGAATCAATCCATAATACTGCCCACCTTTTTTCCTAAGCCTCACTCACACCCAGGGGAGTTGGCCCTGCATTCTTTGGACTGTAAGTGTGTGCTCGCCTTTTATTTGGATCGCACTGTAGCCCATAGGAAGTCCACCCAACTTTTTGTCTCTTTTGATAAGACCAAATTGGGAGTTGCAGTGGGCAAGCAGACCCTATCCATCTGGCTGGCAGACTGTATTTCCTTCTGCTATCAACAAGCAAGCCTTCCACTACAGGGACACATGAAAGCGCATTCAGTTAGAGCCATGTCAACATCAGTAGCGCACCTCCGTTCGGTACCTATTGCTGATATCTGTAGAGCCGCTACTTGGAGCTCTCTCCACACTTTCGTAGCTCATTACTGCCTCGACAAAACTGGCAGGCAAAACTGCATCTTTGGTCAGTCTGTACTACGTAATTTGTTTCCAGTTTAATGACACAACTTCCTACCTATGGCCCACTATGAAATTCAGGCTGCCAACAGCACCCCTGTTGTTGTGCCTGTTGCACATTGTTGGGTGTGCTTGATTGCCTCTATTCGGGCATCCTGTAGCTCGCTATTCACCCATATGTGAGGACTACCATCCTGCTTGTCCTGGGAGAAAGCAGAGTTGCCTACCTGTAACAAGAGTTCTCCCAGGACAGCAGGATGTTAGTCCTCATGAAATCCACCCGCCACTCCATGGAGTTGGGTTCGCTAAAGTTTTATTATTTTATTTTTTTACTCGTACGTTTTGCTACAAACAAGACTGAAGGGGGAACCCTGGTGGATGCAGGGTTAGTGATATGCTGGGCATGCTCAGTGTGCCAGTCAAAGTTCTAGAAACTTTGACAAAAGTGTTCCGTGATAGGGCTCCAACTGATGATGTCACTCATATGTGAGGACTAACATCCTGCTGTCCTGGGAGAACACCTGTTACAGGAAAGCAACTCTGCTTTACATGCTGGCTAGTTTACAGACTACAGACTAAAGGCTCATTAAGTAAGAGCCATTGCAACTTCAGTGACTTCTCTGAGAGCCACTTCTGTTGAAGACATTTGCAAAGCTGCTACTTGGTCATCAGTTCACCCCTTTCTCATCCCACCATGATCTTGACAGGTTGTAATGCTGTGCGGTGTGATATGGGAGATCTGGGTTCAGCTTTAATCTTCATTTAAGCTTGTTGGGAATGGAATTGCCATCAGAGGGAAGACAGTAGCTGTGAGAAAGCAGATTTGTGCAGTCTGATCTCAGATTAGTCCACTCTCTACCTGGTGGAGTGGGTTGTCTTTAAATATGTGCTCCCACTGCACAACCCTCAGCTTGGGACTTCCCACACCTTATGGCTAATCCATGCCTACTTGTCAATGGAGAAAGCAAATTTGCTTATCCATAAACGGACTTCTCTACAAAAAAGCAGGATAAATTATCCTTACTTAATAGCTACCCATCTCCCTGGAGAATTGACTGTCTTGCTAAAGCTTAAATTCTGGAAGAGGCACGAGGGGCTTATGAGACTGCACATAAAAACTCCTGCGCCTGCTCAGTAAAGTTTTACTGAGAACTGGGACCGTATTGCTGCCATCAGATGACATCACCCAAGCATTATTTCATCCTGCTGCCTTCAGAGAACTCTATCTATAGATAAGCAAACTTGCTATCCTAACAATGTTTCTCTTATTTATTAACATAATTTCAGAATTATTGTTTATTTAGTTTAAAACAATATTTTGCTTTTCTATTGCTTAAGAAACATCCTTTTTTTTATAATAAATATGAATTAGCAACTCAGTGTAGCTCTAATATATATTTATCCAGTTACACTGTACTCTGTGATCCTTTTTTCTAGCTGACAGTATTTGTAAATGTAACATACTTTATGCTATTTCCAAGAGCATGTATTAAAACTGCTTATAATATACAGACATTTTTTTTATTTAACATCTCTTTGGTGTATATGTTTTTTTGTAAATGCACATCGTGCTTATCTGGTGAAAAAATGCTTGGTGCAAATTATTTTTTCTTCCTACTTCATAAAGTTGCGGACATGGAAAGCCTTGAGGATCTCATGTAAGTTATGGAAAATTATGTTAGTATGATCTGGTAGCAGTTCTATTCCATTTTAAGCCTTGGTTTTCATCTTTCCACATCCTCAAGTTGCCCTAATTATGGATTTCCAAACTAGGCTAGGCAGCTCATATAAAAGGAGTTTTGTAGCCCAAGTCATTCAAAGAATTGTGATGCCTAATCAAATTCTTGGATATTAGAGTTGTTCTAAACCTGCTGAAGACCTTCAGGAATTGGATATCCAGCAAAATTTTCCTGGTGAAGAAAACCAACTCTAAGTTAAATGAACTAGCAGGTTTAAACATGGTCTAACCACATGCATTAGAAAGCCTACAAAGTGTGGGCTTAGGCTTTCCTATGGAATGATTCTAATTGCCATAGACATAGCAGCTGGAAGAATCATCTTTGCTGATAGGCAAAATTGAAATTACTTAAAGGGTCTCCGGATTAATAGGTGGCAAATTGTATCTACCTTAAATGGGGTGAGTTCAAGGTGGATCTTTGTCTCCTACAATCCTGCACAGGTATGTACCAGCTTTTTGTTCCAGGAAGAAAACAGGGGGCTCTGTGGCTATGGCTGTTTCTCCTGAATGAGGAGGCAAAGTTTTAAGATGTGCTCTGCACATTAAATGATGTGTATCCATGAACACATGTTATGCCCAATATGATGGTCATAAAAAATTTAAGAAAAATGTTTGTGGTATGTTAGTTTTTTCATTTTTGGTGTACATTTTGACTACTACCAAGGAAAAAATAGTTTGTACCAATTAGTTTGTGACACTGGGTTTGGAGTCATTTATATATATATATATGTATATACATTTGAAAATCAAAAGTATGCCTTCCGATCACCTCTTGCTAATGTGGGTAAAAATATGTGTGAAATGGCGTGGACTTCCAAAGCATGGTTTTATGTGCATAAGTTGCTTTGTACATCAAATCCTAAAAGCTTGATAAAGGTGAGTTTTGGACTGGGTTGAATATGACTAGAGAGAGATTATGATGCACCAACTCAGGAAGTATATGACTCAGCAAGGTGGAAAGTGCAGCATCAGGAGTTGCCATTGGAGAAGGACATAGATAAAAGTGACATGCTAGATGAACCAAGTTCATGATTAAAGGTATGGAGAGAAGAGAAGTTAGGCAATGAGCTGTAGAGTAAATGCATTTGTAGATGAGTAAAGAATCTTGAACTGTATGCAGAAGTGGATGGGAAGTCAATATAAGTGACTCAAGCAGAAGAGTTATATGATCATCATAACGCTGAAGAAAGATAATTTGTGCAGCTGAATTTTGAATATATTCGAATGGAGAAAGATTGAATGGGAGACCTGTGAAGACCAGGTTGCAGTAGTCTTTAAGAGGGAGGTGATAGAATGGATGAGTGTTTTGGTAGCATACTCAGAAAGGAAGGGATGAACTTTAGTGATATTATAGAGGAAGAAGTAGCATGCTGTAGCAGTTTTTAATGTATGTGGAGAAGGGAAGCGAAGCATCAATTCTGACCCCAAAGTTACAGGTCAAGGGGCAGGCACGATGAGAGTGCCATTCTCACAGAAAAAGAGTGATAAGGGGAAGTAGTTCTTGGGGGGGGGGGGGCAAGATGAGACAAGCCCCTTCAGTAACGCATGTGAACTTGTGCCTGACTTGGCAGCACCTACTTCTAGTTACTTCAACCTACAGAGTCAGTAGATTCACGGTATAGGAACCAAGCTGGAAAGGTGAGGTGGTGCTTGCTCATACTTCAAAATTTTTACTTCAGATGATGGTGAAATTCCACCATAAAATTCAGGCAACTTTTCAACATTTTTCCTTGCTCTTATGAAAAGCTGCTCACCACATATGGAAAGGCAACTTCAGGAGCAGACTAAAGGTCATCTTTCTCGTTTCTTTTGCTTCTAACAAAGCTGTTCTTCCTCTGGGTAAACAACTAATTTCAATTAGCATTTCTCATTCTTCTGAAACCTAGAGGAGAATGTTGAGGGTTATGTTGTCAGGGCAACTGCAATGGCATTATCTGACATTAAGTTAAGAACATAAGAAATTGCCATGCTGGGTCAGACCAAGGGTCCATCAAGCCCAGCATCCTGTTTCCAACAGAGGCCAAAACCAGGCCACAAGAACCTGGCAATTACCCAAACACCAAGAAGATCCCATGCTACTGATGCAATTAATAGCAGTGGCTATTCCCTAAGTAAAATTGATTAATAGCCATTAATGGACTTCTCCTCCAAGAACTTATCCAAACCTTTTTTGAACCCAGCTACACTAACTGCACTAACCACATCCTTTGGCAACAAATTCCATGTGAAACGCAAGTTGTTCCTTATTTATCAGAAAATGCAATTCAATCCATACATTTACCAAACTTTACTAGACATTGCTTATCCTCAGGACCCTAGGTTTGGCTTGATGGGGCTACATAATCTGTTCTTACAATCATAGCTGCATTGTAAATCTCCTTGGGTTACTTTTGGAAAGTTTTGGGGTTTTTTTTAAGAAATTTGATCAAATAAATATTCAGTTTCCTTTCACCTCCTTACCCAAACACATACCAGGGCTCATTTACATATATTTTTCTTCTTAGGTTGTCTGTGATTTATGTAGTGTTGGTGATCAGTAGTATGGTATATACTGGTATTGTGTTACATAAAATTACATTCTAACATGTGACTTCATTGAATGTAATTTTGTGAGATTAATTTGCTTAGTTATTTCATCTTATCCACTTAAAGTACCCTCTTGATGCCCTTATGATATTTAGGATTTTATTGGAAAGTTAAGCTTTGTTTATTTTGATCCATCACTTATATAGTTATCTAACACAATGAAAGAAAAATATTATAAAAACAAGTGGATGGGATTATGTTAGAGGTAACCCATGTATTGTGTAGTTGTGCACATCCAATTTAAATAAAAAAAAAAAAAAGCTCTCATCACTGCACAGCTGTTCTGTATTCTCATTTACATCAAGACAATTTGTCAGTACATGCCTGAACATCTGCAAGCTCAGAGTGTCATTTCTTCTGCCCAAGTATGCAAATTGTGTTCATAAAGAGTTAATCTTTCTGCAATTGTGAAATTGCAAATCTTTCACAGAGTTTCTGGTGTAAGTATTCTGGGTTTAACAGTAATTTTCTTAGCAGGTGCAAAATCAGAATTAAGGTGAAACAGCCAAATGTGTACGAAGATTTAAAATGTTAGACATCTGATTGTATAATATGCCATACCTTATAGAAAGAGTAATTTTTTTCAAATACTGAAACAAAGCTTGATCCCATAAATTTATTAGGAGTAGATTATAATATTTCTAAATGAAAAAAAGTACCCTATGACTTTTATTGGGATCAGTCCACAAAAAACTTATCACAAAACACTCTGAATCTGGCCTAGTGTACTACACCCCAAATGTAGGCTATATAATTCAGAAAAGTGCATAAAAAGAGTAATAGGAGAAAAAGCACAGCATCAAAAAGAATAGTATGCTCCACCATCCAGATCAGTCTTAGGGGGTGGCTATTGGGAGAAAACCAGAACCCTACCTGAATATACTGCTGTCTAATACTTTGATAATTCATTCTCAAAGAGGCCTTCCTCCTTTAAATACTATTTTACAGCAATCCTTGTGATTTACCTCTCAAAGTAAAATCTCCCAATCTCACATGCTGCTATTCTAGACTCCCTGTGGTTTAACCCCACATGAGATTGCCTATTCGCACACATATACTCCCCATACAAATTTTCACCATTGGGTGATGTTGGAGATCTGTTTATATCCCATAGGGGCCTGTAATGCTGGCAACTGGTGCCTTGGAACAATCAGGTGGATGCAGAAGTCTGCATAATCCAGGCAAGCAGGTGCAAGAGCAGAGCTTCCGAAACTGAGCTGGGACCCCCAAATGAGGTCACAAGTGCTGCAAAGGGCAGCGCCTTTCAGCCATTAGCAGCAGCTTTAGTAGTGGAAGTCAGTGTTGGGGGTCTGTGAAGCAAGACATACAGGCCCTGTGGTGGCCCTGCCTTTGCATGAGTTTCTGTGGTAACGGGAAGTCCTGCACAAAGAGGGATTGGGGCCACTGCAGGTTGTTTTAATTCACAGGTCCCATGCTGACTTCCACTGCTAATTTTTCTCCCACTTGATCACTGTTAGACTTGGGTCTAATCAAAAGAGGAAGGGAGGGCTGACTATGCATGGGCCAGTGGAGTTTTCCCACTGCTTCTTTCTCCTCAACCACCTCTGAATCCATCCCTGTCATCAGTCAGCCCTCTCTTTTCACCAGCTGTCATCCACTTTTGGTCTGGGGCCCAAAAGAAAATGGTGTCACTGACCCTGGCCTGGAGGAGGTAGGTGTTTGAAGGAAGGCATCAGATGCAAGAGGGGTTTGAGGGTTGGATCAGGAGGAGAGAAATTGATTAAGGCTGAAAGTCAGGAAATGACAAAAGTGAAAGAATGCATAATTTTTCCAATCTGTTAAAGATTCACATGATAAATCTGGGTTTCTTTTCTTCTGACTGTCTGACAAACATCTCATAGAGATGGGCAACTCCCCAGCGCGGATGTGTGGGTGCTGCAAGTAATGGGCACATGAAGCACCTGTGTGAGCAGCTGCCCCCCTCCCACTCCCCTATGCATACTTACCTAGGTGTCAGCAGACAGTGCAATGTGGCAGGAAGGCAAGGCAGTGGGATATCCTTGGTCGACAGATAATGATGCAGCCTCTTTTGAGTGGTCCGGTGTCACACGCAATTATGTCATATTTACACGACCAGGCAGGCACTAGACCATGTGATTCGCCGAAAGGGGCCCTATTATGATGGGAAGAGTAGGCAGTCCAGCACAAAATGTAAAATTCCACTGAGCTCCATAGAGCTTCCTCTTCCTCCTCTGCTCCTGAACGTGGCGATTCCCATCCAGTTCACCCAGTAGTTAGGCATGACAAGCTGTTAGTTGTTGAAATGATTACATGTTATCTTTGTCCCATCGGGGATGACAGAGTCCAGAATGAGAGATGTAGGGCAATGGAGATGGTGAGCAAATAGGTGCCCTTAAAGAAGTTGTTGGCTAGAGCACCATGCAATGGATGGCAAAGCGGGGGGAGAGGGGGGGAGGTGATGTAGGACCCAGGGATTTGGCCGGAAGGAGACGGGGAGGGTCCTGGGTGGGCTTGCTGTGCGGCAGTCTACAGAGGACTCCTCCCAGGATGACAGCCTCCCTGTATTTTTTGGGGCTCACAGGAGCGAGACCTCTGGACAATCTGCTTGAGAAGATACTCCAGTGTACATCTAGGGTCACTGATCCATGAAACAAGTTCAGTTAAGCGCATAAGGCTAACATCCCAGATTAGATTCCTTTAAGTATCTAATAAACAGCTGTGGCCATTGCATCTAATATATGTTATGTACTTATTGTTCCCTGTTATTCATTATTGTTTCATGTATGAGGAAGGGAAACAAGGGTGAGGGGAGAAGCCCTGGGTGTTTCCTGATTATTTCCTGCTATAAGACTGGATGTTACCTTGAGATGGACTGGGCAAATTGGTGGACTAGTTGGTAAAATTGGGAATGTCTTCAAATCCACTTACCTGTGCATGTTAAAGCTAACAAAGTTCTAAGGAAGATACATGAATTATGTTTGCTTGAGTAACCACTTTAAAATTAGGAGCACACATATGCTTGGTAGGTTATTTTAAATCATCTGTGTGCACCTGCACATGATTTAAAATTCTTGCATATGTGCACTCGTGCGCCCATAGACACATTTTAAAGTTACTATCTTAGCTTTGCCTCTGTCATGGCAATAAAAAAAAATCAAGCTTTAAAAAATATCTCAATGTTCCTACAAAATGCCTCTACTAAAATTCCATGACCATTACGTCGATGTTTGGGACAGGTGCATGATATCCCTAAGTGCACTGCCTGTGCCCTAATGGCCCCTGGGGTCTTGAAATTCATAAGTCATATTTAAGTTCTTCTCAACCATCTGGAGCAGTAAAGAGGAAATCACCAGATAAAGGACCAGTGCCTAAAGCAAAAAGGCCAGAGTCCTCTCATTCAAAGCACCATGACCTGGCAAAGTCTCAGCTGAGGGAGACAAGCTGTGCACTCCAGTACCAAAACAGGTGGGCGCCAATGATGAGTCCGTGTATAAGATCAAGACATCCCTACTCCCTGGCGCTCATCTCACTGGCACCATCAGCTAGCAAAGGAACCATATCCATGTCAGCACCATACATTTCTCAGTTGTGAAACACAGACATTAGCACTGAGTAAACAAAAATCGTGATTACATTGGAATCTAAGGAAAATATGCCAATTATAGTTCCAGAATCAGATAGCTTTTCTACAGATTCTTCCTCTTATAGAAAAAAGAAAATGTTTTTGTGAGGAAAATGTGGCTTGACTTTTTCAAAAATTATTTCATTAACATTCCTGGATCTCCACTCAGTTGGAGTCCCCTATTTTGGAATCCATGGACCAAAAATCTGAAACACAATCTACTAATCCACCATATCAAGATGGCCTTCACCCGGGTCCACATTTTAGGTCTCAAAGATCACATTTCTCCAGGAATAAGACAACAACAGAAGAACCATCTATAATATTATTGGATTCTGAGTAGGGATCACAATCATCATATGATTCTTTCTCCTACCATTCTGATGAACAATCCACTGGCCTTCCATCAGACCCTTCTCCTCAATCTCCCAGAAGTACATCTCCTCCAGAGGACATATAATATCCAGCTTTTCTCCAAAAGATAGCTAAGCCCATTCCATTTACTTTACAGGAGGACACAGAACCTTGAGAAGATATATTTGGAGTCCTAAACAATATCCAGTCCCCCAATTAAGTAGTGACAGTTCCAGTACATACAGTATTATAGAATCTCCAAACTAAAATGTGGTAAATGCTATTATCTACACTACCTGTAGCGAGGAAGTTAGATCTTAAGTACAAGATGCAACCTTGTCCTGGTCATCAAGAAGTGCAACACCCACATGAGTTTGGATGTGGTGGTGGAATCAGCTTTGACAAAAGCAAGGTGAGCCAACACTCATTCCAATACTCCTCCCATTGTCTCGCTTGATAGAGAGGTACTGGATGTGGAGTCTTTCCTTCCAAGTGGAAAGGTCCAAGCAATGGGTGCCTCGTTCAATAGAAAGGTGCTTGAAGGAGTATTCTGTTCTGGGAAAGTGTCTGGGGCCCAAGGTTGGGGTGTATAGGTTTTCAGGATTTTGGGAGACAAGGGTCTTGGTGTTGCAGAGAGAATCTTGAAAGTTGGTGAAGGTAAGAGGTAGTCTCAAGGAAGAGAGATGTAATAAGTCCCTACTTCTCATCTGTGTAGGGAGAGTGCTTCAGAAGTTGGAGAGGAAGGATTTTACCTTTATGGGAGTTCAGAGAGGAAACTGTCTAACAAGGAAAGATCCTGAAGAGTTTATCGACTTAAATGAATCTGCCTGATTTCTTTTTTATTTGGAATATTAGATAAAGTAAGAAAAGAGTGAGACAGAGAACTGCATCCAGGAAGTGCCCAGAAGGAGAGGGTTCCTTCCCATGACAGCTTTCCTGCTAGGGTGTACAGCATTTTGCTACTGTAAGAAAAACCTTTTTTTTTTTTTTTTTGCTTTTGGACTTTATTTCCCTGTATTGTTTGGTGTGTCATTTTGTGGATTTTGTTTCCTGCTGTCAGTGACTAATAAAGAACTTTCTCACAGGACAAGCAGGATGGTAGTCCTCACAAATAGGTGACATCACAGGATGGAGCCCAATCACGGAACACTTTTGTCAAAGTTTCTAGAACTTTGACTGGCACCTACTGGGCATGCCCAGCATGGCACTAAACCTGCAGCCAGCAGGGGTTCCCCTTCAGTCTTCTTTTTTCCGCGCAGCAGTAGCCATGTGGGTTAAGGAGCTCCACAGAGATTCCTGACAGGAATTTTCCTCACGGAATTACTAAAAACTTTCATACCCCACAGGGGTCCCTCCTTTGAATTTTTGACTCCACGGTACTCTGGTAAGTTTTTACCTGTTTTCGGTCGATTCCCGTCGAGTTTGGCCCTCGTGGCCTACTGGCCATCGACCGTACCGCGGGTACATTTTTCAAAGGCCATGGCGTCGGGGTTCCGTCAGTGCTCAGACTGTATTTGCACCATGTCCATAACAGACCCGCATAAAGTCTGTGTAATGTGTCTCGGGTGTGCGCATGATGTCCTGACTTGCACCAAATGTGCCTTAATGACACCAAAAGGTCGCAAGGCCAGAATGGAGAAAATGGAACTTCTCTTCCGTTCTCAAACTCCGAAGCCATCTATTGCATCGACGTCTTCTGAACCGGCACCAACCACTTCGTGCCAATATTGGTGACCGTCCGGCATCGACAACTTCTCAGCCTTCAACTATCTCTACTCCCTCTCAGGACCGAGGGGATCGTCGAGAAAAACATCGGCATCAACACTGGAAGTCTTGGACCATCGATGAAGGAAAATCATTGACCTCGCCATCGTCTGAGCCGCTTTCGAAGAAACCCCATCCAAAAAAGGCACCGACCCTTTCTGCGATCGAGTCACTGAGGCAACCCTCACCCGGAAGGGTATTGGGAGCTGCGACTCCGCCTTTAACGATGGTCCCTTCGGCTATGCCTCTGCCTCCTTCTTCGTTTCCGGAGCCGGGGCTGCTTGCTCCAGGTCTCCATGAAGAACTGGACCGGATGGTTCAGGACTCCAAGGTCCCCCCAGCGCTGAAATCGGTGCCGGTCATGGAACCGACCATCGATCCCATTCCGGCAGCATTGGCACCTTCTGCTCTCGAAGATGGAAGCGCTCATAGCCGCTTTTCCACCGATGGATCCTGGGTCACCGATGGCTCCGGTGCCTTCCCCACTTACCCTGTCATCAGGAGGGGAAACACCGTTCCGCATTCCTCCATCGGGAGTCCTTTCGATGCCTCAACCATCGTTGCCTTTGCGCCCATCGGTGCCACCGATCCATCCATCGATGCCCTCGATGCCTGCACTGGTGCCCTCGATGCCTTCATCGTTGCCTCCAGTACTTCCCTCAATGCCTTCAGATCCTAGATCAGGACCTTCAGGAATACCATCGTCCCGATCTTCTCAGATTCCTACAGGGACAGGTTCTGATCCCTTTGACACCTGGACTGACGATTCATCTCAAGACACCGATGATTTACCATCGCCACCTTCTCCTACTGAAAGTAGGAAGCGTTCTCCTCCAGAGGACTTCCAGTTTCCCCCCAAAAATCCGTTCTTCACAACACGATTGAAAAACGAGCACTATCAATTGCTGGTCCGCATCACTGGAACTCTCTCCCGCCAGAACTCCGCCAGGAACATTGCCATATCACTTTCAGAAAAAAATTAAAAACTTGGCTGTTCGCCCAAGCATACCCTTGAAGAAGCCTCAGGGTCACCTAGACAGTCACATACCCCACAGTTGCGTTCCTTTCCGCAACTCAAAGGAACTGTTTTTTGGCTAATTGCACTTTCATATAACTTGCTTAATCATAATACACTATGTAAATTTGCATATAATTCTCACCATGTAAGCACTCTCTCCTGCTTACATGCCCTGCTCTCCAGTTAGAAATTGTTTAACCTATCCTTTTTTTCTAACAAGCCTAGTTCCACTATCCCTGTTATAATGTAACTTTTGCTTTCATTGTTTAACTGGTTCCCCCTAGTTTATTGTAAACCGGTACGATAAGACCTGGTCTTGAGCATCGGTATATTAAAAGAATTTAAATAAATAAAATAAATAAATAAATAAATGCATTTTGTGAAGGAAATGTCTGAATTGGTTCCCTTCCAATTAGACTGAGCAAGATGATAGGCACCAAATGATGGAGCTGTTACAATTCCTGGATGCTCCTAAGGAAATAACCTACATCCGTATTCACCAGGTTCTTTTGGATCTCCTTTAAAAGAACTGGTAACACCCTGGTTTTGTTGCTCCAGTCAACTGAAAAGCTGATACCACTTATTTGGTCCAGTCAGCCCCAGGATTCCAGAAACCTCAGCTGGATCACCAATCTGTGGTTGTAGAAGAGATTGATCTGATTTTGCCACCAGGCTAGAGACTCTCGAAGTGAGACGGTGATGTGGACAGTGGTCGATAGAGACTGGACGGATGAGTCCGTTGTGACCTTAAGAGTCCACTGCATGACTCTCATGGCCAAGCGGGCCATTGGGGTAACCTGTACCTGCCTCAGCAATTCCAGGAACAACTTCAAACCCTGGTACACAAAGGTTTCGAGGCAGGGAAGCATGAAATAAGATCCTCTTATGATATCTTCGACACTGCTTCCAGGGCATCTGCAACTGCTATTTGGGCAAGAAGATGGGCCTGGCTTAAGTCTTCAGACTTGCACCCTGAAGTACAAGACAGATTATCTAATCTGCCCTGCATAGGAGACAATCTGTTTGGCGAACAGATTCAGCGGACGGTGGCGGAACTCAAGGACCATCATGAGACCCTTCGCCAGCTCTCTCTGATGCCCTCTGGGTATTCCTCCAAACAGCCTTTCAGGAAGGATACTAAAAAGTCATTCTTCCGTCCAAAGAAGTCCTATCCACCACCGTCTAGAACTCGTTCCATGAGACCTTTCCAAAAGGTCCAGTCTTGTCAATCGCGGAAACAAAAACCACAAGCAGCTCCTCAGCCGGGTCCTGCTTCAGGATTTTGACTTCTGCATAGAGAGCAGCAGCCAGTTTCCACTGCCACAGATACCAGTGGGAGGTCGATTGTGCCATTTCAACAACAGGTGGCACACGATCACCTCAGACCAATGGGTCCTTGCCATAATCTCGCAAGGTTATCACCTGAACTTTCTCTCCACCCCACCGGACTCCCCACCTCTACCGCCGTGGAGAACATCCGATCACTCACTTCTCCTGGAGCAGGAGGTCTCCCTCCTCCTCCAGTCCAGAGCAATAGAGCCAGTGCCCTACTCCCAACAAGACCTAGGATTCTATTCCCTTTCTAATCCCCAAAGAATCAGGCGGCGTTCGTCCAATTCTGGACCTACGTGCCCTCAACAAGTATCTCCACTGAGAAAAGTTCAAGATGGTGACCTTGGGTTCCCTCCTTCCTCTTCTACAAAAAGGAGACTGGCTCTGCTCTCTCGATCTCCGAGACGCGAACACACACATTGCGATAACACCATCTCATCGCAGGTTCCTGAGATTTCTGGTAGTCCCCCAAGCACTATCAGTACTGTGTGCTACCATTTGGCCTGGCACCTGCACCACGAGTCTTCACCAAGTGCCTCGTAGTAGTAGCAGCCTTCCTCAGGACTCAAGATGTTCATGTCTACCCCTATCTAGGCGATTGGTTGATCAGGGCTCCCAATCAGCAAGCTGCTCTGTCGTCCCTACGTCTTACTTTGCACACTGACTTCACTAGGATTTCTCATCAACTACGCGAAATCCTGCTTAGTCCCATCTCAAACTTTATCATTCATAGGGGAAGACTTGGACACCTTGCAGGCAAAGGCATTTCTGCCTCAACAGCGAGCTCTCACTCTCATCTCTCTCGCACACCAGCTACAGTCTCAGCACCGCACGACAGCACGCATGGCGTCCTCAGTACAGGTTACCCCAATGGCCCACTTGGCCATGAGAGTCATGTAGTGGACTCTAAGGTCACAATGGACTCAGTCCGTCCAGTCTCTATCGACCACTGTCCACATCACTGACTCATTTCGTCAGTCTCTAGCCTGGTGGCAAAATCAGATCAATCTCCTCCAAGGCCTGCCCTTCCAGGCTCCAGACCCTCAAATAATTCTCACCACTGATGCTTCCAACCTTGGCTGGGGAGCCCATGTTGCCGATTTTCAGACACAAGGAACTTGGTCTCCAGAGGAAGCCAAACACCAATTCAATTTCCTGGAACTGTGAGCAATCAGATATGCTCTCAGGGTATTTCAGGATCAACTTTCCAACCAGGTCATCCTCATTCAGACAGACAACCAGGTGGCCATGTGGTACATCAACAAACAGGGAGGGACGGGCTCCTACCTACTGCTGCACGGATATGGGCGGAGGTCCTCTCCCATTCGATGTACCTCAGGGCCACCTACTTGCCGGGAGTGGACAATGTGTTGGTGGACAAGCTGAGTCGTGCCTTTCAACCGCACGAGTGGTCCCTCAACCCCACTGTAGCAGACTCAGTATTCCAATGTTGGGGTTACTCCCACATCGACCTCTTTGCGTCACCTCAGAACCACAAAGTAGAGAACTTTTTTTTCTCTCACTCGAAGCCAACACTCTCAGCCAAGAGATGTGTTCTCCCTCTCATGGGCAATAGGTCTCCTATATGCATTCCCTCCACTTCCATTTCTCTCAAAGACTCTCGTGAAGTTACATCAGGACAAGGGACGCATGATCCTGATAGCACCTCACTGGCCTCGCCAAGTGTGGTTTCCAATACTTCAGGCCCTCTCCATTCGCAGGCATTTTCCTTTGGGAAAGGACCCGCTTCTGATCACACAGAACGACGGGTGCCTACGCCACCCCAATCTTCAGGCCTAAGTTCCTCCCTAAGGTAGTATCCGGCCTTCACATTAATCAATCCATTATACTACCTAACTTCTTTCCCAGGCCCCACTCCAAACCAGGAGAACAAGCTCTGCATACCCTTGACTGTAGATGGGCTCTAGCGTTCTATCTAGACCGTTCAGCTGCCCACAGGAAAAGCACTCAATTGTTTGTCTCTTTTCATTCCATCAAATTGGGGCAGCCTGTGGGTAAGCAGACTCTCTCCTCCTGGTTAGCGGACTGCATATCTTTTTGCTATCAGCAAGCAGGCATTCCACTTCAAGACCGTGTTAAAGCACACTCTGTGAGGGCCATAGCGACTTCAGTAGAACACCTACGCTTGGTGCCGCTTCCTGACATTTGCAGGGCTGCTACCTGGAGTTCTCTCCATACCTTTACAGCCCATTATTGCTTAAACAAAGCCAGAAGACAAGATTCCATCTTCGGCCAATCTGTCTTGCGCAACCTTTTTGTAACTTGACATACCAACACCCTTCCACCTGCCCGTTAGGGTTCAGGATGCCCTCTACCAAATTTCACCCCAGTTCTAGTGCCTATTGCACATCTGGGTACATTTCGTGCATTTCTCGGACATCCTCAGCTCGGTACTCACCCATATGTGAGGACTACCATCCTGCTTGTCCTGTGAGAAAGCAAATGTTGCTTACCTGTAACAGGTGTTCTCACAGGACAGCAGGATGTTAGTCCTCACGAAACCCGCCCGCTGCCCCACGGTGTTGGGTTCATAAAGTTTTCTTATTTTATTTTTCGGCACTTCCTGTAGCTTTAAACAAGACTGAAGGGGGACCGCTGCTGGCTGCAGGTTTAGTGCCATGCTGGGCATGCCCAGTAGGTGCCAGTCAAAGTTCTAGAAACTTTGACAAAAGTGTTCCATGATTGGGCTCCATCCTGTGATGTCACCCATATGTGAGGACTAACATCCTGCTATCCTGTGAGAACACCTGTTACAGGTAAGCAACATTTGCTTTGTTTTTGAACAACATCTACCATGTGCAGTGTGGTATTTTTTTCCTGACTGGACAGATGTGTAGAAGAGCTTCAGAGGTTAGGTGAGAAAAACCCTAAGGCCTTGACAAACTTACTCTTTCCCCTCTGTTTGGGAGGAACTCTGGGAGGCATGGGACCCAAGTTGGCCCATGAGTCTCCATGCCCCGAGAGATGAGGCAGGGGCTATAAATAACATAATCTATATCTACATTAACAGAAAACAGTAATTCATCACAATATACATTTATAAAATTAAACATCAGTTTGAAATGAATAAATATGGTAACTTACTCCAACCAGACATCAGTATGACTAGTCAAGTAAGAAAATAACAAAATGAGGATCTCACTCTTCTTAAACATGCAGAGAAGCCCTCATCCATATGAAGTCTACAAAAAGAAAACATATATAATCCTCCTTTCTAAGTAAACCGCTACAGTGGGTCTTAGAGGTCAACAAAAAAGGACTATGCAAATTCCCACAGCCATGACATGGCCCCAGGTTGCCAACCCTCTAAGCTACCTCTCCAGCCTGATGCCATCAATGAACGCCTGGCCCAAAATACTCTTTGACACTCCAACACACGCACTGTTGAGACAGCCTTTGATGATGACATCAGGCTGGAGGAGGCAGCAGGATTAGAGCTTTATTTTATCAGTAATTGGTGCTGACGGGTGGTTCAAGGTAATCAGCTGACTGAGGTGAGGGATGAGATGGCACCCAAAAGGGATACATTCTCCAAGAGACAGTACATCACTAAATGTGGACTAAGTGACCACAAAATTAGAAAATGTGCAGACAAAACGTGAAATGGAGACCTTCAAGAACCAGACTCTGCATGCATTGATCTCAGAGAAAGGGACAGAGGAGAAGGAGAGAGTGAGAGGAACAAGGATGGGTTTGACAAGGAGATGGGGTGGGGGAGGGGGGAGAAGACAGAGGGGACTGGGGAAGGAGTGGAGACTTAGATGAGGACAGAGAGAAGACCAGAGATGGAGGGAAGGGAAGAAGAGGAAGAGAGGTTGCATTCTTCTCTTCTGCCATCCAGGGCCCAACTTGTGCTTTGAAGTGAGCTGCACTGAGATGTACTGTGTGGTTCAAAGCACCAGTCAGACTCTGAGCCAAAGAGGAAGATGTTAGAGATGTGAATCGGAACCGGAATCGGTTCGGTTCCGGTTCCGATTCAAATCGTGCATTTTTTTTTGTCCGGCCCGATTGGTTTGTTTTTTTTATCGGCTGCGCCGATCCGATAAACAACCCACCCTGGCCCTTTAAAACCACTACCTTAGCCTCCACCACCCTCCTGACCCCCCCAAAAAGTTTTAAAATTACCTGGTGGTTCAGCGGGGGTCCCGGGAGCGTTCTCTCACGCTCGGGCTGTTGGCCGATAAACAAAAAACCCACCCCGACTCTTTAAAACTGCTCCCTTAGCCTCCACCACCCTCCCGACCCCCCCCCCCCAAAACGTTTTAAAATTACCTGGTGGTCCAGTGGACGGTCGGCGCCATCTTTAAAAATGGCGTGGGCCATCCAGTGCTCCTACCATGTGACAGGGGCCGGCCAATGGCACGGTTACCCTGTCACATGGTAAGGGCAAAGGGCCATCGGCGCCATTTTTATTAGTGGCAGCCAACGGCCCGAGAGCGGGAGATCGCTCCCGGGACCCCCGCTGGACCACCAGGTAATTTTAAAACGTTTTTGGGGGGGTCGGGAGGGTGGTGGAGGCTAAGGGAGCGGTTTTAAAGGGTCGGGGTGGGTTTTTAGGTTGTGTCCTAACTCCCGTTAGTGTGCACTAACCCGATTAACGATTTGTTCACGATAAATCGGTGGAATTTCTATTGTATCGCACTCTTTAACGATTAATGACGATTTAAAAAATATCGGACGATATTTTAAATCATCAAAAAACGATTCACATCCCTAGAAGATGTGGCCCCAAGCACTGCTTGCTCACCTTCTCCTCTTGCCACTCCAGATCAGCAGTGGGGAGAGAAATATCAGTGGGAAGAATGGGGGAATCAGTTTAAGGTCTTCAGCCACATTGGGATGAGGGCAGTGCAAACCTCAGACCCCAAGGATCATATTGAGTGGGGACACAGAAGTTGTTGCATTCTTCAACCCTTGTGAGGCCATGGTGTGGTCCCCTTCCTGAGCAAGTGCTGCCCCCATATTTTTGCTGCCCTGGCCAGAGGCCTGCAGAGCTCTCCCCCTCCCCCTGTAAACATCTGCTCATAAACATGCCCCCCATGCACATAATACATTCACCCCTGTCAGAAATCCCCCCATACACATCCCTGAGCCCCTCCTTCCAAACACAATCCATTCCCCAGGGAGCTTCCCTAGACCTCACCATACACATCCCTGAACTCCCCAAATATTTGATCCGTTGCCTAGACAGTGCCCCCATAAAGCCCCCAAACACTTCATTCATTCCCTAAAAAGCTCCCATACATATCCCTGAGCCTTCCCAAATACATGATCCATCCCCCAGAGAGCCTTCCCAGATCCCACCATTCACATCCCTGAGCCCCCAAACACATAATCCCCCCCCCCAGAGAGCCCCTGTACACATCCCTGAGCCCCCCCCCCAACACATGATCCATCGCTCAGACAGCAGCGCGCCCCCCCCCCCCCCCCCACACACACACACACACTCACCCTGCCCCATAGAACCCCCAGAGCCTTCCAAACAGATGATCCATTTTAGGCTTGCCTTTTCCTGGCTCACTAGCACTTGCAAATGCAGCCACTCTCAGCTTGGCTGAGGGATAGAAGACAGTGGCAGAAGGCAGAAAAGTGGTGAGCACTGACCTGACTGTCCCTGCAATGTTCAGATTCCTCAAGCTTTACGCAGCCCTTGGCTCCTCCTAGCAAAGTACATCCCAGACAGTGGCAGGTGAAGTGATGTGTCCTGACACTGTGCATGCGTGCGCGTATATGCCCACCTGCCTCTCCTCTCCACAGGACTGTGGCAAACCACACAGTGATGGTAGCAGGCTTCCTGTGTGAAAAGGATGTCAACCCCTAGCAGGAAAGCTGTGGAGGTTGGTGAGTCACAGTCACTGACCACCTGCAAGCAGGGGGAACAATCGTGCCTGAGGGAGAGGGGGGGAAGAACCAGAGGCAACAGCGCCTAAAGTTGGTTTGCTCAGCACTCCCCTTTTTAAAGTTGGTAGTACCTGTTCACGACTGAGCACTATGGACCTAGGTAGAGGAAGAGCATAGAGTGGAGAAGCAGATTGAGGAAACCTTACTGAGGAAGAAGTTATGAAAAAAAAAGGAAGATAGGAAGTAATAGAGATGGCAGCTGGTGGAGTAAAGATGAAGTAAAGGCAGTGAGGTTGATTTAAGGAAGACTGCTGGCAGGGCGGATGCTTCCATTAGGTAAACTAAGCAATCCCTAGAGCACCAAAATTTTGTGGGTTTACAAAATCCTACCAGCGCAAGGCCCAGAGAGGTGCCCTCTCTTGCCAGGAGGAGAGGGCACTGTGCTGGAGCTGCCACCAGTAGGTAAGCTGGGGGAGGGGTTGCAAGACTGAAGGGTTTGCTTAGGGCGCCAAATACTCTTGCACAAGTCCTGATTGCAGAAGAGACTGATAAAATTGTGATTTATTTGTGGAAAGAGTTGTGAGTGGTAAATGCAGTATACAGAGATTTATAATGGACTGAATAAGATTGACTCTTGGATTTATTTTACAACAGAAACTGGCAGAGCACAGGCAAGATCATATTGTATGGAGTTCAGGAGATTGACGGGGTAGGAGAGTAACAAGACAGGAGATAGAAAAGGCACCAATGATGGCTGGGTTTCAAATGGTCATAACATATTCCCTTTTAAATGACTGAAAGTGGGCAAGATAGGAAAAGGCAGACTGCACTCAGATCAAGACCACTTTGACAGTTGCATTAGCTAGACTGAATCACTACCATATTGTAAATAAACTTTCACCAAATCCAAATAAGACACAGGTCAACCTCTTTCAAATGTTAGCATCCGTAAGCTGCACTCGAACTGGAGAACACACCCAGTTACAATCGCAACCACTGTTCTGGGAAGTGTTCTAAGCCCAGCAGCCAGGAGATTGCCCAGCCACCTTGCTGTGGATCTTTACTACACACTGGAGGAGGTCCATATTCAGACACAGACCAGATAGCAAAGCTATCCAGATAAACTTATCCAGCTAACTTTAGAGGTATATTCAGTAGTGCAGCCGCACTATTTAATATAGCCAGTTATCTTAACGTTAGCCAGCTATCTATATTTGGCTAACTTTAGGAGGCTCTTTGGCCTGACTAGATTTAGCCAGCTAACTCAACTCCTCCCAGTTATGCCTCCAGAATGCCCTTAACTTATCTGGCTAAATTCTAGCCACCTAACTTATTAGCCGACTAGAATTTAGCTGGATATGGGCCCAAATATTCCTTTAACTGACTAACTTCTGTGTTAGCCGGCTATTTGCTTTTGAATATGGACCTCCTTCTGTCTTGTTTCTGCCTAGACAGTATATCCTCAGGAACTGTGCAACCTTGTTCAGACAAGCTACTATCCTTGAGAACTGTGCCTATTGCCTCCTGAATGGGACCACAGCTTCACCAACTTCCTGGAATTCTTCAGACTACAAAAGCTGAATCTTCATAGATCCAGAGGCCCAAGACTGGTTACCTCTTACCAACACCCAGTCCCAAAGGCCTAAGGCTGGTTACAAACATCCATACCCAGAAGTCCGAACTCTGCAAAGACTAGGTAAGACGTACTGTGCCTGATTTCTTCTAATACTAAAATCATTCTAATTTAACACAAGCTTTAAAGTAAGAACTACATAAAAAAGATAAATAGATGTTTAATTTAACATTTTATGGGCTGGAGTATATAAAATAGTTCAATGCTGAGATTTTAAGCCTGTGAGAGGGTGAGATATAGTTTTGTTAGAGGAGTTCAAAATTCTTGTTTTTTTCAGTCACATTGGCAGCAGTAAAGTTTCTGGTATGCCACCAAATTCAGCAGTCATCCAACACCCCTGCTTTACTTGATCCTTATCCTTGTCATACTTGCTGCTTTTGACACTGCTGATCACTACCTATTTCTTGATACTCTGACCTCACTTGGATTTCGGAACTCCGTCTTGTCTTGGTTCTCTTCTTATCTCTCCTTTTTAGTGAGGGCAAAGGCGATCGACGCCATTTTGAGTATTGGCATCGGCCGGCCGGCGTGCAGGAGGTCGCTCCCGGACCCCCGCTGGACTTTTGGCAAGTCTTGTGGGGGTCAGGAGGCCCCCCCAAGCTGGCCAAAAGTCCCTGTGGGTCCAACGGGGGTCCCGGAGCGACCTCCTTCATGCCGGCCGTCCGATGCCAGGACTCAAAATGGCGCCAATAGCCTTTGCCCATACTATGTCACAGGGGCTACTGGTGCCATTGGTCAGCCCCTGTCACATGGTAGGAGCACAAGATGGCGCCGGTGACTATGTGACAGCCCCTGTGACACAGGCTATTGGCGCCGTGATAAAACCGGCAAACGAGGGTGTGAGAATGCAGGGATGGCTTCTGGATTCCCCGCTGTACCACCAGGGAGTTTTGGTAAGTCTTGGGGGGGTCAGGAGGGTGGGGGGTTGTCGTTAATTTTAATTTTAGCCGGGACACGAATTTAACTCGCCGTATTAACGCATCGGGGCGCCATACAGCCGAATGTAACGTATTTGCGCCCCAACGAATCCGAATCACGAATGCAACGAAAACTTTTTGGCTGCACATCCCTAATCCGGATATCAAACGTTCCCAGGTATGTAGAGCAAAAACATTTTTGTATCCTTATTTTTCATTACTGGGTCTTTGTGTCTGCTATTTTGAAATATTTTATTGGTATCTAGAAATT